>NC_000080.6:81759944-82372444 GCF_000001635.26 Mus musculus | reverse complement strand
CAGAAACTTAAAACATAGTTGATGTGTACATCCACTGTAACATAACTTCAGATGTATATGGCACAATTGTCCCACTTTCCAAAGGAAATGTTTGTAGGTTAAATACATACAAAACACCAATAACCAACGGATGCAAAACTTTCCTAACCTCTAGAGTGACACTGAATAGATACAGTGAGTGAAACATCATAAATTAGAAGAAACAAAATAATTTATATAATTGTACATAAGAGTATTCAGGCTAGAGAATAATCATAAGGCAATAATTAGTTTGAAAGCATCATCTTCTGAACTCTTCAGTCCTATATATTATGTGACTCAAGGATATCAGAGTAAGGATATTAAAAACAGGCAAGAAATATAATTTTATTTAATATCCTTTCCATGCTAAAGCTTTCTTTTTATAGTAAACTCGTTGGCTTTCATATTTTATTACGGTTGAGATGTCTTAGGGCCTTAAACTTACCAAACTTTTTTTCTTAAAAATTAAACATACATACAAATGAGATAATAAGGTGATGCAAAAATGAGATAATATGATGATAATTATGATATCTTGAAGCAGACATATTTATACTGGGTATTAAAATGTCAAGATCAATGTTTTTCTGTTTTCCCAATTGTGAATAGCAACCAGATAATTTTGCAAAAATAAAAATGAGTAGTTTTTAGCAATGAGAATACGATTGAGAGTCGCAAACAAAAATACATGTACACATTGAGCAAAAAATGAAGTTATTATAGCATTAAAAATTACATTTAAGAGGATATGCAGTCATGCCTACATCCAATTACATATGTCATTCAAATGTATGTTACTAAAACAAAACCTAAGACAAATAAGCTTAAAATAATAAGAAGAATACAGCTCAGTTTGTTCACACTTTTGGAGAATTCAGATAATACCAGTGTGGAACTATCACATTTGGGAGTTTAGGAGGTAGGCAGCCAGCCATTCATGTTTGAATTTAATGGAAGGCAGACTAAAGGGCCACTTATAGTGTCCTATAAATGTATGCTACCAGAGCTGTACAGATGATTCAGCCTTTACAAGCACTGCTCATTCTTCCATTGTATTCAGTACTACCCACATGGCAGCTTACAACAGTCTGTAGTAACAGTTCCAAGGCATCTCTGATTCATTCTCTAGGCCTCTGAAGACATCTCATTCCTGTGATACACAGATATCAATGTAGACAAAATACTCACACATTTTTTTTATTTTAAGTGGTCTAATTAACTCAACTTTCCCACCTTAAATGTAAAACTAAGTAGAGGAAGAAGGTTAAACACAAAGATATTCCAAAAATCAAACATTGATACTCCAAATATTTTGCTTTCATTACAACATAACACGGATGTAGTAGTCTTGCAATTAGACAGATTAGAATGCAGACCATGAAGATGAGTAAATTTGGCAAATCATGATAATTCAGTATGGACAAAGAATTCCAACTTAGTATGAACATATCCTAAAATTCATACTCTTCAAAATAGTTTTATGCAGATAAACAATTCATTCAAGAAAATAGATTCTAAGATACACTGTTCTGACATATCTTTATGGCTTCGAATCCTTATGATTAATTCCCTAAAAGCCATAGATAGAGTGACATATGAAGAAACATGATACATTGTCTCAATATTATAGAAAATGATTAAAACAGTTGTATGTGCAAGCATTGTAGTTGTTCATATACCCTGCACCATGTCTGGATGCCCAGGAGATCTTACCCTGGTGGCTGAGGCTAGGGTTCACAAGCCTCCTCCCTTGTCTACTGTACCATGTCATGAACAAGGGAAGATGCCCTCCTGCCAACCACCCTTCACAAACTGAAAAATGCAGGAGAGATGGCCCCAAGGTTATGAGAGAAGGAGAGCCAGCTTGCCCCTCTCAGGGTTCAGTGCTCTGGAAAACAGACCTGCACCTTACCTAGGTAGCACAGTAGAGCGAGCCTTGATGCTATGAGCACAGGTAAACTGCTGCTAACCAGGCAGTACTGTAGAGCTGGATCTGGTGATGTGGGTGTGAGAGAGATGTCAGGCTGACCAACTCAGTTACTATCCCTGCCTATATCCAGGGCTTTGAGTTTGCCCATCCCAAAATCTAGCCCATCTGTGAACTGCTGGAGTGTTTGAAGGGGCATGTCCTGCATACCCAAAGCTGTGTGATCTTTATGATATAGGGAAATAACAAGATATCTGAGAGGATTTCTGGTGTGGAGAATCCAGTTTTGAAAGTATAGCAGAAGCCAGAGGCCTGAACAAGAACAATGACTCACTACAGTGAACATTTTCCAAGGAAAGAAGTATGGACAAGGATATAATGTGTGACACAGTGTGGCAATCTATAGCTTCCTCAATACAACAGTTTGATTTTGTTGTTTATGTTGTTGTTTTGTTATTTTTATTTTTTTGTGGGGGAGGGTGCAAGGGCAGAGAGCAGATACCAAGAATACAGAGATGAGGAAATGGGTGGGTTTGAGGTACATGATTGAAGACAACAAATAAATACAAACTTTTAAAGAAAGGAATTACACTGGAATTGTTGATCTGCTGTTTTGTTTTGTGTTTTTTTCTTTCAATTTGAAACAAAGCTCTTCAGTTTCTAGTTCTCTTTATCAAATTCATAGCATAACATAGACTAATTCTTTGTCCCGAATAACAATAATTTACAAAATACATGGGAAAGGAAAATATATGCATGATGGTCTGATTTTTTAATATATATATTTGATGTGCAGAATCCCAAAGAAACACAAAGCTGTGCTCACTGCTCCTTAGGAAGCTTCTGAGCTCCCACACAGAAAGACAAATGAGCACAGGAGTTCAAAATGGCATATTGCATGCTACTATATGTTTACTCATTTATTAAAGACTCATTTGTTTCAATTTTTAGAACCATAAAACATAACTACATAAGACCAGAAGCTGAATATATTCATAAAAATGTTCAAGCTTATATATAAAATATAGAAATAATAAAATAAAATATAATATAAGGTCATAATACCAATAAAAAGATATAATACCTAGGTCAGGTTAAACATACTAATTTCCTCAAATACCACATATTTGTTGGGAAAACTTTCAAAAATATTTCCTTTTCTTTTATTTTTCCCTTTGGTAATTTCATATTTAAATATATTTTATTTATATTTTATCATCTGAGGCCTGCTTCAAGTTTCCCCTAGACACTTCTAACATTACTCCTCCAATATTATCTCCTCCTCTTCCTCCTCCTCCTCCTCCTCCTCTTCCTCCTCCTTTTCCTCCTACTGCTTCTTCTCCCCAACTGAGACAAATAAGTGTTACCTATATTGACATGTATAGAAGGTACCATCCCCTGGAGCATGTCCAACCTACAATTGCATAGACCATTTCCTTAAACAAAACTGACCATACCTCCTCCAAAATCTAGCAACTTTCAATAAATTCTTGGCTGGTGACAGAGCCTTAAGAACTCATTCCATTTCATGGAATTTGATCTACAATTGGCTCATCTTCTGTAGGTTTTGAGCTGGCTATCCCAGCTGCTATAAGTTAATGAGTACAATGTACCTGTTATGTTTACAGGCCATCTTTTATGACCTCTGGTTCTTATAATGCTTATAAAGACACTTTTTGTGATGTTCTATAAGGTGTGTGTGTGTGTGTGTGTGTGTGTGTGTGTGTGTGTGTGTGTATGTGTATGTGTGAGAGAGTGAGAGGTGGGGGAGGGGGAAGGAGAGGGAGACATGTCGTGGTATAGAATGTTACTACCACTGCTTTAACACCTTTATTGTTCAATGAAACATCAATATTTCCTTTTAATAAGTATATCTAACTACCATTGCCAATGTTTTCCTATGGTCAGTAGATAGTTCTTTCCAATTCTAGTAACTAACACTGCATTATTACCAACAGTTATGACATCAAATATTTTTCATTGTAGTTTACATATGATGGAGAGTCTTTCATCTGATATATTTTGCATTATGATTTAATTATGCATTTTCTATTTCATGTATATTAGTACATGTATATTATGACAAGATCTTATTTCCTATATAGAAGTAGAGTACTCAGTGGTAGTTAGGTAGCACATACTTTTAAAAGCAGTTTGGGGAAGGCCAGGACCAAGAAGTGGGAGTGGGTGGGTATGGGAGCAGGGCAGGGGGGGAATATAGGGGACTTCCAGTATAGCATTTGAAATGTAAATGAAGAAAATATCTAATAAAATTTTTTAAAAAATAAACATGAAACTGAAAGTTCTTCATTAGAGAATAGTTGCTAAATCCAGTTTCTGAAAAAGTTAGTGGTAAGGACACACACAAAAATGGAAAATTACTAAATCAGTAGTGAGTGCCATGAAGAAAGGGCTTCAGTGGGCCAGTCAGGCTTCCTGGAGATGGGCTACCATCTTGCTTGGTTACAATGGACTCATTCTGGAAAGGCATGGTTCCAGAGACTTTGGCCCAGGATTGCTTCTTGCTACTGACTTTTCTTCTCAAGTTTATCATTGTCATACTCCTCATTTATTTGTCTTGATGTAAGTGGGTACACAACCCCTCATTGTGTATAGCTTGGTGTGATTACTTCCTGGATAGTAGTTCACTCTGTTGGACAAATTTTCTACAGATCAGCATGAAGATGAAAGTTCTTGAGATAATGTTGTTTAGATGAATTAGTGATTTCATGGACTTCCTGGTATGATTTAAATAGCTTCATAATGTTACCTTCATTTAAATAAATTTGGAAAATTAGGGTAGTTGATAGAAAGTTTAAATTTAGAATCAAGAATAGAATGTGCACTATCTTCATAGAATGGAAAGAGCTGCCTGAGTTAGATAAAGGAGTACAGTGAGCATCCATGCATTGCAAGCAAGGACTAAATTGTAGTAGCAAGAAAAATAGGCTTGAGACAAGTTAATGATCAAAGAAGGCATTCACTCTAGGTTGGGCTAGAGGTCCTTGATCTTGTAATCTAAGGATGTGGTAAAATGTTTTCTGTGTATACTCATGAAATAGGAATGTTATGAAAAAAGAATAAACAATTCTATGATAAGAATAGAGATAAGATGATTAGCTAGTGTAGTTGATAGAGACCTCAAAAATAAGACATAAGAAAGATGACCTGCTTCTTTTTTTTATGGCAATTTTTATTAGATATTTTCTTCATTTACATTTCAAATGCTATCCCCAAAGCCCCCTATACCCTCCCCCTGCCCAGCTCCCCAACCCACCCACTCATGTTTCCTGGCCCTGGCATTCCCCAATAGTGAGGCATGTGATCTCCAACTTATAATGATGACCTGCTTCTTAGTAAATGCATATTGTCCTCAGCCAGGTACGAGAAGAAACTTGCTACCATAGACTTTGGCCTACTTAAACTTTGGTAATCTATGTTAAGATAATTCTTACTTTGGGGTTACAAGGAACTTGTGGAAAGAAAGATAGGTTAGAATTGTTTAGTAAGATATGTCTCAAAATACAAACAAATCATCAATAAACCTGTTATAATTTCCTCTTGTGTAATGATATTAATTTATTTTTGAAGAATATGTTTTAGTCATGATGTTTCTAGAACATGAATGACTTGTGGACATGAGATAATTAAATTTTGTCCTAAGGGTCATAAAAAGTGTTAAGAAAAAAAAATGCTAGAGCCTGCCTTGCTTCAACCATTCTGTATGAGTGTGTGTGTGTGTGTGTGTGCGTGTGCGTGTGTGTGTGTGTGTGTGTGTGTGTGTGTGTGTGTGTGTGTGGTATGTATGGTGTGTGTGTGGTGTGTGTGTGTGTGTGTGTGTGTGTGTGTGTGTGTTTGACTTCCTTTTTATTCTATAATTGCTCCTTGCCATAGCCAGCAGCATGAGTCAGCCTCTATCTGGACAGAGCCCCATTCAGCCCTTCTTCATGTTGAGCCCTTTCAGCTGCTTTCCACGACTGACCCCAATGACTGATGGAACACTTCACTGCCTGCCTCAGTTTACCCTGTAGTGTCAAAGCTGACTTTTGACAAACCAAAGTAGCTTTTCTACAAGCAACTACATGTATGATATCTTCAACATACCTTTATATAATACTCAGTAAACATGCATATATTTGAGGCCATTGTGAACATGTTTAGAATAAAAGTGCTTACTCAAACTATGAGAAAAATACTGCAGAGGGAAGCCCTGGGCAGGGGGGTCATAGATGATAGATGAAGGTAAGTTAAGCAAGCTACAAGCCTGAGAACAGTACTTCTCCATGGTTTCCACACTCAAGTCCATGTCTTTAGTATCTTCCCTGTCTTCTCTCAATTATGGAATGGGGCCTGAGAGTTAGAAGCAGAAGTAAGCCTTCTCCTCCCCAAGTTTGTTCGTCATGGTGCTTTATTGCTGTAATAGAACCCCAAATAACACAAGGAGATAAAAAAACAGTGCAAACTCCAAATTGCCCTTCTTAAAAATGTATGAATATAACAACCAAACTTGAAAACAAAAACCAATATCAGAGTCGACATACATTTGGATAAAATTTTCTTTATGAAGGTGTCTAATGAAGGCTTTATAATGCACTTGTCTACAGTGATCATACAGAAACAAGTACAGATTTTGTGAGACTTTATATCTTGGCCAACTTAATCTTCTCTATTGGAAAATATAGATTTTCCATGGCTATAGATGAAGATGTGTATATGATGTTGTATAGCAGGTAAATTTTCTCAGGATTCCATCAAGGGCTTTATTAAATAACTTTAAAATGCATTCATTAAGATTCCCATCGAATATCATGGATTGCAGCAGACTTTAGTGTATCACTGCACTATTTCAGAAAGGTGTTTCATCCTGGAGCCAAAGTTTTGGGCCATTTCTTCATCATGTATCATGGTCTAACTGATATGATCTTAGGGTAAACACCTAAGGCAGTGCTTTCTGGACTTACTGCGAGTCACAGAGGTTGTTCTATAAATACCACTTTTTCAGTCACTTTGATCTGATAGCAACCATAACAGAAGTGAATAGAGACACTGAAATAAACATGGCAAGTAATGATATTTAATTATTGAGGAAGCCCTTCCGCTCGACTCGAGACTCGAGCCCCGGGCTACCTTGCCAGCAGAGTCTTGCCCAACACCCGCAAGGGTCCACACGGGACTCCCCACGGGACCCTAAGACCTCTGGTGAGTGGACCACAGTGCCTGCCCCAATCCAATCGCGCGGAACTTGAGACTGCGGTACATAGGGAAGCAGGCTACCCGGGCCTGATCTGGGGCACAAGTCCCTTCCGCTCGACTCGAGACTCGAGCCCCGGGCTACCTTGCCAGCAGAGTCTTGCCCAACACCCGCAAGGGTCCACACGGGACTCCCCACGGAACCCTAAGACCTCTGGTGAGTGGATCACAGTGCCTGCCCCAATCCAATCGTGCGGAACTTGAGACTGCGGTACATAGGGAAGCAGGCTACCCGGGCCTGATCTGGGGCACAAGTCCCTTCCGCTCGACTCGAGACTCGAGCCCCGGGCTACCTTGCCAGCAGAGTCTTGCCCAACACCCGCAAGGGCCCACACGGGACTCCCCACGGGACCCTAAGACCTCTGGTGAGTGGACCACAGTGCCTGCCCCAATCCAATCGCGCGGAACTTGAGACTGCGGTACATAGGGAAGCAGGCTACCCGGGCCTGATCTGGGGCACAAGTCCCTTCTGCTCGACTCGAGGCTCGAGCCCTGGGCTACCTTGCCAGCAGAGTCTTGCCCAACACCCGCAAGGGTCCACACGGGACTCCCCACGGGACCCTAAGACCTCTGGTGAGTGGATCACAGTGCCTGCCCCAATCCAATGGCGCGGAACTTGAGACAGCGGTACATAGGGAAGCAGGCTACCCGGGCCTGATCTGGGGCACAAGTCCCTTCCGCTCGACTCGAGACTCGAGCCCCGGGCTACCTTGACAGCAGAGTCTTGCCCAACACCCGCAAGGGCCCACACGGGACTCCCCACGGGACCCTAAGACCTCTGGTGAGTGGAACACAGCGCCTACCCCAATCCAATCGCGTGGAACTTGAGACTGCGGTACATAGGGAAGCAGGCTACCCGGGCTTGATCTGGGGCACAAACCCCTTCCACTCCACTCGAGCCCCGGCTACCTTGCCAGCTGAGTCGCCTGACACCCGCAAGGGCCCACACAGGATTCCACACGTGATCCTAAGACCTCTAGTGAGTGGAACACAACTTCTGCCAGGAGTCTGGTTCGAACACCAGATATCTGGGTACCTGCCTTGCAAGAAGAGAGCTTGCCTGCAGAGAATACTCTGCCCACTGAAACTAAGGAGAGTGCTACCCTCCAGGTCTGCTCATAGAGGCTAATAGAGTCACCTGAAGAACAAGCTCTTAACAGTGACAACTAAAACAGCTAGCTTCAGAGATTACCAGATGGCGAAAGGCAAACGTAAGAATCCTACTAACAGAAATCAAGACCACTCACCATCATCAGAACGCAGCACTCCCACCCCACCTAGTCCTGGGCACCCCAACACAACCGAAAATCTAGACCCAGATTTAAAAACATTTCTCATGATGATGATAGAGGACATCAAGAAGGACTTTCATAAGTCACTTAAAGATTTACAGGAGAGCACTGCTAAAGAGTTACAGGCTCTTAAAGAAAAGCAGGAAAACACAGCCAAACAGGTGATGGAAATGAACAAAACCATACTAGAACTAAAAGGGGAAGTAGACACAATAAAGAAAACCCAAAGCGAGGCAACGCTGGAGATAGAAACCCTAGGAAAGAGATCTGGAACCATAGATGCGAGCATCAGCAACAGAATACAAGAAATGGAAGAGAGAATCTCAGGTGCAGAAGATTCCATAGAGAACATCGACACAACAGTCAAAGAAAATACAAAATGCAAAAGGATCCTAACTCAAAACATCCAGGTAATCCAGGACACAATGAGAAGACCAAACCTACGGATAATAGGAATTGATGAGAATGAAGATTTTCAACTTAAAGGGCCAGCTAATATCTTCAACAAAATAATAGAAGAAAACTTCCCAAACATAAAAAAAGAGATGCCCATGATCATACAAGAAGCATACAGAACTCCAAATAGACTGGACCAGAAAAGAAATTCCTCCCGACACATAATAATCAGAACAACAAATGCACTAAATAAAGATAGAATATTAAAAGCAGTAAGGGAGAAAGGTCAAGTAACATATAAAGGAAGGCCTATCAGAATTACACCAGACTTTTCACCAGAGACTATGAAAGCCAGAAGAGCCTGGACAGATGTTATACAGACACTAAGAGAACACAAATGCCAGCCCAGGCTACTATACCCGGCCAAACTCTCAATTACCATAGATGGAGAAAACAAAGTATTCCACGACAAAACCAAGTTCACACAATATCTTTCCACGAATCCAGCCCTTCAAAGGATAATAACAGAAAAGAAGCAATACAAGGACGGAAATCACGCCCTACAACAACCAAGAAAGTAATCATTCCACAAACCAAAAAGAAGACAGCCACAAGAACAGAATGCCAACTCTAACAACAAAAATAAAAGGGAGCAACAATTACTTTTCCTTAATATCTCTTAATATCAATGGACTCAATTCCCCAATAAAAAGACATAGACTAACAGACTGGCTACACAAACAGGACCCAACATTCTGCTGCTTACAGGAAACCCATCTCAGGGAAAAAGACAGACACTACCTCAGAGTGAAAGGCTGGAAAACAATTTTCCAAGCAAATGGACTGAAGAAACAAGCTGGAGTAGCCATTTTAATATCGGATAAAATCGACTTCCAACCCAAAGTTATCAAAAAAGACAAGGAGGGACACTTCATACTCATCAAAGGTAAAATCCTCCAAGAGGAACTCTCATTCTGAATATCTACGCACCAAATGCAAGGGCAGCCACATTCATTAGAGACACTTTAGTAAAGCTCAAAGCATACATTGCACCTCACACAATAATAGTGGGAGACTTCAACACACCACTTTCTTCAAAGGACAGATCGTGGAAACAGAAACTAAACAGGGACACAGTGAAACTAACAGAAGTTATGAAACAAATGGACCTGACAGATATCTACAGAACATTTTATCCTAAAACAAAAGGATATACCTTCTTCTCAGCACCTCACGGGACCTTCTCCAAAATTGACCATATAATTGGTCACAAAACAGGCCTCAATAGATACAAAAATATTGAAATTGTCCCATGTATCCTATCAGACCACCATGGCCTAAGACTGATCTTCAATAACAACATAAATAATGGAAAGCCAACATTCACGTGGAAACTGAATAACACTCTTCTCAATGATACCTTGGTCAAGGAAGGAATAAAGAAAGAAATTAAAGACTTTTTAGAGTTTAATGAAAATGAAGCCACAACGTACCCAAACCTATGGGACACAATGAAAGCATTTCTAAGAGGGAAACTCATAGCGCTGAGTGCCTCCAAGAAGAAACGGGAGACAGCACATACTAGCAGCTTGACAACACATCTAAAAGCCCTAGAAAAAAAGGAAGCAAATTCACCCAAGAGGAGTAGACGGCAGGAAATAATCAAACTCAGGGGTGAAATCAACCAAGTGGAAACAAGAAGAACTATTCAAAGAATTAACCAAATGAGGAGTTGGTTCTTTGAGAAAATCAACAAGATAGATAAACCCTTAGCTAGACTCACTAAAGGGCACAGGGACAAAATCCTAATTAACAAAATCAGAAATGAAAAGGGAGACATAACAACAGATCCTGAAGAAATCCAAAACACCATCAGATCCTTCTACAAAAGGCTATACTCAACAAAACTGGAAAACCTGGACGAAATGGACAAATTTCTGGACAGATACCAGGTACCAAAGTTGAATCAGGATCAAGTTGACCATCTAAACAGTCCCATATCACCTAAAGAAATAGAAGCAGTTATTAATAGTCTCCCAACCAAAAAAAGCCCAGGACCAGATGGGTTTAGTGCAGAGTTCTATCAGACCTTCAAAGAAGATCTAATTCCAATTCTGCACAAACTATTTCACAAAATAGAAGTAGAAGGTACTCTACCCAACTCATTTTATGAAGCCACTATTACTCTGATACCTAAACCACAGAAAGATCCAACAAAGATAGAGAACTTCAGACCAATTTCTCTTATGAATATCGATGCAAAAATCCTCAATAAAATTCTCGCTAACCGAATCCAAGAACACATTAAAGCAATCATCCATCCTGACCAAGTAGGTTTTATTCCAGGGATGCAGGGATGGTTTAATATACGAAAATCCATCAATGTAATCCATTATATAAACAAACTCAAGGACAAAAACCACATGATCATCTCGTTAGATGCAGAAAAAGCATTTGACAAGATCCAACACCCATTCATGATAAAAGTTTTGGAAAGATCAGGAATTCAAGGCCCATACCTAAACATGATAAAAGCAATCTACAGCAAACCAGTAGCCAACATCAAAGTAAATGGAGAGAAGCTGGAAGCAATCCCACTAAAATCAGGGACTAGACAAGGCTGCCCACTTTCTCCCTACCTTTTCAACATAGTACTTGAAGTATTAGCCAGAGCAATTCGACAACAAAAGGAGATCAAGGGGATACAAATTGGAAAAGAGGAAGTCAAAATATCACTTTTTGCAGATGATATGATAGTATATATAAGTGACCCTAAAAATTCTACCAGAGAACTCCTAAACCTGATAAACAGCTTCGGTGAAGTAGCTGGATATAAAATAAACTCAAACAAGTCAATGGCCTTTCTCTATACAAAGAATAAACAGGCTGAGAAAGAAATTAGGGAAACAACACCCTTCTCAATAGTCACAAATAATATAAAATATCTTGGCGTGACTCTAACTAAGGAAGTGAAAGATCTGTATGATAAAAACTTCAAATCTCTGAAGAAAGAAATTAAAGAAGATCTCAGAAGATGGAAAGATCTCCCATGCTCATGGATTGGCAGGATCAACATTGTAAAAATGGCTATCTTGCCAAAAGCAATCTACAGATTCAATGCAATCCCCATCAAAATTCCAACTCAATTCTTCAACGAATTGGAAGGAGCAATTTGCAAATTTGTCTGGAATAACAAAAAACCTAGGATAGCAAAAAGTCTTCTCAAGGATAAAAGAACTTCTGGCGGAATCACCATGCCAGACCTAAAGCTTTACTACAGAGCAATTGTGATAAAAACTGCATGGTACTGGTATAGAGACAGACAAGTAGACCAATGGAATAGAATTGAAGATCCAGAAATGAACCCACACACCTATGGTCACTTGATCTTCGACAAGGGAGCTAAAACCATCCAGTGGAAGAAAGACAGCATTTTCAACAATTGGTGCTGGCACAACTGGTTGTTATCGTGTAGAAGAATGCGAATCGATCCATACTTATCTCCTTGTACTAAGGTCAAATCTAAGTGGATCAAGGAACTTCACATAAAACCAGAGACACTGAAACTTATAGAGGAGAAAGTGGGGAAAAGCCTTGAAGATATGGGCACAGGGGAAAAATTCCTGAACAGAACAGCAATGGCTTGTGCTGTAAGATCGAGAATCGACAAATGGGACCTAATGAAACTCCAAAGTTTCTGCAAGGCAAAAGACACCGTCAATAAGACAAAAAGACCACCAACAGATTGGGAAAGGATCTTTACCTATCCTAAATCAGATAGGGGACTAATATCCAACATATATAAAGAACTCAAGAAGGTGGACTTCAGAAAATCAAATAACCCCATTAAAAAATGGGGCTCAGAACTGAACAAAGAATTCTCACCTGAGGAATACCGAATGGCAGAGAAGCACTTGAAAAAATGTTCAACATCCTTAATCATCAGGGAAATGCAAATCAAAACAACCCTGAGATTCCACCTCACACCAGTCAGAATGGCTAAGATCAAAAATTCAGGTGACAGCAGATGCTGGCGAGGATGTGGAGAAAGAGGAACACTCCTCCATTGTTGGTGGGAGTGCAGGCTTGTACAACCACTCTGGAAATCAGTCTGGCGGTTCCTCAGAAAACTGGACATAGTACTACCGGAGTATCCAGCAATACCTCTCCTGGGCATATATCCAGAAGATGCCCCAACAGGTAAGAAGGACACATGCTCCACTATGTTCATAGCAGCCTTATTTATAATAGCCAGAAGCTGGAAAGAACCTAGATGCCCCTCAACAGAGGAATGGATACAGAAAATGTGGTACATGTACACAATGGAGTACTACTCAGCTATTAAAAAGAATGAATTTATGAAATTCCTAGCCAAATGGATGGACCTGGAGGGCATCATCCTGAGTGAGGTAACACATTCACAAAGAAACTCACACAATATGTATTCACTGATAAGTGGATATTAGCCCCAAACCTAGGATACCCAAGATATAAGATATAATTTGCTAAACACATGAAACTCAAGAGAATGAAGACTGAAGTGTGGACACTATGCCCCTCCTTAGATTTGGGAACAAAACACCCATGGAAGGAGTTACAGAGACGGAGTTTGGAGCTGAGATGAAAGGATGGACCATGCAGAGACTGCCATAGCCAGGGATCCACCCCATAATCAGCATCCAAACGCTGACACCATTGCATACACTAGCAAGATTTTATTGAAAGGATGCAGATGTAGCTGTGTCTTGTGAGACTATGCCGGGGCCCAGCAAACACAGAAGTGGATGCTCACAGTCAGCTAATGGATGGATCATAGGGCTCCCAATGGAGGAGCTAGAGAAAGTAGCCAAGGAGCTAAAGGGATCTGCAACCCTATAGGTGGAACAACATTATGAGCTAACCAGTACCCCGGAGCTCTTGACTCTAGCTGCATATATATCAAAAGATGGCCTAGTCGGCCATCACTGGAAAGAGAGGCCCATTGGACTTGCAAACTTTATATGCCCCAGTACAGGGGAATACCAGGGCCAAAAAGGGGGAGTGGGTGGGCAGGGGAGTGGGGGTGGGTGGATATGGGGGACTTTTGGTATAGCATTGGAAATGTAAATGTGTTAAATACCTAATAAAAAATGGAAAAAAAAATTATTGAGGAAGACTAAGAGATATGGAGTATAAATCTCTTCCTAATTGTAGAATTTCACTGAAACTAAGTTATGCTAGGTACACAACATATCGTCAGAACAATGGCACAGATTGCAAAGGACCAGAGTCATTGTAAGCTATAAGAACATCTGTATACATTGGGTATTCAACATTGTGAGAGATACATAAACAATTTGCTATTTTGAACGGTTATATTTACTATAATAAAGATTCAGACTATTTACGCTATTAATGTAGAATAAATTATCAATCTAAATTCACAAAACTAAACCATGAAGATACCAGAATACTATATATAAATACCCTTAAATTTTTGAAAGGAATAAAACATCTAAATTAAGAATGAAATCAGAAATGTACTGAGTGAAAAGTATGAAAATAAAATAACAGTACACAGGAGAAATGAATTGGCTTTGTAAATACACTGTGAACAAAAAGAGAGGAAAAGCAACACACAAAAATAAGGGCATTATACATTACAAGCACATGAATATTGTCAGTGTGACAGTGTGTTGGCCATGTCACAGTGTGAGGACAATGTCACAGTGTGTGGACAGTGTCTGTGTCACAGTGTGCTGACAGCATCATAGTTACAGTGTGTGGCCTGTGTCATTGTCACAGTATAGGCAGTGTTAGTGTTACAGAATGTGGACAGATAGAGAGCAAATCACAAAAGAACTCACATGATATGTACTCACTGATAAGTGGATATTAGCCCAGAAACTTAGAATACCCAAGATATAAGTTACAATTTGCTAAACACATGAAACTCAAGAAGAACGAAGACCAAAGTATGGACACTTTGCCCCTTCTTAGAATGGAGAACAAAACACCCATCGAAGGAGTTACAGAGACACAGCTTGGAGCTGAGACTAAAGGATGGACCATCTAGAGACTGCCATATCCTGGAATTCATCCCATAATCAGCTTCCAAACGCTGACACCATTGCATACACTAGTAAGATTTTGCTGAAAGGACCCAGATATAGCTGTCTCTTGTGAGACTATGCCGGGGCCTAGCAAACACAGAAGTGGATGCTCACAGTCAGCTATTGGATGGATCACAGGGCCCCCAATGGAGGAGATAGAGAAAGTAACCAAGGAGCTGAAGGGATCTGCAACCCTATAGGTGGAACAACAATATGAACTACCCAGTACTCCCCAGAGCTCTTGTCTCTAGCTGCATATGTATCAGAAGATGGCCTAGTCGGCCATCACTGGAAAGAGAGGCCCATTGGACTTGCAAACTTTATCTGCCTCAGTACAGGGGAACACCAGGGCCAAGAAGTGGGAGTGGATGGGTGGGGGAGTCGGTGGGGGAGCATGTGGGGGACTTTTTGGATAGCATTGGAAATGTAAATGAAACAAATACCCAATAAAAAAAGAAATTTAAAATAAGTATTCAACTTAAAAGGGAAGTATAAAGTATCTTCATAGTAAAATAAAATCAATGCAGATCGTGCTGGAAGATGATCAACAACTTTTGAGTTTACCCAGAAGCATGGCTCATCCTTCTTCATATAAGACTCATCCTCACTGTTATGGAACCCACGTGCTAACAGACTGCATTAACACCACTGTTCACTGTGAGGAGGCATGAAATTTCCAAAGAAGGCCAGCAAGCTCACATTTACTTTCATAACAAATTTCCCATATATACATAAGACAAATACTACAGATACCATTGGTATAATGAAATTCTTACATTATAGAAATAATTATATTATTTTATCAGAGATAGTTAAATGGTCAAACACAATTAAATAACCTACAGTTATATGTACTCCAAAATTATTGGCAATATTATAAAACAAAGTAATATTTGTTTATACATAGGAGAACATATTTTTATATGTACTATTAAGTAGAAATAAAAGTTACAATTTATTAATAATATTAAATACTGTAAATGAGGTAAACAAAAATATATTAAAATTACTTATAGATATATAGTAAAAAATGATGAACTAAAAATTATCAGGCTAATGGAGTGTCAGGAATAGGTAATGTAAAGATAGAACCAATATTTTTCTTTTAGTATGTTAAAAATATAAATTTAAATTTTTTTCTCCAAGATATAATTTAGCTTTATTAAATTTAAATCCGATATGATAAGATATAATTATTACTTTCATATATTCTTTTAAACATTTTATTTTTATGTGTTTATGTATATGTGCAAATATATATCAGCATAATCTTATCAACCCAAACTAAAGCCAACATAAGATTGTGGAATAGATTACTAACCAACATAGCACAAAAATACATATTATTAATGAGGCCACAAAATAAAATCTGGGTATTTTAAAAGACTAAATCGGTAATGACTTGAGAAATCATTCATCTAGTTAGAGACAATGGGATTTGGAAAGTTGGAAAAGAGATAGTATATACAAATAAATAAATCATCACTGGGAAAGGAAAATGAGTAAAACTTCAAAGTAGAGTTACTGTGTTCTTAGTATTAAAAATAAAGGATGTAGTGAAGTAATAGGATTTGATTATACCATGATGTGTGAGGAGATATTAAGTTAGACATCTTTGGTTTATCTTTAGCAACACACAGTAAGAAACTAAGAACATGAAAACACAATAAATCATCCCGTTTAAAATATTGCCTGAAATTATTGATCTTTCCAACTAAGCTGTGGTGATTTTCAGAAAAGTAGTGAGAAGCAATGCCAATGCTCGCTCTTCTGTTTTCATTTTTGTTTTAATTTTATTTTATGATTTTGCATATTTTATGCAAACGTGTCATTTTTACACCATTTTCAACCTGCCATCCTCTTCTGTCCCTTTCATTCCCTCTCTAGTCCATGACGCACCATGTAGAAACCTCCCGCTGAAGCTTGCTTATATTTAATCTGTATACTTATAATATTTTTAAATTTCAATATCTTACATTTAGATAAGATTATAAAATAGTGTTTCCTAACAGATTTTCAAATATCTCCATTGTTATTAATTTCTCTTTCCTTCCTCTCCCTCTTCCATTTAAATCATTTTCCACATTTTTCACATTGACCTCTTCAAAATACAAGTGTCCTAGGTCACAGAAACAGAGCCCTTTTTAAGGCAGTAAGTTTCACATCTGGAACATGTGAAGGAATAATCATGAAATCAGATTTTCATGACTAAAATGCTATTTTCTGAGAAACCAAAATCATCTAGTCATACAAGACTCTCATTTAATATATATTTGCTAAATATTACACAAAATCAACTAAGTTGCATTTTAAAATCACAAATATTCTCCTTTCAGTGTGAAAATTGCTACGTAATATAACTCATTTAACTAGTTTTTATAACAATAATGTATATTTCACAGTTTATCATTGTAAATAAGTAAACTCTAATAGCATGAAGTTAAAGTGATTATATGCACCACAAAGAGATTAAATCACTATTTACCATGACTGAAAATTAATTGTTGCTTTCCATGAAAGTTACACATTTTACTTATCTATATAATGTAAGTAGGACACTGTGCAGAAATTTCCTTTATTCTTTTGTTACTATTTAGTAGATATATCAAATGATATTAAACACATGAATGTACTCTCATTTTCAGAACTACCAAATATTTATAATTAATATATCATACAATTACCTATTACATTGTATCTGATTTTTAACTTTAGAAAAATATTTCTAATGTAAATTTGGAAACTAACATTTATATCATCAAAGTAATTAATATAAAGGTACATGTGTAATTAATGAAAGCAAATAGAACTTGAATCTGAGTCACTATGATGTATCAGAGTCTATAGATGAAGAATAAAACTATAATTATTTCTGGGAATATCAATTAAGGCAAAGGGGTAATGAAGCATAAATCTGTATAATTTTGATATGTGGGGAAAAAGTGAATAAAATGGGTGAGGCTCCTTTATACAGTGAACACATTATGAGATGTCATATTGAGCAAGGTACATACATATTTCAATTATATTTTTAGTGAGATTGCAAATGATCTAGGCATGATTATTCATATGTATAATCCCAGGCTTTACAAAGGTGGGTAAGTGAGTTGAAGCATGCCTGAGGTCAGTCTGGAAACCATACAAGGAGAAGTTACTTTCTAGTATTACAGAATTGTTCTGGCTGTTTGAAAGAAAACCAAGGTCCTTCATGTGCAAATCCCTGATTTTGTCAGTGATGAAAAATTGCAAAAACAAAATATAAGAGAAAGAAAACATGATTGTGGACATTATAACCTCTAGCTTAGGAAATAGTATTAACTTGTTGTCTGACTTCACAAATTCATGGCATGGATAAACACGCAAGTGCACTTGCATGTACACACACATACATTCATACCCCCACATACTCCCATATTCATCCACCCCCCCCACACACACACATTCTTGTACACATACTCACATTCCCAAACACACACAGAAAGATACATTCACATATAAACACATTAACCTGTCCTCACCCAGTATACAAGAGAGAATAAAAATATCTAGTATTTTAAAGAAAAGTCATCTTTATGAATCAGAATACTTTTTAGTAAGAAATGTCACTTGAAGGTTTTCTTGAGTTACAATGACACAGGATTTAATTAGATTCAGAAGATCCTTATTAAGAATGGCATACAAGATGGTTCACAATTTAATGTATGTCCTTCTCAAAGATTCAGTACATGAGAATAATATTGATGATGTTGATAATAACCTAACGTTCTAAGATTTAAATGACACCAATTTTCTGGCTACAAATTTGAAATAAATGTAAACATTTAATCTTTACAAACTATAGCTGTGAAAATTCATACTTATCTATTTAGAAAAATAAGATCTTTTAAATTGGCTGACTAATGTTGATTTCATAATTTTGTCTGAGGACATAAAGGAGAAATTATATATCAAAGTAAAAAGAGAAAGAATAAAACTGAATTTACAGTTATCAGTACTCCATAAGAAATCTCATTTCTAATGTTGACACTGATCTGAACTCATCCAGTGTTTATTTTGTGACTAGTAGAAACCCTCTTGGTTTGCAACCATTAATAAATTTACTATTCATGTCCAGAACGTCTATAAAGTAAGATGTTGCACACATAATAAAAATAAATTATTCATAATTATACAATTATTTATTGGTGTAGTGACAATACAAATAGCAAAATTTTGTCCAGTGCTGTGGGTCTGCTCCTTGTGTCTGTTGAGCATTTTTATAGATGAGAAGACTAATTCCCACAGAGGCTAAGTACCATGATAACAGACACATTATGAATGGACTATGTTACCACAAATTCAAATTCAACTCCCCAATGTCCTATAATCATTTCAGTACAGAAGTAGGGTTCCAGATGCAAGCCAATAATGAAAATGATCTGAATGCTCACTGGTTTGCTGTTAAGCAGCATCAAAGCTCAAACAAACAAACAAAATAGTTTTGCACAAACCATTAACCTTCACAAATTAAGTGGCACTTCATAGAGATATCTTTAATCAAGAGTAACACTTGGAACATAAAATTGTTCTGCATTTGTGCTTTTTTAAGTGTGTGTGGTATATTTATATATGTATTCACATATAAATACATATACAAATCAATATTGTATTTTATCCATCATATATAATGGAAAACATGCATAAAATCTTCATTTTGTCAAATATATTTGGTTACATATTTTTAAATTGGATTTTGAGGACATTTTATGACTACTTTGAAAACAAAGAAACTGACAGAGAAGAAGGATCAGAAAATGCTGTGTCATCAGATAGCATATCATCTGTTAGTTTTCAATTGCCTATGGCAAAAGGCAAGCTGTTATTTTTCTTCCCATTCTAATTTAGTTTTTAAACATGATTTGTTTTCTGAGGTCACTAATTATGTGTTATATAATTTAAAATGCTATTCTCTAAATAAGATGGAAAATGAGAAATTGCTTACATCATAATTTGTTACTTGAATGCCAATATTTCCATTAGAAATTGGAGATCTAGTCGAAAATTAAAAACCTTAGTTTCTGTGATAATCCCCTCGCTTCAGAATTTTATTGACAAACTGAGCCTTTTGTCAGAACTTAGTAATATATAGTGGTAAAATGTCTCTACTAATTACGTAGCAGCATCTCAGACAATATCATGATATAAATACTTGGCTTGTTGACCATTGCTGAAAGGACATTTGAATGCAAATGTTTAAGAGTTTGCTAGTAAATATACAAAGCATTTCTTTGGGGCTTCTTAATATTTTATTTGAACTAATTATACATAATAGATCAAATGCAGTTATAACTCAGAATGAATTAATGCATAGTGAGTGATTAAGTTGTAACATTTTGCCTCTTTAAAATATTCTAGAAATAATTATTTTATTAGTGAATAAGAAACTACATACATCATCCAGGATAATTAGTTCTTTTCTTTTGATTAAATTTTACTTACATAATTATTTTATATGTTAGTTTAGTAAGTTACATTATTGTACATATCATAGCATAACATGTAAATCCATACAAAAACATCAAATTTATATGTCATACTTTGTACAAGTTGCACTTTTTAATAAGATATGTCTATATCTTCTTGATTGAAAGGAAAAATGGTTTGTTCATTACTTATTAACAAGTTATGTAAAAAAGAGGTACATTGGTCTTGAAAATGACATATTTTTATCACCTTCATTTGATGAGAGATATAAACATTTAGCTCAAAGTCTTCATGATATATAGGTGTGCATTACATGCACACATACACACACACACAATACACAAATACACACACACACACATGCACACGTTTATTTACACATTTTGAAATACCTCAGGGATAAATGTCTTCAGTTAATATCAAGTCAAGACAATTGAGAACATATTTTTCCAGGTACTGATCCACTTTATCTCAGGAAACTTTGTTTCTTGAACTTACTTTATCTGCAAGCTAAAAACTGAAATAAATATGAAGTAGAGTGTGTACAATTTAAATACTGTTGTTTAGGAATGCTCATTTGCAGCTTAAAACAAAACAAACTAAACTAACCAGATGCCCAAAACAAACATGGACAAGAATATAAAATAAGCACCATGTATTTTGTTGTTGTTGTTTTGTTTTTTTCTTTTGTTGTTTTTTGTTTGTTTTTACATATTTTTATTAGGTATTTTACTCATTTACATTTCCAATGCTATCCCAAAATTCCCCCATACCCTCCCCCTCCACTCCCCTACCCACCCATTCCCACTTCTTGGCCTTGGTGTTCCCCTGTACTGAGGCATATAAAGTTTACAAGACCAAGGGGCTCTCTTCCCAATGATGGCCGACTAGGCCATCTTCTGATACATATGCAGCTAGAGACAAGAGCTCTGAGGGTACTGGTTAGTTCATATTGTTGTTCCAACTATAGGGTTCCAAACCCTTTTAGCTTGGGTACTTTCTCTATCTCCTCCATTGGGGGCCCTGTGTTCATCCAATAGCTGACTGTGAGCATCCACTTCTGTGTTTGCCAGGCACTGGCATAGCCTCACTTGAGATAGCTATATCAGGGTCCTGTCAGCAAAATCTTGCTGGCATATGCGATGTTGTCTGTTTGGAGGCTGATTATGGGATAGAGCCCCTGGTGTGGCAGTACCATGATTTTTAAACTCTTCTAGACTGTAAGGGTTTTTAGTCAAGTTTAGAAAATGTATACGTCAGTAAAGTATGCAACATATATGCATGAGTGGCTGAGCTGAGTCATAAGCCAAATAAGAACTCTGGCATAATTGTCCAAACCTGAAATTTTAGCAATGGGGAAGAAGAGGCAGGATTGTCTCTGACTTTCTATGAACCTACACTCACCTAGAGAAGTAAAAGTTCATTAAGAGAACTTTGTATAAAAATAAAGTGTACTTATTTCTCTGTAGTTCTACCCTTTAACCTGATATTTTCCTCAATGTCATCTTTTTGTTCACAGTGAAATTCCAATATATATATATATATGTATATATATATATATATATATATATATATATATATATATATATATATGCCTCAAATTTTCATTGTTCATTTACACATTAATGGACATATATGCTAACTCTGTTTCTTAACAGTTGTGAGTAGATCAATAATAAAAAACCAAATGAGCAAATATATCTATTGTAGGTCATAAATTCATTTGGGAGCCTAGGAGTAGTTTAGCTGAGTGAAATGTATGCTCAGTTTCTAACTTTCAGGAGAATCTACAAAATTACTTTAGTAGTGGCTGTATTAGTCTACGTTCTCACAAATAGTGAATGTGGTAGGGGGAAATGATGACAGGTTAAATTAAGTATGGGACCCAAGTCCATTTGGTGAACCAATGAATTTTATATGGCTTACACATAGGAGTACTGTTGAAGCAATACTTATAGAAACAGAAATAAAGGTAGCTACAACCTCCAATTCTGTGCACAGGTGACATTGCAAAACACCCACAGTTGAAATGCTCAAGTATTTGGGGAGGGTCTTTTCCTGGTGATTAAGATGGTCTGAGGCACTGCCATGCATACCATCTGCTCTAATAGTCTTCTATACAGCTTTCATGGCACATTGTCTGTTCTGAGCCTCTTCTAGGCTGCTGTCTTGCTGAGACTATTTCTCAGCAGACCTTATTGCTTATATAAGTTTGCAGATCTGGGAATTAATGTTATCAAGTTGAGGGACATTCTGAAGCTAGGTGTGTTTACTTACTGAGATTTGTGAGCTTTTGCTCTACATTGTTGCCTCCCTTTGCATGCCCTACCTCCTGGAGAGCTTTCCTCTAAGATTGAAAGTTTTACTTCAGAGGAAGTAGCTACATATATTTTTTTTTTCATTCTATAAGAACCATTTTACAAAATGGCAGTTCCTTTCACTGTACAGAGATATTTTTTCTTCATGAAATGTCATTTATCAATTACTGATTTTTTTTTGGTAAGCAACTAGAATATTATTTAGAAACAATTTGCTTCTGCTATAATATTGTATTATATTTCCTAATTTTCTTTCTAGAAGTTCCATGTCTATATTTGGATATTTGATAAGTTTGATATTTTATGCCCTTACATACAGATGCCACTTCCCCTGAATCTTTTCTTGAGGATACCCCCTTTTCATCTCTGTAAGGTTCTGGCATCTAGCAAAAATTGTGTAGTTGGAGTTAAGAAACCACTTTATTTGGAAAAAAAAATGGGTAGCTGGAGAAATGAATGAACATCCTAGGCCCATAAAGACAAATATATGTTCTCTCTCATATGTATGCCATAGCTTTGTGTCCTTGGATATATGTGTTATACTTGGAATATCAATAGAAGCCAAAGAAACTAGAAAGGGTCCATTAAGTAGGGAGAAGGATTGCTTTAAGGAAGGGGGACAAATAGGAGTAGTTAATATTAAAGTCAAGAGTGGACTTACTAGAGTTTGTGAAGTTTAGCAGATTGGGACAGTGAAGGGAGTGAAAAATAAAAGTTAACCAAAACGAAGGTTATATGAAAAAGCCATATGAACATTTAGCACTTTGTAAGTAAATTATTAAAAAATAAATTTTATTAAAAATTAAGAAGGTAAGTAATTTGCATAACTGTATATTTTCTCCCTTAGAGTTGTTTATTAAACAAAGTCCCAGTCTGAGGTGCATGATATATACTTATTACTTGTTCATATGAGAGTCTATAAAGGCCCCAAAACAAGATAAGAATTTTCCACTTCCCTTTGTTCTCCACCAGAGCAAGGTGATAAGTCACTATTGCTGAATTATATAGTGAAAGCAAGCAGCAGCTAAGCAAGAATCTTCCTCTCTGATTGTTTTCAGAACACTGAATCTCCTATTATGCAGGGTATAGAGAATAAAGATATATACTGTCTTATCCAGATATTGGCTATGTAAAAGCTACAATGCCAACTTATAAGGCAAATTGTCTCCACGCATGCACTAGTGATATGGGTGTGGTGGGAAATATCATCTACTCTATGATTGAGGTTAAGAACTTATCCTCATGAAGGAACTCATACCTTGTATGTTAATTCTGTGAAAAACTCTTGGCTGGACCATAGTCAAGACATTAGGGAACTATTTAATGATGTGTTTACATAAAAGGACATGGCAGCAAGGATCCGAAGAGCATGTGTGGAATTTATATCTATGAGTCATTGGTCAGAGATTTACAAAGGCTTTCAAACAATACAATTTTTTTTTTTTTTTTTACTTCAAGCGGAGTGCTTGCCTGCAGAGAGTGCTCTGACCACTGGGACTGAAAGAGAGTTCGAATCCCAGGAGTGCTGACAGATGCTAACAGAATCACAGGAGGATCGAGCTCCAGCCAGAGACAGCTAAAACAACTAACACCAGAGATTACCAGATGGCGAAATGCAAATGTAAGAATCTTATTAACAGAAACCAAGATCACTCGGCATCATCAGAACCCAGTTCACCCACCACAGAGAGTCCTGGATACCCCAACACAGCTGAAAAGCAAGACTCGGATTTAAAATCATATCTCATGATGCTGGTAGTTTGAGACCCCGAGTTTCTTCCTAGAAGGTAAAGCCCCTGGACATTACCCAAGCTTGTTTTCAATGATCTCTAAAAATACAGCCAGAAAGAAGCTCTTTGTTCTCTATAGCCAGCAAAAAGCCTTTTTGTTTCTGTGAGTTACAGGCCAGAGATGCGATAATTGTAGGAAGACCTACAAGGACACAGAGAAAGAAAAGAGCTGCAGCTCACTCCCTCCCCCACCCCATCCCCACCAGAAAAGAGCTATAGCCAACTCTCCTCCCAACTCCTCCCAATTCCTCAGCTAGCTTTAAAAAAAACCCTATTGTTACCATTCAGGGTTGAACTCTCCTGCCCTGCAGGGCTCAAGGAGTTTGTCCTCAGCTAGCTGATAATAAAACCTCTTGCAGTTTGCATCAGGTGTGGTTTTCTCTTGAGTCACTTGGGTGCTGGCCAACCAACTCATCCCAGGACTTGAGCAGAGGCCCAGCTTCTGGGGTCTTACAGTAGAGGATTTTAAGAAGGGCATTAATAACTCATTTAAAGAAATACAGGAGAACACTGCTAAACAGGTAGAAGTCCTTAAAGAGGAAACACAAAAATCCCTTAAAGAATTACAGGAAAACACAAACAAACAGGTGCTGTTAAGGTTCTAGTGTAGGATCTTTTCACTTTCTTTACCAGGTCACTTAGTTATATAAATTTTCCCCTTAGCACAGATTTCATTGTGTCCCATGAATTTGGGTATGCGGTATCTTTGTTTTCATTGAATTCTAAAAGGCCTTTAATTTCTTTGTTTCTTCCTTGACCAAGTTATCACTGAGTAAAGAGTTCTAGAGCTTCTGTGAGTATCTATCTGGGCTTTCTGGGTTTTTTTGTGTGGGTTTTTTTTTTTTTTTTTGGTTTGATGGTTTGTTGTTGTTGTTGTTGTTGTTACTGAAGTCTAGAGTTATTCTGTGGTGATCTGATAGAATGCATGATAATATATCAATCTTCATGTATTGGTTGAGGCTTGACTTATAACTGACTATATGGTCAATTTGGAGAATGTACCATGAATTGCTGAGGTGTATTTTTTTTAAGGTGAAATGTTCTATAGATATCTGTTAAAACCATTTGGTTCATAACTTCTGTTAGTTTCACTGCATCTCTGCTTATTTTTTATTTCAATGACATGCCCATTGGTGAGAGTGGGGTGTTGAACTTTCCCACTATTATTGTGTGTTCAATGTGTGTTTTGAGCCTTAATAAAGTTTCTTTTATGAATGTGGGTGCCCTTGCATTTGGGGCATAGATATTCAGAATTGAGACTTCATCATGGTGAATTTTTTTTTTTTTTTTTTTTTTTTTTTTTTAGTAGGAAGTATCCTTCCCTATCTCATTTGATTTCAACTTGTGGTTGAAAGTTAATTTTATTGGATATTTGAATACCAACTTCTACTTTTTGGGGGACCATTTGCTTGGAATTTTTTCCAGCCTTTCCCTCTGAGTTAGTCTCTGTTTCTGTTGTTGAGTTGGGTTTCTCGTATGCATCAAAATGTTGGATCCTACTTGGGTATCCAGTCACTTATCTAATGACATTTAATTGAGTCTGTTGATGTTGAGAGAGATTAAAGACAGATGATTACGAGTTCCTGTCATTTGGTTTTGGAGGTGGTATTATGTGTATGTGATTATCTCCTTTTCTGTTTGTTATAAGATGGTTAATTTCTTGGTTTGTTCTTTGGTGTAGATACTTTCCCTGTGTTGGAGTTTTCCTTCTAGATTCCTCTGTAGGGCTAGATTAGTAGATACACCTTATTTAATTTGGTTTTGATATGGAACATTTTGGTTTCTCCATCTATGATGATTGGGAGTTTGGCTGGGTATAATAGCCTGGCCTGGAATCTTAGGATTTGTGTGATATTTGTCCAGGATCGTCTAGGTTTTCAAGTATCTGCTGAAAAATCTGGTGTGATTCTGAAAGGTCTCCCTTTATATTTTACTTGGCCTTTATCCCCTATAGCTTTTAATATTTTTTCTTCTGTGCATTTAGTGTTTTGATTATTATGTGATGGGAGGATTCTCTTTTCTGCTCTAATCTATTTAATGTTCTTTAGGCTTCTTGTACATTTATGACCATCTCTTTCTTAAGATTGGGAAAGTTTTCATCTATTATTTTGTTGAAGATGTTTTCTCTTCCTGTGAGCTGAGAATCTTTGTGCTTTTCTATTCTTGTTATTCTTATATTTAGTCTTTTCATTGTGTTCTGGATTTCCTTGTTTTGAACTAGGAGGTTTTTTTTGTTTTTTGTTTTTTGTTTTTTGTTTTGTTTTGTTTTGTTTTTTAATGCTTTTTGTATTTTCTTTGACCATTGTGTCAATATCTTCTAAGGTATCTTCTATGCTTAAAATTCTGTCTTCTATATCTTTTATTCAGTTATTGATGATTACATGTTTATCTCCTGACTTCTTTCCTAGGTTTTCCATTTCCAGGGTTGCAACCATTTGTGTTTTCTTTACTGTTTCTACTTCCATTTTTATGTATTGGACCTTCTTGTTAAATTCCTTCACCTGTTTTATTGTGTTTTCCTGTATTTCTTTGAGGGATTTATTTGTTTCCTCTTCTAAATTCTTCTACCTGTTTAACTAGGTTTTCTTGTATTTCCTTAAATGAGTTATTTATATCCTCCTTAAAGGTGTCTATTACCTTCACAAGATGGGATTTTAGGTGAGCATCATGCTTTTCAGATGTGCTGGGGTAACCAGGGTTTGCTGTGGTGGGAAAACAGGGTTCTGATTGTGCCAAAGAATATTAGCTTCTGTTCCTTATGATCCTGTGCTTGCCTCGTCCCATCTGGTTATCTCTGGTGTTAACTGGCCTGAGTGTTTCTGTCTGGAGACTGTCTATGTTGTCCCTGGGTTGTAGCAGATCTCCTGGGGAACTTAGAGAATCTTGGGTGTTGAGAGGGGCATAAATGACTATCCACCCAGGTGGGTGTGCAGACCTGAAAAGAGATGGTGTTTGTGCGGAGTTAGGGGTTTTGCACCCACTAGTCTCTTTGGAGGTCCTAGCTTCTGTGTTTATTTGAGCAGGTATCATAGCTCTTGCCTTGGCTGTAGCAAATGCCCTAGGAGCAAACTTGCAGTGTTGAGAGAGCTATTATTACCTTGAAACATTGCATTTTACATTAAAAATTATAAGCAGTCAAATATTATTGTTGCTATATTGAAATTCTACTACTGTGTACAAATGATAAGATCATACTGAAAATATATGTGATGAAATAATAATTAGTAGAATGCCTAAAATTGTTTAATAAAATGAATAATATTTAAATATCATTTATAACCAAGTATTTATTCAAGTCATAAGTAAGTACCTATTTTAAATGTATTGTTTAATAGTCATTTTAAAATAAATTTCCAATTTCCTGAATTGTCCCTTACAGTGTCTTAAGTACAACTTTTCTAGTTGCTTCATTAGGTGCAAATAAATTTAATACTAGTAAAAATTCACATATATAGTAAACACAATTATTGAAAAATTGTCAATATAGGCATTTAAATGATCCATGCTGGAGACTGAGGAATAAGGAGGCAAAATTTAATACATTTTGGAGACACATTGACAAATACAGTTTAAATGGTCTCCTCAAGGACTATAATACATGATGGGTCAGACACTTAAATATCTCAGTGCAGCCATTGTCGTGATATATCTCTATGAATTACAGCTTATATTTTACCACTATTTATGTATTCCCATCATAAGACATGTGTGCAATGTAATCCTTAAGATCCTGATCACTGAACTGTTTATTTGCCTGAACTCATCTAGGATTGGCATTGAGAAGAATATAATGATTTTACAGGGTTAATTTCATCTAAAGAAGTATATGCATCCCAATAAGTCAAATGAAGCCCAAGAGAGACAAAAGGTGAGGGAAAATTCCAATAATCTTACTAAATATCCACATCTCTATCACTCTGGTAAAGAGTCATGGCACATATCTTATTTTGTATGCTGTATCTCACAGCTTCTGTAATAGAGCCATTTCTATAAATGTTTAAAGACTAACTGGGGATAAGTGATGTTATTTATCAGGAAAAGCAACTTGAAAATCTAGGCTAAATGTAATATGCAACACTAAAACATTCTAACTAGGAAGATAATTAGATTTTGTTATCCACTCAAAGACAGCTATACTTGAGAACAATTCTAGAATTAATTTAGCTGGATTTTTATTCAGACAGAATACAGATATGTAAAAACTATGCATTCAACATTTAATTGATAGTGAGTACTTAATTCCTTTTTGTTTAGAGGTTTTATTCCTTGTTATTGTTGCTAAAAAAATCAATACCATTTCTAAGAAGAATGGGTAAATTCGTTCATTTAAACAGATCCTTAACGTGTATGCATTGAAAACATAATTTGATTAGGAAAGCCAAAGAAAGATAGTCAGAATATGTTCCACAAACTGACTACAAATATTTTAAAATAATTTTTTGCACTTATTTTTGGTAAGAAAATAGTTACAGAAATATTTAAGAGATTTTTCTGTCTTCTAAAATTCATTCAGCCAGATAATTGTCAGCAACTTAAATTTTCTCACCGATACTAATAAATGTTGCTTATTATAAGGACTGATAAAATTCTTACTAATTTTACTAATAAAGGTTGCATGTATTATGTTTTTTATAAGTTTTAGTATTTTAAAAATTCTTGAAACTACTATCTGGAATAGTATGTAGTAACAGAGTTCCTTTTAAATAACACCTCTGCCCTGTATTTAATGTCTAGTACTTCAAGAGACATTCAGTATTTCCATATTCACAAAGTATACAATTATATCCTTCATTTTCATGTTGCTTACTGGAATGTTAACTAAGCTGTATACGTTGAACAACAGTGGGCAATTTTATGCTGTTTTTGAAGCAGTATTTCATTGTTTCTCAGAAACTATTATTTTGACACAGTAGGAATCTGGCCTCTATTTATTGAGGAAAACTAACTGTAATCTTTAAAACATATGACTCATAATTTTCATGTTGACAGAAAATTGCATTAAATATGCTGGCACCTGTTAAAACATAATTTTTATTTTTCTGTGTGTTTTTGAGCATTGGGGATGGATAATGTTTATTACTATAGGTCCAAATACTGAGGACTTTTTCTAGTAGATGTTTAAAACATTATAAAATAGTAGACATGTGTATTATTTATCTACTTGAATTCCTTTTTTTCATTAAATATGCCAATATTTGAATTCTAAACACTTTCAAATAAAGAAGTTGTGTAATTCTATCACTTATGTATGTGTGTGCATGTTTGTGTATATTTGTTTAGCTGCTGGTGAATACATACAATTGTTTGCACATGTGTGCATACACAGAGAACCTCAGAGGTTAAACTGAAATACCTTTATCATCTCCAGTTTTTTAATATATATTTTTTATTGTTAAGAAGTTTTTTTAATTATACCATATCCCCTTTTCCTTTCCTCCCTTCTTCAAACCCTTGAGTATACCCCCTTTTAATCTCTTTGAAATCTATGGCCTCTTTTTTTTTCACCTATTCTCTCTCTCTCTCTCTCTCTCTCTCTCTCTCTCTCTCACACACACACACACACACATTTATTACATGTGAAATATATACTAAATATAAACTGCTTAGTCTGTATAATACTATTTGTATGTGTCTTTTCAAGAATGTCCATTTGATATCGGATATGTCTATATTCTTCCCTGGGTAAGAGTATTTCTTCTGCTCTCAACATTTCTTGTTAGGCTGTGATGCTTTCTTTAAGGTTGAGGTCTAATTATTTTTTCCCTTCTATGTTAGCAGGTCAGTTGTTCTAGTCCTTGTGTAGCACATGCATATGCACTCATACCGATGAGATTAGTGAATCCCATTCAAATACTTTTTCTTTAAAAAAAAATCTTAATATATATTCTTATTTTTATACATTCTTTTAAAGAAACAGTTAAATAATAGGATGAAGATTTTTACCACAAGTAAAGTTTTTAAATTTTATTTTATTTTTAATTTATTTTTTTCAATCCATATTCCATCCCCGCCCCGCCCTCATCCTCCCTCCTTCTGCTCCACATTTCACACCCCCTCCCCACCCCACCCCATCTCCACACAGATGCCCTCACCCCCACCACATCTGACCTCTAAACTCTCTGGGGCCTCCAGTCTCTTGAGGGTTAGGTGCATCATCTCTGAATGAACACAGACCCAGAAGTCCTCTACTGTATGCATGTTAGGGGCCTCCTATCAGTTGATGTATGCTGCCTGTTTGGTGGTCCAGTGTTTGAGAAATCTCAGCGGTTCAGATTAATTGAGACTGCTGGTACTCCTACAGGATCGCCCTTCTCTTTAGCTTCTTTCAACCTTCCCTAATTCAACAACAGGGATCAGCTGTTTCTGTCCATTTGTTAGGTGGAAATATCTGCACCTGACTCTTTCAGTTGCTTGTTGTGTCTTTCAGAAGGAAGTCATGATCCCTTTTTGTGAGCTCTCCATAGCCTCAATAATTGTGTCAGGCCTTGCCCCCCCCCTGCTCCCCCTTGAGCTGGATCCCACTCACTGAACTTCTCTTTTCCTCAATGGCCCAATAGTAAAATGGGGTATAAAACTAAACTGAGAATTCACAACTGAGGAATCTTGAATGGCTGAGAAGCAACTAAAGAAATGTTTAAAGGTTTTAGCAACCAGAGAATTGCAAATCAAAATGACCCTGAGATTTCATCTTACACCGATTAGAATGGCTAAGATCAAAACCTCAGGTGACAACACATGTTGGAGTGGATGAGTAGAAAGAGGAATGTTCCTCCACTGTTGGTGGGATTGCAAACTGGTACAGCCACTCTGGAAATCAATCTGGAGGTTACTCAGAAAATTGGAGATAGATCTACATGAAGACCCAGATATACCACTCTTGGAAATATACCCAAAAGGTGCCCCACCATGCCACAGGGGCACGTGTTCCACTATGTTCATAGAGACTTTATTTGTGATATCCAGAAGCTGAGAACAATCTAGAAGTTCCATGGCAGAAGAATGAATACAGAAAATGTGCTTCATTTACACAATGGAATATTACACAGCTATTAAGAATGAGGACATCCTGACTTTTGCAGGCAAATGGATGGAACTAGAAAATATCATCCTGAGTGTGATAACTCAGACACAAAATGACAGGCATGATATGTACTCACTAATAAGTGGATATTAGAAAAACAAACAAACAAACAAACAAAAAAACAAAAAGCAAAAAAATAAAAAAAAAGAACAAAACAAAACAAAAGTACAGAATACCCAAGATACAGTCCAAGCAACTCCAAAAGTTCAATAAGTGCCCAAGTGAGGACACCTCAGTCCCACTTAAGAGAGATAAGAAAGCAATCACAAGTAGGGAGGGAGGGAAGAGCCTGGGAGGGAAAGTGGACAGGGTTTTGGGGTAGTGGGGAGGATTAGGAGGAAGAGGGAAAACTTATCTAGTATTTGGTGAGGGAAAAGGACGGAAGGGCTAAGGGCCAGCAGAAAGAATGTAAACAGGCCTTCTCAGGAAATAAGAGGTTGGAGGGACACCTCAGAATGCACCAGAGACCTGGGAGCTGAGAGACTCCCAGAACTCAAAGGGAGGGTCCTTAGGTGAAGTGCCTGACAGTAGGGAGAAGGAAATTATAGAGCCCACCTCCAGCAGGAGGACAGGACATCAAGTGAGGAAGGGGGGAGCCATCCCACAGTCACATCTCTGACCCATAACTGCTCCTGTCTGAAAGAATTAGAGGGATAGAAATGGGGAGGAGCCTGAGGATAATACATTATCTTTTAACCACACTCTTGCCTATCCTCAGCTCCAGCATTTTTTCTGTCCCATTCTATGGTCTTCTCTGAACTTTGAAGGAGGTGATGAAGATATCTCCTTTAGGGACACACAACAGTCATTGCTTCTCAGGACTTTAACCAGCACTATAATTTTAAGAGTAGAAGGAACTAAATTATCATATATAACTCTATAGTGATTAATTCACCACAGACATGTTCAAGTTATTGTTTTCTTGTTTAGAAGAGGAGTTACATTTTATTCGCCAAAGAAAGTTCAAATTGATTATCAGTCATATGGTTAAAGACAAATAATGAATAAAAATACCAAGGATAGGCTTCATCCAGCAACTGATGGGAGCAGGTACAGAGAACATTAGGTGGAGCTCAGGGAATACTGCAGAAGAGGCAAGAAAGGATTATAGAAGCCAGTGTACTCAAACACCCACAAGAAAAAGGCACACAGAGTCAGCTAACACAGGATCTTGGGAGATAACAGAACGGACCGGCCATCTGGGAACAAGCATAGGTCTAACCTAGATCTGCTGAATATATGTAATGATTTTATCGCTTGATATTGTACGACACATAACAGTGAGTACAGGGTCTGTCTCTAACAAGGTTTTCTGCTTTAGGAACTCATTTCCTCCTACTGGGTTTTGTAGTCCTGCCTTAATATGAAGGGATTTGCCTAGACTTATTGCAACATGATATGCCATGTTTGGTTGATATCCCTGGAACTCCTGCTCTTACCTGATCGGAAACAGAGAAGTGGATCTGAGAAAGAGGGGAGGGTATAGAGGAGGAGTCAGAAAAGAAAAGGAAAAAAGTAGTGTGCATATAATATATAAAAATATATATAAATAATGAAAAGCTGTGGATAGCAGAAATGAATGGTTGAATATTTATGAAATCTGAAGTATGTAAAGAGAAGAAAAACATTCCACACTCTTCATCTTCTTTTACTCCCGCAAAGATGTGCTCAAGGCAGGACATGGATGACATCCTCAGTTACTAGTGAACATAAGAACCATGAAAAATAGGAGAAGCAGACCAAGTACCAGACTAGTTACAAGCATATAGAGTATGCCAAGACTGAACATTCTTTTTGTTCCCCATGGGAAAGAAATGTCCAAAGAGCATTAGAAGTTATCAATCTTGTCCAAATCAAAACTTGTGGGGTTTTTTTTTTCATTTTTTATTGGTTATTTTATTTATTTACATTTCAAATGTTATCCTCCTTCCCATTTTCCCTACACATAACTCCTATTCTCACACCCACCTCATGGGTACTCCTCAACCCACCCACACACTCCTGTATCAGTGCCAGAGCATTCCCCTACCCTGGGTCACTGAGCCCCCACAGGACCAAGACACTCCCCTCCCAGTGATGCCCAATAAGGCACACAATGCAACCCTCTGCTACATATTCAGCTGCATGTGAATTCTTTGGTTGGTGATTTAGTCCCTCTAAGCTCTGGGGTGGTCTGGTTCATTGATATTGCTGTTCTTCCTATGACGTGGCAAAACCCTTGAGCTCCAAGAGTCTTTGCCCTAACTTTTCCATTGGGTCCCCATGTTCAGTCTGATGTATGGTTGTATGCATCCGCATCTGTATTGGTCCAACTCTGGCAAAGACTCTCAGGGAACAGTTATACTGAGCTCCTGTCAGTAAGCACTTCTTGGCATCAGCAATAGTGTCTGGCTTTGGTGTCAGCAGATGGGATGGATCCCTAGATGGAGCAGTCTCTGGATGACCTTTCCTTCAGTCTCTGCTCCACCCTGCCCCTGCATTTCCTTTTGACAGGAGGAATTCTGAATTAATATTTTTGAGGTGGGTGGGTTCTCCATTCCTCAACTTGAGGCCGTACCTATTCACTGGATATGGTCTCTACAGGTTCTATCTCCCCCTTGTTAGCTGAGAAGCACTTAAAGAAATCTTCAACATTCTTAGTCATCAGGGAAATGCAAATCAAAACAACCCTGAGATTCTACCTTTTACCAGTCAGAATGGCTAAGATAAAATCTCAGGTGACAGCAGATGCTGGCTAGGAAGTAGATTAAGAGGAACACGCCTCCATTGCTGGTGGGATTGCAAGCTGGTACAGCCACTCTGGAAATCAGTTTGGCAGTCCTGAGGACCCAGATATTCCACTCCTGGGCAAGTATCCAAAAAGATTCTCGAACATAGAACAAGGACACATGCTCCACTATGTTCATAGCAGCTTAATTGATAACAGCAAGATGTGGAAATAACTCAGATGTCCCTCAACAGAGCAACAGATATGGATGATGTGTTACATTTACATACTGGCATACTACTCAGCTATTAAAAGCAATGGCATAATAAAATTCACAGGCAAATGTATGGAACTTGAAAAATATCATTAAGAGTGAGGAATCCCAGTCACAAAAGAACACACATGGTTTGTACTCACTAATAAGTGGATAATAGCCAAAAAGAAGCTCAGAATTCCCAAAATACAACTCACAGACCATATAAAACCCAAGAAGAAAGAAGATCACACCAAAGTGTGGATGATACAGTCCTACTCAGAAGGGGAGAGAAAATAATCCCCAGGAAGCAGAGGGAGAGAGGGATCTGGGAGGGAGAGAAGAGGGTGAGGGAAAAGGTAGGGCCAGTTCAGATATGGGAGAAAAAGCGGGAGAAGTGCAGAGGGTCAGGGATTTGAAAGTAGGTGTGTAGCAGTGGGGAATAGAACTGGGGGTAGCCACTAAAAAGTGCCAAAAGCCAGGGACCCAAAGCTTCCCAGGACCCAAAAAGGAGGACATTATCTGAAATCAAAACTCTTGCTGCTTATGCTGTTTCCTGTCCTAATACTGACTAAGTGTAGAAGAAATACATTTGCATATATAGGCACAGTCAACCCATATGATACTGGAAATTGCACAAGGTTTTGTGGAATGTATAGAGCCATTAAAACATGGCTAGAATCAAAAGTTTGAAATAGTTTAGATTTCAGATAATTCAAATTCTTTTCTTCAAGGATAATTTTTAATTAATTAAGAGATGGTGTTTGGGTTCTAGTTTGTTATAGATTAAAAAATACCTATAAAATAGAGTATGCACCAATAGAACATATAAATTTAAAGTATGTATTAATAGTGTTCAAATGTTATTACAATTCCTACTGAATCTCATGAACCTATAAAGGCACGGATGTGATAACTTCAATTCAATCATACCCTTTTAGAAAACACGAACAACATTTTAAGACGTGTGTATGTGTCTATTGAGGGAGAAAGAAATTGTGTCAAAGTATTTATGAGTTATATATATAAAATATAGAAAAATCTTAGTTGTTTCAGTTCATAAAAATAAATGGAGTATGCTTTTCTCTAGGATTTTAATAGGCTACTGAAAGAAAATATATACTCATAAATAAAGGGATTTAATGTTATATATAAAAATTTTAAGGTTATAAAATGAATAATAGTTTTTAAACTATATATATTTTATGTATAGTTAGGCTGGTATTTCTAATCTTAATATTGATAATTTCCTTTTCAATTTGGATATTATGCTTGCAATCATATCCAGAAGTTAGGCATGGCCCCCTGTTTGAGAGATGGGGTCACCCACTCATCTCCAACATTTTACCCAGAATTCCTCCTGTTTAAAGGAAATACAGGGAAATTGAATGGAGCAGAGACTGAAGGAACGGCCATCCAGAGACTGGTCAACCTGGGGATCTATCCCATCTGCAGACACCAAACCTAGATATTATTTTGGATGCCAAGAAGTGCTTGCTGACAAGAGCCTAATACAGCTGTCTCCTAAGAGGCTCTGCCAGATCCTGACCAATACTGATGTAGATGCTCACAGCAAACCATAGGACTGAGCACAGGGACCCCAATGGAGGAGCTAGGCAAGGACTGAAAGAGCTGAAGTGGCCTTATTTGGCATCAGTGGGAGGGGAGGTCCTTGGTTCTGTAAAGAATTGATGCCCCAGTGGAGAGGAATGCTAGGGCGGTAAGGTGGGAGAGGGTAGGTAGGTGGGGGAGCACGCACAAAGAAGAATGGTAACAGGAATGGGATAGGGGGGTTCCAGAGAGGAAACTGGAAAAGGGAAAAAAGTTGAAATGTAAATAAATAAAATTAAATTAAAAAATAATTTTAGAATAAACAAAACTTCTGTTTAAGTTTCATAAAGCTTTGCATAAGTGGATTTGGGACACAAGCCACCATCTATTGATTGAAAACCACACAGGTTATCTGTATGATTTTGTAGCAATTATTTTGGAGCATCTCCTGAAAGAAATGTATCGATACAAACACCAGCCATACAAAATTATGTTGAAAGTCAGTTTTCTTCTTATCCATTATTAAAGGTAGTAACCTTTCAGTTAATCCAAGCCAACGTTTCCTACTAAATCCCATTGTATGCCAATTACATTTTGAAATTCTTACATTAAAGCAGTAAATAAATTGAGTAAACATTTAATATTATTAAGTTTTCTCTTCTAACCATTTTATTCCAATTTTAAAACTTATTTGAAAGAATACACTGACAGACCCCTGCCATCTTCCTTCTGAGCCCAGAGGAGGCCGCTAAGGGCTCCAGAATGCTCTCCACTCCTCAGGACCTCTGGATCACAGGTGAGTGGAACTCTATATTGGCTCCCGGAATTGCAGAGGGTCTTGTGCCTGCAGGAAGAGGGACAGAGGAGCCCTTCCCAACCAGAGACTCAGTTCCATTCAGGTCAGGGCCAGCACTGCCATCTTCTGCATGAACCCGGCCTAAGGCATCTAGGGCACCAGAGGACTCTCCAAGCCACAGGACCCCTAGCACACCCAGGACCTCCTGATCACCTGAGAGCACGTGGGCTATAGAAGCAACAGAGCTTCTTGGTCAGGGTCCTCTCGAGTCTTCATCCTCAGCCAGGAGGCAGAGCTGAGACCCAGACACCTGGACACATTCCTTGCCAGAGGAGAGTCAACTACAGGGAGAGTTCTGATCCCAGAACTCAGGAGGTGAATCAAAGCTCCAGACTGCTGGACACTTGTCCTGTAAGAGGAGAGCTTGCCTACAGAGAGTGCTCTGACCACTGGAAGTCAGGTGAGAGTTGGACTCCCAGAAGTGCTGACAGAGGCTAACAGAATCACAGGAGGATCAAGCTCCAACCAGAGACAGTTTGATCATTAACACCAGAGATTTCCAGATGGCAAAAGGCAAATGTAAGAATCTTACTAACAGAAACCAAGAACACTGGGCATCATCAGAACTCAGTACTCCCACCACAATGAGTCCTGGATACCCCAACACACCCGAAAAGCAAGACGCGGATTTAAAATCATATCTCATGATGGTGGTAGAAGATTAAAAGAAGGGCATTAATAACTCACTTAAAGAAATACAGGAGGACACTGCTAAATAGGTAGAAGCCCTTAAAGAGGAAGCACAAATATCCCTCAAGGAATTACAGGAGAACACTGCTAAACAGGTAGAAGTCCTTAAAGAACTACAGGCAAACACTGCTAAACAGGTAGACGAAATACAAAAATCCCTTAACGAATTACAGGAAAACACAACCAAACAGGTGATGGAATTTAACAAAACCATCAAAGATCTGAAAATGGAAGTAGAAACAATGAAGAAAACCCAACGGGAGACAACTCTGGAGATAGAAAACCTAGGAAAGAAATCAGGAACCATAGATGTGAGAATCAGCAACAGAATACAAGAGATGGAAGAGAGGAATACCAAAGGGATGAGAAGCACTTCTCAACATCTTTATCATCAACATTTAAATGTTCAACATCTTTAATCATCAGGGAAATGCAAATTAAAACCACCCTGAGATTCTACCTCACACCAGTCAGAATGGCTAGAATCAAAAATTTAGGTGACAGCAGATGCTGGCAAGGATGTGGAGAAAGAGGAACCCTCCTCCATTGCTAGTAGGATTGCAAGCTTGTACAACCACTTTGGAAATCCGTCTGGTGGTTCCTCAGAAAACTGGACATAGTACTACCTGTAGATCCAGCAATACGTCTCCTGGGCATATAGCCAGAAGTTGTTCCAACTGGTAATAAGGACACATGCTCCACTATTTTCATAGCAGCCCTATTTATAATAGCCAGAAGGTGAAAAAACCCAGATGTCCCTCAACAGAGAAATGGATACAGAAAATGTGGTACATTTACACAATGGAGGACTACTCAGCTATTACAAACAACAATATGAACTTCTCAGTACCCCCAGAACTCGTATCTCTAGTTACATATACAGCAGAAGATGGCCTAGTCGGCCATCATTGGGATGAGAGGTCCCTTGGTATTGCAAACTTTATATGCCCCAGTACAGGGGAATGCCAGGGCCAAGAAGTGGGAGTGAGTTGGTAAGGGAGCAGGGTTGGGGGAGGGTGTAGGGGACTTTTTGGATAGCATTTGAAATGGAAATGAAGAAAGTATCCAAAAAAATAAAAATAAAAGAATACACTGACAGTGTAGTGTCAGTTACTTGTTACTGAATTCTGTTACTGGGCCTAGAAATCCTGAAATCCAAGTACTTCCTTACTGAAAACTTACTGAAAATAGAAATTTGCAAGTGCAAGGTCAGGCTGAGCTACAGAGAAAAACTCTGCCTTAAACTACACTGGAATTGATAACTTGGGGCATAAGCATTAAGTGATATTTACTCATCAGTTATGATGCATGGCTTACACACACTTATGAGTCATAACTGTCAATGCAATGCCACTATATTCTCGAAGGGTTATAATAGGTTTTGTTTGGTGGGTGTGGTAGTTTAAATCAACCCCCCCCCCCATAGGCTCTCAATACCGTTTGAGAAGGATTAGGAGGTATGGATTTATTGGAGATTGTGTGAATTTCTTACATGAGGTATGCCTCTGGGTGTGAACATTGAGTTTTTAGAAGCCAATGTCACACTAATTTCACACTTTCTGCCTGTTTTCTGCATGTTGGGATGTAAGGCTTCCAGATCATGTTCTAGCCTCGTGTCTCTTTGCCTGCAGCATTGCTTCTTACAGTGAGGGACTAATGCCTTCAAATTGTAAGTGAGACCCAATTAAATGCTTCCTTTTAAAATTTCCCTTTGTCGTGTTTTATAACAATAAAAATATGGTGACTAAGACAGTTGGTGTTTTGTTGCTGTGGTTTTATAAAAGGGGGTCTCATTTTACAGCCCAGGGTAGCATCTGCATTGAGAACTCGATGTGTTAGGCTCTTATTTGTTTGCTTGCTGTGTTTGTCACTATAGGCTATGCTATATATTCATATGTGTCCTGTGAATCCTGTCTACCATGTCAAAATTGACAAAATACTTATAGCCAGAACATTTTAATGGATTATTTTTCTCTGCTGTTTATTGTAGCTTTATTGAATAATTAAATTTGTCTAAGTTATGCTCTCACACAATAGTATTTCATTATAGACTTCTTCAAAAGAATGAATTTACTGAATGCTAGTTGTTTATCTTAATGTGGCATGATAATTTCAATGTAGGAAAAATTTCTCAAAAGTATTGGCAATGCTATAGTGTTAAATAATTTATCATGTGGATGTTGTGGTATAAAATAAACTTGTGAGTAGACTAACATTAAATTTACTTAAATAAAAATTTTAAATTTAATAAAGGGCTTTTTCCTTGATTTTAGGAATTGTACAAAATGTAAAATAATATTCAGTTGTAGGTATAAATCTGTTCAACTGAAGAACAGCAAACCACTTTGATTTAATAATATTCTATCAATGTGTCTTTCTGAGGAACTGGCTGATATAGTTCTTTTTAACACATGTATATCTCAAATAGACTCTGTATACTCAATAAAAGTGCCACATCCGAAATTCAGTCAATTCTATATAATTAAGTGCTGGGATAGCACAGTGGAGTTTTAGAACTGTTCCACAATGAGCAAGTTTCCATATTTTAATCTTTTACATTTTTCCCTTTGTGTCCTTGAAAAATCACAGCTAACATTCATTTTGGTTTAAATCAATATTTAGCTGACAGCTAAATGATACACATTGTCTGGAGACATTATAAAAACTCCTGCATTACATAATACCCTCCACATAGTGCAATAAGGGAATTCCAAAGGGCAGATGAACCTGCAATGTCATTACAAATAGATCTACAGAATGTGCCAAGAGCTCTGCAGATACCCTGGAAGCAGCAGTTTTTTTGGATTTTCAACCACACAACTTCCATGACAATAAGCAATGTTTAATATATACACATACATATGTATATACATATATATGTATGTGTATTTATATGTATGTATACATAATTTATATGTTTTATATATGTATCAGGAAGCCCTAAGTCATCCCTTATTTAAAACACCTTTTTAAAGAATATTTGCTGGAAAATGTTCCTTGTCATTTCTCATACTGGTTTTGTGAAACTAGTAAATTGACCTGTCAATGAAGAAAATCAGACAAAGGATCAAAAAACAAATGCTAGATAAGTTTTGTGAAGTGCTTGGGTACCAAGACTTGAATCAACTAGATGTTCCAATCTGGAGAACATTTCAGGTTGTTCCCCTTCCCACTATCCCTTCTGCAAATCTCCCATCCCATCCTCTTCCCCTTTGCCTCTAAGACACCACTGCCCACCCACCCACTCCTGCCTCACCACACTAGCATCCCCTTCCACTGGGGCATTAAGTCCCTACAGACCTGCTTTCACATTTAAGTTTGGGGGTTTATATGTGAAACACACAATGCCATCTGGGAAGAGCTTAATACCACCAAACCTGCCTAGAAACTTCAATAAGCAATAACTCTAAATAAGTCGAAAACCAGAGATGATATAAGAACAACAACAACAAAACAATTGATGAAACTAAATAATTAAAAACAATTGAAATTAAAATGTAAATATCACCCTTGGAAAAATAGAAATGTTAGGCTATTTAAATTTTTTACTACAATGTATGTATAGGAAATTTTACTTTAGTCTGATTCTGCAACTGATTGCGCCAGTTTCACATGATCTCTTGCTTTCTGGGCTTCAACAGTAAAATAACATCACCTGAGGAATCCTGATTGTCTCTCTGTTTAATCAAACATGGAGTGCCCAAACCACATGTCCACCAGAAAAGCCACAGGAGTTAAGTGTGTGCTAAGTAAAATGTGCAGTTAGTCTAAGCTACCAGTTTCTAGCAGTGTAGAAACAATACAAACACACTAACGATTTTCATAAAAAATACATTACTAGTAAATTGGGGCAGTTAAAAAACATTGGCTTAAAACTAAAATTATGTGCTAATGTAAGTTTCATGGAAGTATAGGGGATGTTTGCAAGTTTATTATGCCTGGTGGACACTTTCCATGAAAAGAATGCAAGAAGTTCCTGGGAGTTCAGCTTTTCTACATGTAGAACAAGTGGCAGATTAGGAGATCCTAGATGCAAGCTAGCGAGACTTTACCAGTTAGTACACTTTCAATATAAATATGATGTGCAACCCAGTTTTCACTTATTGATTATGATCCATCTCTGTGACCTATAAAATGAGATGCTAATGTCAGAAAATCTACTCCACATTCTGAATTTATTATTTTGGAAACAAGATTAATTTTCTCTAGGTATCCAGGTAGCTGTCTATAGTTATATATTTAAAAAGCAAATTTTAATGAGATGCAAAGTAACAAATCATGACATAATTCTAATTGTAAAGTAGTAGGTATCTTTGACATGACTCCCTGTGATTCTGTCACAGATTTAGTGGTCCAGAGGGATTTCTTTCTTTCTTTTCTTATTTTTATTAGATATGCTCTTCATTTATGTTTCAAATGCTATCTATCCCCTTCCCTAGTTTCCTCCCCAAAAGTCCCCTATACCCTCCTCCCGCCCTGCTCCCCAACCTACCCATTCCTGTTTTCTGGCCCTGGCATTCCCCTGTGCTGGGGTATATGATCTTCACAAGACCAAGGGCCTCTCCTCCCATTGATGGCTGACTACATACGCTACTAGAGACACAAGCTCTGGAGAGTACAAGGAGAAGAAACATAGAAGAAACATAGAGAAGAAAGGTGAATAAAAGACAATAAAGATTATAAAAATATAACAACACTGCTTCCAGGATTAGAAGATGTTTTTGTTTCTTAGCAGATTACTAAAAAGTTCTTTAGGATAATAAGTGGTAGTTTATATGTATAGTTGTAAAATGGCATTTGGTTAGCATTCTGTCTGTAACAGATTAATGAGTTATTCATTATTTTACTTGCACATTTTCTATTTGTAATACTTGATGGTCATTGAAATATGTTTCAAATTTTGTCAAGAAAATCTTTATTTTAAGGCTATATAGTTTTACCCTCTCCCCACTCCATTGACTTTCCCTCCCAGTTCCCTCACTCCCTGACCACTTGTGATTGCTTTCTTCTCCCACCCAACTGGGACTGAGGGGTCCTCACTCAGGCCCTTCAGTTTGTTGACGTCTTTGAGTTCTGTGGACGATATCATGGGTATTCTGTACTTTTTGTGTCTAATATCCACTTATTAGTGAGTACCTACCATGCATGTCCTTTTTTGGGTCTGAGTTCTCTCAGTCAGGTTGATATTTTCTAGTTCCATCCATTTGCCTGCAAAACTCAGAATGCCCTCATTCCTCATGGGAATGCACTGATAGTTTTTGTGCTGTGTTATAATGAGTTACTTATACTAAGAATTATTATTAATTGCATTTTAAATTTGTTTATCTTGAAGTACTTTAAAGATACTTTCAGAATATATATATAAGTAGTAAGTAATGTTTTCACCAACATTTCTTCTCTGAAAATAACATAGATGGCTATGTTTATGTTTGATTACTCAGATGACTTTCATGTGCTTGTATTTTCATAACTAGATTAATTATACTAAAACTTCAGTTATACATAAACCTGAAGTAAATTTCAGCATATTTAAAATCTTTAAATAGTAATTTACTGTTTATTACAAACCACTTGAGTGGGCTTTTTGGAATTTTCCTCAAAATTTGTTAAAATTGACAGGCATTTCTCTAAAAGATTTGTCTGACTTTTACCTACTTATTATGAGAACCAGATTTCACATTCCTTACATACATCAAAACAAATCAAGGATAAGATTGATGCTGACAAGCACAACTTTGGAGTATTAAGCCTTTCCACTGGCAGGTGTCAAACTAACTTGTAAAACATCCTTCACACTGTATTAATACTAAATTTCAAAGTACTTCATAGACATAAATTTTATTTTATTGAAAAAAACATTATTTCATATATATTTTTATTGTTTCCCTCCCCTAATTCTTCTTAGATCCTTCTCACTTTACCTCCCATTCACATACCCACCCCGATTTCTGTCTCTCCTTAGAAGTCAAATAGGAATCTAAAAATAATAAATAAAATAAAATTTATCAACAAAAAACTACTTATTCTATTTCCTGTCTATAGGGCTATTTCCTCCTTTCCTGCTAGTTCTTTATATTAAAGCTCAGTTGTTGTATAGATAAACAAATATATACTACATAAATATTTCTGGATATGAATTACTTCACTCTGGATTGTTTCTTGTTCCATCTATTTACCTGTAAATTTTAAAATTGCACTTTTTAAAATGGCTCAGTTTCATTTTGTAAAGGCAACACATTTTCTGTATCAAACCATCATTGCCAGATAACTTGATTTTTTTCTGATTTTTTTTTTTTTTTTTGGCCTTTATGAGTAAAGAAGCAATAAACATTGAGCAAGTGTCTCTGTCATAGAATAAATCATGCATTGGGTATAAAACTAAGAGTCATGTAGCTAGATCTTCAGGTAGACCTATCTGTTCCCAGCATCCTGAGAAAGAAACACAATGTATTCAACTGTGACTATACAAGTTAAATACTCAAGCCAGCAGTTGATGAGTGTTCCCCCAGCTCCACATACTAGCTAGCACAATCATTCTTTTGTTTCATTTTCCTTGGCAATTCTGATTGGTGTAAGATGAAATCTTGAGGTAATTTAGATTTTCATTTTCCAAATGACTAAGGTTGTTGAACATATCTTTCACTAATTCTTAGTCATTTGAGTTTCTTCTTTTGAGAATTTTGTTTAGATTGGTTCCCCACTTTAACTTGGCTATCTGTTTCTTTGGTATCTATTTATTTTAACTTTACTTTATTTTTATATAGTTCTCTATCAGTTGTATAGTCAGTAAATTTTTCCCCATTTGTAGCCTGTAACTTTGTCCTAAAGATGGGAGTTCTTTACCATGTAGGACCCATTTCTTAATTGCTGATTCAAGTGTCTGTGCTAATGAAGTTCTGTTCAAAAAGTTCTCCTGTGCCAATGATTTCAAGACTGTTGTCCTCTTACTCTTCACCACATTCAGTGTATCTGGCCTTTTGTAGATGGCTTTGATCAATTTGGAATTGAATTTTATACAGAGTGATAATTATGACTAGGTTTGGAATCTTGTACATGCAGCTATCCAGTATCATTTGCAACAAATGCTGTCTTTATTCCAGTACATTTTTCTGCCTTCTCTAACAAAAATTACATGTTCCAAAGGTATATAGATATTTCTAGGTTTTCAATTTTATTCCCTTGATCAACATGTCTGTTTTTGTGCCAATACCATGCTATTTTTTTATTAATATTTCTCTGCATTACAATTGGAGACCAGGAATGACAGTAACTCTATAAGTTCTTTTATTATTCAGGAATATTTTAGTTCCCAAGTTTTTATGTTTGCATATGGTTTTTTGAGATATGTAAAAAATATATTAGAATGCCTATGGTAATTACATTGAATCAATATTTCTTTTAGTAAGATGGCTATTTTCCCTATATTTATTAATCTTACCTACCCACGAATATGGGAAGATCTTCCCATCTTTCAATATATATTCATTAATTTCTTTCTTCAGTCTTGATGGTTTTATCATACAAGTTGTTCACTTGTTTAGGTAGAGTTTCTCCAAGACATTTGATATTATTTGAGTTTATTTTGAAAGGTGCTGTTTCCTTGATATCTTTCTCAGTTGAAAGGTGTTATTTTCTTCATTTCTTACTCAGTTGCAGCCCATGGATATAGATACAAACACACACACACACACACACACACACACACACACACACACACACACACAGACACACACACACCACAGGCCACAGTTTTCTGTAAGTTAATTCTGTATCCAGCTACTTTTCTGAAAGTATTTATCAGCCTTAGCTTTTGCCTCATTAAACATTGGAGTCTTTTATACAAACTATAATAGTATATGCAAATAGATACTTTTTCCCTTCTAATAGCCCCCAATCATTTTTATTTTTATTTATTTTTATTTTTTTTTATTTCTCTAGCTAAGACATTAAGTATTGAATAGGTATGAAGAGAATGGAAAACCTTGTCTTGTTCATGATTTTAATAGGTTTGTTTTGAGTGTCTCTTAACTTACTTTGATGTTGGGTATGAGTTTACTGTAAACTGCCTTGATTTCTTTGAGCTGGTACTTAGGAATGTGTGTGTGTGTGTGTGTGTGTGTGTGTGTGTGTGTGACAGGAGTGTGGGAAAGGGAGTCTGCAAGAGAGAGGAAAGCTGGGTGTGACATGAGGATCAAATTATTTCCTAGGTATAGGACAGAGGGGAGGAAGGGTCAAAGCTTGTGGTCTCCTACAGAGATGGGGATGGTATTGAGGCATTGGATTTGAAGGATAGAGGGAGGGTGAAGATCTACTCTTTGCCTAGTGGTTGCCCTGGCCTACTTGATTCTCTGGTACATGTGTCTCCTGGATTCCCAGAGAATTCCTGCAGGGATTTATTTTGTGTCTGAGGGAAAGGAATGGTTAGGGGTGGGGATGTTAAAGGATCTGTGCAATCAATGAGAGATGGGCCAATGATGAGGGAGCAGCAGAACTGTTGGAAAACTAGGGTAAATCTGGGTGACCGGGTTTGCAGAAATGAAAATCTTCAATTAGCCTACCCCCATTCCTAGACTGTTGGTTCCCAGGGAAAGCCTTTAGGTGTGTGTGACTGAGAAAATAGGATGCATGGAGTTGTAGGAGATCTAAATGATCTGTTATTGACAGGAGGCTGCAACAGGATCTATGATAGAGGCTGGGAGTAAGGCTGGGGAGTGGGCTAGGGAGGGGATGAAGAATGAATATTTGATAACTGTCTGTCTGATTACTGGCAGGGAATCCACCTCAGGCACTTTTGAAGTTGATTTCATTGAAGATGCTCAATTTTTGTTTGTTTTTGGTTTGTTTGTTTGTTTTGTTTTGTTTCTTGGAGCATGAAATACCAACATAGACCTCTGAGTAATACAGAGACTCATCATGTTCCTGATATAGGAAATATACCTTTTCTTCCCACTTTATAATGAATAGTTATTCTTTGTAGGTTGCTGTATTAGTCAGGGTTTCTATTCCTGCACAAACATCATGACCAAGAAGCAAGTTGAGGAGGAAAGGGTTTATTCGGTTTACACTTTCATATTGCTGTTCATCACCAAGGAAGTCAGGACTGGAACTCAAGCAGGTCAGGAAGCAGGAGCTGATGAAGAAGGCATGGAGGGATGTTACTTACTGGCTTGCTTCCCCTGGTTGCTCAGCCTACTCTCTTCTAGAACCAAGACTACCAGCACAGACATGGCACCACTCAGAATGGGACCTCCCCCCTTGATCACTAATTGAGAAAATGCCTTGCAGCTGGAGCTCGTGGAGGCATTTCCCCAACTGAAGCTCCTTTCTCTGTGATAACTCCAGCCTGTGTCAAGTTGACACAAAACTAGCCAGTACAGTTGCTTTGTTCCTACTTCCTCTGTTATTCTATAAGCTTTCCAAATTGAAGAAAAACAAATACTTGGCTTTACTCTTCTAACCCTTAATACATAATATACATTTGTTAATAAGTAAAAGATTTCTTTACATGAAAACTATTCTGCAATGAGAGCAGATGACTTCACATGTTGATGAAGTCCCTATGATCTGAGGTGACCTTAGTCACTTTAAACAATTTTTTATTAGATATTTTCTTCATGTACATTTCAAATGTAATCTCCTTTCTTCATTTCCCATTCAAAAATCCCATATCCCTTCCCTCTCCCCTGCTCAACAACCCAACATCTCCCACTTTCCTGTCCTGGCATTCCCATACACTAGTGCATCATGCCTTCACAGGACCAAGGGTCTCTCCTCCCATTGATGTCTGACAAAAAGCCGTCCATGTATGTTTGCACATACAACTCCCCTACTCTCTCTCTCTCTCTCTCTCTCTCTCTCTCACACACACACACACACACACACACACGCACACACACTATTCTTTATATATATAATTCTTCAAAGATACATATATATGTATATATATATGTGTGTATATATGTGTATATATATATATATATATATATATAGAAGATATACATGTTTGTTTGTAGTATTATCTTTCCATATGACTTTTTTTACAAACTCTTAAGTTTAATTATTTTATTATATTTTTTTCTGTAGGTCCCTGCCATTTTTTTCACAATTGAATTATTTCCATTATATTTCCATATATATGGGGTGTGTGTGTGTGGGTGTGTGTATGATATCTATACATGTGTGGCATTATCTTTCCATATGACTATTTCAAAAATTTAAAGTATACTTCTTTTATTGAATTTTCTTCTCTATACCTTGCCATGATTTACCCATATGAATTACTTTCATTATCATCCTTACTTTCATTATCATCCTTTCAGACTTTTCTTGTTTTATTTATTTATTTACTTATTTATTTATTTATTTATGGTTTTTTTGAGACAGGGTTTCTCTGTATAGCCCTGGCTGTCCTGGCACTCACTCTGTAGACCAGGCTGGCCTTGAGCTCAGAAATCTGCCTGCCTCTGCCCCTCAAGTGTTGGGATTAAAGGCGTGCGCCACCATGTCTAGCTCTCAGACTTTTCTAAAATGGGGCCAACAGCTTTCTCTTGAAGTGTCCCCACTTCCCAAGGGCATGACATTAATTCTCTTACTTCCATGATGATTTCAATTAAAATCCATATATCTGAACAGTCAAAGATCATAAGCTCAAATGGAAGAAAACGTGGAAAATTTGTCTTGCTGGTGCTGAATTACCTCAGTCAGATTTTTGCTTCTAGCTCTGTTCATTTACTTGCAAGTTTCATTTTTGTTACTTATTGAATAATTTTCCAAAGTGTAAATAAGCAATGTTTTCATTATCCATTTATTTATAATTATCATTTATTGCTATCTAGGTTTTATTTTCTGTCAGTTATGAATACATTAGCAATTAACATGGCTAAGGAAATTTCTCTATAGTAGAGTGGACAATTTTGTGTTATATGCTAAGAAGTAGGATCATGTTGTATGTCACTTTCTAGATTTTTTGGGAATATCCATCCTGATTCTGTCATAATTGTATCATTTTGTACTCTTCCTATCAGGGAATAAATGTTTCTTTATTCTACATCCACACAAATCATGCCCTTAATTTATCATGCCATTTATCATGGCATTTGTGGTAAGATCAAATGTCAAGCTCTGTTAAATTTGCATGTCCCTTATAATTAAGGATTATGAGCATTATTTAAAATGTTTCTCAGGACCAAGGTCCTCCTCTCCTAGTTTTTCTGCTGTCTGATTTGGGATATCAAGTATTATTCTTGATCCATCTGGAGTTACTATTGTGCAAAGTAAGGGTTGAGTTAAAGGTTGAGTTGCTGTGCAGTGGTAGGGGTGTGTGTGTGTGTGTGTGTGTGTGTGTGTGTGTGTACATATCCAGATTGACCAATATCATTTCTTGAACATGACATATATCTTTAGTGTATACTGTTGATGATCAGGTGATTGTAGGATTGTGGGCTTATATGTGGGTCCTCAACTCTATTCCAGTGAGTCTGATTTTATGCCAGTCTCATGGTGTTTTCATTACTATTACTGTTTAGCAAGATTTGTAATCTAGAGTGAGGGTCCTATAACTAATTTTTTATTAGTCATTTCATCGATTTACATTTCAAATGATATCCCCCTTCCTGGTTACTTCTCCACCAGCCAACCATCCCATTCCTCCTTACCCTCTCCCCACCCACTCCTACAATACCCAGAGGAAGCTTGACTTCCAGGAGCTCTGACACTCCCAGGATCACAGGTGAGACCACAACATCTGTAACTCCTCTGTTAATGTTCAGAACAGTAACAGAGTTGAGGCTACAGTTCTCTTTTGGTTCTAGTGAGACTTTGTGTTTCTATAAGATTTTCTTTTCAGTTTATGTCAAATTGTCAATGGGTATTTTGGAAAAGATTGTGCTAAATCTTTAATTTGCTCTTGGTAGAATGGCCTTTTACAGTTTTAATTTAATATAAGGAATTCACAGAGATGGAAAATCTTTCCACCTTCTTTTATCTTCTTCAATTGTGTGTGTGTGTGTGTGTGTGTGTGTGTGTGTGTGTGTGTCTGAACGTTGCTATTGTAAAAGTCATACACTTCTGTGCTTGCATTCATTCCAAGATACATGTTATATCTTTTGATATGCTGTTTTAATTTTCATTCATTTATATGATTTTCATATTTTTTTCTTTCTAGGATTGTTTTCATTCAGTAGTGTTTGTTTAGTTGCCATGAGTTTCTAGTATTCTTTTGCCTTGTATGTAAGGACAAATTTTAATAGTAGCCTGAACTAGTACAAGTTACTATTTGAAAATGTTCTGATATCTTACTCAATTTTGCTAATAAGAGGGTTTAGTTATTTTTAGCTCACAGAAAATTGCTTATGTTTATATATTTTATCTAAGTTTATGGGAAAAGTTGACATTTCCCTTCATTGAAATCTCTGTTCTGGGGGCTTGGCAGTTGAGAGCACTGACTCCTCCTCCAGTGAACCTGAGGTCAATCCCCAGTTACTTCATGATGACTCATAACAATCTATAATATGATCTACTGCCCTTTTCTGGCATTTGGTATACATGCAGATAGAACACTCACATACATAAATAAATAAGTAAATCTTTATATAGAAAGAACAATATCTACTCTACATAGGGTAAATGATATATATATTTTTAAAACTCCTATTTTAGAAATGCCAAAAGAAATCCTAACCTGCTAAGGAATGTTTTATAAATGTTTTATAAAACTGAATATAAAATTTATATCTAACCATTTAAAATAACAAATGAACATTTTAATGCTTTACACCAGTGACAGAAAGGGGCAAAAATATGTAATTTGTAAAGTTAAATTTCACCCAGACACATATAATATCACGTTTCTGTCTGGAATCATTTGATTGACCATCTAAATGGATTGTGGTCAAGTATTCAAGTCAGAGACTCAGGGCAAGAACATCAGGTTTCCCTTCCTATCTGTTGCTATTTGTGTCACCACAAGTAACCTTGCCACGCAATGTCAAAGCGGTTTCTTTTTGTCTTTTGTTTCCTTTACTTGGGAATTCTAATTTGTCTAGACTGTGGCAAATGCTATTAGTGAAGTCATATAATTTTACAAGTGGAAAGTAGCCTGCCATGTCTCATCTAAGTCAGCTCCTGCTATGTGCTCAGCGAGTGCCTGCATATGTTTATCCATTATCAAGGTTTGTCAGAAATTTAAGATGAAAGTTTGTGATAAAATAAGATGTAGACTTTTTAATAATGCTGCATGACTGAGTTTACATACTTGGCAGGAACTGGAGAAAATATGCAATTATAATTCTCAGTAAAACAAATCATTTCAGAAAGTCAAATATCCATGTGATGAATAGCAATTCAGAACTGTTGATAAGACATAATGTCAGTCAACAAATTATACACTGTTTGAAACTAAAGAAGATTTTGTGCTGTATGTTCACTGCAGGATACTCAACCTTAGGGGGTTGCAGCTCTTCTAGCCAAAAGGGACTTCAGAGTGAGTGGAGGACATGTGGAAACATTGTATTTGTGAATAAAATTGAAGCTCTTTGTCTTCCATTGTGACTTCCACAATGCAGCAGTTTATAGAATGGAAGTCATTGTACACACTCTGAAGAGGACAGCTCCTTCTTAAAATCAAACTCATATGTACAGCTAACAGATGTCACAGGCACAGTGAACAATGCCTAGCAACAAATAAATATTACTCAGTTTCACTGTTATGTTTGCTATCTGCAGATACATTTTGATCACTTGTTTACAAGTTGAAATAGGAAAAATTACTGTTATATAGAAGAAAATCTGAGCATATTAAATACTCAGTAACAACTATCTAGTCTAAATTCTCTGCATTTGTAGAGATACTATTTTAAATAATAAAACTTGTTCCATTTGGTCTCCAAGTACTTCTACCCTGATCCAAATTACACATGCAAAGAAAGTGATTTTTATTTAACTGTATCTACCTTTATAGTAATATAAAGTATGGTGATCAGTTAAACATGTTTTTATTTTGCGTAGTATATCAAGGTGTTTCATATATTTAAATTGAGTTTTGTCTCCAGTATTCTGGTTTTAAATGAATAATTACCCAGGGAATTAGTATGATTGTATTTCTGTATATCAGGGATTCATCCAAGTTATAGAATACTAGTATCTTCATTATTTTTACATTTCTGTGATGGAATACTTTACAGAATAACTTAAGTGTATAAAAGAAAATTTATTGGTCTCAATAGGATTTTCAACATCATTGTACGAACAGTATGGTGGCTTGATTACTCCATCGAGGATATAGGGGATCATGAATACTGCACTCATGGCAAGAGACCAGAAGCATAACATGGCTGGAATCATATCATAGTATGACCTTCATTGATTTGCTTCAAGAGAACCACTTCTGCTAGCCATGAAAACTCACAATCCTCAATGTAGTGCTGAACACTAAGATCAAGCATGCAAATCCTGGGTATGATGAAGACATTAGGAATTCAAGCTCTAATCTCGAATTATGCAAAAAGCTTGCATTTTAAAGTGAAATATAAATGTTAGTTTTGTTTTCTGATATTTAATTATTATTTCAATATTATGTATTGTATAAGTTGAGGATATGTTTTTGTGATTTTTATAATTTGTGTAGATTTCAAAGTTTTTCATAGAAATAGTCTCAGTTTAGTTAAATACCTGATAAAATATGAAAATCTTTTTATGTAAAGTCATTCTAGGTTCATTATTAAGACAAGAGTTGGCAAAAATTTCACAGTATTTTGTCTTAACAATTTCAGTTTTCATGCATAGAACACAGCATGTTGACTTAAGGGGAACCAGTGTTCATAGAAAGTATAGAGAATTTCAAATTGAATAAAAAGTGGGTAAAACCTTTTAGAACCTTAGCAAACATGTCCTTAGAGACAACATTGTGTGCATCTAGAACATAATTAAGTAAATGTAGCTATTTCTATTTCTTTTATACTTTAGAGTCACAAGACCACCTCTACCATTTTTGTTTTCATATATTGCTTTCCCTTTATTGTTGCAGCAATTTCCTGAGGCACTGAACGTTTTCCCTGTAGATTTTTCACTGATCTCTTTGAAGAATTCATTGACTGTTGTCACATGCCACTCTGCTGCTATAGTCCAAGGGACAACTCCCAACACTTTACTCCTCCACACAAATGTTGCAGGTACAGTAGTTGACCTTCTGCAAAGGAAGCATTTCCATTGGCAATAGGTTCATGGTCCCTGCTTGGTAGTCATTCTCTTGTAACACACTGGCTAGGAATTGTCTTTCCTCCTTTTCTCAGCTCATTGTAAACTGTTCACAACAGCCGTTTATACAAGAAGTTTTAACAATTTCTAAGTGCCAAGGTCTTAACTCTGATACGTGTGAGCAAATCCTAAATCTCTGGATCAGTGTTTTTGTATTGATAGTGTTTTTCTCTTTCTTTTTTAAATTTATTAATTTATTTTTATTATTTAATCTTTTTTTTACAGTCTACTATTTATTCCCCTCCTGGTCTGCCCTCTGACTGCTCTTCATCCCATACTTCCTTCCCCATCTCCAAAAGAATGTCCCTATCCCTCCTACCCCCATCCTACCAGACCTCTCTACTTCCTGGGGCTTCAGTCTCTCTGGGTGAAGTGCATCTTCTCTTACTGAGGCAAGACCAGGCAGTCCTCTGCTGTTTATGTGTTGGGGGACTCATATCCACTCATGTATGTTGCCTATTTGGTGGCTCAGTGTCTGAGAGATCTCAGGGGTCAAGTTAGTTGAGACTGCTGATCTTCCTATAGGTTTGCCCTCCTCAGCTTCTTCCAGCTTTTCCCTAATTCAACCACAGGGGTCCCCAGATTCTGTCCAATGGTAGGATGTAAGTATCTGCATCATACTCTTTCCAGTGTTTGTTGGGCCTGTTGGAGGGCAATCATGCTAAGAACCTGTTTGTAAGCACATTAATAATAGTTATCATGCTGTAGATAATGTGGAGAAAGATGAACACTTCTCCATTGCTGGTGGAAATGCAAACTGGTACAGCCACTCTGGAAATCAATCTGGCAGTTCCTTAGTAAATTAGAAATAGATCTACCAGAAGACCCAGCTATACCACTCATGGGAATATACCCCAAAGATGCCCCACCATGCCACAGAGGAACATGTTCCACTATGTTCATAGCAGCCTTATTTGTGATAGCCAGAAGCTGGAAACAACCCAGATGTCCCACAATAGGTACAGAAAATGTTTCATTTATACAATGAAATACTATTCAGCTATTAAGAACAAGGATACCCTTAGTTTTGCAGGCCAATGGATGGAACTAGAAAATATCATCCTGAGTGTGGTAACTCAGACCCAAAAGGACACGCATGATATGTACTCACCAATAAGTGGATATTAGCCAAAAAGTACAGAATACACAGGATAAAATCTACAGAACTCAAGAAGGTTAACAAGCTGAAGGACCCAAGTGAGGATGGCTCCATCCCACTTGGGAGGGAGAAAAAAAGCAATCCCAGGGAGCAGAGGCATGGAGGGTCCTGGGTAGGAAAGGGACTTGGAGGGGAAAGAAACATGATCAATTATTGGGGGAAGGCAGGACTGAAGCCCTGAGGGCCAGCAGAAAGAATGGAAATATGCAACTTGGACGGTAGGAAGTTGGGGGACTTTCTAGAATGTTCCAGACACCTGGGAAGTGAAAGACTCTCAGGACCCAAAAGGAGAGACCTTAGATGAAATGCTCTACAGTGGGGAGAGGGGACTTGTAGATTCCAGTAGAAAGTCAGGGCAAGTGAAGGGATGGGGTTGCTATCACACAGTCCAAAAATCTCACCCAGAATTATTCCTGTATTAAAGAACTGCACGGACAAAAAAAATGGAGAAGAGCCCGATGGAATGGAGGTCCATTGAACAGCCCAAATTTGGATCCATCCTAAGGGGAGTCCCTAAAGCCTAACACTATTATTGATGGTTTCTTTATTCAGTTTCTTTAAAAGAACAAATGTGTTTGTTTTGTAGAATTCCCACTACCATCTGCCCCAAAGTAAGTATAATTGATTATATTGTCTTGAGTTTTTATTTGTGCATAAATTAGATGTAATGGACACACACACACAGATATATATATATGTGTGTGTGTGTGTGTGTGTGTGTGTGTGTGTGTGTGTGTGTATATATATATATATATATATATATATAATTAAGGACAAAGTACCAATGAACTATAAGCACAAAGAAGATGATTTATCCAACTATTTAAATGGCACTATAAGTTGTTTCTTTTTAAATGTGTACATTATTTTAGTGCAATTGTGTAAGTGCTACTTCTCATAGAGTTTGTCAGTTTGTCTCTCCTAGAAGGCACAAAACAAAACTTAAATGGAAGTTCAGACTATAATTCGGCATGACACTAGGGAAAGATTAAATAGGTAAGGCATCCAAGCAAAGAACAGCGACTTCTGCTTACCATTCTGATATGAAAGGAGGGAATGTAAAGCTGGCTGTGGAGGGAGAGGCTCTGGCTGTAGAACAATACTGAGAATTTCCACGGAGGCTCTGGCAAAGCTCAGGTGCCAAGATTCTTTTGCAAAGGACTCCTACCTGGAGACAAAGCAGTTAAAACCAGATAGCATGTGGACTGGACGTTTTCACCTTTGCTGGTCTGCATGAGTAAGGCTTCAGTTCTAAACCTGAGCACACCCTTTTGTCTAAAAAACATACCAACCAATAAAGGTTGCTCCCATGTCATTGTTACACAATTGTCTTTTCCATACCAACATTGATAGCCAATATTCTCAAATGTTCCATTTGATGGGGTATTTTAAGTGGACTGTTACTGTTGTTTTCTCATTAAATTATTTATTCACTTTACATCCTAATCACAGCCCCCTTCCTCCTCTCCCCTAAAGCCTAACATCTCACGCCTCACTTCCCTTTCCTATTCCCCCCTCCCCTCATCCTCATGTTTTTTTTAAAAAGTAGTAGACTTTACAAGGATTTATTGTGTGTTTCATTTATTCATCAACACACATATTTGCATTAATTTTTCCATCTACTGTAATATATTCTTACACTATATACCTCTCTGACCACAGTTTGAGATCTATCCTATATTCCCTTTAATAAGTCATCACACTTTTTACTATTATAAGAATAGTATATTCAGAAAGTTCTGTGTCTTACGTGTGGTCAATTTTATGGATACAGGTTGCAGGGGCTACCTCCTTATAAATGGGTAGAATAGTTATTCATAAATAATCTGTCGCATACAGTGGACATGTTACTTGTCAGCTATAAAAGGATATAAAGCAACTGGCAGAAAGAAGGCCACTAGGGAGAACCAAACATTTTTGACCTTGGAGGGAAGAAAAGGGTGGGGATAATTGCTGATTCAAGAAGGAAACCTTCCTGAATCAGAGCATTCACATTAAACTTCCCTGCAAGGCAGCACTAATTTGGTTGACAGATACCATGCTGCAGCTAATCTAAGCTGACACTGACCTTGCTGGCCTTACTTGTAAAATCTCTTCATACAAATTTTCTTCAAATATTCATCTCAGTGCAATGTATTCCCAGAAAAGATACCCATCAACATAGACAGAAAAGCTATATTTCCCTTCTGTTACAATTCATCGTTCTTTTTCTTTTACTACTGAGTACAGAAAATTTTATTTAGGCTTAGCTAATTTTATGTAATTCAAAAGGTACGGATTGAGTTTCTCAATATAATAATATACAGTGATCATATGGAGGTATCTTACAATCCTATAAACTATCCAGATCTGCAAAGAATCAAACTATTGTGTATGCATACATATGTGGACAAATTTTACCTAGTGCAGGGATTTCCACATGAAATGGAAAATGGAACCTGCTTTTTGATATCCAGAGAAACACTCCTGATCTCTAAACATGTGTTATCACATAAAATAGAACATCAGCTTGATTCTCTCACTAATTGTTTAAAATATCTAATATATGCTCATTTTGGTACTTCCTTTAAAAACATAAGTAATATATATGTTTAAGTGCCATGTGTTAATAAATAGTTTTAATATTATAATTTTAGAGTGATACATATTGAATTTCTTTTCAGTTGTTTATTGAGGATCTGATATCTCAGGTACAGGCAACTTACCTCTCCTCAAACATTTTATAATTTTATGATGGAAATATTGGATATAGTTCTACTTTTGATGTCCTCATAATTCCTTGGGTTATATCAGTGAATTATATCCGTACATCACCAGTTTCCTAAACAAAAGCAAAAATTTTTGCTATGGCAGTACATATTTGTATGGGATCTAGTCAAGTCTCTATTACAGCTATTGCTATAAAATGATATAATTAACAGTTCTCATTTATTCAAAGATAGTATCTCCCATCACTTATGGTAACTTCATTTCTAAATATCCAGTAAGAATTTGTATGTTTATAGGCATTGCTGGGGAACTTTTCTTCTATGATTTTGATGACTCTATTTTCTGATCTTTGGAGCTGGGTCTCTTCACCGTCTCCTATTTTTGCTAGTTTTAGGTTTTGCTTTTTTATTACTGTTCCATATACCCTGTATATATCCTGTCAGGATCATTTTAGATTTAACGTTTTCTTTGACCAATATATGGATTTCTTCTATAGTAGTTTCTACCTCTGAGATTCTCTCTCCTATATCCTGTATTTTGTGGTGATTCTTGGGTCTTTAGTTCCTGTCCTCTTTCCTAGGTTTTCCATCTCCTGAATTCCCTCTATTTGTTTTCTTTTTTGCTTCTATTTTCATTTTCACATCTTGAACGGTATTATTCATTTACTTCACCTGTCTGACAGCATTTTTCTGTGTTTCTTTAAGGAATTTATTAATTTCCTCTTTGAAGGCCTCTGTTACCTTCATAAGATTGGATTTATGATCATTTTCTTGTGATTGTGCTGGGTTAGGATATCCAGGGCTTTATGTAGCAGGATAGCTGTGCTCTAGTGTTTTCATTTGCCCTGGCTCTTGTTGACTGTATTCTTATTCTGACTTTTAGCCATCTGGATGTTCCTGTTGCTCCTGGGCCTCCTGGAATGCAAACATATGTGGGCTGGGAAAAGGAAATCAGTAAGCAGGGTGTACTTACTGCCATTGGGTGTGCTGTAGTGACACTTGGCAGGAAGGGGATTGGTTAGCCAGGGTCCTACCTGCCCCTGTTGTTGGCAGGCCTCTAGCAGTGCAGGCAGAGGCAGGGGACAGGGTGAAATACCCTGCTGCTCTGTGTGCCCTCAGGGGACCTTGTCAGCCAGTGCTTTGGAGCAGTCATCCTACCTGCTACAGACAGGCATCTGATGATCCCTTCATATTTTTTACTAGTAATTTATTACTCTCCTTTCTGCATTAATGACTAACATTCAAACACTCATTTGCTAACATTTCCATTCCTTTTTGATTTGTTTTTTTTTTTTTTGCCTGACATACACTTTAATGATTTCTTTTTATCCTTTATTGCTTTTATTATACTTTTATTTTATGGACATACCTGATTTATGAGGTAAAAATCTTAGGATAATTTACTTTAAAAATATACAGTCTAAAATACATATAACATATACGTTTTATGTATGTCTGCCTATATGGCCTCATATTTCAATCAATTTCTATAAACATTTTCTTTTAAAATATGTTCTCTTCTCTTCTATATTACTCAATCTTGGAATATTCCAGAAAAAGCTTGGTTACTCTATTACGGGATATCTTGAATCAGGACTTTTCATTTTATTGCTTCTAATTCTCATAGTTATCATTTTGAGGTTAAAAGAAACCTAGGATCTTTATATGGCTTCATTGTTTTATTTCTATTTTGAAATTTTCAGCATAAACTCTTGACTTAACAAAAAGTACACTGTTATCTAAAAATAAAAGGAAAAGCCAAATTTATAGTTCTAACTTTCCAGTGGAAGAGAGTGCAAGCTGTTCCCAGCTGGATATTTTATTTTCCCAGCAATATTAATTTGGAAGCTGTCCAAAGGTAAAATTATTCAAATTCCTTCTCTGGGTTACCGGCTGCCAGAACACTGTCTACCCCACACTGTACATTGATTGCATTCACAGATCATTATTGCCTCTTTGCCAACTGATTGTATAATGCATTCCATTCTCTCTGCTGTTACAATTATTCCACCCATGTTTTGGATCAACAGATGGTAGGCATCCAAAGCCAGTCCTTGCTTATCTGTACAAGTTCATCATGAATACTCTACTTTTATTCGCACTTGAAGATTCTGCATCAAGAAATCCACATTATAGAAATTCCTAGACACCATATTTAGTATAAAATCAAGTCTATTGACCAAGAGAAAAAATTGTATCATCAAGTATTTTTGTATGTTTAGATATTATAATCTAAATACATACTCCAATATGCACAATATGATTTATTTGCTATATTTATATGTAAATATTAATATAAAATGCATAGAATTAAGAAAATTATGTAAAAAGTGTAATGCCACAGACTGGACTCAGTTGGTCCCTCAGTCCATGGGAGAAGTCAGGGTTCTGGTACTCAAGTGGACAAGGAGTCAGTGAAAATGACAGACACAGAGTGTTGTATCTAAATGTAATTTCTCAAAAGCAAGCATCAGACTTACAATACAGAAACAAGGAAGTTAGGTGATACATCAGCCAAGGTTAATCAAAATGCATAATGGCTCTTTATACAAAACAGAGAAAATGCATACATAAAATCTAACAGGGATCAGGCAGTGTTTACAACTTAGATAAGATCAGCCCTATCCCCCCAATGGAGGAACTAGAGAAAGCACCCAAGGAACTAAAGGGAACTGCAACCCTATAGGTAGAACAACAATATGAACTAAGCAGTACCCCGGAGCTCTTGTCTCTAGCTGCATATGTATCAAAAGATGGCCTAGTTGGCCATCACTGCAAAGAGAGGCCCATTGGACTTGCAAACTTTATATGTCCCAGTACAGGGGAATGCCAGGGCCAAAAAGGGGGAGTGGGTGGGTAGGGGAGTGGGTGGGGGGTATGGGGGACTTTTGGTATAGCATTGGAAATGTAAATGAGCTAAATACCTAATAAAAAATGGAAAAAAAAGAAAATAAAAAAAACAAATATACAAAAAAAAAAAAAAAAAAAAAGAGCAGCCTTATCTAAAGTCAGCTATTCACAGGAGCCAGGTGAAAGGGCTAATATGCCCAGGTGTGACACTAGTCTATTGTTTATCCCACCACCAAGGTCCCTTAGTAAATACCTAATTATGCTATTCCTCTAGGCCTAGTGAAAAACATGCACCAGGAAAGTTCTGTTCTACTAACCTTTTCTTGAATAATACAATACTCAAGTTCCTTCTTGAACAACAACACACCTTCTTTCTACTATTATGTACCATTCATGTCTGTAATGAGAATTCTGAGTTTACTTTGTTGAACTAGCCCTGAGATTTCTATCTCCTATCCAAAGAATTGCAATGCCTGATTTCTAACTATCAACACTAGAGGCATTTCGTCTGAATGAGTAACATTCTTCTGAAATTCCAAGCCCAGGTTCAGTTCAATGATTGCCTAGGATACTGGTGGAGGCCAGGAAGCAAAGTTCAATCTATCTAGCTATTTGTCAAATCATTCCTTGGTGGTACTTAAGATAAAACAATACTGAAAGAAAGCATACAAAATACTCAGGGACAAATCTGAAAGATATTTGTGTTACAGAATGCCAAAGAACTTCCAGGAGACCTGTTTCTGTGAAACATTTTGTCTCAGGACCGCAGTCAAGTTTTTGGGCTTGTCACACAATTTCCACTGGAGTGGGTGTGGCAATGTAAAATTTCATGTCCTCATATAATATTACACTATCAATGTTTTAACTCCTGGAATACTTTCCCAAATCACTAACTGCTTGCAGCTCTTCAGATTAGTAGGTGCTTGCTTTATGCAGCATTTCTTTTCATGTTCACTTTATATCTCAACTAATTATTCAGATTTAATTATTGAAGATCCTAAAATATATACAGGTCTATTGATGTTTTCTAATGTCTAGTACATAAGACATTAGATACCAATAGCTTTTAATAGATGGGCACATTTACACACCTATGTTGTATGAGTTACTTAAAAACAAAAACAAAACAAACCTCTTTTGTTTCTAGTGTGCTTTAATAGAGAAGGACACAAAATATATAAAAATGTCAGTATGCAAGTTTAAACAAGAAATTATTATGTAGAGTGCTACAAAGAGTGTTTCTACCCTCTGTACTGAGCTAAACAATGTGAAAATGAGATTCATCTATGGATGTAAAAAAAGCCCAATTGAGGGCAGGTGCAGAGGGCCTCAGAAAACAATGATTCAAGAAAATAAGGAGAATAAGGTGCTATGATGGCTTTAGAATGATGTGAAGTATGTTTTTAGAGAAGACTAGGGAGTGACTGGGTATACTAAAAGAATAAGAATTAAAGATATGACATATAAAGATTGATAAAATAGAGGACAAAAAGCTTAATTTGATTGATTGATGGTTGATTGATAAGAAAAGGTAAAATGAAAGTGGAAATGTTTAAGATAGTCAGCATTTTATATGAGTGAAGATGAACAGTGCTAATTACTAAGGTGAGGTACGAAATCAAACATGTCTTAACAGACAATGTTTGTGTTTTGATGGGGCTGATATAAAATAATTAAAATTGTATAAGGAACCAACAAAAGGAGCTCATATAATATTTCTTAGGGAGAAAGTGAGCAGATTTTATTTTTTTCTCCACTTACCATTACTTTAACCAAAGGTGGAGACTTATACTCCAGATTAAAAGTTGCAGTGCTGGAAACCGTAATTTCTTTTAAGTTTTAAGCATATTCATAAGGGTTTTTATATTTAAACATGCATATCCAGATTCATTTATTATAGTATATTCTTTCAAGTTTCTTTTTCTTTATTTAATTATTTACTTCTTTACATAAGGCCTAATACAGGATTAAGTTTCAGAGCTTTTTTTCCAAAGTTCTCAAAATATCTACTTTATATCCTCCATACACCAGGCAAAGCAGGGCAATTGTACATGTGGATTGACAACTGTGCATGACCTGAACAGAGTGAGGCCAAGCAGAGACCCAGCATAGAGAAAGAATATAGGTGGGCTTGAATTCTCAGCCTATTTGAAGAACTCATATAACCGCAGAAAGATAGAATAAGTTTTCTGTTGGGGTCTGACCCCTTGGAGGTCCTCCACACAGTATTTTTTAATGTCTTCTTGCCAAACCTCCTGTGAAATGGTGAGAATAAAATGTTTTCCCACCACTCTTGAAATCTGAAGTATAGACTTCAAGACTCCTATCAAGAATACAATTCTACCTGGTGAGGGACTCACCTGGTATTATCTATTCTCTTGGATCATGCTTTTGTAATCTTAGATGTCTTTCATTTGTCTACAGGCCAGCGTCTCTTTCTCTACCAGTATTCCTATCATGGACTCTTTTCTCCTCCCCTCCCCTTCCTTCCCCTTGTCTTCTATTTCCTTCCATTCCCCTTCCCTTCCCTTTACATTACATTTCTTCCTCTCTTTCTCTCCCTTTCCCTCTCGTTTTGTCGAAATTTAAGAACTACCTATCATCTATCTATCTATCTATCTATCTATCTATCTATCTATCTATTTATCTATCTATCATCTATTTGTCTACTAGCAACTATCTTGTATTTATCTATCACCAACTATTATCTATCTATCTATCTATCTATCTATCTATCTATCTATTTATCTATCTATCTACCTATCTATTATCAGTCTACATCATCTACAATTCTATTTCTATCTCTCAGTTTCTTTCTCTATCTCTCCTATATAAGTTATACAGTCCTGGGAATGTATCTCAAATGTTCTGAAGGTTTCTCTGCCTTTCTTTCTTGCTTATGATTCTATTTAACTCCAACTATATTCTCTCAGCCCAGAGAAAAGGGTCCCTGTGTGGGAATGAACCCTTTACACACAATCTGATGTCTTCATTCATGTTTCTTTTCATAATGTTTCCTTATATTTTTGCAGTATAAAATATGTTTATCTCTGCTATTCAAATTTTAGGGTAGTTGTCTCCAACTGTCCCTTTGAGCATGTGAATTGATGAAGACAATCTCCTTTCCAAATTATACCACTTAAAGGCACAACAAAGTCATGATTCTCAAATGCTTCTCAGTCCAGGTGATTATTCCAGGCTTCTAGATTTTTAGTATATTCTTATTTTCTTTATTCTCTTCAAAATTACTGTGATATAGTATAAAAATATCATCTTTGTCACTGACCTCTATGAGTTCCTAATAGATCCATAAAGTTCAGTCTTTTTTTATTGGATTTCCCCCTTTAAGCACAAAGCTCATAAATAACAGATTTGTTTGTTACCAATTTTGTTTATTTCATGACAAAATTGGTAGTTTCTTAGTCCCAAATGTGTGAATTTTAAATAAAACCTTCCTACTAATCCTGAAAAGTTCCTGGTATGATTTGTGGCCGAATCCTTGAATTCTTCCTTAAAATGTTTAATAAATTAATTGCTTTAGATTCTATTGCACTATAGATCATTTCTTTCTCCCTAGGCCCAAGGTACAAGCATTTGCAAGAAAAGCCAACTTTTTGCCATGATGTTATTTTTTTTCTATTGCTCTTGTTGATTTTGGTTATAATTACAAAATTATAATTTCTATAATTAGAAGTATAAACTCCTTATCTTTCTAACAATAAAAGTATAAGTTTCAGACTCTACCATTTGTGTTTGTATGTCATTAAGTCTGTCATTCTAACCACTCAATAAAAATCATAGCCTCTTTCTGTACATATGGAAGTCATATTCAGTGCTTGATGAGACATTTTTGTAAGCATACTAAAATTTCTACCTGAGAGTTACTTTTCTTCCTGGTTTCTATCTGCTTTGTGGCTTTTGCTGTGTAACAATTTCACTTACTGATGCTTTCACAGAATCTGAGGCTCCTTGGATGAGCAGCATCACTTTGCTTTAGTCAAGGTGTCTTTCCCTATGTTTACTAAAATGTTGAATATGCCATTTATTTATAACAACTCTATATTCTTCACTATTATAATCCTGGCTATTTTTGAAGACTGATCAGAAAACCAGGGAGCCAAAATCTATATAATTAAAAAAGTGTAGTAGAATATACAAATTTATTTTCAATAACTTCTAAAGTCCAGGTTTTAAAACATCATCTGTGTTTATAGAAAAAAAAATGGGCTAAAAGTGAGCATAGTTTATTTGAAGGAATGAAACATCCTAATTACAATTATATGTCCTTTCATTGCAATAATAAAGCTTCAAATTATCTCTATGAAACATGTAAAATTGCATTCATGATTCCTGCATTTAAGAACTATTACCTTTGAAGAATAACATTGTAGTGGTTATTAAGAAAATGATAGGACTCTGTCATTTTTCTTTCAGAAAATTAGTGAATCAGAAAATTACTTAGTAAGAGAAAATGATGACATATGTAACTCCTAAAAGAGAAAACCAAATGATAAGATATTCTGTCAAAGATGCTGTCCTGGGATTATTAAACAATAGTTTGGTTTTAAGACATAATTGCCAAGTAACTGGCCATTCTTATATAATGGGTTTTCTCATTTCCTTTTATTATGCTGAAAATGTTATACTATGCTTTTATAGATACATATATATTAGTAATTATATTAGCAGTTTACTAGGTTTGGTCACTGGATTCTTATGATTGTAGTTTTTGCAGACACAGTTCAAAAATTAGAAATGAAACGAATATCAGAAGTCCAATATTTGGTACTCAACAAAAGTGGAAAATAATTATAGAACACTGTAACTAGAAGTATGTAGAAGGACCAAAAGTGCTATCATCATCTAAAGTCTCCCCAAAGAAACAAGAATAATTTCTTACTGTCCAAAAGATTATTTCAAAAAGCATTCTCCAAGCAACACTTCCTGAATCTTTCCATATCATAATTTATGGTAAATGCACTAAAGTATAAGAAAAAATACATACAGCGTCTTAACATTTCTGACATGGAGATCCTTACAGCAGTATTTTCTAATACAAGGAACGTAGAATATTACTTTATCTTTCAAATTGTATTTGTGTTATTTCATTTCTCAAAAGACTTGGTTTTAACTTGTAATTCAAGCTGAAGTTTAAAAATATATTAAGTTTCTCTAAAAAAGAATTATTTTAAAAGAATTATCACTTCTTGGAACAATTTCCATTATTATTTAAAATCACCTTTATTAACCTCCACAGTTAAGACATAATTGTATTGTGTTTATTAATAATTTTTATGAAGGTAAACATTGATTACTTATGACTAAAACCTTTCTAATGCATTGTAAAATGTTGCAATTTTTCCTTGACCTTTTATGTTGTCCTTTTTCCATTTATTTATTTATTTATTTATTTAGGCAGCATGGTGATGTGTACAAACCATGCTGGCCTGTTACTCATTTTAAGGCACTTAAGACTGACCTCCAGGCTTTCCCAATTTTTCTGCCTTAATTTCCTGAATGGTCAGATTAGAGGCGTTGGATTTTTATCGTACCTGACTCTGTATATAGTGTTCTAAAACTAGCTGCTCTTAAGAACAGAGCAAGCTTTACATATACATACATATTTAACCAACCAATCCTTTAGGTCATTTGAGGGTCAATATATCATTGTGTATATGCCTACAAAGCCTTCATTTAGTGGTGCCTGCACAACTTGTTTAGAGGAAATTCTCTCCTTTTACTATTCGATCACAAGCATGTACATTTGGTATTAAGGCTTGGTGAAAATATTTTATTTTACCTCGTGAGCCATCTCAGCAGCCACAGGATCAGAAAACTAAAAGCAAAGCTGAAAATTTTCCATAGCTCCTAATATTACTCCTTAAATATTTTGCTTTAAAAATTGATTATTTAGGCTCAAGTCCCTTCTGGCCGGCCCACTGCAGCACCGGGGTTCCTGGCCCAGGGGAGTCTGCTGACACCCGCAAGGACCCACACAAGATCCACCATGGGATCCTAAGACCTCTGGTGAGTGGAACACAGCACCTGCTCCAATCCAATCGCACAGGACATGAGACTGCATTAATTAAGGAAGCAGGTAACCCGGCCTGATACGGGGCTCAAGTCCCTTCTGGCGTGTTCACTGCAGCACCGGAGTTCCTGGCCCGGGGGAGTCTACGGACACCCACAAGGACCCACACAGGATCTGCCATGGGATCTTAAGTCATCTGGTGAGTGGAACATAACTTCTGCCAGGAGGCAGGTTCAAACACCAGATATCTGGGCACCATCCCTGCAAGAGGAGAGCTTCCATGCTGAGAGTACTCTGACCACTGAAACTAAGGATAGAGATAGTCTCACAGGTCTGCTTATAAAGGCTAACAAGCTCTAACCAGAGACAACTATAACAACTAGCTCCAGAGAATACAAGATGGCAAAAGGCAAACATAAGAATCCTACTAACAGAAATCAAGACCGCTCACCATCATCAGAACGCAGCACCCCCACGCCACCTAGTCCTGGGCACCCCAACACAACCGAAAAACTAGACCCAGATTTAAAAGCATATCTCATGATGATGGTAGAGGACATCAAGAAGAACTTTAATAACTCACTTAAAGAAATACAGGAGAACACTGCTAAAGAGTTACAAGTCCTTAAAGAAAAACAGGAAAACACAACCAAACAGGTAGAAGTCCTTATAGAAAAACAGGAAAACACATCCAAACAGGTGATGGAAATGAACAAAACCATACTAGACCTAAAAAGGGAAGTAGACACAATAAAGAAAACCCAAAGTGAGGCAATGCTGGAAATAGAAACCCTAGAAAAAGAAATCTGGAACCATAGACGCGAGCATCAGCAACAGAATACAAGAGATGGAAGAGAGAATCTCAGGTGCAGAAGATTCCATAGAGAACATCGGCACAACAATCAAAGATAATACAAAACGCAAAAATATTATAACTCAAAATATCCAGGAAATCCAGGACACAATGAGAAGACCAAACCTACAGATAATAGGAGTTGATGAGAATGAAGATTTTCAATTTAAAGGGCCAGCAAATATCTTCAACAAAATTACAGAAGAAAACTTCCCAAACCTAAAGAATGACATGCCCATGAACATACAAGAAGCCTACAGAAATCCAAATAGACTGGACCAGAAAAAAAATTCCTCCCAACACATAATAATCAGAACAACAAATGCACTAAATAAAGAGAGAATATTAAAAGCAGTAAGGGAGAAAGGTCAAGTAACATATAAAGGCAGACCTATCATAATTTCACCAGACTTTTCACCAGAGACTATGAAAACCAGAAGAGCCTGGATAGATGTTATACAGACACTAAGAGAACACAAATGCCAGCCCAGGCTACTATACCCAGCCAAACTCTCAATTACCATAGATGGAGAAACCAAAGTATTCCACGACAAAACCAAATTCACACATTATCTTTCCACGAATCCACCCCTTCAAAGAATAATAACAGAAAAGAAGCAATACAAGGACGGAAATAACACCTAGAACAAGCAAGAAAGTAATCCCTCAACAAACCAAATATATGACAGCCACAATAACAGAATACCAACTCTAACAACAAAAATAAAAGGAAGCAACAATTACTTTTCCTTAATATCTCTTAATATCAATGGACTCAATTCCCCAATAAAAACACATAGACTAACAGAATGGCTACACAAACAGGACCCAACATTCTGTTCCTTACAGGAAACCCATCTCAGGGAAAAAGACAGACACTACCTCAGAGTGAAAGGCTGGAAAACAATTTTCCAAGCAAATGGTCTGAAGAAACAAACTGGAGTAGCCATTCTAATATCTGATAAGTACAGGGAACTCTAACCCAACTCATTCTATGAAGCCAAAATTACTCTGATACCTAAACCACAGAATGATCCAACAAAGATAGAGAACTTCAGACCAATTTCCCTTATGAATATCGATGCAAAAGTCCTCAATAAAATTCTTGATAACCGAATTCAAGAACACATTAAAGCAATCATCCATCCTGACCAAGTAGGTTTGATCCCAGGGATGCAGGTGGTTCAATATATGGAAATCCATCAACGTAATCCAGTATATAAACAAACTCAAAGACAAAAACCAAGTGATCATCTCCTTAGATGCAGAAAAAGCATTTGACAAAATCCAACACCCATTCATAATAAAAGTCTTGGAAAGATCAGGAATTCAAGGCCCATACCTAAACATGATAAAAGCAATCTACAGCAAACCAGTAGTGAACATCAAAGTAAATGGTGAGAAGCTTGAAGCAATCCCACTAAAATCAGGGACTAGACAAGGCTGCCCACTTTCTCTCTACCTCTTCAACATAGTACTTGAAGTGGTAGCCAGAGCAATTCAACAACAAAAGGAGATCAAGGGGATACAAATTGGAAAAGATGAAGTCATATTATCACTTTTTGCAGATGATATGATAGTATATATAAGTGACCCTATAAATTCAACCAAAGAACTCCTAAGCCTGTTAAACAGCTTCAATGAAGTAGCTGGATATAAAATTAACTCAAACAAGTCAATGGCCTTTCTCTACACAAAGGATAAACAGGCTGAGAAAGAAATTAGTGAAACAACACCCTTCTCAATAGCCACAAATAATATAAAATACCTTGGAGTGACTCTAACTAAGGAAGTGAAAGATCTGTATGATAAGAACTTCAAGTCCCTGAAGAAAGAAATTAAAGATCTCAGAAGATGGAAAGATCTCCCATGCTCATGGATTGGCAGGATCAACACTGTAAAAATAGCTATCTTGCCAAAAGCAATCTACAGATTCAATGCAATCCCCATCAAAATTCCAACTCAATTCTTCAACGAATTAGAAAGAGCAATCTGCAAATTCATCTGGAATAACAAAAAATCTAGGATAGCAAAAGCTCTTCTCAAGGATAAAAGTACCTCTGGTGGAATCACCATGCCTGACCTAAAGCTTTACTACAGAGCAATTGTTATAAAAACTGCATAGTACTGGTATAGTGACAGACAAGTAGACCAATGGAATAGAATTGAAGACCCAGAAATGAACCCACACACCTATGGCCACTTGATCTTCGACAAGGGAGCTAAAACCATCCAGTGGAAGAAAGACAGCATTTTCAACAAATCGTGCTGGCACAAGTGGTTGTTTTCATGTAGATGAATGTGAATCAACCCATTCCTCTCTCCTTGTACTAAGGTCAAATCTAAGTGGATCAAAGAACTTCCCATAAAACCAGAGACACTAAAACTTATAGAGGAGAAAGTGGGGAAGATATGGGCACAGGGAAAAAAATCCTGAATAGAAGAGCAATGGCTTGTGCTGTAAGATCGAGGATTGACAAATGGGACCTCATCAAACTGCAAAGCTTCTGCAAGGCAAAAGACACTGTCAATAAGACAAAAAGACCACCAACAGATTGGGAAAGGATCTTTACCTATCATACATCAGATAGGGGACTAATATCCAATATATATAAAGAACTCAAGAGGGTGGACTCTAGAAAATCAAATAACCCCCTTAAAAAATGGGGCTCAGAACTGAACAAAGAATTCTCACCCCAGGAATACCGAAAGGCTGAGAAACACCTAAAAAAAGGTTCAACATCCTTAATCATCAGAGAAATGCAAATCAAAACAACCCTGAGATTCTATCTCTCACCAATCAGAATGGCTAAGATCAAAAATTCAGGTGACAGCAGATGTTGGAGAGGATGTGGAGAAAGAGGAACACTCCTCCATTGTTGGTGGGATTGCAAGCTTATACAACCACTCTGGAAATCAGTCTGGAGGTTCCTCAGAAAATTGGACATAGTATTACTGGAGGATCCAGCAATACCTCTCCTGGGCATATATCCAGAAGATGTCCCAACCAGTAAGAAGGACACATGCTCCACTATGTTCATAGCAGCCTTTTTTATAATCGCCAGAAGCCGGAAAGAACCCAGATGCCCCTCAACAAAGGAATGGATACAAAATGTGGCAAATATACACAGTGGAGTACTACTCAGCTATTAAAAAGAATAAATTTATGAAATTCCTAGGCAAATGGTTCGACCTGGAGGGCATCATCATGAGTGAGGTAACCCAATCACAAAAGAACTCAAATGAAATGTACTCACTGATAAGTGGATATTAGCCCAAAACTTAGTATAGCGAGATATAAGGTACAATATGCAAAACACATGAAACTGAAGAAGAACGAAGACCAAAGTGTGGACACTTTGCTCCTTCTTAGAATTGGAAACAATCACTCATGGAAGGAGTTACAGAGACAAAGTTTGGAGCTGAGACAAAAGATTGGACCATCTAGAGACTGCCATATCCAGGGATCCATCCCATAATTAGCCTCCAAACGATGACACCATTGCATACACTAGCAAGCCTTTGTTGCAAGGAAGGTGATATAGCTGTCCCTTGTGAGACTAGGCCGGGGCCTAGCAAACACAGAAGTGGATGCTCACAGTCAACTATTGGATGGATCACTGGAACCCCAATGGAGGAGCTAGAGAAAGTATCCAAGGAGCTAAAGAGATCTGCAACCCTATCAGTGGAACAACATTATGAACTAACCAGTACCCCAGAACTCTTGACTCTAGCTGCATATGTATCAAAAGATGGCCTAGTCGGCCATCACTGCAAAGAGAGGCCCATTGGTCAGGCAAACTTTATATTCCCCAGTACAGGGGAATGCCAGGGCCAAAAAATGGGAATGGGTGGGTAGGGGAGTGGGGGGGGGAGGGTGTGGGGGACTTTTGGGATAGCATTGGAAATGTAATTGAGGAAAATACATAATAAAAAAAGCCATAAAAATTGATTATTTAGTAAGAGAAAGCTTGAAAGCACTAATAACTATCTTAAAATAAAAGAGATATTTAAAAATTATATTATTTGCCTTTTGATCATAGAAATGGATTTCTTACTAAAATACATCATAGGTTGGAAACATTAAGAAAAATTATATTAAAATATGTGCTTGAATGAAAAAATACTTAAGGGTTCACGTCTAAATTGTAAATACCCTACTTTCTAAATTTTTATTAAGTATGTTTAGGATATTTTCTCCTGTAACATTTTTGCTTCTCGTAATAAACAAACAATATATATACACACACACACAAACACACACACACACACACATATATATATATGCGTGTGTGTGTCACTATTATTCCTTATGTATATATGAATTTCATAAATTAAATATATACTGTAAATTTCCATAAAAGGCACTGCATGGGTTGGTTATCAAGATAGTTTATAACAGTCTGCATTGTTTGAAACAAATTATGGAGCTAATAAAAAAAGTTAAACAAATCATCTAAATATTACAAGAATTAAACAAAACACTTTTGATTATCAGAAGAGAATGTGAACTTTGACAGAGGGAAGGACATTAGAGGAGTGGTTACATGTGTGGCATTGAGTTGGGCTTTGAATGATGTGTGGATTGAAGGGCAACAGGAGAAATGTAAGCACAAAAAAAAAAAGACATGAATGTAGAGAATTAGTGCACTGTGGGTAAGGAAGATGTGAGACAGTCAAAATTACATAATCGATTGACATATTTGTCAATAGAGTTTTTGAAATTATACGAAAAATATTATCTATGGAATAATTTAATGAGTAGTCCCCAGATTGGCTGAGCAGAATATTGTTCATTGGGGCAGATAGATGTTTATTCCCAAGACTTGTCCATAATGAAAAGGGATTGTACTCTATAAAGATTATTGGTCGGATGCTTTTTCTATATCCATTTGTTTAACTGACTTTGAAGACATCATATTTTCATTATTCGACATAGTCATAGTTGTACTTTAGAGTACACACACATGAATGTATACACATACACATACATGCAGAAGGATGGAATTTATGTGCTTGGCTTATATGCACATCACAGAATTTATGTAAGTAATTTATTTTATATATTTTAATCAGACAGGACAGTTTGAATTTTTTATTAGTTTTATAAATGTCTACTAGGATTATAAATTTTTTATATTCTCAATAGCATCTGCTTTACTGCTTTTTTGTTGAATATCTTCTTATTATTACTCTGGTGAAATGAAGATGTAAATTAGAAAGAGAAGTATTTAGTTCAGTAGCAGCTGCATTTCTTCACATTGTTCACAGATGGGATGCAAATAGCAAGGGGACAGCTGATTTGCAGTGTGGTGAGGATGTCAAATACATTTTAAATACTCACTGTTTTCTTAAATTGGTATTAGGACAACTTTTAAATATTCATTGCTGTAAGAAATTGCCCTCATTGTCAAAAGCCCAAATTTAATGATCTAATTCATTTTTACTTCAAAATCTATTCATTTGAATTGCTATGTTAACTAATATTAATGTCATTTATTTTGGTTTAAAAAAAAGAAAGGTTTAATAATGATCAAAAATCTTTGTATGCACAAACTCACCAAACTACCTCAATTGCTTCAACTTTTGTCAGTGATGAAATTGCAGTTCTACTCTTGTTTTTGGTGTGAATAAAAATCTCATCAGATCACTAAACATGGTCAAAGTCTTGTCAAACATCTGTATTGTTTGTCTGGCACCAGTTTTTCCTAGTGTACCACAAATTTCAAGAGTCAGTAGGAACAGACTGAGGGAAAATATTTGTCTAACAGTTCCTGTTACAGTACACTTTCTACAGGTTGCATTCTCACAAGATGGATTTTCAAGGCAAGGATTTTACTTGAGGACATTGGCCGGTTCCATGTAATAATGACTTACTCTTAATTCTTAGCATTTCATAATTTATTATTTGTTGCTATCATTGATTTATGTATTTTTATTGTCAGTTTACAGACACACACACACACAATTATGAGAAATATAATAGAATTTATTCTAATCAAGGATGCCATGTAGCAAGTAATTTGTATGCAGATTTATCTCAACTATTGTATCATGTGGCATTTCAATTTTTGCATATTTGACATATGAATGGTAATTTATAAAAGCAAATAATTATTTAGCCTAAAATTGAGGTAAGATCAAATTTGTTGTTTATTAAAAATTGAAATATATTAAATAATTCAACTTTAATATGCATAAAAATGAATTAATTCCAAAAAAAAAAAATTCAACCACTTTAGATGGAGAAAAACAAATGCATCATTTGGACAAAAAAGTTGAAAATACACAATTACACAAAACATCTAAATAAATAATTAACTTAGAGAAAAAATATTTGAAAATATTTGAACAGATATAAACATAAAACCTATCAGCATCTGGCAATTACTTTGTTTCTTTTGCAATAAAAGAAGAACTCAGAAAGCTATGTCTCATTCTCTGGTTATCAGTTCCTGACTTATTTGAACTGGTATCTAGCATTTTCGCTTATCTTCAGTCATAACAAGTGTCTATTCTCCTGTACTAGATAGGATAAAGTAGAAGAATTTCTTCTTCTTCTTCTTCTTCTTCTTCTTCTTCTTCTTCTTCTTCTTCTTCTTCTTCTTCTTCTTCTTCTTCTTCTTCTTCTTCTCTTTAGATAATTTTTATTAGATATTTTCTTTATTTACGTCTCAAATGTTATCCTCTTTCCTGGTTTCTTCTCTGAAATCCCCTATCTCATTCTCCTTCCCCCTGATTCTATGAGGGTACTCCTCCACCCACCTACCCGGTCCCACTTCCCCTTCATACCCTTCCTGGCATTGCCCTACACTGGGGCATCAAGTCTTCACAGGACCAAGGACCGCTCCTACCTTTGATGTCTGACAAGGCCATCCTCTATTACCTAGGTGAGTAGAGCCATGGATTGCTCATGTGTCCTCCTTGGTTGGTGGTTTACATTTATTTTTTAGCCTGTCAGACAGACTCAAATTTCTCTTCCTTTAAATTTGATTCAATGCAAAACTATACAGATTAGCAGAAACAATAGCTTATAAAGTTTAAATTACAGCATAAAGGACTTTATCCTTTCTGTAGAGAATGTTGATCCTCATTTCTTGAAATCCCCAAGCCACATGTATGACTGTTAGATAGTAGAAAAAATACATTGAGTTATCCATGTCTGTACTGACTGGCTTTGTGTGTCAACTTGACACAGGCTGGAGTTAACACAGAGAAAGGAAATGTTTCAGTTGGGGAAATGCTTCCATGACATGCAGCTGTGGGGTATTTTCTCAATTAGTGATCAAATGGGGTGGGCTCCTTGTAGGTGGGACCATTCCTGGTCTGGCAGTCTTGGGTTCTATAAGAGAGCAGGCTGAGCAAGCCAGGGGAATCAGGGCAGTAAGTAACATTCCTCCATGACCTCTGCCATCAGCTCCTGCTGCCTAACTTGCTTGAGTTCCACTCCTGACTTCCTTTGGTGATAAACAACTGCATGGAAGTGTAAGCTGAATAAACCCTTTTCTCCTCAACTTGTTTCTTGGTCATAATGTTTGTGCAGGAATAGAAATTCTGACTAAGACAATTTCTTTGAAAATAGATCTATGTATATGTAACATCTTGGTCTTTTGTTAACACACTAAAAATTAGAAAATGATAGTTTCAAACTCTCTATAATCCCACCGTATACTTGAGTACCAGCAAGTGGCCTAAGTCAATGTCTTCTAGATTAAAAAAAACATCCATCTCATGTTGATCAAATTTCCAATTCTTTCTTATTTATTTTTATTTTTTAATTTATTTTTATTTTTATTCTTTTGGTTTTTTGAGAAAGGGTTTCTCTGTATAGCTCTTGCTGTCCTGGAACTCACTTTGTAGACCAGGCTGGCCTTGGACTCAGAAATCTGCCTGCCTCTGCCTCCCAAGTGTTGGGATTAAAGTTGTGAGCCACCACACCTGGCTCCAAATTTCCAATTCTTAAAACTAACAAATATTCTGGAAACTTTTCTTCATTTTTTAAAACTTTTTTCTTTTTTAAAAAAATTGAATATTTATTTACATTTCAAATGTTACCCCCTTTCCTGTCTTCCCTCACAGAAACCCCCTATCCTATCCTCACTCTCCTGCTTCTATGAGGGTGTTCCCTCACCCACCCACCCCCTCCTGCTTCCCTGTCCTTGAATTCCCCTACACTGGGGCATTGAGCCTTCACAGGACCAAGGGCCTCTCCTTGCATTCATGCCCAACAAGGCCATCCTCTGCTACATAAGTGGCTGGAACATTGGGTCCCTCCATGTGAACTCCTTGGTTAGTGGTTTTGTCTCTGAGAGCTCTGGGGGGTCTGGTTGGTTGATACTGTTGTTCTTCCAATAGATTTGCAAACCCATTCAGCTCCTTCAGTCCTTTCTCTAACTCCTCCTCTGGGCACCCTATGCTCAGTCCAGTGGTTGACTAGGAGCATCCACTGCAGTATTTGTCAAGTTCTGGCATAACCTCTCAAGAGCCAGCTATATCAGGTTCCTTTCAGCATTTGAAAACGTTTCTATTTGAAGTAAAAAATGTTTGGATTAATCTTTTATTTAGCTATTTTTTTAAAAAGTACTTAATTATTAGGGTCTTTTTTTCTTTTTTTTAAATAATAAAATATAAAATAATTGTAGATAAATTTGGAAGCTATGTATATCTGGTTGAACACCATAAGACCTCATTTATGACAAGTATTTTTAAAATTCACATAATAGCAAATTATGAAATAGGAAAAGCTGATTATTTTGAAAAATGATAAATAACATTTTTTTTTTCAGTGAATAACATGGCAGAGTCGTATTATCATGAGAGCACATAGAAAAAAACAGAGGGCAACAGTAATGGGAGCCTCTAAGTATTGAAGAAGCTGATGGACCTTGGAATAATTTTGAAGTAGAGAAGACAAATACTTATCATGGCTTTGATTTTCTGTAAATAAAATAGGTTCAAAGTTTTCTATAAACATTATTGGGTACTAACAATAAAAAGCTTGTAGCTCTAGCATAGTCATGTGTATAAATTCATGATGATGAAAATAATATTAAGCAAAAATATTCAACAGCCACTGATGAAATTTTTAATTATGAAAGATTTAAGTAGACAATTTAAAACCCCATAAAGCAAATATTCTATGAGTTTTGGAAACACTTATTTAAGAGATAACAAACAAATAATAGGTAAACACAAATAAATTCATAAGCAGGAAAAGTAGTATTAAGTGATTTGGCTGATTGGAATATTAAAACGAAAAAGAACAAGAAGAGGAAGTCTGAGAAGAAACAGTTGTAGCTAAAGCTAAAATTAAAAAAAAAAAAACAGTACTGTTCTGTGATGGTGGGACATGCCTTTAATCCCAGAACTTTTTTTTTTTCCTCATAAGGACATTTAATTGGGATGGGCTTACATGTTCACAGGTTAAATTCATCATGATCATCAAGGAGGGAACATGGAAGCCTCCAGAAAGGCATGGTGCAGGAGAAGCTAAGAGTTCTACATCTTCTACTGAAGGCTGCTAGGAGAATACTGGCTCCCATGAAGCTTGAAGCCCACTCCCACAAGGCTACACCTCCCAAAAGAGCCACTCCCTCAGCCGAGCATATACAAACCATCACATTCCACTTCCTGGACACCATAGGTTTGTTCAAACATAAGCCTATGGGGGACGATAACTAAACATAGCATAATGCAAAATATATTTAGTCCAAGTTCAAAAACCCCCATAGCCTATAGCTGTCTCAACAATGATTCCTCTAATCACTTAACTGTAATCCCCAATGCAAGACAGGAAGCCAGCTGGGCAAACTCCAGACTCTGCATCTCCATGTCTGATGCCAAAGCAGTCTTCAGATCTCCTATTTCATTTTCATCTTTGTTGACTGCAACAAACTTCTTTCTTCTGGACAAGTCCCAAACCCTGGTAGCATAGCAGCTTTCCTCAGCAGATAACCCAACTACAGCTCTGGTATCTCAAACATGTTAGAGTCTCCAAGGCAACTTCTATTTTCCAACTTCCTGTTTCAACGTCTGGGATCCACACATGATCTTCTGGGCTCCTCCAATGGGGCATCACTTCTCCAGCTCTGCCTTCAGTAGCACTCTAAGCTCAGATTGATCCACTCCACTATCACTGCTGTTCTTGGTGCTCATCCCATGGTATTGGCATCTCCAATACACTAGGGTCTTCCCACTACAACTAGGCTTTACCAATAGCCTCTCATAGGCTCTCCTTTAATGGTGCCAAGCCTCAACTCCTTTGCAAGACCCTTTCAGTCCTGGGACATCAACTGCAATTCAGACTGCATGTTCACCAATATTCTTCCATGGCCTCTCACAGTGCCAAGCCTCAGTTGCTCTTCATGACCCCTTCATGCTTTGAAAACCAGTACCACCTGGGTGACTATTACATGTTACATATTATACAGCGGCAGCATGAGGTGTAACATTGGATAGCTCTAGAACACAGCTTCTTTGTGCTCTCAGAAAACACTTCCCAGATTTCATCTCAGTGATGCTGGTGGTCATCATGACTTATTTATTTTATTTATATGAGTACACCATTGTATTCAAACACATAGGTATTGGGTCCCTGTTACAGATGGTTGTGAGCCACCATATGGTTGCTGGCAATTGAATTCAGGACCTTTGGAAGAACAATCAGTGCTCATGCTCTTAATCCCTGAGCTATCTCTCCAGCCCTGCTGGTCTCTTTTTAATCACTGCTAATTTCTTAGCTCCAGTTAAGCAGCATCAATTGTCCCAGTAGTCTTTCTCCTCTTGACTATAAAGCCAGACACATGGCCAAAGCTGCTTGCTGGAGCTGGTACACAGCCCCCTAGTTCTATTGCATTATCACTAGCTTCCTGTTTTCAAATTCCTTCATTACTTAAGCATGGCTGTTCTGGATCTTGCTCTGAACTCTGAGATATGCATGATTGACCCTTGGGAATAAAGGTGTGTGCCAGTATGCCTGTATTTAAGCTTTTCTTCACCTACAGCTTGCTCTGTGCTAGGCAGGCCTTGAATTTAGAGACCTGCTTGTCTTTGCCTCTGAGAATTAAAGGCTTGTCTGGCCTTGTGTGGATTTAAATTTTAGCTGGGTCAGATCTTGTCCCAAGGTCACCACTCCCTTAATTCAATTTAATATCCTTGAACACAGGATTCAGCTCCATTTCACTCCTGGTTTCCTTTCTAACCTTGCTGTGCTTATTTAAATTACTCTTCACAAGACTTAACCAGAGAACAAAGTCTATGATGGGCATTTCTGAGACTTCCTTTGTCATTGTAGTTAACTTAAGTGTCTTCGCCTTAGCCTCAGGCAGACTCTTCAGACAGGGGCAAAAAACAACCACTTCACCAAACTACAAAAACAAGTCTGTAGGTCACATATTGAAATTCTTCACTAAACCTCTTGCACAGGGCCTACACAGTTCAAATCACTCACAGCAAAAAAAAAAAAAAAAAAAAAAAAAAAAATATATATATATATATATATATATATATATATATATATATATATTCCATATTCTTACTAGGATAGCCCATTAAACCCCACTTAGAACATTCCATGACTTTCCAAATCCAAAGTTCCCAAACCTACATTCTTCTAAGCAAAAACATGATCAGGCCTATCACAGCAATACCCTACACCCTGGTACCAACATCTGTCTTAGGGATTTTCTGCTGTGAACAGACACCATGACCAAGGCAACTCTTATATAAGACATTTAATCCAGTCAGTCCTATATCATCAAGATGGAAACATGGCAGCATCCAGTCAGGCATGGTGCAATAGGAGCTAAGAGTTCTACATCTTCTGAAGGCTGCTAGCAAAATACTGGCTCCCAGGCAGCTAGGAGCCCACACCCACAAGGCCACACCTACTCACATTCCAGAACTTTTTATGCAAAACTGGCATGCTCCTGTGAGTTCAAGGACAGCTTGGTCTACAAAGGAAGTCCCCATCTACGTTAATATGTACCTTCTGTAATCCTTGTTCAGCTCATATTTAGTCATTCCTCTTGGTGATACTTAGTGGATATAGTTTTTGATATTCTGCCATAGTTAACTGTTTTATTGTTGGAAATAGATACCACCACCAAGGCAACTTCATTTTAAAAAGCATTTAACTGTGGATTCCCTTAGCATTTCAAAAGGTTAGTTTATTATCATCATGGTCAGGAGCATAGTAACACACAGGCATACATGGTGCTGGGGAATAGCTGAAAGCTACATCTTGTTCTGCAGAGAGCAGACACAAGGAAAAAGATTGCAATGAGTCTGTCTTGGGTTTTGAAACCTCAAAAGTCATCTTCAATGAGTCCACAGCTCTTTATTGTCCCCCCAAACTTCAACAACTGTTGCCAAGCATGCAAACATATTAAACTATGAAGGTCATTCTCATTCAAACCACTACAAAAAGATACAATCTCATAGCAAGCTCCTGATCATCAGGCTCTTGTAATCTTTCTAAGGCTCCGGCAATGATCCTCAAGCTTTAGATGCTAATGCTCTTTTGTAGAAGTACAATTGTAATTGGACTCAGCTACTCTAAATTTGCAGTTGGTATGTTTTTCTAGTAGTCTTAGTTTCTTTAGAAGAGGAGCTTCTAAAAATTTCTATTTTCCAAATTCAGTACAAGTCTGTCCTCATGCCATAGGGAGTGATCTTGGAGAGAAAGAAAAAATAATATTTCTCACATGCATCATTTAAGTACATTAAAGACTCAGTGTATCTGCTTTTATGTTGAGATCCTTGATCTACTTGCCCTTAAACTTTGAATAAGGTGATAAATTTGCATTCTTCTATATGCACACTGCCATATAGACCAGCACAATTTGATGATGATGCTTCCCCCCAACACACACACAGTGTGATTTTGGCTTCTTTGTCAAAGATCAAGTATTCATAGGTATGTGCATTTATTTCTGGATCTTTAATTCTATTCCACTGAGTTATCTGTCTCTATACCAATACCATGTGGTTTTTATCATTATTGCGCTTTAGTACAGTTTGATGTCAGGGATGGTGATTCCACCAGAAGTTCTTTTATTGTTGAGAATTGTTTTCCATATCCTGAGACTTTTTGGTTTTGTTTTTCATATGAAGTTGAGAATTTCTCTTTCCATGTCTGTGAAGAATTGAATTGGAATTTAGTTAGGTTGGGATTGCATTGAATCTGAAGATTGGATGGATATTTTTATTATAGTAACCCTACTGATCCATGAAAATGGGAGATCTTTCCATCTTTAGAGGCCTTTGATTTATTTCTTCAGGGACTCAAAGTTCTTGTCATAGAGATCTTTCACTTACTTAGTAAGAGTTACACCAATATATTTTATATTATTGGTGGCTATTCTGGGGATTATTGGTTTCCTGTTTTCTTTTCAACCCATGCATCATTTGTATAAAGGAAGGCTACTGAAAAGCAGCAGATTCAGTGAATCTAATAGAAGAGAAAGTGTGAAATAGCCTCAAATGCACTGGTACAGGAGAAAAATTTCTGAGGAGATCACCAATGGCTCAGGCTCTAAGATCAAAAATTGACAAATGGGAACTCATGAAACTGAAAAGCACCTGTAATACAAAGGGCAATGTTAATAGGATAAAATGGCAATATACATATTGGGAAAAGATCTTCACTAACCCTATATCCAATAGAAGGCTAATATCCAAAATATACAAAGAACTCAAGAAGCTAATCACCAAAAAAAAAAAAAAAAAAAAAAAAAAAATGAAAGAAAAATAAGGGGGTGGGGATAATAGAACTAAACCCAGATTTCACAACTGAGGAATCTCGAATGACTGAGAAGCAACTAAAGAAATGTTCAAAGTCCTTAGTGATAAGAGAAATGCAAATCAAAACAACCCTAAGATCCTACCTTATACCAATCAGAATGGCTAAGATCAAAACATCAGGTGACAATACATGTTTGAGAGAATGTGGAGAAAGAATAGTCCTCCATTCCTGGGGGTATTGCAAACTGGTACAACCACTCCAGAAATCAATCTGCAGGTTCCTCAGAAAATTAGAAATAGATCTACCTAAAGATTCAGCAATACCACTCTTGGGAATATACCCAAAAGAAGCTCCACCCTGCCAGAGGGGAATATGTTCCACTATGCTCATAGTGGCCTTATTTGTTATAGCCAGAAGTGAGATCTGCGTGACACTCAGGAACCCTGAAAGACCCCTTGGAGGTATGTTTGTTTGTGTCTTACATGTTGTCTGTTGTCTTAAGTGTTGTAAATTTGTGTCTTGGTTTTTCAGTTCTAAGATTGTGAATTTGTATCTTGGTTTTTCAGTTCTGAGATTGTGAATTTGTGTCTTGCTTTTTCAGTTCTAAGGTTGTGGGTTCAAGTCCCACCTCATGCCTTGGTTTTACAGTTCTGAGATTGTGGGTTCAAGTCCCACCGCCTGGGTCCCCAGTTCTAGTATTCTGTATTCTGGCAGCTGCCACTGTGGGCCGTAAGGACCCAGTAGCCACTGGAGTGAGATGTCCAAAGGCCCTGCAAGCTGTGACACCTGGAAGATGTTCCAAGGGTGAGGGACAGTCAGAAAGGTCTGACTGTCATCTGGCAGAGTGAGGAACGAGGGTGCTTAGATACTGGTGTCTTTTTTTCTTGTCTGTTGCTGTCTTGTTTGTGTTTGTGGTTTTTGTCATGGGACAGACTGTGTGTGTGGTGCCTACTGTGGAGTTGGACTGACATTAGGACAGAATTTGTCAGTGATAGTTAAGGAAAACAACTCAACGCTGTTTTCCTGCAGACAGGCCTGCTACCCTGAGCTCGTCCCTGACTGATCGGAGAAGCTCCAAGACACAGTCTCAGGGCCGGACTGGGGACTTCGGGCTTCAGCGGCGACTAGAGCTTGGTGCTCACTGTGAAAGGGCGCACAAACCTTCTGGTCACCTGCTGTTCACTTCTGGGTTCTGCAGGCGCCATAGCAGCAGAGGCCGGCTGTGCCTCATGAGCTATTTGCGAGATGCTGATGGCCAGTGAGGGCGCAATGCCTGCTGCAACTGGGGAATGGCCGACTAGAGTCACCGCCTCTACCGCCTCCCCCCACCCCTCCCCGAGTGTCTGGCCCCTTCCCCCTGGGGACTGCTGGTTCCTCCCACTCCAGGGAGCCTGCTCATGAGCTGACCTCCCCCACCCCTGACCCCAGGCCCCACCTCTGCGGGATAGACAGACAGGAAGAAGAGGAAGACACTGTGGCAGTGGCCAGCCAAGAGCTCCACAGAGTTCCCTGGCTGCATCTCATTCCCCTTTCCCCTATATCCCACCTGCCCGTCTTCAGGTTTTGACCAGAGTGCCTCTTGTTAACAGAAAAAGTACTTTCACCTTGAGATCAGTGGCCCGGTACAGCCAACTGTGAGAGCTACCTTCCCTTCCCTGCCCCACATGTTTTCTCTTCTAGGGTGGCCCCACCCTAAACTGCTAACCAGGGAGGGAGACATCTGCCCACTTAAAACTTCTGTCCCAGGTAAGGAGCACCTACAAGTCTAATCACCAGGCTCTGACAAATGTGTATAGATGTCTAGAAAAAGGTGAGCTTAGACTGTAAGGAAGAGCAGCTTTAGCAGACTCAGGAGAGATAGATGACAGTGGAAAATAGGGAGGATAACAGTGAGGAGAAGTGAAAATAGAGATAAAAGAGATTAGAGAGGTCTGAGATGAGAGAGATACCCTGAATGAGAATATTTAGAGGAAGAACCAGTAAGTAAGAGACAAGCAAGAGGAAGAGTTGACGAAACATGAGGCTGACAAAGACAGAGAGCAGAGTCAGAATCAGAGATGTGCAGTGAGGCAGGCTAGAAACCAGCAAAGTGGCACATGCTGATAATGCTAGCACTTAGAAATGATCTGTAAGGAACAGGGAGCCGGGGAATTAAAAAGAATAAGAAAATAGTACCTGGCAACTACAGAAAGCTTTTGGCTAAAGAAGGAAATGGGCACTGGGTAAGAGACTGCACCAACAAAAAGAAGAGGAGCCCCCCTCATGACCAAACTCTTCACTTGTTCGTGGCTAAAAGTAAAGAGATAGCAAAAGGGGTGCTAACATTGAAGCTGAGTCCTTAAAAGAGGCCAGTAGCCTACCTGTGGAAGCAGCTAAAAAAGAGACTGTGTTTCATATTCCTCCACAAACCAGTTCAAAACAAATTAGAAAAGCTCCTAGGCACTTCGAGCTTTTGCAGAATGTGGATTCCAGGTTTTAGAGATTAAACAGCCCTTCATATAGAGAACTAAAGAACAACAGGCCTTGGATGCCATTAAGACTGCCCTAATGTAGGCCCCAGCTTTGGGCCTCCTAGATGTTACTGAGAACAAAGGTATTGTCAAAGAGGTTCTTACTCAGAGATTGGGGCCCTGGAAAAGACCTGTGGCATACTTGTAAGAAATTGGACCTGGTGGCTGTAGGATGGCCTGCTTGTCTGCACATAGTGGCTTCTGGTCAAGGACGCAGATGACTTGACTCTGGGACAAAACTTGGTGCATGACCTAGAAAGTGTGATCTGTCAGGCCCCCTGACCTATGGACACATTATCAGAGCTTTTTTGTTGACTGAATGAGTGACCTTCGCTCCACCTGCTGTCCTCAATCTAGCTACCCTACTGCCTGAGACTTCACCTACTCATCATTGCACTGACATTCTGGCAAAAGAAACTGGTACTCGAAATGATCTGAAGGATCAGATCAGCCTTGGCCTGAGAGTTCAAGCTGGTACATGGATGGCAATAGCCTCTCGGTTGAAGGTAAGCGGAAGGCGGGGACAGCAGTACAGGGGTGGACAGAAAGCAAGTGATCTAGGCCAGCAGCCTCCCTGAAGGGATGTCAGCCCAAAAAGCTGAACTTGTGACTTTGATATAAGCTCTATAAATGGCAAAAGGAAAGTTTACACTGAGAGCAGATATGCTTTTGCCACTGTACAGAGCAATATACAGACAAAGAGGGCTGTTGACATCTGCAGAGAAAGACCTAAGATGCTGTGTCAAAAGAAAATCAGATGGCAGATCTAACTGCCAAACAGACAGCCCAAAGAGCAATGATCCTGACAGTCAAGGAGCCTAAAGATTATTATGATGTCAGAGAGACAAGCTTTAGATACACCCCTGATCACTATCAAGTTATGGACATTACTTGACCCACCTGGGGGCCAAGAAATTAAAAGGTGGTTAGGTCCTCTGACTACTATGTTACAGGACTCTCTGACTTGGCAGAAGAAGTAGTCAAAGCTGCAAGGCCTGTGCTATGACTAATACAGGACACTTCGTGTATACTCCTGAGAAGAGCCTCAGGGGCAACTGGTTAAAGGCCTACTGGGAGGTAGTATTTACAGAAATTAAGCCAGCTAGATATGGCAACAAGTACTTAGGGTTAGAAATAGATACCTTTTCAGGCTGGGTAGAAGCTTTTCCAACCAGGATTGAGATAGCCAATGTGATGGCCAAGAAGATACTAGAAGAAATCATCTTCCCTCTTCCCGAGGTTTGGGATGCCCAGATAAGTCAGGGACTGGCCAAGATATTAGAGATTGGTTAGAAGTTACATTGTGCACACAGGCTCCAAAGCTCAGGACAGGTAGAAAAGATGAATAGAATTCTAAAAGAGACCTTGACAAAATTAACCAGAGACTGGTGCAGACTCCTTCCCCTTGCCATATTTAGAACTAGAAATACTCCCTCTTGATTCAGCCTTACTCCTTTTAAGATCCTTTATGGGGCTCCCAGGTCCATCACTGTCTTAAATGATGTGTTTAAACCTACATGTTGTTGTAATAATAATCTGTATGCTAAGTTAAAAGGCTTGTGGTGGTGCAGAAAAAAGTCTGGTCACAATTGGATACAGCAAACGAGCTGGGTACCCCAAAAGACATCTCACCAGTTCCAGCCAGAGATCTGATCTACGTACACCTACATGATGCCCAGACCCTCAAGCCTCACTTAAAGGGTCCCTGCCTAGTTCTATTTACTATCCCTTCTTATTCGGTTTTTGTTCTTAACCTTTGGCCCATGTTATAATTTCTATTCTCCACATAGAGATATAGACTTCTAAAATTCTAAGATTAGAATTACTTAGTAGAAGAAGAGGGGAATGAAGGAAAATAAAACTTGAGACCTGTGATTCATGTAATTTATGTCAAATAGCCCAAAGAGTTGTTTGTGAGCTTTGAAACCTGGGGCTGAGAACACAGTAGAACAGGCCAGGACACGCCTGGGCAGGTCCATCGTTAAGACATTCCTGAGGCTACTTGGCCATAAAGATAAAGAGAATGACATTCGGGACTGGCCTGGTGCCTCCCTATCTCCTGCCCTTCTGACCTAAGTTAAATGTTATCTGCATGTAAAGTCTGCTAATGTTTAAATGGACCAATCATGTGAAACCATGCCAATTCCTCCCCCAGCCCCTTTTCTATAAAAACCCCTAGCTTCTAAGCCTCGTGGTCAAATCCACTGTCTCCTGTGTGAGATACACTTTGACCCAGAGCTCTGCCATTAAACTACCTCGTGTTTTTACATGATTCAAGGTGATTCATGATTCTTGGGTGCATGCCAAATTGGGAACAGAGTGGGGGTTTTCCCACTAGGTTCTTTCAGAAACAACCTAGATGACCCAAAACAGAAGAATGGATACAGAAAATGTGGTATGTTCACACAATGGAATACTACTCAACTATTAAGAACGAGGACATCTTGAGTTTTGCAGACAAATGGATGGAACTAGAAAATATCATCCTGAGTAAGGTAACTGAGACCAATCCAAAAAAAAAAAAAAACAAAACAAAATGGGGTATAGAACTAAACCCAGATTTCACAACTGAGGAATGTTGAACAGCAGAGAAGCAACTAAAGAAATATTCAAATCCTTAGTGATAAGAGAAATGCAAATCAAAACAACCCTAAGATCACACAAAGGGACCTAGCATACCTGCACTCTGGAAGACCCAAGAGGAGCTGAAAGAGTCAGATGCAGATATTTGCACCCAACCAATGGACAGAAACAGCTGATCCCTGTTGTTGAATTAGGGAAGGCTGAAAGAAGCTGAGGAGAAGGGAGATCCCGTAGGAGGACCAGCAGTTTCAATTAATCTGGACCCCCGAGATCTCTCAAACACTGGACAACCAAACAGACAGCATACATCAACCGATATGAGACCCCCCAACACACATACAGTAGAGGACTTCCAGGTCTGTGTTCATTCAGAGATAATGCACCTAACCCTCAAGAGACTGGAAGCCCCACGGAGTTTAGAGGTCAGTTGGTGTGGGGTGTGTGGACATCCTTGTGGAGACAGGGGCATGGGGGAGGAGGTATGGGATGTGAAACAGTAGGAGGATAGACTGGGGATGGAAATAAAATATGAAATGTAAATAAATAAATAAATAAATAAATAAAATAAGATCTTCACTAACCCTATGTCTGATAGAGGGCTAATATTAAAATTTTATAGAGAACTCAAGAATTTAGACTCATAAACAACAACAACAACAACAACAAAATTCAAAGAGAGGAGTGATAGATTAGAGGGAAAAGAGGGGCAGGGGCAGGTATGGTGTGGGGAGACAGAAGATAAGCCCAGTGGGTCAGGAGCATGAATGGAAATATGCACCTTCAGGAAGTAGTGGGCAGACAGAACCTCTAGAATATCCTAGAGACTTGGGATGAGAGAGGTTCCTAGGACTCGATGGAGATTACCTAAGAGGACTGCCTTTTCTGGTCTCAGTGGGAAAGGATATGCATAATGCTATAGAGACATGATGCCCCAGGGAAGGGAGATGCTGAGAAGGGTGAAGTGGGAGAGGGTGGGTAGATGAGGGTTGTGTGAGTGTGGATAGTGTGAAGAACTCTGAGAGGAAGTACCAGGAATGGAGGCAATATTTGGAATAAAAATAAATAAAATAATTAAAAAAAACAATAACTACAAAAAAGTACATTAAGGATAACCTCAAAGGTACCAAGTGTGTGGATGTTGCATAAAGAGTTTAAATCATAGACTTCCTCTTGACCAAGAGTAGCAGAGTTTGAATTTTCCATGTTTTTTCTGTTATTTTTAATTAAATTTTAACCCAGAATAAGGATTAGCATCCTTTAGAAAATAAATTCTAACAAAATAGTATCAGAATACCCAAAAGAAAGAGCAGTACTCTGATGCTGTCTTTCTTTTCCATTAATTAGTTTACTTTACTTCCTAATTGTACTCCAACTTCTCTTCCTACTTGCTCCCTGTCGAATTCTTCCTCCCAACTCCTCCTCTTTCTCCTCAGAAAAGGGGAGCTCTGCCATCATTATCTACCTTCCTTATCCTATTACATTGTAGTTGTAGCAGAACTAGGTGCAACTACTTCTATTGAGGCTAGACCATGCAGCCCATTTAGGGCCAAGGGATCCAAAGGCAGGAAACTGAGTCAGTGACAAAGCCACACTACTGCTTTTAGGGTTCCCACATGAAGACCAAGCTGTATATCTCTCATGTATCTGTAGAGGTTCTAAGTCCATTCCATGTGTGTTCTCTGGTTGTTGGTTCAGTCTCTGTGAGCCCTTATGTTTCCAGGTTGGCTGTTTCTGTAAGTCTTATTATGGTGTCCTTGACTAGTCTGGCCCCTTCAATCCTTCCTCTATGTCTTCCACAAGGTTCTGAAAGTTTTGCCTATAAGACTTGACTGTGGGTTTCTTGATCTGTTTGCATCAGCAGCTGGATGATGCCTTTCAGATAATTGTTATGCTAAGCTCTTGCCCGCAAGTATAGCATACTATCAGTAATATTGTCCTGAGTGTCACTTGTTCATGGAATAGGAATTATGTTGGGCCAATCATTGGTTATCATTCCTCAATTTCTGCTCCAAATTCATCCTTGTACAACCTAGTCAGGACAAAGTGTAGACCTGAGATTTTGTGGTTGAATTGGTGCACATTGGAAGTCTTGCCTGGTTAGAGGAGGTGGCCATTTCAGGTTCCATATTCTGGATGGCTCACAGTCTTAGCTTGGGTCCCTCATAGATTCCTGAGAAACTTCTTTGTACTAGGTTTCTAACTCATTCCAGGAATACCTTTCTCCCTTGCTACCAATTCTAGGTCTCTCTTACACTGATCTCTCATGTTCCTTTCTCCCACTTGATTCCTCATGTTCCTTTCTCCGTCCCTGAACCCAACCAGTTCCCACATTTCAGCCACACCTGATGTCTATTTTATTTCACCTTCTGCTGAGATTCAAGCATCTGTCATTGGGCTTTAGTTGTTTCTTATCTTCTTTGAGTCTATGGATTTTCTGAGAAACTTACAAATTGACTAGAAAAGTTTTGAACAACTTTACACTTTTACCAGCAATGGTGAATGTGTTCTCACTGCTCTATGTCCTTGCCAGTATATGCTAGCACTTGAGTTTCTGACTTTAGCCTTTCTGATGTATGTCAGCTGGAATCTCAGTGTCATTTTGATTTGCATTTCCCTGATAACTAAGGATGTGGATTATTTCTGTGACTACTCCCCAAGCTTACAATCATTGGTCATTAATATCTCTCAACATCAATGAACCAACCCCCCCAACACATATACACAAAGACACAAGCTAGCTGAATAGACATGATGAAAACAAGATTCATCACTCTGCTGCATACAAGAAACATACCTCAGCAACAAAGATAGAAATTCCCTCAGAGTAAAGGGCTGAAAAAGTTTTTAAGTAAACAGACCCAATAACCAGGATAAGGCAACCATTCAAATATTTGATACTTTCAACCAAAATTAATCAAAACATGTGAAGAAGAATGCTTCATAAATGTCAAGTGAAAATCAACCAAGATGACATCTCAACTCTGAACATTTATGCCTCAAATGCAAGAGTACTCACATTCGTAAAAGAGACATTACTAAAACTTAAACCACACATTGGAACCCAGACATTAGTAGTGGGAAACTTCAACACCCAACTCTCGCCAATAGACAGACCACCCATACAGAAACTGAACATAGGAATAATGAAACTACATGAGATAATGAATCAAATGGGTGTGACAGATACTCAGAGAACCTTTCACCCAAAGACAAAAGATTATAAAATCTTCTCAGCAACTCATAGAATCTTCTCCAAATTGGACTATATAGTTGCGCACAAATAAAGTCTCAACAGATATAAGAAGAATGGAATAGCTCTTAAGCTTTCACTTTTCTTACTATCTCTAAGCTTTTGCCTCTCTTATTCTCTAGCCCTCTTCAGCTCTTTTCCTTCCCCCCTCTCTCCACGTGGCCATGGTCTCTCTGTCTCTCTCTGTCTCTGTCTCTCTGTCTCTCTCTCTCTCCCTTCTTTCTTTCCCCCTGCCTTTCTACAATAAGGCTCTAAAACCATAAAAAAAAAAAAAAGAATGGAATAACCCCTTGTATCTTATAAGATCTCAAAGCTGGATCAAAGCTGGACTTCAACAACTACAGAAACAACAGAAATCCTACAAACTCATGGATACTGAACAATTCTCTAATCAATGATTATTGATTCAGGGATGAAATAAAGAAAGACTTTCTAGAATTCAATGAAAACCAATGCACAACATACATCAATTAATGGAACACAACAAAAGCAGTACTAAGAGAAAAGTTCATGCTACTAAGTGACTTAATAAAGAAATTGATGAGTTCCCATACTAGCAATTTAAATGCTTAGAAAACAGACAAAGACACCCAAGAGAAATTGATTGAAGGAAATAATAAAACTCAAGTCTGAAATTAAAAAAAAATAGAAGCAAAGAGAATAATACACAGAATCAACAAAACCAAGAGTAGTTTTTTAAGAAAATCAATAAGATAGCTAAATTAGGAAAATTAACTAAAAGTGTGTGTGTGTGTGTGTGTGTGTGTGTGTGTGTGAGAGAGAGAGAGAGAGAGAGAGAGAATTCAAATTAACAAGATCAGAAATAAAAAAGGGTATACAACAACAGACAATGAAGAAATTCTAAGAATCATTAGGTCTTAATTCAAAAGCCTATACTCACAAATTGGGAAATCTAAATAAAATGAACATTTTTTTATATAGATTACTACTACAAAAGTTAAATCCAGATCAGGTAAACTATCTAAAAAAAAATCCTATAACCCCTAAAGAAATAACCCCCAAAGAAATAGAAACAGTCATTAAAAGTCCCCCAATCAACAAAAGCCATATGGTTTTAGTGAGAATTCTATCTGACTTGCAAAGAAGAGCTAATAGGAATACCCTTGAAACTATTCCACAAAATAGAAACATAAGGAACATTACCGAATTCAGTCTATGAGGCCACAGTCATCCTGATACCTAATCCAATCAAAGGCTCAAAGAAGTAAGAAAACTTCTGACCAATTTCCCTCATGAACTTTAATGCAAAGATACTCAATACAATACTTGCAAACTGAACCCAAGAACGCATCAAAAATATCATCCTACATGGTCAAACAAGCTTTATCCCAGAGATGCAGGTGTTGTTCAATATACAAATGTGCACAATATATTCTATTATAGAAAGAAACTGAGAGCAAAAAAATCAAGTGATCATCTCATTAGATCCTGAAAAATTCTTTGACAAAATCAAACAGCTCTTCATGTTAAAAAGCTTGTAGAGATCAGGGATACAAGGAACATACCTAAACACAATAAAGGTAATATGTAAAAAGCCAATAGACAACATCAAATTAAATGGAAAGAAAATTAAAGAAGTTCACTAAGATCAGCATAAGACTACCCACTTTCTCCATAATACTAAAAGTCCTTTCAGCATAATACTAAAAGTCCTAGCTAGAGTAATAAAACAACTAAAGTAGATCTAAGGAGACAAATTGCAAAGGAAGAATTCAAACTATTGCTCTTCACAACTGATATGATAATATATATGTATATCATATCATATACATATATATGAGACCTTAAATATTCTATCAGAGAACTACATTGATATACTGTTTCAGCAAAGAGTCTGGAATTAAATTTAACTCAAAAAATGTTAACCTTCCTTTATACAAATGGTAAACAGGCTAAGAAAGAAAAATTAGGGAAACAACATAAATAATAAATAATATATCGATGTAATACTAACCAATCAAGTGAAAGACATGTGTGACAAGAACTTCAAGTCCTTGAAGAAAGAAATTGAAGAAGATATCAGAAGATGAAAAAAATCTATGCTCATGGATCAGCAGGATTAACTTAGTAAAACTGGTCATTCAATACAACTCCCAATAAATTCCAACACAATTCTTTACAGAACTTGAAAGACCAATTCTCAACTACATATGGAAAAACCAAAAACCCTAGAGAATGGGAAAAGGTCTTCACCAACATCTGACAGAGGACTAATATCCAATATATATAAAAAAAATCAAGAAATTAGACACAAACAACATAAATAACCCAATGAAAAATAGGATAAAGAACTAAACAGAGAATTCGCACCAGATGAATCAGTATTGGCTGAGAAGCACTCAAATAATGGTTCAAAGTCCTTAGTCATCATAGAAATGCAAATCAAAATTACTCTAAGATTCCATCTTATATCTGTCTTAATGGATAAGATCAAAAATACAAATGACAGCACATTCTGGCAAGGATATGGAGCAAGTGGAACAATCCTCCATTGCTGGTGGGAGTGCAAACTGACACAACCACTTTGGAAATCAGTTTGGCAGTTTCTCAAAAAATTGGTTATATTTCTATCCCAAGACCCAACTATACCCCTCCTGGGCTTATACCCAAAAGATGCCCCACTATACCACCGGGACACTTGTTCAATTATGCATGTGGTAGATTTATTCATAATAACCAGAAACTGTAAACCACCTGGATATTCCTCAACTGTAGAGTGGATAAAGAAAATGTGCTACATCTACACACTGGTATACATTTTACCTATTAAAAACAAGTACACCACAAAATTTTCCAGCACATGGATGGAACTAGAAATTGTCATCTTGAATGAAGTCACTAAGACCTTGAAAGACACATTTGGTGTGTATTCACTTATAAGTGGACATTTACCATACAGTACAAGATAATGATATTACAATCTGCATACCCAAAGAAATTAAGTAACAAGGAGGGACTAAAGGAGGAAGATTGAATCGCACTCAAGAAAGAAAATAGTCATGTAGATCAGGGTTTGTCTCTGACTCTATTACCTGCCTTTGGATTCTCTCCCTGTAACTGGACTGCCAAGCTGGACCTCACTAGGAGAGGATGTGCTTAGTCTTGGTGATGTCCCTGGGCAGGGTGCTGTGCAAGGTGGGGTTTGCCTTCTCTGAGAAGGAAGGGAAGGGTAGTAGAGGGAGAGCTTTGTAAGGGTGAGTCTTGAAGGAGAAAAGGGATGGGCAGCTATGCTCAGGATGTAAAAGTTAATGAATGAATGAATGAAAAATATTATGAATATTTATTTTATAAGTTTGATTGCTACCTGTATCTTGCTTTTAGCAAATAGTTTACATCCTCAGCTATGCTCAGGATGTGAAAGTTAATTAATTAATTAATGAAAAATATTTTGAATATGTATTTTATAAGTTTGATTGCAACCTGTATGTTGCTTTTAGCAAATAGTTATCACAACTCACCCAGGAAATACTCTGGGCCAGAAGCAGGGTGTGGTATATAACTTGTAATTGAAGCTATGTATTAGATTATATTGAAGAAGGTGATTGTATGGGATTTCTAAGGCAAATAATGTTGGAATTGACTTTGTTCATTTAAAGGAAAGCTGAACATAGACAGACTAATTACATGGAAGTATAGCAAGTTATGTCTTAAGTGATTTCAATATGTATTGTTAAGTTGACATACCGTGTGGCCATTCAAAGTTCACTCTCTTTGAACAAAAGAGATATTTTTACAAAAATACACCACATGACCCATAAAAGCCAATGTAAATGAAGGTTTCTACATTAACAGAAGAAACCCAGTACAAGATATGTTTGTACTATGGAGGCTATGGATTGAATTAGTAGTTGTTTAAAGTAGAAAAGTAATTTATTTAATAATAACTATAGGGTAAGAATTTGTAGTATTAAAAAAAAAAACACAAGACAGATTTTCTGAGCAAACAACAAGTATGACAGAAAAAGATTGCATTGTTCACGTGTTATCTCCAAATGTTCTGTTTACATCATATTCCAACATCACATATAATAATAGCAATAGGCTTGCTATGTTAATACTTGAATGCCTAGGAATTGTGAGATCCATTCAAATTCTTTTATTCTGATGGAGTCTATGTCAGATAGTATCACTTTGATGTAATATACATAAATGATTCCATAGGAATATATTTTCAACCAATTTTCATGAACATATGCACAGTTGTGTACGTATGATCTTACATTTATATACACAATGCTGATGTTGACTTTTGGAGTCTTTATTTACCATTTTCTTCCTCGTTGATTGAAGCACAATCATTCACTTGAATCCAGATGTCACTGATAGGCTACTCTGCCCAAGAGATCTCCAGTTTTCACTTTAAGAATGCTAAAATTATAGGCCCTCTATTATGCTCACATGATTATAAACTGGATTTTGAGAATGTGAACTGCAGTCTTTGAATTTGCTTAGCAAACCAATTTAACCACTGAACCACCATCCTATGTTTAAATATCAGCACACATTGAAATAATAAAGATTATAAATCCATCCAAGAAATTAATATCATGAGATGATCCTACATACTTCAAGTAGTTTGAAGGCTTGACTTTAAATAGGCTTCATTATGTTGTTCAAGGCTGTTAAACAGTAGAGCTGAACAAAATGCTGGCTGTCACTAAGGGGCATTTTCAAAGTCAAAAGGCATGAATATTTTTCTTATTAGACTCATTTCAAGGAAAAAAACCTGGTACTTCAAATAGTTGTCTATTTTTAAATCTTTGCCTATAAAGACAGAAATAACTATCATTAATTTTGGTATGTTCATAAATACCATCATATCACTTGACAGTTATGAGGTGACAAATAAAGAAATAAGAGCAACACATATCTTATCAACCTGTAGTTTTAATTGTCTCTTGAGCTACATAGAAGAGCATGAAGCATAAAAAAACATATAAATGAAAAAGAAACCCTCACAACTGATTGAATACCAGAACCAGAGCTTTTCTGATCTTCTGAAAAACATTAATTTTTTTTTTTTTTTTAGATCTGAGGTAGGCAAATCAACAAAAAACCTGCAATCGCCATGGCTGTCTCAACACACTGGAGGTTTATTTTTCTGTGTACTATACAAAATGAGGTGTTTAAGTTTACTTCTAAATTAGCCTGCTTTTTTACAAGCATTTAAAGCGATTTCTTAGATGAAGCCTTTCTTGTGATGGAAGGAGATGGTTCTAGTGTCTATATCTCACCTCACAAGAAACCCTTAACCTACCTGGAACTCTGTGCTTTAGAAGTTTGACTGAGATGTATTGAAATGTTTATTTCAAGCCTTCCTATACACAAATATCATATGAGCTATATAATCATTTGAACTAAATGGTACTTAATGTCTCCCAGGTCTGATCAATGAGCTAGTGTGGATGTATCATCATGTCTTGTGTAAGAGAATGGAAAACCAGTTTTCTGTAACCAAATGTATGAGAGAATGTGAGAGTTGATATACTCGTGAAGTAAAGGACTATGTCACTTACTTTAATATTAGTATAAAACATCATGACCAAAGGAACAGATACAGGGATGTTTTAATTTGGGCTTATGGTTGCAGATAAGGCTCTCTCACTGTCATGGTGAAGTAGAATGGGAGCTGGCAGGCATTGTGCCTTAAACAGCAGGGAGTTTACATCTTAAGCAGCAAGTAGAAAGCAAACAGATTAAACTGAGTGTATTACCAGACTTTGGAACATCAAAGCCATCCATTCCACAGTGAATTACTTCCTCCAGAAAGACCACTTATCCCAAGCATCCATAGACAGTGCCACTAACTCGGGACAAATCCAGTGCCAGAGCCTCTGGATGGTATTTTCATTCAAGCCATCACAGATTGTGAGGGTATATTGATTACTTGATAGGTGAGAGCAAGTTGTTCCTTGCAGATTATTAATAAGTACATTGAAAACAATGAGTTCAATAGCAAAATTCCAGGTTGTACAAAATGCTCAATGGCAATGGCACTATCTAGTATTTTGCAATTTGCTTTGCCATTTTAATTGACCCATCTCTTTTCCACTGAAACTGAATAGGCTAGTTGAATAGAGATATTTGGGAGCCCACCTTTCATTTCTCAGTTTCTTAATCTCTCTATTCTTTCTAGCAATCAATCAGAGCTTTCCATTAACATGTAGAGGACAGCAGTTCTAGTGGCTTCCATTTTGAGTTTACTTTCAAACAAGCTCTAAATATAAAAAAGTAGGAAAGAAATGTTGGGGTTCTAATACTTTCTTAGTTGATTTTAATTAATTAATTAATTAACTTTGGTTGAAATATGTGATAATAACTAGTGGGTGCTTGACGAGATATTAGAAATATTGTGATATGGAGACTAACTAAAATAGCATTAATGATTTTATTTATTTAAATTTTAAAGCACTCATAATAACACACTGAAGCTCTAGAAAAATGGGAGTCTAAAGGTATGCATTTTTTATGCACCAATAGGAATTTCTCTCAACTCTTGGAAGAAATGGGTCACTTTAAAGTTCCATCATATTTTAAATATTTATTTTTCTATGTTGGGGTGAGAAGATAAAAAATAATGTGAGTACAAGATAGTTTCTATTTTTTATGAAAAAATTATTGTAATATGACAGTATTGAACTTTCTTTTTCATTTTTTATTAATCATTCCGTTCATTTACATCTCAAATTATATCCCACTTCCCAGTTACCACTCCACAGCATCCCTATTGGATATGCACCCTCTTCCCCTCTGCTTTGCCTCTATCAGAGTGCTCCCTCGCCCACCTACCTTCTCCAACCCCACTGCTCCAGCATTCCCCTATGCTGGGGTATCAACCTCCATAGGGCTAAGGACCTCCCCTCCCCTTGATGTCAAACAAGACCATCTTCTGCTACATATGTATCTGGAGCCATGGATCCTTGTACATTCCTTGGCTGGTGGTCTAGTCCCTATGCGCACTGGGTGGTCTGGCCAGCTCACATTGTTCTTCCTATGCGGTTGCAATTCCCCTCAGCTCATTCAGTCCTTCCCCAGCTTCCTACCAGGGTCCTCAAGCTCAGTTTGATAGCTGGCTCCAAGCATCTGCATTGTTCAGTTGCTTGCAGAACCTTCTAAGAGTCACACCAGATTCCTGTCAGCAAGCACCTCTTGGCAAAAGCAACAGTGTTGTGGTTTGCTGTCTGCAGACAGGATGGATCCTCAGGTGGGGCAGTCTCTGGATGGCCCTTCTTTCAGTCTCTGAGAAAGAGTGTTATGTTGCTGATAGCAATTTTACTGCCATGCTGCCTCTGTCCACTTCCTGTCTCTTGCAGTTGGATACTTTATAGAATTCTTTAACAGAGTGCTAGTAGCAACTAGCATCAACTGATGTCAACGGAACACAGAAAACCAAGGTAATATTTAATATTCACAAATTATTTCTTTAAATATTTATTGGAGATTTTTAGGGACTTGCTTTCATCTTCTGCATTGGCTGCTGTCACTAAATGATAAATACGCTTTCCATTATTCTTGGGTCAGGGGCATGGGAGTGTGCATAACTTAAAATTAGCTTAGGGTGTAAAAGTAGATCACATGGGCATGCTACTGGTTCTTACAATGTTCTTTTGAAATCCTGTTAAACAAAGTGTTTGAGTACATAGTAGGCTAAGCAATCAAATTCTTTGGCAAACTCATTAACTTTGGCAGGTAGTTCAAGTAAAAGTTCCAGTGTCTAAGGATGATTGCTGTTACAATCATACTTGTATATGTCCACATACAAAAACATATATACATACATGCATATATATGTATATACATATATACATATATATTACTAAATATAATAATATTACTTTAATGTATATTTTTGAGGCAGACCATGTGCTATTGGATAACCATTTGTTGTGCTCTTCCCTAGGGAAGACTATTTCCTGTACTCTTCTTCATTTCTTAGTTGCCTGTATTTCTTTGTATAAGGTTGAGGCTTTATGATATTTCCCCCATACACTTTGACATGCCCATTGCTTTATTCTTTGTTCACATCATGTTTGTGCAGGTATGTTGGCGAGACTTTATGTTTGTAGCTTCTAACATGACTAGAAGAAACAGATTCATATAAAATATCATATTGCTCCAGATTTTACAATCTTTTTCCTATCTTCTATAATGTTCCCTTACCCTTAGGAATGGAAATAGTATTTCTGGATATATCTATTGGGACTGGACTTTGAAATTTTTAATTTTGATTAGTTATAGATTTCTATAACAGTCTCCTGTTGCAGAGAGATATTTCCTTGTTTAGTAGTAAAGTCCACACTTTCCTTTGAATATTAGGACATATATTTAAAATGAAGGTATGTAGTGTGCTGCTTAAGTAAAGTGATAGTTTTAGATTCACCTCTCAGATCCATGATTCTCTAACAATAAATAGCTGCTTTTCATCGCTAAGGTGTATATGCCCCTACGACACTCATAGTGTTATGATGTTTTGCAGGTCAGTGTTAAAAGTGAGAAATCATATAGTAATATTAAATATACTTCTATATGTTATTTTTATGATGCAGCATTTCCAATATCTGTAGAGGATTTAATCCAGCAACATAAGCTAACTTTGCTATATTGTGGTAGGAAGCAATAGCAGGGTCCTCTGTTTTCTGTAGCATAACTGATTTACTGCTATGGTAACAGAACTTGTCCATGTTGTGATGACATCTTAGTTAATATTAACTTAACTCAAGTCACTAAGGAAAGTGTGCAAAAGTAACCAGTGACTTCTATAATGAGGACTTCAGTATATTTAAGTATATGGCATCAGCATGTACATAATAACAGCTATATTCAAAAAATATGATTCATTTAAATGTAGTCTTGTAACTGAATTGCAGCAACATGACTCTGTCCCACCTGATGATGCCCTGGTCAACAACCACTATTCCATGTCCAGTCCAGCAAAATACCTTTTAAATCATCTCCTACTGTGTTTCCTTGGGATAGATTGTCAGAATATGATGCTCACATGAAAACCCCCCATCGTAGACAAGTACCAACCATCCCAGTGACATTCAGAGATATTCTACTGTCTGAACTGGTAACTGTGAGTGATTTGTAGCTCCTATTTGATATTTGCAGAGATTTGGGGGGCTTTTATTGAAAAAGTCTGGAGCATTTCAGGAGATATGTTTTTTTTTTTTAAAAGACCACATTCAGATTCAACTGCATATGAACCTGTGGATTGAACTAATGAGAGATTGGGATGGTAAATTATTTTATCCCAAATAAGAAAACAAATCACTGACAAAGCTGGTTTTACAGACAATTCAACTACAGAAAAGAATAAGTCAACATGTCTTATTTACTTTGGCTACTTGATTGCTAAAAGTTCTAGCAGGCATTGTTTGTGTTTTCCTATGATAGCTCTCATCACACCGAGCAATTACTGTAAAGATGTGAGCATAAATCATACTCATTAGCATCTTTTCAAGATCCATTTTTGGTGTAGTTTTATAACCAGTTTAAATTTATTGTAAATTTGTTTTACATCAGAAGAGGTGGTTTTAAGTTAGAAATCATTGAGCTTTCTTCTTATGTGGACCAATCTTTGAAGTTTATTGTGGTGAGATTACGAAATTCAGATAAAAAGAGTCTGTAAATGAAATAAAGTACTTGTTTCAGTGAAAGGCTCTTTCCTCCCAGCTTTCATTTTATGGTATCAGAGAATATGAGTGTAGTAACTAATAATTATTATGTGGTGTCTGCACAGAAACAAGGCCTTTTAAAAATATCATCTGATAGAGAAGGTTATATTTTTTACACATCAGAAATAATTTCACAAATTAGAGAGTAAATAGATCTTTCAGGGTATGTGATGTGTGTATGCACATGTGTAAGTGTGAGTTTGCATAAGCACATCTGTTTGTGTACATATATGTGTGCAGGTGTGTGCATGTAAATGGTACTATAATGGCTCTATGAAAGGCTAAAAGTGTATATCTACATAGTCTCCTTAATTGTCTGTTGTTCTCTTTCCAATACCATTGTATCCATTTTTAGTAGATATTGAGCCTCTGCATGAGTGGAGATTATCAACAGTGAAGAGGAAAACTAGCATCAGCTCTCCCTGCTTCCATATTTATGCCCCTTTATTACATCACTACATTACTCTGAAGATAAATTGAGGGTATATCAGGTCTGCTTGCTGATAGGCATAGTCTTATCAATGCTCTCAAGGGACTATGGAGTATCTAAGCAATTTTTTTTTTTTTACTATTTAAAAATTGAACTACACTATTTTGAAAAGCAAATATATTTCCCAGTTCAAAGTCATTGATTTCCACGCTCCTTTATTATCTACCTGTGGGGATCTTGCAAACACCACTCTAGCAGATTGTCAAGCCATGAAAGGTAAGAAGCAAATTTGGTCCAACATGACTGAGAAGACAGTCTTAGGTTTGTATTTATTTATTTATTTATTTATTTATTTATTTATATTATATATTTTCTTTATATACATTTCAAATGCTATCCCAAAAGTTCCCTATACCCTCTCCCCACCCTGCTCCCCTACTCAACCACTCCCGCTTCTTGGCCCTGGCATTCCCCTGTACTGGGGCATATAAAGTTTGCAATACCATGGGGCCTCACTTTCTGGTGATGGCCGACTAGGTCATCTTCTGCTACATATGCAGCTAGAGCTACATCCCATAATCAGCCACCAAACCCAGATACTATTGCATATGTGAGAAAAATTTTGCTAAAGGGACCCTGTTATAGCTGTCTCATATGAGGCTATGCCAGTGCCTGGCAAATACAGAAGTGGATGCTCACAGTCATCTATAAGATGGAACACAGGGCCCCCAATGGAGAAGCTAGAGAAAGCACCCAAGGAGCTGAAGGGATCTGCAACCCTATAGGTGGAACAACAATATGAATTAACCAGTACCCCCAGAGCTCGTATCTCTAGTTGCATATGTAGACAGTCTTAGTTTTAACTCTGAGAGAATGAGACCTGGTAGTTTATTTTAGACATATTTAAGCACAGCACAATTTGGGAAAAAAACAAACAAACAAAAAAACCAAAAAAAAAAAAAAAAAACCCAAAAATCAAACAAACCATACCCTGTGACAATCAATCAATCACTCATGTACAACAAAGCTACTCCAGCTTCTTTCTTGGGTCCATTGACTTCAAGAACCTTTTTCTAGCCCTTTACACTGAGGTAATGCCTATCTTTATTGCTGCAGTCTGTTTCTTTTATGCAGCAGAATGATGGATCCTGTTTCTGCATTCATTCATATAGTCTGTGTCTTTTTTGGGGGAACTGAGACCACTAAGAGATATGAATGACCAATGATTAATGTCTGTTATTTTGATGTTTGTGGTGGTACTGTGTGTTTGTGGGGTGTGTGTGTGTGTGTGTGTGTGTGTGTGTGTGTGTGTGTGTGTTGGTAGTTTCTCATGGTTTCAGGCCTCTTTTTATTTATTTATTTTTATTTGAGGGGGTACCAGCATGACTCTAGAGTTGCAGGTAGAGTTGTGCTTGGGGAAATAAAGTGCAAAGGGGAAGGGGCAAACATTAGGAGTGTTGCACTTGCCCTTGACCCGTCAGGCAGGGATCTGAGGCTTGTAGATTTCCTTAGAATGTTTTATATTCATTAATACATGTGAAGGAAGAACAGACATATGTAAAAGGAAAATCAAAGTTTTATGAATTACCAAAAGAGCCTCCACAATCAACAAAAGTCTGATTATTTCAGATATGTAAACATCAAAACCTGTGACAGAAATCTTAGAGGAAAGTTGAAACCCCTCTTAAAATACAGCATTTGTTGTTTGTGAAAAGATAACCAGTACCCCCAGAGCTCATGTCTCTAGCTGCATATGTAGTCGGTCATCATTGGGAAGAGAGGCCCCTTGGTCTTGCAAACTTTATATGCCTCAGTACAGGGGAAGGAATGCCAGGGCTAAAAATGGGAGTGGGTGGGTAGGGGAGGGGGGGTGGAGGGCAGGGGTATAGGAGACTTTCAGAATAGCATTTGAAATGTAAATGAAGTAAATACCTAATAAATAAGTGGGAAAAAAGAAAATAAAGGAAAAGCAAAGAAAGCAAAGAAAAGAAAAGAAAAGGAAAGGAAAGGAAAGGAAAGGAAAGGAAAGGAAAGGAAAAAAAAGAAAAGAGAAGAGAAGAGAAGAGAAGAGAAGAGAAGAGAAGAGAAGAGAAGAGAAGAGAAGAGAAGAGAAGAGAAGAGAAGAAAAGCTCTGTGGTTCCAGCTGGATATGTACCAGGGACTGCCTTATCTGGCATCACTGGGAGAGGATCCCCTAGGTCCTGTGGAGGCTCAATGACCCAGGGTAGGGGAATGCTAGGGAGCTAAGGAAAGAGTGGGTGGAAGTGTGGGGGAGCACCCTCATAGAGGCAGGGGAGTAGAAAAAAGGGAGTTTGATGAGGAAAGACTTGGAAGGGGAATAACATTTGAAATGTAAATAAAGATAATGACCAGTAAAACAGGAAAATTCAAATAATCATTACTATTGTAACTCTGAAAAATGCACAAATGTTCAGAAAATTAAAATTCATTGTAAAGAGAATGCATTTTATTACCCAATTTATAAATTAAGTTAAAGTAAATGACTTTCAAAATAAAATGCTGAGCTCAAAATTCCATGTATATATTTTTCTCTGTACGTATAGAAAATGGTACTGTCACCCTTCAGCCAAAATGGTTTGCAGTGTCTTGCAGCTTACAGTGGCTTACAACTTTCCAAAGGATGGAGAGTAAGCGACTGTGGAATCACTCAGACCTAAACTTGCATCTATAGCATGTACCTCTTTTTAAAGGCACAAGTGATGTTAGAAAAGAGACAAGAGAAAAACATTAATGTGAGAGCTTGGTCAATATTCTGACCCTGTGACTTCTGGATATGATGCAATCTTTGCATTCATGAATGTAACAATAGCTGCAGTTTCTTACTTCAAGACCTGCCCAATATATGTCCCAAACCAATTCACCACATGCGGACACTGGGGTCAGTGGGTTGAATGAAAACATAAACATATGGTTTGACAAACGAAGGGGTTCACATCAGAGGTGATTCTGAAAGAGGATAATCAGGAATGAATTTCCCCAAATCTCAGTATTTACTTATTTGAAATTCCAAATAAATAACATAGAAATTAAGAGCAAATTGTTGTCTTCTTTAAATTTACTTTCATAAAAATTCTAAACAGAAAAAAAAAACCTGATAATATTTGAGAAGAAAGAGAAGATGGGATTTTAATTGTTGTTTTGGTGGACTGTTTAGAAAAGAATTAATGCAGTTTTGCTTTTCAGGAATGTAAGTCTGATTTAAGTAACTAGATGAGACTGATAGCACTTGCCAGTGTCTCAACTGTAGTTCTGAATTTTTGTTCTATCCCTTTGGCTCCTGGCAGGTTGCATGCAGAAACCTATCCAGAACCTATCTGGATTAACAAATGGAAGACACACACACACACACACACACACACACACACACACACACACACACAGACACCAGTTAATTTTAAAATGCCTTGGCTACTTCACAGGCTGGGCTCTAGTAAATCTTCCCCTGCTACACCATGCTCTATTGGAGAAATGGCCAGTGGCCACTCACCTGAATTCTCACATCATTCTGGCTGGCTGGCTTTTTCTCCTGTAGCTCCTCACCCTATCCTTCCTCGAGAGTCATGGATATTCTGTCTCCCTTTTCCCAGTTCCTAGACCACAATGGTCTAAGGGTCTTGCCTCATCTCCCTTTGCCCAGCCATTAGCCTCTGGCATTTTTTTGTTCGATGAAAAGCCAGTGGTGGACAAAGACCTTGAGCATTTGGACATGCAGATTCTGGATTAAATGGAAGCATTAGAACTGATCCTTAACACTTAGCCTCTAGACATTAGGTCTAACAATGGGTGCTCTTGTACACATGAAGGCTTGCTACTCTGGTGTATATGAAGCCTCTCCCTCTCTGAGGGCACTTTCTTACACTGAATTAATACCCAGTGCTGTAATCCAACTCTCAATATTTATTGTGAACCATTTTATGATTTTAGAAAGCATTCTAGCTGAAGGGGTTTGCAGCCCCATAGGAGGAACAATGATAGGCACTAACCAAAATCCCCAGAGTTTCCTGGGACTAAACCACCAATCAAAGAAAACACATAGTGGGATTGGTAGCTCTAGCTGCATAAGTAGCAGAGGATTGCCTAGTGGGTTATCAATAGGAGGAGAGACCCTTGGTCCTGTGAAGGTTCTATGCCCCAGTATAGGTGTATTAGTCAGGGTTCTCTAGAGTCACAGAACTTATGAATAGTCTCTAGATAGTAAAGGAATTTATTGATGACTTACAGTCGGCAGCCCAATTCCCAACAATGATTCAGTCACAGCTGTGAATGGAAGTCCAAGGATCTAGCAGTTACTCAGTCTCATGCAGCAAGCAGGCGAAGGAGCAAGAGCAAGAGCTAGACTCCCTTCTTCCAATGTCCTTATATTGTCTCCAGTAGAAGGTGTAGCCCAGATTAAAGGTGTGTTCCACCACACCTTTAATCCCAGATAAAAGGCTTAGCCCAGATTAAAGGTGTGTTCCTTAAACTCAGAGATTCAATCTTCTGGAATCCATAGCCACTATGGCTCAAGATCTTCAAACCAAGATCCAGATAAGGATCTCCAAGCCTCCAGATAAGGGTCACTGGTGAGCCTTCCAATTCCGGATTGTAGTTCATTCCAAATATTGTCAAGTTGACAACCAGGAATAGCCACTACAATCCACCCCTTGTCAACTTGACACAAATAATATCTCATGTTCACATGAAACAATAACAAGGTTGTAAATACGCCTAACATGATATAACTATCCCTCGTACAATCGCAAACGCATTAGTAAATTTACAATGGGCATTCATATTACTTTATAATCCTCGTTTCTGCAACTGGTTACGTGGCCTTAATTGGTATTTATAACTACCTTCCTCTACTACCCATTCTGTATTTCCTTCTCCTTCAGCCAGCACCTCAGCAGGTCTTGGCTCTTTTCCTGGAGGATTGACCCATACCTTCATTCCTGATGGGTCTGTGTCCTTTGTCATCCTGCTTGGATTAGGCTGTTGTAGTTTCCCATTGACTTTAATCACAGGACATGGTAGTACTAAGAGACGCCCTAAGGGATCTCCTACACTCCAGATATAATCTTGCTTACCACCATTGTGAAGAGGTAATCCAATTTCCCCATGGTAATCTGGATCTATCACCCCTCCTAACACTGTTATTCCTTTCTTAGCCTGTTGGTTTAAGGGCATTAGAAGCCCAAAATGACCAGGGGGAAGTCTGAGCTTCCAGTTCAATGGAATGTTTGTTGTAGCTCCTGGTAGGAGCACTCCCCTCTCTGGAGCCAAAACTTCTAAGCCAGCAGAACCTAGAGTTATGGGGACAGGAAGCAAACATTTTCCTAGAGGGTCACTAGGAGTGATAGTAAGTGGAACTATTCCCTTTTCCACCCCTTGATTCCTGGACCCATGAATCCTGGCTATGGGTGAAACTGTACCATATATCGAGCGCTGATTCAAAGCATATACAGCCTTCTGAAGAACTCTGCCCCAGCCTTCCAAGCTGTTACCACCTAATTGGCGCTGTAACTGCATCTTCAAAAGGCCATTCCATCTTTCTATCAGCCCAGCTGCTTCAGGATGATGGGGAATGTGGTAAGACCAGTGTATTCCATGATCGTGGGCCCACTGTCGAACTTCTCTGGCTGTGAAATGAGTTCCTTGGTCAGAAGCAATACTGTGTGGAATACCATGACGATAGATGAGGCATTCTGTCAATCCGTGAATGGTTTTAGCAGAGGCATTACGTGCAGGAAAGGCAAATCTATAACCAGAATAAGTATCTACTCCAGTAAGAACAAAACGCTGTCCTTTCCACGAAGGAAGTAGTCCAATGTAGTCAACCTGCCACCAGGTTGCTGGCTGTTCACCTCGAGGAATGGTGCCATATCTGGGGCTCAGTGTTGGTTTCTGCTGTTGGCAGATCTGGCAATCAGCAGCAGCTGTAGCCAGGTCAGCTTTGGTGTGTGGAAGCCCGTGTTGCTGAGCCCAAGCATAACCTCCATCTCAACCACCATGGCCACTTTGTTCATGTGCCCATTGAGCAATGACAGGGATGGCTGGGGAGAGAGGCTGACTGTCCACAGAACGGGTCATCTTATCCACTTGATTATTGAACTCCTCCTCCGCTGAAGTCACCTTTTGGTGAGCATTTACATGGGACACAAATATCTTCACATCCTTTGCCCATTTGGAGAGATCTATCCACATATTTCTTCCCCAGATGTCTTTCTCACCAATTTTCCAATTGTGATCTTTCCAAGTCCCTGACCATCCAGCCAATCCATTGGCTACAGCCCATGAGTCGGTGAATAATCGTACATCTGGCAATTTCTTCTTGCAAACAAACTGTAATACCATGTGTACTGCCCGAAGTTCTGCCCACTGTGAAGATTTCCCTTCACCTGTGTCTTTCAAGGTTGTCCCAGAAAGGGGTTGTAATGCTGCAGCTGTCCACTTCTGGGTGGTGCCTGAATAACGTGCAGAGCCATCAGTAAACCAGGCTCTAGTCTTCTCCTCTTCGGTCAGTAGATCATAGGGAACACCCCATGAGGCTATAGGCGCATGTTTGGCAGCAGATGGCATTGTAACAGGAGTAGAAACCATAGGCATTTGAGCAACTTCTTCATGTAACTTGCTTGTGCCTTCAGGACCTGCTCTGGCCCGATCACGTATACACCACTTCCATTTGATAATAGACAGCTGCTGTGCGCGTCCCCCTTTATGACTTGCAGGGTCTGATAGTACCCAGCTCATGATGGGTAATTCAGGTCGCATAGTAACTTGGTGTCCTATTGTCAAACGTTCAGTTTCCACTAAGGCCCAATAGCAGGCCAAGAGCTGTTTTTCAAAGGGAGAATAGTTGTCTGCCGATGATGGTAGAGCTTTGCTCCAAAATCCCAAAGGTCTTTTCTGTGATTCACCTACAGGGGCCTGCCAGAGGCTCCAAACAGCATCTCTATCAGCCACAGACACCTCAAGTACCATTGGGTCTGCTGGATCATATGGTCCAAGTGGTAGAGCAGCCTGCACAGCAGCCTGGACCTGTTGAAGGGCCTTCTCCTGTTCCAGGCCCCACACAAAGCTAGCAGCTTTCCGAGTCACTTGGTAAATAGGCCTAAGTAACACACCCAAGTGAGGGATGTGTTGTCTCCAGAATCCAAATAGGCCCACTAAACGTTGTGCTTCTTTCTTGGTTGTAGGAGGGGCCAGGTGCAATAACTTATCTTTCACCTTAGGCATGCTCCACACCACTGGACTCCTAAGAATTTCACTGAGGTAGATGGTCCTTGAGTTATGGTTGCATTTATTTCCCATCCTCTGATACGCATATGTGTTACCAATGAGTCCAAAGTGGTTGCTACTTCCTGCTCACTTGGTCCAATCAGCATAATGTCATCAATATAGTGCACCAATGTGATATTTTGTGGAAGATCCAAACGATCAAGATCCCTTCTAACTAAATTATGACACAGGGCAGGAGAGTTAATATATCCTTGAGGCAAAACTGTGAAGGTATACTGTTGGCCTTGCCAACTGAAAGCAAATTGCTTCTGGTGGTCCTTATGGACAGGTACTGAGAAGAAGGCATTTGCCAGATCAATAGCCGCATACCAGGTGCCAGGAGATGTGTTAATTTGCTCAAGTAACGAAACTACATCTGGTACAGCAGCTGCAATTGGAGTTACTACCTGATTTAGTTTTCAATAATCAACTGTCATTCTCCATGATCCATCTGTTTTCTGCACTGGCCAGATAGGAGAGTTAAACGGAGATGCGGTAGGAACCACCACCCCTGCATCTTTCAAGTCCTTGATAGTGGCAGTAATTTCTGCAATGCCTCCAGGAATACGATACTGTTTTTGATTCACTATTTTCTTTGGCAGAGGCAACTCTAAAGGCTTCCATTTGGCCTTTCCAACCATAATAGCCCCCACTTTACAGTTCAGGGAACCAATATGAGAATTCTGCCAATTTCTGAGTATATCTATCCCAATTATACATTCTGGAACTGGGGAAATCACCACAGGATGTGTCCAAGGACCTACTGGACCTACTGTGAGTCGGACATCAGTCAAAACTCCATTAATCACCTGCCCTCCATAAGCCCCTACTTTAACTGGAGGGCCACAATGTTTCTTGGGATCCCCTGGGATCAGTGTCAACTCAGAACCAGTATCCAGCAGACCCCGAAAAGTCTGATTATTTCCTTTTCCCCAGTGTACAGTTACCCTTGTAAAAGGCCGTAGGTCCCTCTGGGGAAGAACTGGAGAAAGGGTAACAGCAAAACCTTTGGGTGTCTTATCAGGATCCTTCCTCAGTGGAACCTGGCCACCCCTTCATTCAAGGGGTTCCGGATCTGCAAACTGGCTCAAGTCTGGAAATTGATTCACTGGCCGAGATTGCTATTTACCACGATCTAATGTAGCCTTTCTTTCATTTGTTTGAGAATTTTTCTGCTTATACACATCAAACAAATATGCAGTAGGCTTCCTATGTATGTCATTCCTGGAAACACCATGATTGGTTAGCCAGTACCAAAGGTCCAACCGAGTCATGCCATTATAAATTTCACCTCTCTTGTGCTGACCATTACTGGGTATGTTATTATAAACATTCTTTTGTCTACGCTGTCCATTATAATAACTAGAATCACCTTGTCTCCGGCGATTCAATGCTGCCACCTGGCCCTTGTTACCTTGGAATCCAACTAAACCCAGTGAATTTAATTCATCAAATTGAGCATCTCCAATGCTAAGATCTGGCACAAGGAAAAGGGAAAGAACAAAACCCTTCAAATGTGCTGGTGCCCCTCTCACCAATTTGCGTCTTATAGAGCTGGTGAAAGGCATATCTTCTGGACCTTCCCATTGTGGACAATTATGCTTTACACAATATATCTACTCTAGCATTGCAATTTCCCTAAGTCTTAAAATCCCTTCATCAACACTAAGCCACGGAATATCAGGCATCTCCAAGTCATTTCCAGTAGGCCATCTTTTGATACACACCTCAGCCAACCATTCAAACAAACTTTTGACACCTTTTTTAACTATGCGAGCTTCCGTATTAAACCTAGAATCTCTACTCAGAGGACCCATGTCAATAAACTCAGCCTGCTCTAGTTTTATGTTCCTTCCACCCTTATCCCACACCCTTAAAATCCATTCCCACACATATTCACCAGGTTTCTGCTTGAATGAATTAGCAAACTCATTAAGCTCCTTAGTAGTGTAGCGAATTTCCTCATGGACTACACTTTCTACCTCCCCTCTAGGAGCCTGTTTTGCTTTGAGTCTGGTTACAGGTCTAGAAGAAACTATTGGTGGGCCTTGAGAAACATCAGTAGTGAAAGTCATTGCTGGTTTATCAGACTCTGCAAAATTAATTTCCTCATGTGGGGAAGGCATTATTTCAAGGGGTGGGGCTGAGGGTACTACTTCCTCAGGTGGGGCAAACCCTTGAGAATCTGAAGATTCAAAATTCTCAGCTTCAACATGGTCTTCCCACACATCCCTGTCCCATGTTGTAGGATCCCATTCTTTGCCAATTAGAGCCCTTACTTTAACTGTCGACACACTCTGAGGCTGAGACTTGAATTTTCGCTGTAGTTCAGCCAACCTTACAATGAGAGTTTCTGTTTGATTTTCTGCAACTTGAGCTCTATTGCTACAAGAGAGAAGATTCTCCTCAAGGACACACTTAGCAACTTTTAGATCATTTACTTGTGTCTGGAGCCTTTCGATTTTATCACACAACTCCTTCCTTTCATTCATCATTTTTTTCACAGATACTAAGAGCAGCCAGTCAGTAAATTCATTTTCCGATTTTTTCCCCATCTTGTAGAAAGCTTTGTGCACTGAATCACCTAATTCATTAAGAAAATCAAGGGCATTAGCTTCTTTAAGTTCGAAATATAGTTTCAACCATGGGTCTTCAAAATTCTCTGAGCTCCCAGGAGGGAGAGAATCTGGAGAGGTTTCAATAGTTGAAAGTGCTGGTGGATCAACAAGCCAATTTTAAAAGATTCATCCTTGTACTTCTGTTACTCTAGAACCACTCCTGGTACCAACTTCTGTATTAGTCAGGGTTCTCTAGAGTCACAGAACTTATGAATAGTCTCTAGATAGTAAAGGAATTTATTGATGACTTACAGTCGGCAGCCCAATTCCCAACAATGATTCAGTCACAGCTGTGAATGGAAGTCTAAGGATCTAGCAGTTACTCAGTCTCATGCAGCAAGCAGGCAAAGGAACAAGAGCAAGAGCTAGACTCCCTTCTTCCAATGTCCTTATATTGTCTCCAGTAGAAGGTGTAGCCCAGATTAAAGGTGTGTTCCACCACACCTTTAATCCCAGATAAAAGGCTTAGCCCAGATTAAAAGTGTGTTCCTTAAACTCAGAGATTCAATCTTCTGGAATCCATGGCCACTATGGCTCAAGATCTTCAAACCAAGATCCAGATAAGGATCTCCAAGCCTCCAGATAAGGGTCACTGGTGAGCCTTCCAATTCCGGATTGTAGTTCATTCCAAATATTGTCAAGTTGACAACCAGGAATAGCCACTACAATAGGGGAATGCCAGGACCAGGAAATAGGAGTAGGTGGGTTGGGGAGCAGGGATGGGGGAGAGGATAGGGGATTTTCAGAGGGGAAACTAGGAAAGGGGAAAACATGTGAAATGTAAATAAAGAAAACATCTAATAAAAATGAAAAAGAAAGAAAGAAAACATTCTACTTATCTTTTCAGAACTGCATTAAGATTTGTATTGCTCATTAATTTTATCATCATTCATATCTCTGGATGAAAGAATTCTGTTTTGTCCTCAAGTGAACATGGTTATGGTCTCTGCAGTGGACTTTATTTCACTTCTCCAAATGCTCAGAGCACATAAAAAGATTTGAGCTGTAATCACGGCAAGCAGGGCTCTGAAGGAATTGGTATGCAAAGAAATAAAAGGAGTGATAAAATCATATAACAGGTTGTGAAGTCAGACCATGAAACCCTCTGGGATAAGCATGCCCTCAGCCCCAGATATGTGTGGGATTAAAAATAATGCCTACAATTTGTCAGAATTCTTCTGCAGAGATACTTCTTCATGAATTCGCTCATTTCTAAGGTTGGTGTTCCATAAGGCCTCAACAGTGTGCTTCTAACATAGAAGCATTGCCACAGTAGCATATACGATATCCTTAGATACTGAGGTATATTTTTGTCTCCAAATATAATACTAGATACTTAAAGACTGTAGAACACTAGAAAATATTACAAAACACAAAAAATATTGTCTGTGAGTTCAAATTGACATTATGAAACTAAAGGCAGAGGAATGGATTTTAATTCAACAGAGTATGAAATTTTCAATCATATGATTTGTGAGTTCATATTGAAACTACACTTTTAAAATTGCATGGGGTATGGGTGTGAGAATAAACATGTATGTGCATAGGAAGAAATGTGAATGTCAGAGAACAGCTTTAGGTGTTTGTCCTCAACTTTCCCATGTTGCTGTGACAGGATTGCTGTTCACCATTATGTATATCTGGGTAGTGGTCCATGAAAGTCCACGGTCTCTTTACTTTGCTTCTCCTGGAGGATCATCACAGATACAACTGCTGTGTCTCGCTTTTTGCAAAGGTTCTAGGCATACCAACTCTTATCCTTATATTGCATACTAGGCATTTTACCAATTGATCTGTCTCCCAGCACAACATTGCCTTATATTTTTGAGTATCTCATGGATACACATGGTCTGGTTTCTAAGTACTTCATTCAAAATAATACAGCATGTGTTATAAAAAGCAGGAGCAGTTGTAAGTCATTAAAATGTTCTTTACATGTCATGTTATAATTTATATTAAAAGAAACTCATTTAGAAATGCCTCTATATATTTCAAATATAAACATTAAGGTCCGTTAGTGCTGGGTAATGATAAAGAATCAGACTCCACTAGACTTCCTTTAGAAACATCTAGAATTGAAAAGAATTGCTAATGTGTTACTGTTGTGTGGATCAAATATTGGTACCTCAAGGTAATGTACATAGAAACCACAAAAATGCTATTTCTAAACATGTTGGTTTCCCATGAAGTCAGTGTGAGTGTGTTTTTGTGTTTGTGTGTGTGTGTGTGTGTGTGTGTGTGTGTGTGTGTGTGTGTGTGTGTGTCTGTATGTGTGTGTGTTGGTGTGGCTTTACGGGTGCATATTAGTGGATATGCGTGTATAGGTGGATGAATGTATATAGAGGCCAGAATCCAAATTGAGGAGCTATTTTCTCTCCTTTTTAGACAGGTCTCTTCTCATGGCCCAAACATCATCAAGAACATCAGCAAGAGATCTAGGATAGCTCACCATTGAGACCCAAGATCAGCCTGCTTCATCTCACCCTAAATGGAGAGATTTTATTTGTAAGCAGTTCCACAGCTTTTTCATGTGGGATCAGGGATTCAGGTCAAGTCCTTCCACTTGCTCAGCAGACACTTTCCTTTGTCAACTGATTTATAACCCCCTCTATTGGTGCTTCTTAGATATCACATTGAAAAGAAGACATATCTGCCTCCTTTAATCCTGACAGTTATGAAGGCATTACTGTCTCACTTTTTCTACTCAGGTAGTGATGCAATATCTTTCTATTCTGTTTTTTCAAGTAAAAATTTCAAGTCAACCAGATTCCTTACACTTGATAGATTTATTTTATGTATTTTCTGAGTTGCTAGCAGATCTGTTCTGGGTCGTTGGTTCAAAACACATCTTACACCTTCTAGTTCCTGCTGTTTCTAGTGGTTATTCTATACTACCAATGTCCAAAGTACCAACTTACGAATGCAGAAACAATCAAACAACAACAACAATAACAACAACAAGAGATAGCCCTTCCCTCTATACCTCTTTATGTTCCAAGTTTTCTCCCTGTTTTTAAATTTTTTTCTCAATATTCTAGTCTTATTGTTTTATATATAGCATGTAGGGTCATTTTGTTCATGTGTCAGAAAGAACACAAAACATTATGTACAGCTTTCAAAAATAACATTCTAGAATCACAGTGTAATATATCCTATTTCTTTTAGATTACTTACTAACAACAAAACATTATATACCATAGAACATTAATGCTAATTGAGTTAATACGATATCTGGAAAGTTTAAATTATCATTAGCATGATGTTCCCAGAAACATATGATACAGTTTCTTTAAATAGTGTGTATTATAATAACCAGACCTGTTTGGGTTGGATAGTTGCACTTTCTGATTTAGAGTTTTCAACAATCAGAGTGTATGTAGGAAGGCTTTTATATATGAGAAGAACCTATCATAAGTTATTCTTAAATAAATCATCTACTGTAGATTTTCTTGAGACAAAACACTCATGGTATAAATGATTATAAACATACAAGCATATTTATTTAATGTGCAATTTTCTAAACTAGTACATAAACACTCAAGTAGTAAAGTAACTCATTGGAAAAAATAATTAGGTTTAAATGCCCTAAAGATCTAAAATTATAATTTGAGCAGGAAGTGTGCTAAATTTTTTTTGGTAGGCAACTAAAGTCCCTGTTTAAGATATTGCAAAATCCTTCAAGTATCGTGTAAATGCAACATTTAATATTTAATTTTTCTCAATAACATGAAAACATATTTTGTAGAGTTCACATACTATATCTTCATAAATGCCAATCATTTCTCACAAACACTCAAAGATGAAAACACTAAGATAATATGTAGTGTGTTCCTTGACCTCCTCATAAAACTTATTTTAGTAATGCTTCTAAAATGCATCTAAACACTGCTATGTAATTGTTGCTATAGGGAAAAATCATAGAAAATGTAACCAAGAGGATTATAGTGTTTCAGTAACTGATATCTATGAAGAAAGATGCAGAATTAATCTGGGTAAAAATCTTTCAGCTTTCACATGTCTCTGAGATATTTGAGGTTTCTCCTACACAGACCTTTCATTTTAATAGCTTCCTCAATCAATAAGAAAATAAAAGTCGCACACTTGTGTTGATATGAGGATTTGGACTTAGACTATGTGGGTGACAAGCATATAAATACATTTTTGCTAAGAAGGAAGATGACTGCATTCCTTGAATTTTGTACCATGGATTTTTCTGTTTACTTTTCATCTTAATTCTTATGCCTCTGTACTTGTTGATTTTTATTTAGCAGTTTTTGAAGGATGAAGTAAATCTTTGAAGATATCCCATTAGAGCTATTTCCTGGAGCCACGCATTTTCTTTTCTTTTAAATCAAATTTTGTATATTTAATAGATAAGTTTAAAAAAACAAAAAAACAAAACCAAATCAAACCAAACCAAACCAAACAACAAAAAAAACCAAAACAAACAAACAAACAAACAAACAAAAACCCCAAACCATAAATCTTATATCAAACACCAAAGCTCCTTATGGGATTTTATTTTTTGGTACATACAAATGTGACAGGACATGATCACTTGATAATATGCCAAACTAATAGGCTTACTTAATTTAGAACGCCTAAAAGCTTATCTCCTGTTGCCATCAATCATTCATATTAAAAAAAAAAAAAACAAGTTGTGAAAATAGCACTATTTGGGGAGGAAATTTTCATTTAAAACCAAATCCAAATATGAGTGTCATGGTGTTTTAGCCAGACCTGTGTAATTCATTAAAAATTCAAGTTATTCTAAGCTTCTGGGCTAATATCCACTTATCAGTGAGTACATATCATGTGAGTTCTTTTGTGATTGGGTTACCTCACTCAGGATGTTGCCCTCCAGGTCCATCCATTTGCCTAGGAATTTCATAAATTCATTATTTTTAATAGCTGAGTAGTACTCCATTATGTAAATGTACCACATTTTCTGTATCCATTCCTCTGTTGAGAGGCATCTGCGTTCTTTCCAGCTTCTGGCTATTATAAATAAGGCTGCTATGAACATAGTGGAGCATGTGTCCTTCTTACTGGTTGGGACATCTTCTGGATATATACCCAGGAGAGGTATTGCGGGATCCTCCGGTAGTACTATGTCCAATTTTCTGAGTGCTAAACTCAAGAAGAATGAATAATAGAATTGAGTAGCCTGAGCTTTCCAAAATATTTGATCTCTTCCTTATTTACCCAGGTCCCTGTTGCATAATAACTAAGCAATAGTTACAATGTAACTATTAGTTACAGCTGTTTCAGAATGAAATTTTATTTTTGTATACTGAAATTGGACATCTTTTAATTTGTGAATGTATATATAGATGTATATATATGTACATTTATACACACACATATGTTTATACGTATATATGTATATATATATGTATATGTATATATATACACAAAAATATGCTTATTACATATAGAAGCCTTATTCACAGAACATTCACTTATCAGTATTACATCTTCTTAAAAACTACTTTGGTTATTTCTCTGGTAAAAAAATGTGCACTGACTTCCTGCTTCAGTTGGATTCAGTCTTTACACAAAGGCTTAGGTCTTTATCCTGCTACACTTTTTTCGGCCATGTAAATGATTCATAAATTAATTGCCCAAACAATAAATGATTATAATGTAGGATATATTTGATGTAGATATTTGGGAATTGATAGATACATGATCATGTTTTATGAAAACATGTTTATTGATCCATTCATCAGTTTATGAACACCTAAGCTGATGTTTTCTACCTAAAGTCAGTAGAGCTGCAATGAATATAGATGTGCCAAGTTTCTGTCATAGAACCTAGATTCCTTTGAGTGTGTGCTGGAAGTTAAATGACTGGATCATTCAGTGGATCACTTTTTTTTTTTTTTATTGAGAAATCTCTAAGTTGTTTCCCAAAGTAGCTAAACTAGTTCATACTCTCACCAATACTGTTCAATGGCCTTTTCATCATCCTTTATGATATTAGTTTTTACTTGATCTTTTTTAATGGCATCGGTTCTGTCCAGGGTAACAACACACACAAACACACACACAAACACACACACACACACACACACACACACACACACACACACACACACACACACTCAGGCAAACACACACACAAAACAGAAAGTTTGTCTTTAGCAAGGGAGGCACTTTTGTAAGGGGTACATGATGGTGGGTATTTTTTGAGGAAAGCTTTAAACAAGGGGATAATGGAAGGTTATAGACATGAAAAATTGATAGAATGGTAAAATAAAAGTAAGGAGTTACAAGAAAATTACTTAGTAATCTACTACCTGGTAATCTAAATTTGAAAGATGAAGATACTTTAAGTAATATACACTACCATATTTTTCCTCAAAGCAATGAGTCACTAAATAACAGGTCCAAAGCAAGAACAAAATAAACTCATAAATGATATTGGTGACAGAGTCCCCAGAGATCCACAGAGAAAACAAATGCTTGTTGTTCTTCTTTGTTTCCTATGAGAATTTACTTTGAAAAGTTCTTTTTGTTTCCACTTGGTTGATTTCAGCCCTAGGTTTGATTATTTCCTGCCATCTACTCCTCTTGGGTAAATTTGCTTCCTTTAGTTCTATAGCTTCTAGGTGTGCTGTCAGGCTGCTAGTGTATGCCCTCTCTAGTTTCTTTTTGGAGGCACTCAGAGCTATGAGTTTTCCTCTTAGGACTGCCTTCATTGTGTCCCATAAGTTTGGGTATGTTGTGTTTTCATTTTCATTAAACTCTAAAATGTCTTTAATTTCTTTTTTCATTTCATCCTTGACCAAGGAATCATTGAGTAGAGTGTTGTTCAGTTTCCATGTGAATGTTGGCTTTCTATTATTTATGCTGTTATTGAAGATCAGCCTTATTCCATGGTGATCTGATAGGATGCATAGAATGATTTCAATATTTTTGTATCTGAGGAGGCCTATTTTGTGACCAATTATATGATCAATATAGAAAGAGGTACCATGTGGTGCTGAGAAGAAGGTATATCCTTTTGTTTTAGGATAAAATGTTTTACAAAGACCATATTGTTGTATACATGTAAGATGTTAGATGTAGAAAAGATGATTGACTTAGGCTGAAATATTTCACCCTTTGTTTACTTTTCTCTCTCTCTCTCTCTCTCTCTCTCTCTCTCTCTCTTTCTCTCTCTCTCTCAAACACACACACATGATGGTAGATAATATTATGAATTCTGCCTAAATTAATGAGATTAAATTTCTAATCCATCTGTAAAGTCTATCAAATATAAAACCAATTTCCTGAACAAGATTGGTTTAATGATCCCGTGATTGTAATTGGTATAACAATACATTTTCTAAATGAAATTAGGGCTTTCTCTCTGAGATAGTCCATGGCTAGTACTGTAAACCTGGTCCCAAAGCTATAACTGAACAAATATTATGACTTGTGGGGAAACCAAAGATGGTGATTATATGAAAGGACACAGCATCTAATGCCTCCTAAATATATTGTTATACACAAATACAAAAACTGACCTCAGTGTTAAACAGAGAATCCCGTCCTTGTAGTAAACAGAGGGAACTGCAAAGATACACATCTGTACAAAATGCTTAGAATAAAGGACACCGGAAGGCTCATCCCAAGACAAGACCTTTATTTCACAAACTTAGTCTTGGGAAATCCTGTGGCAAAGGTGCCAGAAAGAATTTCAGAAATGGCCCCTGGAAGTGGTGAAATGCCTTTTCCTTAAAAGTACATGTGCATGAAAATCATGAACTCATATTACCCATGAATATTGCTCCTGACCTCACGGAAATTATATCCAACAAACACTAAAGTATAGAGGGAAAAGGGATTTATGGGAATTTACCATTTGTTGTTGATTTATTGGCAACCAATAGCTTCTGGAAACCAATGAGCCATAATATGTATTTAAACACCCATTAGTGTGCCCACCAAGCTCTCAGTTCCAAAGTCAGGGATAAACAGTCTGAGATAAAAACTATAAAATCCTAAAAACAATAATAAATAACGGGCAAACATCTATAGTGAAGAGAATCCAGGCTGATAGAGGTATAGAGAAATAGGGTAGAGAGAAAACCACAATATACAGCATTTATGTATGAAATGGTGAAAGGAAAGGATTTGCTAGTAAAATCTCTGACATGTTTTTTTTGTAAATACTAGCTGCCCCAACCAAGACAAATATTGACAACTATAAAGATCACATTATCATAGAACTGCCTCTAAATATCCAGAAGCCATGTTTGCAGTTTCTTTTTTTTTTTTATTACTTGGGTTTGATTTAAACTAACAAACACTGTTTTGTTGATTATTTAAAACCATGTATACACAGTACAGAAAATGTATACACATAACTTAGCAAATACAAGTGACCCATAATTTAAAGCTATAAATAATAAGGTCTTAGAGACCAAGGTAGGCCTGTAGCCTGTAGCCTACTCTGTGTAACTCATCACTCGATACTTATTTGAGAACTAGCTACACTAAATTCATATTTCCAAATTTCTTTAATGTATTTTGGCAAATTCTCATAGTGTTACATTTAAACCATTATTCTTAATACATAGAATAGTATGTGTAAAATATACTAAGAATTTTTAAGTATGCATCATTTTCAGCATTTATATACTTCCCAATGTTTTGATATTTAGATAAATTTTACTACACTAAATTAACATGACTATTTTGAGCAAGATTATTTATTTAACATTTAAGGATTGAAGAAAAATATATTATTAATAGAATCATAATCAGTACTTTGTAACATCAAGTAAAAATCACAAAGAATGTTAATACTCAATTATGGCTCCATTAAAGCTGGATGATGGAAATTCCCCCTGTGCCAATGAGTTCAAGGCTCTTTTCCACTTTCTCTTCTATTAGATTTATTGAATCTGTTTTTATGTTGAGGTCTGTGTTCTTAGGCTATGATGTTCTAGGCTGGATGAAGTAAATACATTTTTAACTAAAAAAAATAAAACTGGATGATGGATTTATTTTTCATGACTAGTCAATTCGATGAATAGAAGTGTTTTAATTATATATGTACCTAATACTTAAGTAATATATATGGAACATTTAATTTCTTTTGATTTCTTGGAAGGCCATAATATCTCTTTGTTGAATATACCATGAAATTTTAGTACGATGTACAGATCACATCAAGTTTTATTTATTTGATGTTATTTTTCTTTCATTCTAAAACTAATGAGAAGACACATGTTTACAAGGAAAAAATACCATTGCATGGACATTCCCCAAGCCAAAACTCATATAAAATTCATTTGTTGTTGCTGGTTTCAAAATAACAGATGTCTAAGTGACACTTATACTGGATATCAAATTGTGTGTTCCTGTTTCACATTCAGCAGCAAAGTAAATCACAATAGCATCATCAGGTATAAAGATTGTAAATTTGCTTTGAAATATGTCTCTAAGTCTCATTAACAGCTTCAGGAATTAGGGTATAGAAGCACATTAATGAAGATGTAATATGTAAAGGAAGTGGTTAAACACGCATCATGGAGCCGTAGTCTAGCTCAGACAGGAAGCAGTACAGGCTGCAAGCTTTACCATCCACGTTTTCTTCAACCCTTTATTCTTCTGTAAGTAGGATGGAATCCAATATTTTGGAAACTTTAGTTGTTATAATGATTAAATAAATATCTTTAGTACTATTTTGGTTTAAAATTAAAAAAATAAGTAAATAATAGGTGTCATTATTGCAAAACACTCATGTGAGTTAGTGTGTGTGTGTGTGCGCGTGTGCGTGTGCTTGTGTGTGTGTGTATGTGTGTGCGTTTGTGTGTTATCTCTTTTTATAATATCTGGTTCAATGGTATCTATATAGTACAAAATTTTAGTCTATACAATTAAGTTATTTCAATACCCTTTTGTTTTATGCATAAAGCTGAAAAGTTAGTTATTTAATGGACCATGCTAGAATATGAAAATTCTCTTCTTCTAGCTATAATGCCTTTAAATTGTTTTTCTAAAATAAGAAAAATCATAAAAGAAACCATGAGGAAATGTTAGTGGTACTGATGAAAATGACCCTGTGAATAGGTATTTCTAAATTTAACTATGTGAGATAACAAACAAACACAAGTATGAGAAAAAGAAAGCATAATGATTGATTTTAGAATCACAAATATTTGATGTACAGTTCAAAAAATTCAGAAATGCTAAATTTCCAGCTTGTAACTCCATAAACACTAAAACCTACACGTTAAATATGTTATTATTTTAGCACTTCTAAAAAGAAAAGTATGAAATGTTTTATTATGTCATATTTCCTTTAAAAGCAGTTATAGTTACAAAATAATACAAAAATATCATGTGAAAACACATGATAACAACTCTGTTATTGGCATATGTTATTTAATATTGCACAGGGTCCCCAATGAAGGAGCTAGAGAAAGTACCCAAGGAGTTGATGGGGTTTGCAGCCTCATAGGAGAAACAACAATGTGAACTAACCAGTACCGCCAGAGACCCTGGTACTAAACCACCAACTGAAGAAAACACAAGGAGCTAGAGAAAGTACCCAAGGAGCTGAAGGGGTTTGCAGCCCCATAGGAGGAATATTAATATGAACTAACCAGTACCCTCAGAGCTCACTGGGACTAAACCACCAACCAAAGGAAACACCCGGAGGGACCCATGCCTCCAGCTGCATATGTAGCCAAGGATGGCCTAGTAGGTCATCAATGGGAGAAGAGGCCCTTGGTCCTATGAAGGTTCTATGCCCCAGTATAGGGGATTGCCTGGGTCAGGAAGCAGGAGTGGTTGGGTTGCGGAGCAGGGGGAGAGGGGAGAGGATAGGGGAATTTTAGAGAGGAAACTAGGAAAGGGGATAACATTTGAAATGTAATAAAAAAAAATCTAATAAAAAAGTAACTTTTATTGGCATATGTTACTTAATATTGTCCTCTGTATATTATAAATTTAAAAAAACCCAGAGAAGAATCATTATCTTTACATAGTGGTCAACACATACCTATCTAGGCCAGCGTTTCAAAGGAATGCAATAGAGTTTCCCATTATGGTGGAAAGTAGGAGACCCACTGTGATTAGGGCTTTGATTCCCATATCCCTAATGTTAGCCACAGCACTCAAGAAATAGGTCATATTCATTCTAATGCCTGATGTTAAAAGTGCTTAAGTTGATTAAACTGTAATGTTAGCTATACAATAAAGTATGTACATATATAATCTCTTTGTTTTAAGATTCATTTACAATATCACCTGCTTTGTCAAGTGTTCATAATTTCATCTTCCCCACCTAATGTCACACCAAAGCTATAAAAAGCATCTCTTTCCAGTGAATAATCACACACCACACACTCTTATTTTGGAAAATTTTTCTTCTATTATGTTGTTTTCTCCTAATTGAACTGAGAAATTATCATGTATATGTGAAAATAGGGCAAGGATTAGCAGTGTTTGAGATATTACAGTGCTTGATATTTTTTTATTGGGAGCCAGTTACATTGTTTTTAAGTGATATTTTCTTGTTTTGCATGCTTTTATCCTTTATATTTTAGACAAAAAAACATTTTCATGAAATTATATTATTTCCTCAAATCTCTATTTTCTTAGTCCTGACTATTATTTACATAGTAATTTTTCATTGATTTAAATGCAAAATTTCAGTCATCATTACTCTCCGGATAGAATGCAAAAGGCTCTGCTGTCTGATGTCAGCAAGATGGTGAAATGTTAATAGTATCAAACAATTATTGTGAATGCACGATGACATTTCTAATCACAGATTGGAAATTACAGTGAGAAGTGATAGTCAAAGTTGGTGATCTAGTGCTTAGGTTTGATCTATAAGAATATGAATTGAGAAGTTATCAGTGAGATACGGCATACCTTCCTCAATACATTATTCCTACCAAAATTGCAAGATCTCCATGTGAAAAACAAAATCAGATCACACATAAATAGAAAACATGTTAAAACCAGAAACAAATATGTAATTTATATATGGAAAATATCCATATATTTTATACTGTAAGATTTATAGAAATCTAAATATATTAAACCTTAATATATAATAAATTTGATATTTACAAACAAGCAATAACTGGCATCTCATGAAAACTGTAAGTTTAATAAAGTTGCCTCTTTTATTAAATATACAATGGTTAGTTAACTAAAGATTTTTAAAAGAAGTTCCCTTTAACCACAAAAGAAAATCCAAACTGAAGAAGGATAATTGGGCTAGACACAGATGTACAGTCAGATTTATTTTAAATAGTGGCTTTGACTCTCTCTGAGTCTCTGTCTATCTCTATGCCTCTGTCCATCTTTGTGTCTCTGTCTCTGTCTGCCCCTCTCTCTCTGTCTGTTTGTCTCTCTCTGTCTCTCTGTCTCTCTCTCTCTCTGGAAATCCAGCAGTGTTGTAGGCAATTAAAGGATTAGCACAATATAAAAAAAGCATTGGGATGAAGACATGTCTTTTTTCAGTATTTCAAGAGAAGAACATTGACATAGAGTCTTTCTAGGACATTTCATATTTCTGTTTAAGAAGGAAGATATCCATGTTTATATAAACAAATTTGTAGTTTCTCCATATAACTTTTTGACCTTACTCTCTCAATTATTCTAAAATCAAATAAGCCATCATTTGGTCTGATTTTTGTCTTGTTCTTAATTTTATACATCACTATAGTAGTTTAACATAAGTTTAAAGATCCTTGTCTTGAGCTGCATTTGGAATTGACATGGAAGTTGATAAACAGCAAACAATTGTTTGAAAACATTGCTGAAATGAATTGTGAATGAAATATACTTGGGCACATTTACTGTTAAACATTATCATGTCTTAAAATTAGCAAAACAAACAAACAAACAAACAAACAAAACAAAAAAAACAAAAACAAAAACAAGTTCCTGTTAATTTTGCACCTCTAGTGAAAATTCTTTATCTGAAAATTTAAAATATGTTAATTCAGCATGTAATTTTTTCTTCTGGAATGGAATAATACAACATGGCCTAAATTGCACTATATTTGAAAACAGTTATCTTAAACAAGCAACAGATTATGAGTACTCAGCTTTGTACAGCTAATGAAAGTTACTGTCAAAGAAATCTAACACAAAAAAATGAACTGCCATCTATTTGTGGCTTGGTTCATCAATCCAATTTGTCTTACAGAAATGGACATTTAAAAGGAGGCGACAAAATTTGCTCAGGTCCCTCATGGGATATATAACCATTCAGCTCCTTGAAAAGGAAAGTGGTTTAGTGAATGGACTCAAAGCATTATATATAGGCAATTTCATCTTGAATTATCCAGTTGGTGCTATTTTCCCAGAGATCTAAGCCATATTTTCTATTATTCATATTGATTTTACTTATAGTTAGCATGCAAAGTAACGTATTTTATTGTGACATTATTATGTATCATTATGCTTTGTGCTCTCTCTACCTACTCTGTCAGTCCTCTCCCTCCCAGACCCTTCTGCTATTATTTAAATTACAGTCTATAACCCTTTCTTTTCCTCCTCTCTTTATTTAGACTTCTACCTATGCTCTCAAAAGCAGTTTGCTAATCTAAACTTTCTGAGTATTAAAAATGTTATTATTTAAGTTCCTCATGCTTCCTCCTTGGCTAATTCAGATTTAACTACTGAAATATTCTTCCAACCTGGGGGATCTTCATGCCCCAGAGCATATACAGGAGAATGGCACAGTCCCAGCTATACTGCTAATTCGTGCCTATGAGGAATGAGGATTAACATTCACAAAGTCACACAGCTGAAGAACAGAATGCACAAAGGAGGCAAATTACCCAATCCAAAGCCTTAAAGTTACACAGTGGCATAACTATCGATTAAAATTCCAATTTATTGATCAACAAACAAGTTGTGTTTCCATCACTTGGTGTATTTCGATATCAGTGGCCTATAGCACAGTCGGATTCTCAATCACATCTCTAGTATCTTCTCTTAGGTTTTATGTTGTTTGGGATTTATTCTGTAAACTGTTCTTCAAAACATGATGCATTAGAATTACCTAAAATATATCCACATGTGAAAGTGAGTAAAATGTTCTATAAACAGTTCATTATTTTAACTCACTAAAATTATTAGTGAGCAAGCATGCTGTTTCCAACCCTGAGAACTTGAATTTGATTCTCTAAACCCAAAGGGTAGAAAGAGAAGTAGCTCCCACAAGGCAGCCTTTGATTTCCATTTGAGTGCCATGTAATACAGACATAAGAACACATACCACACACACACACACACACACACACACACACACACACACACACACACACACACACATATCACACACACACATACACATACACACACACACACATACACACACACACATAACACACACACACACCACACCACTACACACCACACACACACACACACACACACACACACATACCACACACACACACAGTAAATAAGTGTAAAAATACTTAACAGTACACTAGATCATAGTAAAATAGCTAAATTTATTCATATAAGTTTAACATTTTTCTTTATATAATAATAGTGAGTTATTTTTCTCATATACAATGAATTTGGGGCTCACTCATATATCCTAAGCAAATCAGTTAAAAGATTCTGATTCACAGTGTCAATGTTCATCTTGAATAAACCTAATTTTAAATAGATCTTTGCTTTCCAAGCACCCATCCTCATAGATTAAATCAATCCAATTAATAGCTCTGTATTTTGATTTCATCTTTCTTAGATGTCTATCTCTTTGCAATCTCATTACTTACCTTTTACATCAGATTCATCCTCAATTGCCCAGCATTTATCTTTAATTTTCCTAATACCATTAATAGTCATTTTAGTGACAAATTACACAAATATTTCAGTGTAAATAGCAATAAAATCTTAAACAAAATTTGTCAAGCTTTGAATGAAACAGTGTGAGAAAACGAGTCAGATTCCAGTGGAAATGTGTCCTTTGTTCGCGTGCCTTTTCACTTGTCAGTTTTACCTGAGGGATGATAGGTACTGATGCTGCCTGTGCATACAGGATGATATTACTAGTCCCAGCCTTCATTTAAAGTCAAAACTAAAATAAAGGAAGGTCACTGAAAGACTCAACTTTAAAATACTTTATTTTAAATATGTCCTTACTTACCAAACGTTATTCTGCTAATGATTTCAAAAGATATCTTCAGTGCAAATCACTAAGCATATTAGTTTCTTGTGATTAGTATATTCAATTTTAATAATTTGCTACCCTAAGTATTCTCTGTACAATGCCTCATGTTGGTAGATTTCCAAGAAACAGATAATAAAGTATTAAACCATTCCTCAAAACTAAACTGAGTTTAGGTCACTCAAAGAAATACCTGTTCACATTAGTCACACATCCTAATTTAGTGTTTATTCACGTTGACTTCTTCTAGGTCAAATATGCCAAAGATATTTCCTATTTTTTTATTTTAGTAAGTATTTAGAGTTTCTATTTTGTTAGAAAATGAATAGTAGTATGTATTATTACTGATGCCAAGATTATGTATGAACCATAATCAATAACACAGGACTACTTCAAGTTCATTAATATAACAAACTTCATTAACACTGAGAAAGACATGGGATCTATGATTAGATAATACCCAAAAATATTTATGCTTTTAACATTCTGTACTCTTATTTTATTTATCCTTTTCTTTTTGTGGTCTGATATGATATTAGAAAGTCTTTTAGTACAAGAATAATCTCTGCAGTCTATGTTCCTGCGAATAATTAAGACATAAATCAAAGCATCACATACATTCAGCAACCATTTATAGATTATCAATATTGTGAAATGACATGTATATGAGATTTTCTACATGTCTTCCTGGAGGTATAACAATGGCTAAAGGGACAAAGAGTGTTTAACATAGCAAGGAAGTTATTTTCAGTATTTTCTAAAGAGACTGAAATTTTTGTTTGAATACTTATTTTATTTAAACAGAAATTAATTTTTACTGGATATTTTACTCATTTACATTTCAAATGTTAAACCCCTTCCCAGTTTCCTCTCTGGAACCCCGTTATCCAGTCACTCCTCCCCCTGCTTCTATGAGGGTGCTCCCCATGCACCTACTCACGTTTGCCTCCCTGTTCCGGCATTCCCCTACACTTTGGTTGTTGGTTTAGTGCCAGGGGTATGGTTGGCTGATATTGTTCTTCTATGGATTTGCAAACCTCTTCAGTTCCTTCAGTCCTTCCCCTAACTCCTCCATTGGGATCCCAGTGCTCAGTCCAATGGTTGGCTACATGCATCCACCTCTGTATTTGTCAGGCTCTGGCAGAACCTCTCAGGGGACAGCCATACCAGGCTCCTGTCAGCAAGTGTTTTTTGGCATCAGCAATAGTATCTGGGTTTTGTGACTGTATATGGGATGGATCCCCCCAGGTGAGGCAGTCTCTGGATGGCCTTTCCTTCAGTCTCCACACTTTATCTTTCCTCCCATGAGTATTTGGTTCCCCCTTCTAAGAAGGACTGAAGAAATTAATTTTTTAAATGTCTTTAAAACTTTTTTCTAAAAATTTGCAAATTTGAAAACTCACATACCACTGTTAACCACTTTCAAACTCAGTATATTTCAATGAAATTCTTTGTAGTTAGAGGAACTATTCAGATAATGAGAAGCTTCAGATTAAATTTTGAACTTTGAAATCCTTGAGTAATAAAACAGACAGAATCCTTAGGGAATGTCTGTACTTTTGATACCTGTAGAACTATAGATTTGCTTCCACTGGTTTCAGAAGTCAGTCAAAATGTAAAGTACATTTAAAAGATTATATTGATATTCTTAACAGGCAACAAATATCCATATATTGTTTTCATGTTAACACTTTGAATCACACTTAAAGTTAAATAATATAGCTAATTGTAGATTGCTGTCTGTATTTTCTGCTCCCTCAAGAGGGATGCCCAGAGGAGGAGTAGACCATGTACTCAGTTGATGTCAGATAAAATGTTACTTGTTCAAATAAAGGCTAGAGCCTATGATTGGGCAGTGGAAGGAAAAGGCAGGGCTGAACATTTTATAAAAGGAAAAGAATTAAGAACCAAACTAGGTGTAGGATGGAGGGAGGGAGAAGGTAGAGGAAGAAGAGGTGGAAGATGGAGCAGACTCACATGACCTGGAGCAGCTAAAGATTTTATAATTGAGCAATAGAGTAATGTAGGTTATATTTGCCCCATCTAAATGTATAGCTTGTATTTATATTAACTGAGTTGTATGTTCTTTCTATGGGCATTTTGGGGCTGGATATTTACCATTATAAATCTGGCTGGTCTTTGAGTCTGGTGTTTGAGTTTGGAGGACAGGAAGAGAAATAAAGTTAGCCTACTTGAACAGTATGACCTGCAAGGTCGAGAAGTTCCTATCATATCAAACATAGTCAAGATCTTGGTTAGTTCATATTGTTGTTTCACCTATAGGGTTGCAGACCCCTTCACCTCCTTGGGGTGCTTTCTCTAGCTTCTCCATTGGGGGCCCTGTGTTACATCTTATAGATGACTGTGAGCATCCACTTCTGTATTTGCCAGGCACTGGCATAGCCTCATATGAGACAGCTAACCCCAGAGCTCGCATCTCTAGTTGCATATGTAGCAGAAGATGGCCTAGTCGGTCATCACTAGGAAGAGAGCCCCTCGATATTACAAACTTTATATGCCCCAGTACAGGGGAATGCCAAGGCCAAGAAGCAGGAGTGGGTGGGTAGGGGAGCAGGGCAGGGAGAGGGTATAGGGAACTTTCTGGATAGCATTTGAAATGTATATAAAGACAATATCTAATAAAAAATATTTTGGTAAGAAAACATTTTAAAAAAATGGATTCTTTGAGACATAGAATAACTTTTTAACTGATGAAGTATTCTTATGTAATAAGGTTATAAATGCATACTATAGACACTTTGTATTCAAAAGTATATAAAACCTTGTAGAGTTATTAGAACTTTGTTCTCTAGAAGTTAATAGGGTAACTATAATAGGGCAGATGTCCTTCAGGTGATAATAGGCCACCCAGATCATATAATAACCACTCTAATCAGGAAGAAAAAACATCTGTGCTTCTATAGTGATGGACACAATTAATTCTGAAAGTGCCTTCAGTAAAATATTGCTATATTTTGAATTCATGTTGTATAAATGCCACCTGATCATAGCCACTGAAGTAAATTACCAAAAAACCCTTATTAAATATTACCCTTCATTTATATTTTATTATCGCTCATCAATTTGTTTAATTCTCTGAACTATCCTTGCATATACTCTTAGGCTAATGTATACATTTTATATATTTGAGAATAGTTATATACAAAATAATATAGGACACATCTAAATTATACACCATAGCTCTTCTATATGGTGTACCATAGCACTTAGATTCCTCCTCCACAGGTAGAATGTTATTTAAGTTACTTGAATAGTTCTTAGTTCTAAGAGAAAAGTTAGGGAATTTAAGTAAAATTTCAAACCCATTTATCATTGGGAATACATGTTAAGGAAGACATTTTAGATCACCTTGGAAGAGAATTAAAGCACCAAATTAAAAATCAAACAAACAGTACAATGAAAAGACATAATAACTTCCCATCAATGTGCAGACTTGAGACAGAATCTCTTATCTAAGTGAAGAAAAGGACAAGATCCTGCAGTGTCTGTGTTTGCCTCAAGAAGATGTAGTTTTATATAATCTGAGTCTGAAAGAGGACAACGGATGAGTCAAGCATGCTATTCCATCTGTTTCTTCTCTTTCCTCTAAAAAAATGAGTAAGTGCAGACTAAGTGTAATATAAAGACTACCTTGTACTAAGTACACAGTACTTTGAAAAAGGAAAATTTTCTGATTTCCTAATTTCTCTACCCCTAGTTTCCTGACTCTGTTGTTTCCTATTTTTCTTCTTTCTTTTATAATTAAGACATAACTTATTTCTATTGACAGCCTCATTTGTTCATAGTTGCCAGGAACAATAAAGTGTCACACAGCTGACAAGTTATACCCTTGAGCCCACAATTAAACTTGCCACAATTTATTGATATTCTCAGAAGCAACAAAACACTTGGGTGTAGTTCCAACAACTTGAAAATGTATATCAACAGCATAAACTTCAGGTTCTTTTTATATCTTTACTTTTTGAAAATCTAATAGTATGTGTTACAGAACCAAAAAGACAGTAGTGTGTGTGTGTGTGTGTGTGTGTGTGTGTGTGTGTGTGTGTGAGAGAGAGAGAGAGAGAGAGAGAGAGAGAGAGAGAGAGATAGACAGACAGACAGACAGGCAGGCAGGCAGAGACAGACAGGCAGAGACAGAGTCAGAGACAGAGAGCAAGCAAGCAAGCAAGTGAGCGAACAAGCAAGAGAACTGCATTGATGAGGGATAGATATATTCCACCCATGCACCTCACCACCTCTGGCAACTGGGAGACTTGTCCATGGGGTTATAAGGAAAGGATAGCTGACCCAGCTCCTCACAAGCTAAAGAACTCAGAAGAGCAGGCCCTGTACCTCACCTGGGCAGGACATTAGAGCTGAATCTCAATATGGGATTTGTGGGTCAAATAGCCAACCACAAGGACAAAGTGTAGGAGATCTCCCAACTTGTCTACTGTGTGTCAGAATAGGCAAGGAAGAGATGTTGTCCCTCACCCTTTCTCTCCTTGCTACCTATGTCAGACAGGAGAGCTGGCCTTTACCCTCATCTGCTGTATCACTCAGAAGACAGGGTCCTAAACCTTATCTGAGCAGCACAGTTAGAGATGGCCCTGGATGTGAGGGTTGCAGGAGAACTGACCTTGACTATTGTAAGCTGTGCGGTGGTTCAGATGAGAGAGAGACATTCTTTTCCGTTCCTTCATTTCTCACCATCCATGTTTGATAAGAGAGCTAGTCTCAGGGTCATGAAAGTGGGAGAACAACACTGGGGAGAGTGGGACTGCACATCACTTGGACAGCAGGGTATGGTGGCCCTGGTTTCAGGGGTTTGCTAGTTAGCCTGATGTCAGAGATCTATAACCTAAGAGCTTGTGGGCTGACCTGCTCAGAGACCTTTCAGGCCCAGATCCATAGCTTTGGTTTGGCTCACTCTAATATGTAACCCATCATTGAATTGCTGGAGCACTTGAAGGAGCCAGTCCTACAGATCTAAATCTACAACACCTCCATGAAACAGGGTAATAACAGGATATGTGAGAGGAGTCCAAGTGAGGTTCCAGTATTGATAGAATAGCAGAAGCCATAGTCATTGTAGCAGACTAATGAGTCATAATGACCATTTGTAAGCAATGAAGTGTGAACAACAAGATTTATTGTGGAACACACAGTGACTCACTACAGCTTACTTAATGATTTTTTTTCCATGAGGGGGAAGTTGCAAGGGTAAAGGACGAGTATGAAAGGAGAGGGTGTTGAGTAGGATTTGGGTGTATGATGTTGAATTCACAAAGAACGAATAAAAATTGATAAAATTACAGAATGAGTATTTAGAAAAAGATTACAGCTTTGCTATGTTAAGTTACCACTAGTGGAAGAAACAGAAGTTTTCTTGAATTGATAAGAAGAATATGAACCTATTATATGAATAATGTAACAAAAGAGTTTCGAAAATTAATAGATGCTAGGCTCAAGATATAACTCAGAAGTACAATACTTGCTTAGCATTTTAGAGGTCTTTGATTTGAGGATTTGATCTCTAGAGTAATGGACCAATATATATTAATATATTATATATTAAGAGCCTGTGATATTAACCTCAGACTCATCTCCTCAGCTCTAACTGGAAGTCTCCATATTAAGTTAGAATAGCATAATAGGTATTAGAGGAAGCAGAATGATTTAATATGAGACAAATTTGGTGAGAAAAAGAAGAGTCTTACATTAAAAAGGTGTAATACATTAATAAGTGAGCTTAACTCCACAGTGAGTATTAAATAATAAAAATAAAATATTTATGAAACAAAGATAAATTATCTAATAGAACTATTGAATGAAAATAGACCCTTAATTTTTGAATGAAGGCAATGGTACGAGTAGATTTATATCATAATTGGGTATTTCCCAATGTGTCGTTTGTTCAGCTAGCTTCTGTAATTCAAACTGAGAGAGCTTCAGAGGACCAACAGCAGTAGATTACTGAGTCCACAGGACTTGAGGGTGCTTATGGTTTTATTTTATTTTCTTTGAGTAACTGACATGACCACATAGCTACAGAGTAGTACATGAAGAGGGGCTCATTGCTCAGCAATTGTGACAATAGTACCGCCTACTGCAGGCAATGAATATAAGTAATTTTCAACACAAGAAATACTACCAGACCCCCCCTCCCCTGCCAAAACCTTTGCTTTCAGAATGCACAACCTATCAAAACAGTCATCAAATTTCTTCTGAGCCTAAACCAAGCTCCTCTAGAGATTTTTGAAGAATGGCAAAACTTTCCTGAAGATAGAAACCAAACTTTAGGAAAAAAGTCTTACTTCCAATAAAAATCAAATCTATAAATATAGTACTATTAATTAAATTGTTATATACCATCATTACGCTGGTTATCATAACTGATAGTGAGACTATAAGAAGATAGCAAAAACAAGGAGGAAGGGACATCCATGTTCTAGAAAACAGGAAGTAGCTTTGTGTGGTTCTAGGATTATCTCAGTCTCCTTTGGTAAAGTTCACAATGCGTGCACTACTTTAATTTGATTTACTTATATTCATCTAAATGCCACCCTGTTGGCTTTTGTTCAGTAAAATCATGCACACATGGAACACGCACAGCTCACTGAACTCTGATTAATGCATCCATCCATATGCTACACTTAGAAGACAGTTTACAGAAAATCACCTCATACTACACTCCAGACATTCATTTTTGCTATTTCTCCTTATAGTTCTGATTTCTGTTATTAAGTGCTTTCTCACTTTTAGACCTTCATATTCACAAAGAATGCTTCTAGTCTTTAAGTATGCTTTACTTAATTTACTTAAAGATTGATGATTTCAAATATATCTTTGAATGAACAATAAGTACACTGATTCTTGGTTTCATTTTAATCTATTTAATCATGTTGGGCTATTTATCAGTTTCTGATAGCTCTTTAGTTATCTACTGCTACAAAACAAATCAACATATTCTGTTATATAGTGAAACGTATCTGTGATCTCAAAGTTTCTGTAAGTCAAGAGTGCTGGTAGATCTGAATCAGGCCCTAGTAGCCATTCTTAGAAGCTCACATGTAATAGAAATGATGATGATATGCAACAAGCTGACAATTCATTGTTTAATACAGTTAGGGAGAAAAAAATAATTTTGTAAATGGTGAAACGAGAGAGACCAAAGTTATCTCCTTGTCTTGTAGGTAGCTCCAAAATCAACATTGGGAAACTCAAGGCCACTGAGAGAAGACGACTGAGATTACATAAAATACATTATTATGTAACTTTATGAAGAAGGTGACATCTCATCTTTTTGTATATTTAATTGATTAAAAGCAAGTCTTTCCATTAGGTCACAATGGCCAAAGAATAAAGGAGTTTCACAGGAAGAATATTACACGAAGTGGATATCATTAGGAGTCATCAAAAAGTTTTTCTGTGACAGGAGAATGAAATTATTTTATTTTTACTTGGTGATTAAGGATAATTAGTTTTTTTTAAATTGGCAAAAACCCTAAAATATAATAATGATAATAAACATATGTACCATTTATAGGTATATATCTAGTAAAATTGAAGTCCATATGTCAAAAGCATACTCTATATTTCTTTTTATTGCTTAACTATGTGTCACGTCCAGAAAATCAAGCAAACCTAAATGTATATCAAAAGATGAGCACATGAAGAAATTATGGTATTTAGAAACACAGAATTGTATTCAGCCATAAAGAAAACTATGCTGTGTTAAAAAATGGAAATCATGTTAAGAAAAATGGGTCTGACTCAGATAGAAAGGTCTACTTTCCATTCTATTCAAACACCTCTGTGTATGAGTGTGTTGGGGGTGGAGGGTCATGAAAGCATAAAAATGGTTGGTAAGTAATCAAGAACAGACCTTATGAAAATGAGAGAAGGAAGAAACAAAGGGGTAATGGAAGGCATAGGACAGGAAAGTACAGTAATTTTGGTTAAAAAAAAAAAGCCTGGAACCATCTTAATAGGGACATACAGGAGAATGGGAGAAACAGAGAAGTTGTGTTAATAAGTTCAAGTGCAAATGGCATATACGGATTAAAATACAATGAAAATCATTTTTAGATGAACTATATCACAGTTACATGATTTCACGTTAACAGCTTAACCTTGTAATGGAAGAAGGAAAAATGTGGATCTTGGTCAACCTTAGAATATTGCTTATGGTATATTCAGAGTGCTGAAAAAAAAATAACAAATTGAGGTTGTTGTGTTAAAGAGAAAGATGGCACAAAACTTTAAACAATTGAATAACAAAAACGTTTACTTTCCACTTATTGCATTGTAAATAATCCAATTTGATGTTGTTTAGGTCCATGTTGTTATTTACCAAATAATTAAATCACAGGAGTTTCAATTCTGGATAGAGCACCATAGCATTCATTAAGTTTGAACTTACAGTTTCCACACTGAAATGTAGAATTGTTTCTTGTAGCTCAACGTTCAGAACTGTAATGAGATTAGGTATGAATACAATACAGTAGAAGACAATAAAGAGGTGTAACATGGCCTGAGACATCTCATTATTTCAAATATGAAAGTACCTAAAGAAGAATATACAAGATCTTGAGAAATGACAAAAATATGGGAAGAGGACCTAATTTAGTTCAAGAGCTAAGGCAATGTTGAACCACTGCACTGTGTGTCACAGAGAAGCCATAAGAGCACATGAAAAGAGAAAGACCAGGAAGACTACAGTGAGCTACTTTAAGCAGGGTTTGTGGCTTGTTATATACCTATGGCATAGTTTATTTAAAAATCTTGGCAGAATAATGTAGTCATGAGGTATAAAATATCTCTAATCAAGTACAAAGTTCATAGAGAAACAGAATAGAGTATGAAAACTAGTGAATTCAATTATTCTCTGTATATAACAAAATCTGATGCCAGATAAAATAGATCCTAAAAGTTTCCTGGCTAGTCCTCCCAAGGGAAGAAGAACACAAGTATGTTACCAACTTACATTACTTGAGGTGTGGTTACGTCCTCTGACTACTATGTTATAGGACTCTCTGACTTGGCAGAAGAAATAGTCAAAAGCTGCAAGGCCTGCACTATGACTAATACAGGACACACCATGTATACTCCTGAGAAGAGGCTCAGGGGTGATCAGCCTGGAGCTTACTGGGAGGTAGATTTTACAGAAATTAAGCCAGCTAGATATGGCAACAAGGACTTATTAGTGTTTATAGACACCTTTTCAAGCTGGGTAGAAGCTTTTCCTACCAGGACTGAGACTGCCAATGTGATGGCCAAGAAGATACTAGAAGAAATCTTCCCGAGGTTTGGGATACCAAGGTAATCAGGTCTGATAATGGACCTGCCTTTGTTGCTCAGGTAAGTCAGGGACTAGCCAAGATATTGGGGATTGATTAGAAGTTACATTGTGCATACAGGCCCCAAAGTTCACGACAGGTAGAGAGGATGAATAGAATCATTAAGAGACCCTTACAAAATTGACAGTGGAGACTGGCGCTAATGATTGGATATCTCTTCTACACTTTGTGTTCTTCAGGGTTAGAAACACCCCTGGACAGTTTGGACTGACCCCCTATGAATTACTCTACAGGGGGCCCCCTCCACTGGTAAAAATAGCCTCTGTACCTAGTGCTGACATGCTGCTTTCTCAGCCTTTGTTCTCTAGGCTCAAGGTGCTCGAGTGGGTGAGACAGTGAGCATGGAAGCAACTGCAGAAGGCCTACTTAAGAGAAGGAGACCTGCAAGCCCCACATCGCTTCCAAGTTAGAGATTCAGTCTATAGGCTAGTTGTCTTTATTAGAACAAGACTTAGTACAGTGCAGATTTTAGTTTTGAGACACCAGTACCATGACCTAAAGGATCAAGTACATCAGGGAGAAGATAGTGTCTAGTTCTAAGATTAGAACTACTAACAAGTAGAAGTGGGGAATGAAAAAGTGTAATATAAAAAAAAAAAAAAGAAAACTAGGCCTTTAGGCCCAGGCTTGAGAATGTGACCTTTGTGACTCAATGCTCCAAGGCATGCTAATCATAAAACAGATAGCAACATTCCTCCATCCACCTGCTTCCTGGGTCCAGGGAGTGTTCATTCAAAGAAAGTCACTCTGACATACCTTGACCATTGCTGGAACCCGCTATGCAAATGTGCTATTGTTAGGGGCTCACAGAACCTATCTTGAGAAATAACCCGCACAATTACCAGGTGTTTCTTGTGACTCTTGTGACTTTGCACTTCCTTGAGACTCTTAACTGGTATTTTTGGTATTTTCCAACAATGCCCTCCACACCCCCTTGAGTTGTGGTTTCTTCCTTTAAATACCCCCTTACTCAGCGACTCGTGGCACCACGGTCCTCTACCACTGTGTGGTGTATGACTGTGGGCCCGAAAGCGCTCTTGTAATAAAAGTCCTCTTGCAGTTTGCAGAAAAACAAACACAAAAACAAAAACAAAAACAAAAACAAACAAACAAACAAACAAAAAACAAACAAAAAAAGAAATCCAAGTTGATTCTGCTATCATTCAAATTTCATTATATATATATATATATATATATATATATATATATATATATATATATACATACATATATCAGTTTATGTGTTTTTGGGTGATTAAAGAATCAGATCCAATGGCAACATTAGTTTGATTTTTAAGCATGTTTCATCAACATTGTCTGCATCGAAATGTAATAGTCATTCATTTTAACATTGGAAATAATGTTACCTACTAGTTATCTGTGCTAAAATTCTTTTATTTAATGTTGCTATTGTAGAAAAACAAAGATTGACTTAATAATTTAATCTAAACCAAATGGTAGATATAGCTAGAATTTACAACAGTCAGTAGTTTCCAATTGAAAACTTCTCGCTTTGAAATAGGTTCTTGACTGAGAGATAATTCCTTAAAATCTACTCCATGAAAACTGGGTCCCCAATTTCCTTGAAGAAAATTGTTTGTTTGTTTGTTTGTTTGTTTTTACTTAGTTTCTTTCTTTCTTTTGTGTTGTATATATGTTTGTTTGTCTCATTTTAGAAAATAAGAAATTTGAATTTCTATCATAAAACTAAATTAATAATCAAGGAATTAAAATCTGAGAGTACTTAGCTGTAATATTAACTAGAAAAAATGTAAATATACTCAATATTATATAAAACCACAGCAAAAAATGCATTAAAAATATTTTATATACTATTCTAAATAAATATGGCACATGACATGATTTGGTATTACCAAAATCAAAACCTTCATTGCCAGTAGATCCAGATGTTTCCCAGTGAGATTCAATTAACATACAGAATGTGCTTAGGAGACACTTAATATGCTCTATTTTGTGAAACTGAATGTCTATGGAGTTAAAATAACACAGTACTTCCGTGTCAATTATCTGATCATCAGTGGGATAAAATAAAAACAGTAATATACATATCTGTTATCTTGGGAAGGAGACCTGTGATTGCACTGACTGTATTTGAATTTCAAATATATCAATGCATTAATTTTAGCACAATACCACAGAGACCCCGAGGAAAAAAAATCAACATAAACATTTCCAAGTTGTGTAAAAATAACCAACTCAAATGTATTTTCTCACAATTTGTCATTGCAAATATTTGCATTATTTATGTTGTTGGTACATCAACCACCCAGTCACCCATACTTTTGTCTATTCACGTAGCAATTTTTTTAAATATATTAGTCTTTAGATCATTTTAACCACAAACTGTATGCACTTTATTTAATTTTAAATTATATTTTTCTCCATGATGGTGCATGAGTTTGTGGTCATACTCATCTTCCCACTGTATGCCTTTTGTGTAGGACAAGAGTCTGGCAGCCAAATATCAATGTTTAAAATTTTCTTCCAAAGAGTGGAGTATGGTATGTAATACAAATGGCATAAAAAATCCTCAGTGAAGGAGGCAAAAGGCTCTGGGACCTTGAATGTCAGTTTCATGGGAGACAAATTTATAGGCCTAGTAATCTGTCTTTTATAACTGACATACAAGTTCCCAGAGGCCCTTTTCCTCAAAAGTAAGGATGTTTTATGAATTTTCTCCTACATAAAAAAAAAAAAAGATGCACACAATAAACCTATGATTGGAACACTTAATACATTTTTGCTTTCATAAAAGGAATCTTGTCAGCTCATATCAATTTTAACATTATGTAAAATTTTAATAGATATGAAACATCTTAAAGCACTGCAATAGAGAAATGTTCAAATTAAGCTTGCTCAGCAGATTTTCCCAGAAATTGGTAGTGAAGCAGCTCTCTAACCTTCTAGTGCAGCAAACATCAAGCTAGGCATATTCTCTGTGGGCCTCGTTTGAAGAAAGGTAGTTATCACTCAGACAAATGTAATACACATGGCATGCACTAGAGGCCTGAAGAGCTAAGCAAGCTCTTCAAAACACATTTACCAAGTGTCTTGAGCACTGGTACAAAGTAGTAACCCAAGTTAACTGTAAGTGAAATATTCAATAACATCGTGCTATAGGACTTATTCTACAGCAGTGTGACAATTATATCAAACTTTTGATCAACCAAAGGGACAGTTTAAACCATTAAATTCAACCCCATTCATACTGACAATTTCCTTCCTGACTTTGACTGAGGTGACAAATCCCTTTGATTAAACTAAACAAAGGTTATGGAAGCTGAAGGGGCTCAAGCAATGCAGTGCTTCCCACTGGACTCCTGGATAGGCACAGACCACATCTGAATATTATATTGGAAACACAAAGAGGTTTTTAAGAAGCAAGACAAAGAGACCAGGTGGCTGAATCTGAGTTGGGCAGAAACAACATTATGTGACATTGAAAGTGTTTATTTTAAAAGGGAAAAAAAAGAGATCTGTATTAGAATGAGCTAGGATCTGTTTATAAGTTCTGATTGGGTGTCTTAACTAGTTAAGTTAAATGGGAACTTGTGATTGTTGGCCCTTGATGTTCTAATAGCTGGGCCTCAGGAATGAGTCAGTCATGAGAATGTGGCCAAATATGGGAACATTCTATCCACATGGTGGATAGTTTTAGGAATGTAATCTAACAGATTAGCAAATGAGAGGGAAGGGGAAGGGGAAGGGGCAAGGCCTGCCTGCCAGTTCCATATTTGCCATGTCTGGGACTGCAAGAACTCTTCAATGGGTTCCCCTGCTTCACCAAATTTGTTCAATTAACTAGTAGACTGTGTTTCTTTGATAAATATTTTGAGACGATTAGTATTCAGCTTTTCCACTTACTGAATAACTTTCCTTTTTTATTGAGAATAATTTTCTCATAAATACATTCTGATTATTTTTTATTTGTTTATTTTTCTTTTCTTTTATTAGATACTTTAATATTTAAATTTCAAATGTTATTCTCTTTCCTGGTTTCCCTCCAGAACCCCTTATCCCATTCCCCCTCCCCCTACTTCTATGAGGGTGCTCCCCCATCCACCCACCCACTCCTGCCTCCCCACCCTAGCATTCTCCTGCACTGGGGCATCGAGCCTTCACAGGACTAAGGGCCTCTCCTTCCATTGATCTTTGACAAGGCCATCCTCTGCTACATTTGTGGCTAGAGTCATGGGTCCCTCCCCATGTGTACTCTTTCGTTAGTGGTTTAGGCCCTGGGAGCTCTGGGAGATCTGATTGGTTGATATTGCTGTTCTTCCATACATTCTGATTATTAATCCCCTCCCCAAATTCCCCCAAGATTCTTTCCACCACCCTACTCCATGTTTTGTCTTTATAACTCTCTTTAGAAAGCAAGCAAGCAAGCAAGCAAGCAAGCAAGCAAGCAAGCAAATAATGATAATAAAAACAACAACAAGGGAATGGGTGGGTAGGGAAATGGGGGAGGAGGGTACGGGGGACTTTTGGGATAGCATTCTAAATGTAATTGAGGAAAATACATAATAATAAAAATATTTTTAAAAAAGAACAACAAACCCGAAAAAACAAAATCAAAAAATCAAAGCAAACAAACAAATAAACAAGAAAACCAGAACTCATACACACACACACACACACACACACACAAAACCCTATAAAACACAAAATTGGAACTATAACATACAAGAAAAAAACAATTAGGAAAAAAAATGTCCCAATAAAGCAAATCAATGTGAAATAAAGTCAATTATTAAGTTAGAGTTTAGCCTTATGTATATTGAATCATAATACTGCATATTTCATATTTAGAATATTATACATAAGATTTTTTTCTTGGTGTGTGTGTGTTACATACATGATCTGTGCCCTGTGGTAAGCAGAGTATAACTTTGTGTCCCTATTCTAATCTTTTTTTAGACAGTAACTGACCTGAAGCTGAAGTTCATTGTTCTGGCTACACTAACTGACCTATGAACCTCTATGATCCCTTTTCTTCCCCTGCCCCATACCTGGAATTACACAAAATGGTCTCACCTGTTATGTGGAGAGTGGATATCACCAGCCAAGTCTTCATGTTCCTCACTGAATCATGTTCATATGTATAGGAGTCAAATTATAAATTTATATTTTATAGTTTGTATATATAAGCACTATATTTTAACTACAGTATTGGTTATGTGAATATACATGTTTATAATTCTCGAATTTGTATTTAAAACACTTTATTAAACTTTATTACATGTAATTTATATACTATAGCTGATTATACTCTAGTTCTGCTAGTACATACTGCACATTGGTGTCAAGAAAGTAAGAAAACATTTGTTAAGACCTTCTAATGGTCTAATGCTTTGTACTTAATAATGACTAATTTTTCCTTAAGCTGACATAATAAAAACTTGCCTTACTGTTCATTTCTTTCTGTTGTGGTTGCTTTGCCTGTGGATATGTTGAGCATACATGCGCATCATTATCTGCATGTGTAAGAGCTGAATAGTGTGCAGAAGTGCTTACGTGGGGATGCCAGACTTTGGCTCCTACATGTCTTCCTTGTCACCGTCTGCTTTCTTTACTGAGGCCACTCTTTGGTTGAACTTCGAACTCCCCCGTGCCTCTTACCCATAAAGCCTTGAAATCCAGTTTTCCCACAGGATCCTGTCTGTTGCTCCTGAGAGCTCATTATGTGTGCAAGTCTCCACGCTCAGCTTTGACATGAGTGCTGCTGGTCCACACTCTGCTTCTCATGTTTGCACAGCAAGCACTTTATCTACCCTGACATTTCCTAGCCTGTAGTGTTTAGGGCTCAATAAGTTATTCCTAGCAGTGCACATCCATGTAACTATAGAAAACATCACTGCTTTAAGTCTTCCAACCAGAATATGTTTAAGTTATTCTTAGGTGAGCACTTTTAGTATGTATTTATCTTACCCAAATCAACTTGTGTTCCACTTCTAAGTGTATCATAATTATGGTCAGGAAAAATATCATTTGTTGGTTTTTCTCATTCTTTAAAAATTATTTGCTGGCACAAATAAAAGAAAAAAAATGCTACTTATTTACCTATTTTAACTACTTAATTACTTTAAGAACTGCATATTTGCATGCCAGGCAAGAACTCAACTTGTAGCTCATCCATCTTCATCTTCACAGCCATAAAGCAGGGTGTGGGCACTCTGTGGAACACTGTTTCATTCAATTACTGTGCTTCACAACCATCTATTTGATATAGCTTCATTTTATTTTCTTTTACCAATAATATTCTAGGGAATAGTCTTTCAGTCCCTCTAATGAAATTCTCATTTATCCTTACTATACATTGTAAAAAGAGAGTAGAACAATTCATACTACATGTGACATAACTAATAATTTTCAGTACTTGCTTGCAGGTACTATGTAATATAAGAAAGCAAGCACACATGAGACAGAATTTTACTTAATTTTTGGATGGATTTGTAGGAAACGAGGCTAAGTGACCTTATAATATCTGCTCATCTTTAAGCAATCTAGGGGGCCCTAACTGCAATATTATATTTTCCTATTTCTCAAAATGATCTTTTTGGTAAAATGAGCAACAGTAAATTAGTCAAAATGAATTGCAGGAATTAAATGATCCACCGTTAAGTCAGTCCGTTTTATAGCCCCAAGCGAAAACGTAATGATAGCCATGGATCTTATATATTAAAATTTAAGTTCAAGGTGACTACATATCCAAAACTTATTTTCAAACATGATGTAGTTTCACACTCCACCTGTAAAATGTTAGTCCTCCTTGGGCAATTAACTTGGATTCCTAGCAAGATAGCGTGACATTCTGTTTGCATAAAATCTGATATGTCCCTGTACTTTAATTAACTTATCTCTTAACGAATCACACTGACTTTAGATTCTTAGATATCATCTTGAAGCTCTGGCCCATATAAATTTTGGAGTCAAAATATATAGTAAAATTACAGTGAAGACATATTGAAACATTTTGCATTTTTAAAAAGTGATGGGAATTTCCTTGATTGTTGAAGTAATAACACTATATTTTATTTCATATGCCTGAGAGTAAAATAGTCAGTGAAAAATATATTGTTAAATTTCAAATATACACTAGGACTCTTGGGGTTCTAATTTCTGTATGTTGGAAGGCTGGACTTTGACAACAGGACAAACATAACTATTAGGAAAGGTGCAAAGAATACAGGCGTGCACACCCTGGTGTGGTCCAACTAAATGGCCCCTACAAAGATCAAGAGTGATTTCTTGTGGCAGTGAAATAATTTGTAATGGTTTCAATATAAAACAAACAATTATTTTAAAATAAGCGACAATTATTTTATTTTATTTTTTTATGTGTGTGTTTGTAAAAAATTTACTTCTTGGTCAACTTCAGAATATCTTTATTGCCTCCTTGGGAATATTCTTTATAAAAGGTCAATAGAGAGAAGGCTTTGCCTCTATTCTCAAACTCATGCTAAATGGTGAATCTTTGGTACTTAAGAATGCTTCATTTTATGGTTTCTGAATCTTTAATGATTGAGAATAGCATCTAGAAATGAAAGTATAGTTTAATATACTTTGGCTCATTGTCACTTTGATTCCTTGTAGAACAAAACTATCAATAGATGACATAAAATATTGTTTTGCTTAATGTCAGTAAAACGCAATGTCCTTTGTAACCTATTACATAAGAGAAATAATGTCTAAAGGAAGTAGCAATTAAAAATCAGCAAAATTTCATAAATTCATTCTTTTTAATAGCTGAGTAGTACTCCATTGTGTAGATGTACCACATTTTCTGTATCCATTCCTCTGTTGAGGGGCATCTAGGTTCTTTCCAGCTTCTGGCTATTATAAATAAGGCTGCTATGAACATAGTGGAGCATGTGTCCTTCTTACCTGTTGGGGCATCTTCTGGATATATGCCCAGGAGACGTATTGCTGGATCCTCCGGTAGTACTATGTCCAGTTTGCTGAGGAACTGCCAGACTGATTTCCAGAGTGGTTGTACAAGCCTGCACTCCCACCAACAATGGAGGAGTGTTCCTCTTTCTCCACATCCACGCCAGCATCTGCTGTCACCTGAATTTTTGATCTTAGCCATTCTGACTGGTGTGAGGTGGAATCTCAGGGTTGTTTTGATTTGCATTTCCCTGATGATTAAGGATGTTGAACATTTTTTCAAGTGCTTCTCTGCCATTCGGTATTCCTCAGGTGAGAATTCTTTGTTCAGTTCTGAGCCCCATTTTTTAATGGGGTTATTTGATTTTCTGAAGTCCACCTTCTTGAGTTCTTTATATATGTTGGATATTAGTCCCCTATCTGATTTAGGATAGGTAAAGATCCTTTCCCAATCTGTTGATGGTCTTTTTGTCTTATTGACGGTGTCTTTTGCCTTGCAGAAACTTTGGAGTTTCATTAGGTCCCATTTGTCAATTCTCCTAGCCAAATGGATGGACCTGGAGGGCATCATCCTGAGTGAGGTAACACATTCACAAAGAAACTCACACAATATGTATTCACTGATAAGTGGATATTAGCCCCAAACCTAGGATACCCAAGATATAAGATATAATTTGCTAAACACATGAAACTCAAGAAGAATGAAGACTGAAGTGTGGACACTATGCCCCTCCTTAGATTTGGGAACAAAACACCCATGGAAGGAGTTACAGAGACAAAGTTTGGAGCTGAGATGAAAGGATGGACCATGTAGAGACTGCCATATCCAGGGATCCACCCCATAATCAGCATCCAAACGCTGACACCATTGCATACACTAGCAAGATTTTATTGAAAGGACCCAGATGTAGCTGTCTCTTGTGAGACTATGCCGGGGCCTAGCAAACACAGAAGTGGATGCTCACAGTCAGCTAATGGAAGGATCATAGGGCTCCCAATGGAGGAGCTAGAGAAAGTAGCCAAGGAGCTAAAGGGATCTGCAACCCTATAGGTGGAACAACATTATGAACTAACCAGTACCCCGGAGCTCTTGACTCTAACTGCATATATATCAAAAGATGGCCTAGTCGGCCATCACTGGAAAGAGAGACCCATTGGACTTGCAAACTTTATATGCCCCAGTACAGGGGAACACCAGGGCCAAAAAGGGGGAGTGGGTGGGCAGGGGAGTGGGGGTGGGTGAATATGGGGGACTTTTGGTATAGCATTGGAAATGTAAATGAGTTAAATACCTAATAAAAAATGGAAAAAAAAATCAGCAAAATTCAAATAATTTTGCTATTTGAAATTTTACTTTATTTGCCATTTTAATATGATTACGTTACTTCCCGTTCTTTTTCCTGTTACTGAATCCTACCATATACCTTTCACTTCTCAGGTTCATATTTGTTGCCTCTTTTGCCATCTTTCCATTGGTTGTTATTATATTCAAGTATATATATCATGTGTGTGTGTGTCTGTGTAAGGTTGAGGTCTCATGTCCATGTTTATGCAGTTATATTTGTAATAATTAATGGGTATACCTTCTGACATTACTACAAGATATACAGCGAACTCAGTAGTCCTCAGAATTTACAATTTTTCTCCCCCCTCTTCTGCAATTTTCTGAGACTTTGGTACATATGGGATCTGTTTTGTAGCTGTGTCCATTGGCACTTGGGCCCACAAATTTTTGGCTTGACTGGTTGGTATTATCTCTGGTGGACTTCACCTGTTGAGCAAAGGAGTTTCATTGTTGAGTGAGGACTGCAATTATCCGAGGTGATAAAGACAATATTTTGAGTCTAGCTAGGTGTTTTTGAAGTTTCTGTAAAGCGGTGCTTGTACATCTCATGAGAAAGATTATGATCTCACTATCTTTGGGTAGTTGACTACATTTCCCATACCAAGTATGATTTCCCTCTTAACCTTCTGTCTCGTTGTACAATTACGGAGCAGTTAGCTACCATCAACTCTTCAGTGCATGTCAGCACCATTATGGTTTATGTTTTTATGAATGTGTTGAACTTACAGAAATCATAGCAGTGATATCAACAAAGTCAAAATGGGTATAATTTTCAAAAGTTCTTTAGAATCTCAGTCACTGAATTTGAAAACATCGCTCAGGAATGAAAAAAGGAATTATACTCACTGGTATTTCTCAAGGAATAGAAAACAAAACAAGGAAAAGTAAAAATTATTCACGCATTAGCTATAAAGTAACACTTTTTAAAAGAGTAACTATGACAGTGCTTTTACCTCTTCATAATTTATTGGTAAATGTTTGAAGAACTTTCCACCATTTTACCTAATGATAGTGAATCTATACCTCTAGCAGCCATTTTGAGATTTCACCTGTTAGACATAATTTTTTTTTCATTCCAATTCCAAAATTGGGAGTCATCCAATTTTTACCTTTAATTGGAATGTTAATTGAGCCTTTGGTATCCTAATTATGAATAAAGTAATTATAGCAATTATAGATATATTAGACTAATAATTAGTGATTATAAATAAAGTCAATTTGAAATTCGTTTGAAATGTAATAACAAAACCTGCTTCAAACTGACAGACTTCCCTGAACCGCTAGAGTGTGCTCTGCCTCATCACATGTTGATAAGACTGTCAAGAAATCTAATTTATGCATTTAATGTACATTTCTTATAAGGAGTTGAATTCATAGTCCATACAGCCTAGTCGCTGTTTTATGATGTAAATTATGTCTCTTATTTTTGTAATACTGGTAGTTTTGTTAAATTTCAATAATAATTCTAACACATTACATTCAAATTAGTAAGAATCAGTTAGTTTCGCTTTTTGAGATATGGAAATGCATGCTGTGATGTGACAGTAGCTAATTTTAGTTAGTTTTGGTGGTTCATTCAGAACAGAAATTTGATGATAATAAACTGACAAGTGATTTCTCTTAAGCTTTAAATGTTTTCCAATTAATTTAGTAGATAGGAGAACACACCAGGATATATATGTATATATATAGTCATTTACCTTCACAAGAAATCTTTCAAGAGAAGCAGGAAGGTCAATAGCACTGCCATATTTCCATGCTAATGATGATGACATTGGTTTTGAAACTATTAAAGAAATAGCCTAAGCTTTGCACAGAAAAATGGTTAAGTGTGAAAGCTTTGGCTTGAACAGGGATTGACTCATCTCCAAGAATATATTTTCAAAATGCTATACTCTTATCTTTATAGATGAACAACTAAAAAGAGAATACATTGTATACTTACTTTTGATGTTTGTCAGAGATATTGCAATGACGACTTGTACATTTTGCCTTTATAAATGGTTATCTTTGATATTTTAATTCATATTTATTAAGATCCCATTTGATCCCTAGGTTTCTAAATGTCAAATTTATATTCGCATTTTACCATATAATATACATTCTAGTAATTATTTATCCTTTTGTAATAAAATTGAATGAATTTAGTTTTCATCCTCTTTTTAATGAAACTTATACATGCTGAGAAAACACAAACAAAACACAGCCACTCTATTTGTTACAATTGCCCTGACAAGACCATTGACAGAAATGTTGGTTAAATTAATTATCAACGCATTCTACTTCATCACCCTGACTCTATTCATTTTGTTTCTGTCTTGACTGGCTTCTTAGAAGAATAATAATTATATTCTCCAATAGCTACTAAGTTCTAACAGCTATTTATGAACAGTTGTATGAAATAGACCTGCAATGGTCTCTTCAAAAATGAACAAACAAAAAGAAAAATCAAAGAAATCATATGTCCAATTTTCACTTTCTCGAATGAAAAGACAGAAAAACATGTCTATGTCAGGAGGATTGTTGACATGTGTAATAATACATAGTAGGCATATTTTTGAAAATAACAATACAACTTTGATATGTGTGAAAAGTATTAGTCATTTATATCTCTGAAACCCACTCCAGTTATCTTAGGTATTTCTCCACACATTGTCAACAGGGAACTGCATCTGCCTGACTTGAGGACTATAGTGAAGTTCTCATTTTGAAGAGTTGGCATATTTTTACTTTTTCTTTGTTAGTATATTTGTGCTACAAAATAATCTAATTCTAAATGATAAGAATAATATGAACTCCACAGAATCATCTTCTCCTTTCTCTGAACTAATGACTCAGACGCACATCTTTGTTGTTTCCCATCATCTCTACCACAGAATTGATTGCCTTTATCACCTTAACCTCAGCACTGAATGTGTTGACAGCACCTGAGTTGTTTATTATAGTCCAGGTATAACAATGCCAGGGACAAATGCTCTCTATGATTCATGCACATGTTTTCCTCTGGACTTGATCAGACTTTTGCTTTTGAGACCTAATCAACTAAAGCAAAAAATGGTAATGTATGCAAGTGTCCATTACACTAAAATATAAACCTTTATATAGTACTGGAGATGTAAATATATTAACACGTCATGGGCAGAATAGGATGACATTTATAAACATGTCAAAATGGATGGGAAAAGCCCATAATGTCTTAACCCCATATAAAGAACAATAGGCAATGGGGGAAGATGTTGGAAGCGTGCCCTTCCCCAGGGAAACACACATGTGTGATTGTCCCATGCCCAAAAGTCAGCCCTGAAATCATACATACAAATAAAATGACAGACTAAGTGAATAGTATATATATATATATGTAATAAAAGTTAGAGGAAAAGAGGCCATTATTTTGTAGAAGAGTGAGGAGGCATATGTGATCAAGTTTGGAGGGAGGAAAGGGAATGAAAATATTTTGTAATTACAGTATAATCTGAAAAACAAACTTAACACAGATATTTTAAAAGTGTAAATATGGTATCAAATTTACTCATAAAAGAGCAAACTTACCCTGGTGGCAGGTGCCATCTTCCTATGTAGATAAACTGAAGAAATTCCACTTTAATACACTTTTTTTCTGAGTTAGAGAAATGCGTTCTTCACACACACACACACACACACACACACACACACACACACACACACACACACACACATATTCATGATGTCTAGGAAAATGTTTTGAAAAATAGACATGTGTATTCTTTCCCACTGCTCTTATGTGAGGAAGAGGAGAATCCCTGGGGCTTTCAGTCCATATCGCTAGAAACATGTTCACTAAGACACTAACTGTCCAGAAAACAAGGCAGAAAATGATACTTAGGAAATCTGGCATACAACTTTATCTTCTGTGTGCCCCAGGTCACACATATACATGTATTATGTGCATGGATAAACATACAGACTGACAGACAGACACACAGAGAAAGACAGAAAGACAGACATATAGACAGGCAGACAGACAGACAGACAGCCAAAAATAACTTTGTGTCCATGTAGAATGAAAAATTAAGCAAATCTTGGAAGGGCATTACTGCACACACTTCTTTTTTCCCCTGATGAGTTAATAAAAACGATTTTTATCAATTTTCAAGAATATGTTTTCTACTTTTACTAGGTTTAATTGCTGAAGGTAATGGCTCTGAAAAGAGAGTATATTTTTTATTGCCAGGGATGTATCTCACATAGCTGTGTCTGTTCATCATAGCAGGGCAAGTCCTGAGGGATTGTATTAATGGACCATGCTGCCTTCAATAAACACCTTTTTGAAATGGTAGTTATTTCAGGGAAAAAGGAAGTCACTCTGAACTTTTTATAGACTGGATGTTTTTAATGTGGTGTGAAATGAAGGACACATGAGTATAAGAGTAATTATTCCCATCAAGTCTGTTTTTATGGCTCACTACAGTGAGATAGAAGGAAATCAATGTAAAGTGAGCATTTGTAGAAAGTTCATCAGACATGGGTATTTAAAAATGATTGCAAAATGTTAAAATCTTTTGAAGGTGTCAATCATTAGATGTTATGTATGTATATGTGTGTGTTTGTAATATATTACCACATAAATAATATTATTTTGCTCATTGTTTGCTCACTGCTTGATACATAACATTGAGAAAGCAAAGGTTGTTCCACACTTTCTATTTAATTTCAGGCTACTCAGAAAAATAGTAATATATATATATACATATATATATATTAATATATAAATAAATATATATATAAACTTCAGATAAACTGCTTTGCATTAAGACCTCATAAACACCATCTTTTGAGTGTTTTGATCAGTCTTTGTTCTTTAGCTTTTCAGCTCTCCTTCTAATTTATAGCCTACTTCTTCCTTAATTATTATTGCAAGCATATATGTATTTGTATAAAAATCCTAAATATGGCCTGCTGAATTTATAGAATGTTACTTTAATGTTACTTTTCAGGAATGACCTGTTGGCACTGAACAACCAGTTAGTATACTTCTCCCTGGGGAGGACCACTTCTCCTGATCCTAACTTTCATCATTTGCCTGTAGTTCTTTGTATAGGATAGGGATTTCCTTATAGAGTCTGACATATTTGTTCATGTCAATCACGCTCAGGATTGGGAGCTATCTTGGGAAGACCTTATGACTGTAGTTTCTGATCTTACTTGGATAAGTAACTGCACAGAAAAGTTTCAGTTCCCCTGATTCTTACAATTTTTCTGGCCCATTCTCTGCAATGTTCTCTGAGCCTTAGGTGCAGGACAGTTTTATAGATGTATCCCTTGGGATTAGACTCCAGTACTCTGTATTTTGATTGATTGTGGTTGTCTATACTAGTCTCTATCTATTACAAAGAGTTTTCCTGATGAGAGGTATGTATTGTGCTTAACTTTAGGCATAAGATGAGTTTATGGATTGTCCTCCAGAGGTAGAAGATAAGTCCATTTTTGATGAAAACACCATGCCCTTCAAAAATAGACCCTAGGGACACATTTCCTAGAACCTCCTCCCATCCTCCTGTCTGAGGCATAGCTTTTATGGTATCAGAAGTAGTCATACAGTATTTTAAAGGAGAGGGGAGGCTACCCACAAATCTCTGGCATGTGTGATTCATATCAATTACCAGTATGACTTGATAACCTTATGAATGCCTGAGTATCTTAGTTACACATAACTTGGCAATAAGCAAAAACTCACTAATTTGACTTAAGTCCCTATCAACAACAGGGTTATCATAACTCGTGCATGCCTAGCTAACTATTCAGTGCTCATGAAATCACAGTAATTGCAGAAGATTCCATAATCAGTCTTTCTTATCCATGTTCTCATGACCACTCTTTAAACAAAATGAGATAAATAACTGTTTATCTCCTGTTTTATTTTTTCATATAAAACCAAAAAAAAAAAAGAATTTATTTTAATTTGTACATTTTAAAAATTTTATAAATTCCTGGGTGGAGAACTTTTAATGTAAAACTACCGAATTTTAAATGTAGTGGTGAAAAGATAATTTATGCAAGGGAGGCTCTTAATATTAATAAATGCATAGATTATAATATAAATTGTATTTTTATAAAAGGAAAACAAGCAAAGAATTTTTACTGAATATAAAATATATTTAAATACTAAAATCTGTCTTACTGCCCTGAATACACCTTAGATATCTACGCAGTAAAGTGTGATATATTAGTAGTTTAAATTCGCACATATTTTTTTCCAGAACAGTTTCCATATCCTTGGAATCTAAATACAGTTTGATTGTGTCATAATGCCTAGGGATATGGGCTACTGAAAATGTTGAGATATCAACTGAGCTCCTTTTTCAGGTAGACAATAGATTCTGGAATAATCAACCAAGTCTACTCAAATTGTCACCAAGTGGATTTCTCTCTACCTGCTGAGTTAATTTTCCTGCTCTATACTGGCTGTTGGCTAGAACCACCTTCATTCTCTGACATGGGCAATTTTCAGATTCTAAATATGTCAGGCTTTGTTGTTGTTGCTGCTGTTGTTGTTTTGTTTTGTTTTAATCTTACAGAAAACAGGCATGAAGTAATACTTACAGAACGTAATCTAATTAAAGGGCAGTAATTTAAGCCTTTATACCATACCCAGGTAGAGAAAAGCTGCAAATCTGTCTACACAATGAGATAGAACTTCATCAACTGGGATTATGTAAATGATTCTCTGGAATTACAGTGCTATGGGTACCCAATCTCTGTTTGATTTCTCAATCTTTTATGTTAATGGCTATGTTCTAAATTGTGTCCTATATCTGGGACAATTAACAGTACTCATTTAGTATGACTCTTCTGAGATGTTCTAAGTTATCAGAGGATGCCAGTTTCCCAAATTAGACAAGGTCTAAGAAGTACAAAGAATGATGATGACATATATCCATTATGTAACAAATACAATCTATCAATGTCATTATTAGGTCTACTATTATTAACTTTGCAAATTTAGTAGAATATAACACACCTACTTTGAGGAGAACTTCAACAGAACTTTAAAGCAAAGCAAATAAAAAGGTTGAAAATGACAGAAACTATCACTCTAAAAATGAAATTATGCCTGTGGTTCCTTCATACAGCACAGGAAACTCAGAAATGTCCATTCTGTGTTCTATAGAGCTTTAAACAATTTACATGCATTTATTTAATTCATAAAGTCATGATAAGTACAAAATATTTTGTTAAGATGAATAAAAATAAGATGAACAAATGGTGCTATGTATGGCATTCAGAAATACCCATTTTACATCTGTCCTGTGCATTCTAGCCCTGAGAGGGAAGCTAGTTTCCTGGCTTCATTGATGCTGTATATTTGGCTGAGTACATAGTACTACCGGAATATCTAGCAGTTCTTCTCCTGCTCATAAACCCAGAAGATGTTCCAACTTGTAATAAGGACACATGCTCCACTATGTTCATAGCAGCCTTATGTATAATAGCCAGAAGTTGGAAAGAACCCATCTGTCCATCAACCGAGAAATGGATACAGAAACTGTGGTACATTTCTACAATGGAGTAGTACTCAGCAGTTAAAAACAATGAATTCATGAAAGTCTTAGGCAAATGGTGGGATCTGGAGGATATCATCCTGAGTGAGATAACCCAGTCACAAAAGAACACACATGATATGCACTCACTGATAAGCCGATATTAGCCCAGAAACATAGAATATCCAAGATACAATTTGCAAAACACATGAAACTCGAGAAGGAAGACCAAATTGAGGATACTTTGCTCCTTCTTAGAATGGGGAACAAAATACCCGTGGAATGAGTTACAGAGACAAAGTTTAGAGCTGAGATTGAAGGAAAGACTATCCAGAGACTGCCCCACCCTGGGATCCATCTCATATACAACCACCAAACCCAGGCACTGTTGCATAGGCGAGAAAGATTTTGCTGACAGGACCCTGACACAGCTCTGTCTTGTGAGGGTATGCCAATGCCTGGCAAATATAAAAGTGGATGCTCACAGTCATCTATTGGTTGGAACACAGGGCCCCTAATGAAGTAGCTAATGAAAGTACCCAAGGAGCTAAAGGGGTCTGCAACACTATAGGAGGAACAATGATATGAACTAACCAGTAACCCCACCACCACCAAAAGCTGTGTCTCTAGTTGCATATGTAGCACAGGATGGCCTATTCAGCCATCAATGGGAGAAGAGGCCCTTGATATTGCGAAAATCATATGCCCTCAGTAAAGGGAATGCCAGGTCCAGGAAGCATGAGTGGATGGATTGGGGAGCAGGACAGGGGGAGGGTAGAGAGGGCTTTCAGGATAGCATTTGAAATGAAAATATCTAATAAAAAAAGAAAAAAAGTATCTGGAATGGTATAAACAAAACTTACATACACATTGTTTTCTATCATATTATATTTCAGGTAATTTTAATAAAATTAAAGTATTAAAAAAAAAAAAAAGAAAGGTATCCCACACAGGCAAGGGAGAAAAAAAAACCAAACAAACAAACTTCTTTTTATTAGATTTTAGTAGTCAAAGTTCTCAAGGATGAACACTTCTCAAAGTTACTGTCTTTCTAAATTTTTAGCAGTCCTTTCTTATTTTGTATTGTCTGTTTTACATGAAAAGCAGTTTCATATAAGATTGGTGTATGAATTCTTTAGATACTTTTATTAATTTATTTACATATTCACTTTATACCCCAATATCACCCCCTCTTATTTCAGTACCCCCTTACATAGATCCTTCTCCCATTCCATCCTCCTTATTTCCTTTGGGAAGGGTGAGGCCCCTTCTGAGTGCCAGCCCCCAATACATAAAACAAAACATGTATTAATGGAAATAGATAACTTGTATTTTTTTTTTAGATTTATTTATTTATCATATGTAAGTATACTGTAGCTGTCTTCAGACACTCCAGAAAAGGACATCTGATTTCGTTAGGGATGGTTGTGAGCCAACATGTGGATGCTGGGATTTGAACTCGGGACCTTCGGAAAAGAAGTCGGCACTCTTAACCACTGAGCCACCATCTCGCCAGCCGTATAGATGATTTCTTAAAGGGTAGTTATAGAAGAAGCATTGCAACTTGACACACTGGGATTTTGAGGAAGTGGCACAATATGAACTAACCAGTAGCCCCCTCCCCCCGCCCCCCAGCTCTTGTCTCTAGTTGCATACGTAGCAGAAGATGGCCTCATCAGCCATCAATGGGAGGAGAGGCCCTTGGTCTTGAGAAGATCATATGCCCCAGTACAGGGGAATGCCAGGACCAGGAAACAAGAGTGGGTGGGTTGGGGAGCAGGGACGGGGGAGGGTGTAGGAGGCCTTGAGGATAGCATTTCAAATGTAAATGAAGAAAATATCTAATTAAAAAATTCCTTAGAAAAAAAGTAAGGCTGGCATTCTGAGAGACTAGAGAACCAAAACTTTTGCCAGCACAGAAATGACTACACACTACATTTTTAAAACACTGGTTAGAGCTTCAGGAAGAAATAGAAATCACTGGCAGTCTTTCAGAAAGTGAGGGTAAAGAGGTAAACAAAATAATAAAACTGAGGTAATTTGAAAGCTGCGGTGTAATTTCTAACTGTAATCAGTCAATGATTAGGACATTTTGCCTTCAACAACATGGATCATTAAGATGTATCCACAAGCTACATATTGTTACCCACATTTATGTTTATGTTAATTAATAATAAATAAATTTGAATTTTCAACTTCAGCACTGTGGCAAATGTTTTGTGTTTGATAGCCTCTTGTGGCTAATAGACTGTCATACTGGAAAATACTAAAGGGCAAGTTTTTCTTCCTCATAGGAAGTTGTAATAGAGTGGACCTAAAATATTTAGAGGGCTCAATGTGAGTGGTGGGAGAAGCACTGATGTAAGATCATCTTGGGAAATATTATAGTGAGATTTACTGTGGGCTTGTTTTGTTTTGTTTAAGGCCTGGGTACAAGGGTTTCCATTGCACCTATGTTAATAAACATAACATTTTAAAGGAATTTGCTATTCACCTACTTTTATTTAGATATGAAAGTGCAGGCTAAATTCCTATGTGACTAAATTTACTTTATAAGAATGTGCATTTGTAAGCAACAATAAATGCAACATTTTCTCTTTTTTGTAATCTAGTAGTATGATTAATCTAATTTCACGTAAAATGGGTAATGTCTTGTAAGAAATATAGTTTTCTTAATCTAAATAAAATAAAATGCTAATTTAATTCAGTGTTTATAATTATTTATTCAGCTAAGGAGCTTTTATTTTTCTTTTATACTTAAGATTATAATTATATCATTTCTCCCTCTGCTCTTATTTTTCCAAATCACCCTCATATATATTCCCCTGCCTTCTCTCAAATTCATGGCTTCTTTTTTGCAATAAAATCTGTTTTGATTATCTAGTATTTAGTGATGTGCCCTGAAAACACACAGACAAGTAACATTATACAGACCAAGACAGTTGTACTTGGGAATGTAGTGTATACAAACATATATGTGCAATAAGTAAGCTCTGTAAGATAATGGTTTATTTTTGTATGCTTTAGGTTTAATACTTTTGAATTTTAACTCCCCTTTAAACTGTTAAATTGCTATTGTTTGTTTTTAAGTTTTATTTACATTGGAATAAGATGATAATTTATTCCTCTCTTGTCGTTGTTTACAGTAACTATATCCCTCTTACAGGAGCACTAAGTTTTCATATTATCATTTCTGGTGCTATTATTACCACTATTTATATAAAAATCATCTTCTATTCTTGCCATCTCAAAGCTTTGTCATTGAAATAATTAATCCAGAAATTTAATTTTATACAAAATGTGTTTAAATATATAAATTGATAAAACATTAAAAACATGGTTCTGTGATGTCAGAGAGAGGGAGGGAAGAAGGGAAGGGGGAAGAATATCAACCTATCAACCATTTTCTATACCATTATGTAAGTTTTAAGTGACTAGAGTAAAGCAGCCTTTGTCTGCTTATACACAATGAGTAAGAATAAAATTTCATGCTCCTTATAAGACTGTTCTTAAATTCATAGTATATTACAAGAACAGTCAAAATTATAGATTTTTCTCTTGTTTGAGAGGATTGTGTAGATGTTATTAGTTTATAATAATTGAACAAAACAATGGGTTCCACCACAACATTTTTACACAGGTACATGACATACATTCATCATATTTACCTAGCTCTATACTCTTATTGTAATCAGGGCTTAATTTTTATTGGATACATTATTGATTTATATTTTAAATGTTATCTCATTTCCTCGTTTCCCCTCCAGAAACCCCCATTCCCATCCTCCCTCTCCCTGCTTCTATGAGGGTGTGCTCCCACCCACCCACCCACCCACCCACCCACTCTGCCTCCCAGCCCTGGTTTATGGAGGAGTTACAGAAAGGCTTATTTTTATCAGCCCTAATGATCTTTCTAGGATTTTATTTTAGAGTAAGTTAATGCTTATATTTGACTTCAATGAAATTCAGCTTAATTCAAGTTTTATGTATATCTTATATAAAACCTTCTATCTATTCATCTTCTGTTATCTATCTTTTTATTGAAAACAATTTTTCTTCATATAATTTATCCTGATCATGGCTTTCCTTCCTCTGGTCCTCTAATTTTCCCCACCTCTTCATAAATCTGGATCTATCCCCTTTCTATCTATCTTTAGAAAACATGTAGGCTTCTGTGGGGTAAAATAATATATCTAAAAATATCTAACATATCAAAGTTAGACAAAATAAAACAAAACAAAAACAGGAAAAGAAAACAGAAAACAGAAAAAAGAAAACAGAAAAAAGAAAAAAGAAAAGGAGAAGACCTAATGACCAGGCACAAAAAAAAAAAAAAAAAAAAAAAAAAAAAAAAAAAAAAAAAAGACTCACGTGTTCCCATCCAATTTAAAAAATAAATAAAATAAAAACAGGAGAAGAAAAATTGTTAGATTACATTCTGGGATAAGGAAACTTCAGAGTTGCTGTTGAATTAATTTTTCCTTAAATGTCTAGTATATGCAGCCTACTCTTAAATGTAGTTTATTCCTCCAGTGAATCTCCATTAGGGGAAGCTCATGTTTTATTTGCAAGTGGTTATCAGCTGGAGATAGCTTCTGGATTACAGATAGGTGCATGCACCCAAGTCTCCTTTTAAAAACAGTGCTAACTAGTGTTTGCCTAGGTCTGGGTTATGTAGTCTCAGGTTCTTGGACACCCAAGTACTGTTGGGTATGGGTTCAATCTGGTAGTATAGGCCTAATGTCAAATCAAATGTTGGTTGGTAACTCCCATCGTAACCACTATTGCATAAGCCTATTTACAGTAAGGGCTCTGTTTCAGACCAATGAGTTTGCAACACAGGTGATGTTTATGTTTCTCATTTGGTAGCCTGCAAAGTACCTTTCTGTAGCAAAGATTCGAGAACTTGGAGGTGACTTTAATGGATTATGAAGGCATGAGTTTGGCTTCTCCATGTTCAGTGAGTTGTGTAGATGTTATATTCAGATATGGGTCTTTGCTGTTAGTTTGTGGACAAGAACGTATAATCTTGACAGCCTCTTGGGTTATTCCATGGTTTCATGAGAACATGGCCAATAGTCCAATTATATGAACTACAATCTTAGTACAAGATACATTTGGTGACAAGAGAGGGTCAGTTGGGACTCTGTCTCATTATATACTTGACAATTGATTTAGATACCTTTAATATATGTAAAATTGTAGTATGCTTACAATGCACTAGGTGTTTATATTACTCCTCACATGGCCCTTTACTGTACTGTAGTATCACATACTCTCTCCCTCCTTCTATTGTCTTTCCTCTGCTTTCTATATGATCTTTCCCTTTCTTCCTGTCTGCCATCTATGACTATCTATTACATTAGCCTTCCTGTGTTTTATACTGTTAAGCTGAATGAAACATCCATGCTTTGCAATAAGTAAAATATAAGAACAAAAATTGAGTTAAATTAATTATTTAATTTTAAAATGTTATCAATTATTTTCAATAAAATATAATTAAACCATTTCCCTCTTTCTTTCCTCTCTCTACCTCTCTCCAAGGGCCTCCCTCCCTCTCTTAAATTCATGGTCTTTTAAAAATAATTGTTATCATTCTGCATACAGTATGAGCATGTGCACAATACACATATATACTGACACATAGACACATACATAGAAGTACCTCATATACTTAAGTACATCTTCCTGACACCCTGTAGCATTGAAATATGTTTGTGTGTATGCATGTATTATATATTCAAATATTCAAATTTTACATTTTTGTATTGGATAACTAACTAAGGAGAATATCACTGGAGAAGGCTACTTCTCACTCAGCACCCTTTAGTAGGCTGTAGACATTAGTTTCATTTTTTAAAAAACATTTTTGTGCCCCATTACATTTCCCCCATCTATTTTAGAATGTATATGTCTTTTCTAGGGGTTTCCCTTTTATTTAGAGGATACAAATGTTACAATACAGTTTTCTTATCTCTTTTACAAGCTTTCTATTCCTTCTGCTAAGATGTTCTTTGAGTTTGAGGTGTGGGAGCTGTGTTGTAGGACATACTACAATCAGCTTTCTGTCTTACACGGCTTTGATATATTATGAAATACTGGATGGTCTGGAGAGGTGACCCAGCAATTAAGAACACTGACTTCTCTTCCAGAGGACCTGAGTTCAATTTCCAGAAATCATACTGTGGCTCACAACCATCTGTAATAGCATATGATGCCTCCTTCTGGTGTATTTGAAAAGAGTGACAGTTGTACTCATATAAAATAATTAAATGAAGCTTAAAAACAAACAAACAAACAACAACAAAAAAAAAAAACATGAATGAGTCTCATCTTACATTTGGGGCTGGAGAGATAGCTCAGAGGTTAAGAGCACTGGCTGCTGTCTCAGAGGTCCTGAGTTCAAATCCCAGCAACCACATGATGGCTCATAACTATCTTTAAAGAGGTCTGGTGCCCTCTTCTTGACTCCAGGGACACATTCAGGAGACTTCTGTATATATAATAAATAAATCTTTTAAAAAATGAAATACTGGTGCCACACATATCTAAACTTTATGGATTTGGGGAATATACTAGAAAACAGAAATTGTACTTTTCATCTGCTATCACTGATTACTTTTTTCCTTCAAAGTCCTTAACTCTAACCCAAAATTAATTCTCAGAAAAAAATTTATCAGGAAAAGACATTTTTGCTCCAGTTTCCTAGCAGTGTTCCTATCCTGATAATGTTTTAATTGTTTTGCTTTTCAGAGTTTATCATTGAGCATCACTATATATCACAGAGACTTTGAGCATCATCAGGTATTCTGAATCATTAACCCTTTGTAGAAAATATACACCTTGTACTTCAGCCTGTATTTACTGTTTAAGCCACCTCTTGTTATACTGTACAGAGAAATCGGCAGCTTAAAGTTATTGCTCTGAGGGAGCCCGCTCAAATGTTCTATATGTTATCAACAAAAATGTTAAGTAAATTGCCCTAGAGAAATCCCTACATATTCCATACTACATAATCCAAGCATTACAATTATGTACAATTAGGAAGCATACTCAGGCTTTTAAGGTGAATAGCTCCTGGATTTTAGTGTCATTTATCTTCTAAAACATCACGCAGTTGTTTTTTGCTATTAAATCTTGGATCCAGTTGATCAGAAGTCATCTATGCAATAGCCCAGAAAGATGTTTCACATATATATGATGACTGAGCACTTTGCAGATTAAAAATAATCTCAGAAATAGATCCTAAATAAAGTCTATGAGCATTTGTTGTTATCCTTGCTAGGCCAAAGTAACCACTCTTAGCAGTCTGTCTACCATACAAAATAATGTATGATATATATTATATTAAAAATGCACAAAATCATAAGCCAGGGAGGTAAGGACATATGAAGTATTCAGTGTCATGTATAACAGTTCCACTATGTGACCTATAGCCATACTCTGTCCTTTTCCTTTTCCACATTAAGAAAAAAATTGAATAGAAATGTAATATATAGATAGCATCCAGTATAATTTCAGTAATTTGATAGTGACAATAATTTCTGTAATTCACTAAAATGTGTAGAATTGCTTGTAAATAAATATATTTCCAATTTTACATGGAGGTTTCAATGATGTTTTGGGTTTTCTCAGAATGTATTTTAAACATAGCAGTGTTGTAATACTGCTAAAGTTCTGGTCATCCAGATACCTATTGCCTCTTTAACAATGAAAACAAAAATTACTAAGTTCTCCAATTTTCTAGCTGAACCCAGTGGGAGTTGTCTACCTTTTGACCAAGGTTCCTTTTGCTGGTAAAATTATTTTAATTAAGATCCTGAGAACAACTGGAATTTTTTTTTTATTTTGGTTCTATTTTTGGCTACCAGACCTAGAAGGCTTTACCCACTGCTGTGTTAGTCAAATAATATTCCCACGGCTAGAATTAATTTTTATTTCTCAGAAATAGGTGAACAATTTGGTATTAGTAATAGTATATCATTGCTGTTCTTCACAGAAAAAAATGTCAAAAGGAATAATAATTGAATGTTTTCATGATCCTGTGCATGAAACTCCAAAGATGCAAATACTGATCTCAGAGTTAGAAATGATGTATCCCTCTGAAGACAGGCAGAGAACTGAATCTTCAAAACTACTCCTTAACAGTGGTTAAGATTTTACTCAAGTTAAGGACCAGTTTTGTATTAAGGAATGGCTGCATGTGATTCTGTGAAAGTAGTACCATCCTGCAGGTGCTGATCCAAGCTGAGATTAATAGTGTGCGTTCAAGGAAAGGAAGGCTAGGTTTTGGTTAGAAGTGATCAGGGACCTCTAACAGGCAAGACAACTTTCCAAGATGTTGTCTCACACACACACACACACACACACACACACACACACACACACACACACACACACACACACACTTCAATAAACCTCAAAGGGACAAAAGTATTATAATAGATATACCATAGCAGATTAGAATGAGTTTGAATGTTTGGCTATAATATAAAATCAAGAGTGAAGTGAATCTGTGCATAAATGGCATTTAATTTATTTATACTCTTATGTAAAATTAATTATGTAATATTTTCTTTATAAATAATTTTATTTCTTTTATTTTGTTGTGAGAATTTATTTCAAAACTGTATACAACAATTATTTCAAACCTCTATTAACTGATTATTTTTATTGTAGAGTATTAGTGCAAGTTCTAAAAATTAAAATTTTCAATCTACTCTGAGCAGCTTAAGATAAACCAGAACTTAATAGATTTTAAATTTTATAGAAAGAAATCATCAGTGTAGCATCAACATCAAATGCTTTAGTAAATTAACTTGATATGTACTACTTCCATCACGTTTCTTTGATTTGTAACAGATTTGAGCAAAGTGTGAAAAACAGGTTATCCTAATAATATCGAAATATTTCTTTATTTTTTGATGCTATTCTCTATCTCAACATTCATAGAAAAACAGATATTTTCACCTCTTCAAGACAAATAAGATTTCAGCTTGATGAATCTTCCTAATATTTGAAAAAAAAATGAGATCAGTACTGAATAATTTTCTCTGAAGCCAATTGAAAATACATCATCATCTCCAATACAAGTTTTCCTTCCATCTGCCATCTTCATGCTTCACCGCATCAAGTGGTCCATTCCCTCTCTGTCATTTTTACTTAGAAAATATTATCCATATTTTTCTATATTAACCCAAAGAGCCATGGCACATGTGCTGCTTCAGTGCTTACCTACTGGGACAAAAAAATTCCATAAAATCTCATCTGAGCCCTGTCCTTCTGCCTTCCCAATCAAGTGTAACATCCATTTGTTATCCTCCTAGCTTCTGCCCCACCTCCTGTTGAAAGTACCTATAGGAGCAAATGCAGGCATGACCCAGCATCCAGCCTACTTGGCACATTGCCCTTCTTACAAAGAACCATAACATATAATGCTACTGAAGTCAGAACACTAGGGTGAGTAGCCTGTACCATTTTTGATGACTTGTCTCCTTTAATGTGTTTCTTCTGCATAGAGACCTTGGTGGTATAGGCATTTACTATCCTGTCCGAGGTAAAAGGCTAACTAATTGCAGTTGATAAACAGACACTGTTCTTAAATCTATCTCCAGAGAGGTTTAACTCTATACTCTTTACTAATCCATACGCACTGCTGTCTTGTTAGGGAACACCCCAGTAACAATGACAAGTACACAAAGATCTGTATAGCTTAAGGTTACAAAACAATATCATTTAGCGGTTTAGTGCTCATTTGTGATATTTTTTTTCCTCTATTCCTTTCAATACCCTGCAAAATCAATAGAGCATAAAGCAAAAGGTTTAGTAGCTGTGAAAGTAATGTACAATCATTGAAAAAACAGCCGAGTAAGGAAAGGAGTGGATTTCTTACACATAGAATTTAAGGTTTTACTATCAGCTACAAACACATGTTCATACCAGTGAGAATCTAGGTAAGTGAGAAACAATCATATCCCCTGTTGCAGAATTTAAACAATCCATAATAACAGAATTATTTTTATATCTATCCTCTGAAATGTAGGTTTGGTGAAATGTGAGCTATAGAATAAGTTCAGCTCCATATACCTTTCTATATATGATTTGGTGACTGAAACATTGACAGGAAAAGGTGAATTAGGCTGTGATTTTCTAGCCATTATGAGACCAAGGAATAAAATTTCCAGATTTCAGTTAAATATGAAGAAAAATAGGAAGCATACTGATAATAATACTGGAAATATAGAGAGACCTAACTAGTCAGCTGTTTTCACAAATTCTTTATCTATATCTATTTCTGTGTTACTCATCAAGAAGAAAATCTACATTTGTCCTTAATTTTAATTTACTATCAGAATAAATGGCATTGAAAAAAAATTATGAAGAGTTTAACAGGTTGGCAAGAGAATATTTAATTTTCAATGTAATAAAAATCCTGTAGTTATGAAGTGTATCATTTTACACAAAAGAGACTCCAAGCAGTCAAATGAATCAAGAACTTAAAAACTTACCAATGTGATACTCAACATTCAAGTGAAAGAAAGAAATAATACAACTTGAATATCATCCTTACTTAAAAAAGTAAATCAGAATGATTATGCTGAGTTGCTCAAATACATTAAACACTCTTTCCTAGCATGTAAAGTCAAGGCAAAGCTTTATGTCTCTGATGCTTTTCACATACTGTTTGTTGGAAGTGTGTTGATAAAATTCAACTGATACACAGTTCTCAGAGCATATATCATGTTTGTCTCAGAATTATCGGTAAGAAACCCCTATGTTCTTCATCTACCACTTAGTAATAGCAGCAGCTCACATCAGACACTGAATTAAGAGCTTTACATATATTTACATGTATTTTAATATTCATTTCTCAGGAAATCACACAAGGTAACTTTCATTATTACCATTTGAAGATAAGGTGACTTATACTCTGCAAAGTGAGATAACTTGTCCAAGATCTTCCACCTGTTGTGTAGCAGCTCAGTTTTGAACTGAATTATTTCTCTGAAAAAGCTTTTGATCTTCATAAACCCGCATAACACTGTTTGTACCGAAGGCTTTGAAGTAAATTCATTGCTACTCTGACAAGCATATTATTTTCCAAATTATGTATCATATTATTTTTGCATAGTTGCATGCATAAGAATAATCTCTAACATATTACTATAGAAATTTATAACCTTTTAAAGACAAGATATGCACTTTATTTATAGACTTTAAAGTTCCTAGATTACCATGGGCTTTCAATAAATATTAAATTACAACCACAGATAATTTAACAATAAAAATTTTAGCATTCTGCAGTTAAGAACCCAAACAGTAAAACTAGATTTAATGTTGCTATTCAGAAGCAATTCTCTCTCTCATTTGGTTTTGGCTTACCCTTGTCAGTGTACAAATAGAAGGACAGATGTTTCAGGATAATTCGCCTTTATAGGTAGATTTCATTTATCCTTTGCATGAATTAAAATGTTTGACAGCTTTTTAATTTTCTTGTTATATAAGAATATAATTACTGGAGGCAAAAACTCTTCATCTTTAAACAAAATGTCCTTGAATAGTATATAGAATGTATGAAAAAGTGATTTGGAGGTCTTTGTGGTTGTTGCTTTTTGTTGTTATTTTCCTATGAGGTGTTATAGCCTGTTTTAAAAAGCAATAATGATTTTTAATGAATTTTTTTAAAAAAGGTAAAGAACAAACAGGACTCTGAGGTTTCCCAGGAAGAGGTTGGTTGGAGCATAAAAATCACTTGGTCTCTGTGTCAAGAGAAAGAACTGTCTGTTGCTTTGAAGCACCCCTGGCAGCTGATAATGGTGAGCTGTTGGCAATGATTGTGAAGGCAGATGCTTACCTGTACCCTACAGTGTACAATCTTGGCTCCATGACAAGGTGACGAGAAGGAGAAGCTGTCACACAATGGGGGCAACTGGCAGCTGGAACCCAGGCAGGGAAGGGTAAACTGGTCACCCAGGGCGGTTTGCTTGACTGCGGCAGATCTCATCAATCATGGCAACATATGCAGCTTTCTGAAATAAGCAGGCTTCTCAGACAGGAGACGAAATGAGGCGGATTAAAAGACCAATAATTTAAACAAATTTGTTCCCAGTTTCACAGCAAAGATGGATGAATAAATTCTGCTGATAGACTCAGATTTCAGGATAATTGACAAAAGTGACTGATATATACTAATGTGATAAATGTAGATTTGCTATCCTGAACTGTGATCATTTTGTAAGATTTTAAATGTTAATAACCTTAAAAATATAAGTGTGATATATCACTTATCAAAACCTATCAATTGCTATCTTTCATGGGTTTTAAGAAAAATGCTAATAAATTCTGTAGCTAATATGAAGAGTGAAACATTAGATTTCCTATGAATACATACATATTCTATTTTGCCCAAAACCCCAAATGAAATCAGTGGGAATATGGCAATGAAAAGTACTGTGTAGTTATCCTCATACTGTAAAGTAGTAATATAAGACAAGTATTTTATTTTCATTCATTTTTCTTTGTCATTACCTACAGCTTATCTTCAGAAGACATTTTCATAATTTTCCCTCTTCTATTTCTACAGCGTATTGACTCACTTGCCATTTTTCTTTTGATCATGTTAGTATTAGGTTTTTCAACTCATATTCACATTAACTGTAGTTACACAACTGCAGGCACACTCTCAAACACACATTTGTGCAATGGAGTATTCATTTGTAGTTTCTCGGAGTGCTGCAACAACCCCATATGTCACCTCAAGAAAACAAATCACATTCTGTCCTTTCCTTTCCCCCTTACAACAGACCTCTTCTGGGATGCCTTGTATGAATAAACTGCAGATTCCCTCAGGTTAAATATTGATGAGCTCTATCATTAGATGCAAAGTAATTTTGACTTCTTATTGACACATTTCTTCCTTTACTCTATCCTTCAATTTTCATGAATAGAAGAATTATCAAAAAGGACTAGATAGCTTAGGTGCTTTTGCTGGTGACTTTTCTATTTGTGTGCTTATGACTGCTACATAGTACCTTTCAGAGAGCACTGGGTGAGGTGGTGCGCTGACAGCGTTGAGAGAACATTGGAAGATGGTCATTTCTTTTTTCAAATCTGACAGTATTTCAGAAATTAGAGAAAGACAAAGCTAGCCGGAGGTCAATGTGCTTCTCTCTTCTCACAAGCTCATCTCCTTACACAGGTGGCTTCACAGCTGTTGTTATGTCTGCAGGGGAATCAGTTGCTGGCAGACCTTGACACAGCTGGCAATCCAATGCAGGAACAGAAGAGTCAGGTTCAACATTACTAAATGGAAAGTGTCCACCTTGTCTGCTAAATCACTGCTCATCTTTAATCTACATCGTAAGGCACTGTGTTGCTGTTGTTCTTTAAGTCTGGGCTGAGAATTCAGATTTCTCCTTCAACCTGTGATGCAAATTCATGAAATTTCTTTGGCCTCAAGATGAAGACACATCTCTTGAAATAAATTAGGTGACAAATTTTATCTGCTATCGAATTCAGCAATTTTCTTAAACCTTTAATGTAATATTTTTGCAGTATAAATTAATGATATCTTCTAAGTAAACTTTGAATTTTATTCCATATTTACTTCATTAAAATATGGAATAAAGATGTAGAAAATGCTGTCTTTATGTGTGGGTGAATTCACCTACAAAATTAGTAAAAGCTGAAACATAAATAGTAGCATTTAGCAGTATCAAGGGGTTATGAAGTATTTGAGCATTGTAATTTTATTTATTGTTTTGAAGTGTTTCTATTAAATACATATTCCTGATTCTTCAATGCCTACCTGGATGTCTTGTGTCTGTCAGCTGCTTCCTGTCAAGACTGTAGAGTTGTTGGAACAGATTAGCATAACATATTGACAGTCCTGTATTTTTTTTGTTCTTTTTTAATAACTCTCTAATTCAATACTGCAGTTGCTTGGGTTCTACATTTTGCTTTGTTTTGTTTTATTTTGTTTTGTCTTTTTTCTTCAAAAGAATGTTCATGATATTTGTATACTTTAGGCTTCAGTGGCTTAGAATACTATACCACATTGTTGCAACAGAAACACTAAGAAGGACAAAATTCCTCTTAGGCATACGCTTGTTCATCACCTTACATCTCGAAACACCACAGCATAAGCATTTTGTGCATTTTGTGTCACATAGAATATGAGCATCCTGAGTTGGCTCTAAGCTATAGTGCATGAAAATCCCACCATAATTAATTAGTGTTGTTATAGCAACAGTTTTTATAGCACTTCTAAACATACAAACTACTCATTGGCATGGGACAATGTGTCTAAACAGTATTTTGCCAATTTCTTTTTCAACTAGTTCCATTCTACCATCTTTCCCAACATTTTTAAATTTTTAATCATCTTTCCCTTCAACTTGGATCATTTCCTTTTTGTAAGCATTTGGTAGTCAACCCTACCACAGAAGCAGATTTTAATATCAGTTTGCTAGTGTGAATATTGAGAAGCCAGCACTAGTTTGCTCTCATGCAGAACAAATACAGCATGCCTTTCAGTGAAGAGTAATTATTTTTTTATTTAGGATTACAGAATACAGCATAGAAAAATTGTGCCACATTCAATCCCTCATCACTATTCCCTTGATTGCACAGTGTAAAGTATAAAATCATAATTATTTTTACTTAAAATGAAAGTTTACTATTTATTTCTAAATATGTATTAAGTAATTAAAAAAACTTTTTGCTGATTTTTTTTTTTAATTTCATGGGGCAGGAAGGAGATTTACACACCTAGAATAGTCATGAGTAATTCTAGAAGTGGGGTCTAACAGTGTTCTCTGTCTAAATAAGCAAGCTTTGTGCAAAGTTACATGCTGCTTTCATTTGGACCTTATGCTATAAGCTATAGAATAAATTTAAAGGAAGCTTAATTCTCTGACTTACTAAGCAAATAATGACTTTCTTAATTGCTGGTAAAAAGGAAGGACTACTGATAGAGTGAACTGGGTATATGCCTATCCATTAAGGCATGGTATTATTCTTTAAAGAGACTGGATTTTAGAGAGCCAAACAGTAGAAATTGCATGGAAAATTTAGCATTCATAGAACAAACCTGAGAATTAAGGCCAGAAGTTGCATTAAAACAATTCCTCTAGAGGAACAGAACCAATAGATTATATATGTGTAAGAAGAGCTTAATTACAACAGTTTAAACAATAGGTTGGATAGTTCAGAAAGAGAGGATTTTATGGCCATTTCTGAGTTTGAAGCATTCTATCCTTCTGAAAAGCTCATGAAGACAAAGTGTAAACAACACAGATTAGGATCAGAAAGTCTTTGAAACTGACCAGATTCTATAGCCTCCCCACCACTGCTGGCCAAAGCATGTAAACATTAAAGACTGCTGAGATTCACTCTCAGTCAAGCCAAGCTGTATAGAAGGCTCTCAAAAAGGCCCGGCAGTCTATCTTTCTTTTCTGTCTTCTACAGGCCCCTGAATGCATGTAAACTAAATCCTATATAAGCACACAAGTACACATAATACAAATGAATAAAACTTTAAAAAAAAATTCTAACTGATTCAGTGATTGTATTCCTTATGTTATTTGCTATATCTAACAATTTCTTAGAGATATTTTTAGCTTAGGAAAACATAACAGTGTTCACAATGATCTCAACACTTATTATTAAATGATATAAACTAATGTAAAACGAGTGCATAGTCATTCAAATATTTGAAAAAATGACTTAATTAGCCTTTTATCTTTAATCAAGTTCAAGGTCATTTATCTCAAATTATAATGTAATAAGTTTAATAGATATGGCACTATATTTATTTGATATAAATATGGATAAATAATACAAATAATTTTAAGTTTTTTACTTAAAATATTTAAAAGTGTGTTGTTTTGACTAAAGTCACCCAAATATTTATTCTTCAATTATGTGTTCATAATCATCTCCTGGAGCATTGCTGGCCTTTCATAGGGGCATATCTTTCTGAAGAAAATCGACTCATCTTCTCCCAGCTGTCATCAATTGTCAATAGCTTTTATTCTATTGATATTTCCTTCCCTCCACCCTCCATTCAGAGATCCTGTTCTGCCTGATCTAGTGCAGGTCTTCTATATGAGTTCATATGCTGTCAGTGTTTACATGAAATTATTTCTTTGTTTCTGGAAACCATTGTTTTACTATTGTCTTGTATTGCCTTTGTCTCCTACAATCTTTTTACCCTTCTTCTGTGATGATCCCTGATCCTTGAAAGGCGAGAATATGAATATAAAAATCCCATTTAAGACTGAGCACTCTGCAATCTTTTATTATTTACATGGTGACCAATTTAATGCCTCTGTGTTAATTGGCATCTACTGCAAAAATAACTTTCTCTGATGAGAGTTGGAAAAGTCATTAATCTATGGATATTGAAATAAGTCATTAAGAATCAATTTAATACCATGTCAATCTAACTGAATAATAATAATACCTCTTCCCCTACAACCTAGGACTATCAAGCCACAATTCATTTTCCTTGATAGCAGTGTCTGTCATGAGTTTCACTTTGTAGAGGGGACTGTAAATTCAATCAGAAACTGGTGGTTAGTTCTATGACTTTCTTGTCAGTATTTTAACAGCGGGCATATCTTCTCAGGTCGGTCATTTTGGCAGTCTGAAATATTCACAGATGATGAATATTGATGATTATTTTTCTTTCCTCCGGGAGTAACCATTGTACCTTACAACACTATGGAAGTTAGCTTGTTGGGATGAAGCTTTCAGGTCAGTACTGGCTTGATGCCAATATGTTTCATGTCTTAAATATGTTGTGTCTTCAAATTCTTAATTGTAATGAAGAGCACTGGCAAAATCTTGTAACTTTTGTGGGCTCTATAGCACCTCACTGGGAAAGGACTCCAAAAAATTTATCCCAAATCTTTAATAGGGCTTTATATTTGATAAGCTTATGGTGTTCGAGAGAGACATTTCCCCTTATTATAAAATAATTAGAGCAAGTACCCAAGGAGCTAAAGGGGTCTGAAACCCTATAGGAGGAACAACAACATGAACTAACCCTTCCCCCCCCCCCAGAGCTGTGTCTCTAGTTGCATATGTAGCAGAGGATGGCCTAGTCGGCCATCAATAGGAGGAGAGGCCCTTGGTCTTGAGAAGATCATATGCCCCAGTACATGGGAATGCCAGGGCCAGGAAGCAGGAGTGGGTGGGTTGGGGAACAGGGCAGGGGGAGGGTATAGGGGACTTTTGGGATAGCATTTTAAATGTAAATGAAGAAAATAACCTAATAATAATTCAATTAAAAATAAATAAGATAATTAACTTTAAACTCATGTTAGGTATGTATGTGTATACATATTTAGGAATATTATATAGTAATAGGTTTACATTGGACTTATTCAAATATCTTTATTCTTACTTATTCCTCCTAACATTAAAGCTTCTATCTTGTGCTCCTATTCCCCAATATAATCTTTCTTGTTCCGATACTCCTCATTCACCTTTATACACATACCTTCTATTTTCCCTCCCATAAAATTTTTCCATGTACCCTTACTCATTTTGTGGCTTTTATTACTGTTACAGTTTAAACACACATATCAAAAGAATCAAAGCTAACATTAACATATGAGAAACATGCTATTGTACCTTTCTTGGTCTGGTTTACATCGTACATGGTTATTTTTTCCAGCTTCACATGTTTACATGCACATTTCAAACTTTAATTTTTTGACAGCTTAGTAACACGCCACCGTGTTTAATGAACTACATTTGATTTCCCATTCATCTACTGATGAACATGTGCTCTATTTACATTTTCTGGGTCTTATGAACGAATAGCAATGAACATGGATGAACAGGTTCTATTGTAGGATACAGCTTTCATTGGTCACAGGTCTAAGAATCATGTAACTATAGTTTTGCTGTAGATTACTCTCTACCTTTTTGAGAAATTTTAATATGGTTTGAATAGTGACTGGACCAGTTTGGACTCCTATCCAAAGTGAATATTATCACTAATCTCATGAATATTGGGGGCCATATTTAATTTCATCAGGCCAGATGGAGAGGGGCCTCCTGAATGGCTACCTCCAGATGCTGTGGTTTTTCCAGTAACTGACTTGCTGGGACTTGTTCAGTTCTGGGACACAGAAACTTAGTTCTTGTCTCCTGAACCAGCATCTTATGACCTGTCATGGACTCATCCTTGAGAGGTATCTTAAGGATAGATGTAAGAGGTGCCTTAAAGATAGCCTAACATTTGGGCTTTTGAGGGCTCTTTCTTTTCATGAGTTTTCTAAGTCTTGGGAGTTTTCTTAGCTCTTCAAGCTTTTGAGCATCCACTCTGTTTCTCTATGAGTGACAGAGGAGGAAATAGCATTATATGAGGAAACAGCATTCTTTCTAGTTGATAATTCACGATATTTAAAATTAGCAATTATAAAATGTCAAAATTCCCTTAGATCATTTAGTAGCTCATATCTTAAACCTTTTGCATGTGGTTTGCCATTCCTGAATCATAGTTTTCTCATATTTATATTCTATACCAAATAAAATAAAGATCATCTAGTTATCAAATTCTGTGCAATATTTTTGAGAATTTTTGTTACTAATTAAAAAAAACTTTCAACCGTTGCATAAAAAATACTTTCTAAAGAGAAAAATATGTTAAAAATGCCGAATTCAAGCCTAAAACGAGTAACATCAAAAATGATGGAAAAGAATTTCATCTAATTCATCATCTGCAGGGTAATCAATAACCCAAAGCACTGAGAGAGACCAGTTGCTAAGAAACTGTGTGAGAGCATGGCAGAGTCTGCATGACTCCTAATAAAAAGGAATTTAAAGTGAATGGGAGTTAGTAGCTGAGTGTGTAAACAGAAGTAGTGACTAACCTGGGAGGGCACTTAAAGGAAAGAGAAACAAATCAATGGAAAGTTAGCTTAACAATCAAAGAATAACCATAGGAAAGGGAGTTTAAAGGCTTTCAAGTAGTCTGTGTCCTTGACATTCATCAAAACCACCAGGATTCAACAAAGGAAGGAACAAACAGAAATCAGAGAAATAGAGACAAAGGGATGCTCTAAAATGAATAATTCCTGAAGAAGAGTGTGCAAAATATTATCTCATCTATAAGAAATTTGATTTAGTGGATAGGAAAAGCAAAGTAGAAGCAATCCCACTTCCCCCTAGAGTTAAAAATAATAGAAATGAATACACACATACACACACACACACATACACACACACACTCAAGGGAAGGGTAGTATTGAGTTTAGCAATGGGTCTTTCTTTCACAGGTGTCTGTAACTTCTTTTCCTGAACTTTTCACAAGTGTGGCTGCCTTCCTCAAGAACACACATCTATATACACTCTGTAGTTCAGAAGGACTTGTGTTTATGGTTTAGCACTGTCAGTTTTGTTTAAAAAATAAAATAAAATAAATATCTAATAACTAGCAGTACATTCAGATTCAAACATTTAAAAGTATTAATGGAAATTGACATAATTTGCATTTTGTTTTCCCTCCACTTATATAATAAATAAGTATTATTATTAAAAATATGTTTACCAAAAAAGAAAAGATTAAAAAAATCTACGTATATGTAACTCTATGAAGGTTCCTTTTAGATTTTATGGTCTCTGTCTCCTGGTTCATAACAATCCTTTGTTTGCTCATTTTAGAGAAAATCCCCAACATTTCTTAGCTAGTCACATTTTCCATTTTTGGTTTTCACCATCTCATTACTTTATCCTATGTTAGCAAGAACCCTCTTAGGGGAATCTGGAAAGAATATCCACATTTCCTTTTTGCCCAGTAACATTGCCGTTTACTGAATTAAGTTAAGTTTTGGATCCAATGGACTTCAGTTCCGTTCCGATACCTATTGATGTATCTTCATTCTTCTACATGCAGATATCAAATTAAAGCAGAACCATTTATTGAAGATGCTTTATTTTTCCCATTGTGTTTTTCTTTGTTCTTGGTCAAATATCAGGTGTTCATAGATAAATAAATTTATGCTTGGATATTTGATTCTATTCCAATGATCAACATGTCTATTTTATGCCAATATTATGCCATTTTTATTACTATAGTTCTGTAATACAGCTTGAAACCAGGTATGGAAAAACCTCTGGAATGTTTTTATTTTTCGGGATTATTTTTGCTATCCTGGGATTTTGTTTTTCAATATGAAAATGAGTACTGCCATTTTAAGTCCTGTAAAGAATTGTGATACACTGTGATACACTAGATACAATGAACTTGAGGAATGATAGAAAGTAGGAAATAGTTTTAAATGCATTGGCATAGGAGAACACTTCCTGAATAGAACACAGCAAGCACAATTACTTATAAAATTTAAAAAATGGGACCGCAAGAAACCAAATAGTTTCTTTAAGGCGAAGGACACCAATGATCCGGCAAAAACTGCAAACTAGTGTTGGTTAAAAAAAAAATCATCAACTCTACATCTGATAGATGGCAAATATCCAAAATATGTAAAGAAATGAAGAAACTAGATATGAAGAAAAAAATCAATCCAATTAAATACAGGGTACATATCTAAGCAGATAATTCTCAACAGAGTAAAGTCAAATAGTTTGGAAATACTTAAAGAAATGTTCAATATCCTTAGCCCTCAGGGAAATTCAAATAAAAAACTACTTTGAGATTCCATCTCATACATGTCAGACTGACTAATATCAATGACATAATGGCAGCTGATGCTGGCAAGAATGTGGAGCAAGGGGAACTACTACCTTATTTCTGGTGAGAATATAGAATTGTACCACCACAGTGAAAATCAATATGCCACTTTCTCAAAAATAAAAATAAAAAACCTTGGATTTGGAGTACCACAAGACCAGCTAGTCCTCCTAGTCCACTCTTGCACAAATACCCAAATGATTTTTTTTTGTCCTAGTACACTTACTCAACTATTTTCACAGAACTTTACTCGGAAAAGCCAGAAACTGGAAGTAATCTAGATGTCACTCAACCAAATAACTCATATGAAATTTGATACATTTACACAATGGAGTATTACTCAACTGTTCAGAAAAAATGAATAATGACATTTGCAGACAAATGGATGGAACAAGAAAAACACCAACCTAAATGAGGTAACCTAGAGGCAGAATTAACAACATAGAAGGTACTCATTGAGAAGTAGATATTACTTGTTGAATAAATGATATCATGTTACAATCCACATACCCAGCAGGGCTAAGTAATCACAAGGGCTCTAAGAAAGGTTCACTGATCTCCCTGGACAGGGGGAGTTTAATAAATTTAACGTTTGGACTATTAGGTAGATATGGGAACAGAAGTGATCAGGTTGCAGAGTGGAATGAAGGGCTGAAGTAAGGTGAGAGATGATCAAAAATTCAGGGCATTAGGGGGCTGCTGTGTTGCAGCAATGTGGAAGGCTGGACACAGTGAAAATCTAAATGAGTTGTCTAGAAAAAAGGTGGGAAATATAATTTGTAAGTTGTAAATAGAGTTATGGAAAAAAAAAAAGAAATGAATAGATGGCTCAGTGGGCAAAAGCAGATACTGGAGAAGCATTGGAGCCTGTGTTTGAATTCTAAGCACCCACATAGAAAACCTTATTTACTATTGTAACCCCAAACCCTAAGCAGGAGATAGCAGATGGGATCTGGAGCTTGTTGACTGACTGATTAGTTTCAGGTTCACCTGCCTCAAGGAAATATGTTACAAATTGATAATTTTGTCATAACTCTCTAGAATTATGCATACTGATGTTCAAGAATAATAAAAACAAAAACTTAGAATAGCTACATATAAACTAGTAGGAATGTTCATGAATTAATTGGTTTAACATGAGTACGTGAGTGAAACAAAAAATTCTGTCTTCTTTAAAGATCAAAAGGTGATAAACATATTCTGCATATAACATAAATAGTTTGAGGTTTATGAAAAGAAAAACCTTTCAATTTAATATAAAGGAAATGTGAGTAAAATAAAAACTGGGGATAGTTGTAATGAAAATGATAGTAAGAATTACTAACTATGAAACTTGAGTAGGTTGAATTGTCACTCATGAATTTCTATAGGAATAACACTGAATTCTGAAGCAAACTTCAGAGAAAAATAGTTAATTCTATAACTTATTTATCCATAAGATCAATATGTTATATACATCAAAAATTATGCATCAAAAATTTTATTTATTTTTACCAGAATGCAAAACATTGGCATACTATATAATTTGTGACTAGGTTTAAAAAAAATGAAACACTTCATATTTTCTATGCTAATACTCCAGATATTTCTTCCTTTCTTTAAGATACAATTATAATTTTAATTAAATATGTATATATTTTATGTGACATGTATATGTACCCAGTGTAGTGAATATATATATATATATATATATATATATATATATATATATACACACATATATATACACACACACATATATATCATAATGAGATTAGATGTGTCATGCAACAAATAAAACTAAGAAAAAATATTTGTTGAGTTAATAAAATAAAGTTTCACCAAATGTTCTCTTATGTTATTCAAAATAATTTAATAAGATAAACATTTCATAGAAACAATGCACATAAAACCAACATTAGTTCATAGGTTTTGTACTGTGTATATATCTACTTGCATTTTTGCATACATTTTAAGAAAATTTAAAGGCACAGTATTTATCACAAATGCCTACTTAATTTAACAATAGATGGTTACAGAAACATAATGACTGCCATGAGGATGATTGCACTGTTAAAAATAATATTGATAGCCCTTCCTTATGAACCTTACCTCCTTTCTGGTCAGAAGTGCCACCTGGGCAGATCAGCATGTCTGCCCCTGTCAGCACACTGTAGTCAGGAGGACTCCAAGGAGATCTGCTGCAAGTAAGGTCTCAGGAGACAGGCTCAGACAGAAACACCCAGGCCAGTTAACACTAGAGATAATCAGAAGGCAAGAGGCAAGCAGAGGAACATAAGTAACAGAAGCCAATATATCTTGGCACCTTCAGAACCCAGTTCTCCTACCACAACAAGCACTAGATAACAAAACTCAACTGAAAAACATGATACTAACCTAATTCTATCTCATGAAGATAACAGAGACCTTTAAGAAAGATACAATTGATCCATTCCTATCTCCTTGTACTAAGGTCAAATCTAAGTGGATCGAGGAATTCCACATAAAACCAGAGACACTGAAATGTATGAAGGAGAAAGTGGGGAAAAGCCTTGAAGATATGGGCACAGGGGGAAAAAAAATCCCTGAATAGAACAGCAATGGCTTGTGCTGTAAAATCAAGAATCTACAAATGGGACCTCATAAAATTGCAAAGCTTCTGTAAGGCAAAAGACACCGTCAAAAAGACAAAAAGGTCACCAACAGATTGGGAAAGGATCTTTACCTATCCTAAATCTGATAGGGAACCAATATCCAATATATGTAAAGAACTCAAGAAGGTGAACTTCAGAAAATCAAATAACCCCATTAAAAAATGGGGCTCAGAGCAAAACAAAGAATTCTCACCTGAGGAATACCGAATGGCTCAGAAACACCTGAAAAAATGCTCATCATCCTTAATCATCAGGGAAATACAAATCAAAACAACCCTGAGATTCCACCTCACACCAGTAAGAATAGCTAAGATAAAAAATTCAGGTGACAGCAGATGCTGGCAAGGATGTTGAGAAAAAAGAACACTTCTCCATTGTTGGTGGAATTGCAAGCTTGTACAAACACTCTGGAAATCAGTCTGGCAGTTTTTCAGAAAATTGGACAGAGTACTACCAAAGGATCCTGCAATACCTCTCCTGGGCATATATCCAGATGTTCAGACCGGTAAGAAGGACACATGCTCCACTATGTTCATAGCAGCCTTATTTATAATAGCCAGAAGCTGGAAAGAACCCAGATGTCCCTCAACAGAGGAATGGATACAGAAAATGTGGTACATTTACATAATGGAGTACTACTCAGCTATTAAAAAGAATGAATTTCTGAAATTCCTATGCAAATGGATGGACCTGATGGGCATCATCCTAAGTGAGGTAACCAAATCACAAAAGAACTCACATGATATGTCCTCATTGATAAGTGGATATTAGCCCAGAAACTTAGAATTCTCAAGTTAAAATTTGTAAAACACATGAAACTCAAGAAGAATGAAAATGAAAATGTGGACACTTTGCCCCTTCTTAGAATTGGGAACAAAATACCCATGGAAGGAGTTACAGAGACAAAGTTTGGAGCTGAGACAAAAGGATGGATCATCTAGAGACTGCCATACCCCGGGATCCAACCCATAATCAGCCTCCAAGCGCTGATACATTTGCACACACTAGCAAGATTCTGCTGAACTCACCCTGATATAGCTGTCTCTTGTGAGGCTATGACAGAGCCTAGTAAACCCAGTAGTGGATGCTCAGAGTCAGCTATTGGATGGATCACAGGGCCCCCAATGGAGAAGCTAGAGAAAGTACCCAAGGAGCTAAAGGGGTCTACAACCCTATAGATGGAACAACAATATGAACTAACCAGTACCCCCGGAGCTCGTGTCTCTAGCTGCATATGTAGCAGAAGATGGCCTAGTTGGCCATTAGTGGAAAGAGAGGCCATTGGTCTTGCAAAATTTATATGCCTCAGTACAGGGAAACACCAGGGCCAAGAAGTGGGAGTGGGGGGGCTTGGGGAGTGTGGGGGAGGGTATGTGGGACTTTTGGGATAGCATTGGAAATGTAAATGAAGAAAATACCTAATTAAGATCGAGAATTGACCAATGGGACCTCATGAAACTGCAAAGCTTCTGCAAGGCAAAAGACACCGTCAATAAGACAAAAAGGCGACCAACAGATTGGGAAAGAATCTTTACTTATCCTAAATCAGAGGGGACTAATATCCAATATATATAAAGAACTCAAAAAGGTAGACTCCAGAAAATCAAATAACCCCATTAAAAAATGTGGCTCAGAGATAAACAAAGAATTCTCACCTGAGGAATACTGAATGGCTGAGAAGCACCTGAAAAAAACGTTCAGCAACCTTAATCATCAGAGAAATGCAAATCAAACAACCCTGAGATTCCATCTCACACCAGTCAAAATGGCTAAGATCAAAAATTCAGGTGACAGCAGTTGCTGGCGAGGATGTGGAGAAAGAGGAACTCTCCTCCATTGTTGGTGGGATTGCACATTGTACAACCACTCTGGAAATCAGTCTGGCGGTTCCTTAGAAAATTGGACATAGTACTACTGGAGGATCCCAAAAATACCTCTTTTGGGCATATATCCAGAAGATGTTCCAACTGGTAAGAAGGACACATGCTCCACTATGTTCATAGCAGCCTTATTTATAATAGTCAGAAGCTGGAAAGAACCCAGATGCCCCTCAACAGAGGAATGGATACAGAAAATGTGGTACATTTACACAATGGAGTACTACTCAGCTATTAAAAAGAATGAATTTATGAAATTCCTAGGCAAATGGATGGACATGGAGGGCATCATCCTGAGTGAGGTAACACAATAACAAAAGAACTCAAATGATATGTACTCACTGATAAGTGGATATTAGCCCAGAATCTTAGTATACCCGAGATATAAGATACAATTTTCAAAACACATGAAACTGAAGAAGAACGAAGACCAAAGTGTGAATACTTTGCCCCTTCTTATAATTGGGACAAAACATCCATGGAAGGAGTTACAGAGACAAAGTTTGGAGCTGAAGTAAAAGGATGGACTATTTAGAAACTGCCTTATCCAGGGATCCATCCCATAATCAGCCTCCAAACGATGACACCATTGCATACACTAGCAAAATTTTGCTGAAAGGACCCTGATATAGCTGTCTCTTGTGAAACTAGGCCGGGGCCTAGCAAACACATAAGTGGATGCTCACAGTCAGCTACTGGATGGATCACAGGGCCCCCAATGGAGAAGCTAGAGAAAGTGCCCAAGGAGCTAAAAGGATCTGCAACCCTGTAGGTGCAACAACATTATGAACTAACCAGTACTCCAGAGCTCTTGACTCTAGCTGCATATGTATCAAAAGATGGCCTAGTTGGCCATCACTGGAAAGAGAGGCCAATTGGACATACAAACTTTATATGCCCCAGTACAGGGGAACGCCAGGGCCAAAAAGTGGGAATGAGTGGGTAGGGGAGTGGGGGGAGGGTATGGGGGACTTTTGGGATAGCATTGGAAATGTAATTGAGGAAAATATCTAATAAAAAATATTTTAAAATAAAATAAAATATAATAAATAAGTAAATAAATAAAAAAAGAAAGATACAAGATACAATAGCATGGAAAAAAAAAAACAGAAAGCCCACATATTTATGGAAACTGAATAACACTCTACTAAATGCTAACCTGGTCAGGGAGGAAAGAAAGAAATTAAAGACTTTTTAGAATTCAATGAAAATGAAGAGACAGCATATGCAAATATGTGATACAATGAAAGAAGTGCTAAGAAGAAAATTCATACATTAAATGGCCTCATGAAGACATTGGAGAGATCCTACACTAGCAATTAACACCATAATGAAAACTCTAAAACAAAAGGAAACAAAAACATGCAAAAGATTAGACAGCCGGAAATAATGAAAATCAGGGTGGAAATGAACCAACTAGAAACAAAGAGAACTATATAAATAATCAACAAACCGAAAGCAGATTATTTGAGAAAATCAACAAGATAAATATTCCCTTAGCCAAACTAACTAGAAGACAAAAAGACTGTATTCAAATTAACAAAATAAGAGAGGAAAAGCCAGACATAACAACACCAACAGAGGAAACTCAAAAAATAATCACATTTTACTACCTAAGCCTGGAAAATCTAGATGAAATGGATGACCTTCTAGACAGATATCATGTACCAAAATTAAATCAAGAGCAGAGGTAAACTATGTAAGCATTCTCATAAACCCTAAGGAAACAAAAGCAGTTATTAAAAAAATAAAAAAGAAGAAGAAATAAAAAACAAAAACAAAACAAAAAAAAAACAACAAAACTTCTCAACAAAAAAAAAAAGCCCAGGGCCAGAAGGATTTAATACAGAATCCTATGAACCTTTCAAAGAAGAGCTAATACCAACATTCCCCAAACTACTACATAAAATGGAAACAGAAGAAACACTACCTCATTCATTCTATGAAGTCACAGTTACTCTGATACCTAAATCACATGAAAATCCAACAAAGATAGAAGTTCAGAACAAATTCGCTTATAAATACTGAAGCAAAATTACCTAACATAATTCTCACAAAGTATATCCAAGTACACATCAAATTCATAATTCACCATGATCAAGTAGGCTTCATCCCACAGAGGCAGATGGTTCAATATAGGATAATTCATTAATGTAATCCACTCTATAAACAAACTCAAAGGAAATAATCAGATGATTATCCCATTAGATGCTAAAATAGACTTTGACAAAATAAAACATACCTTCGTGTTAAAAGTATTGAAGAGATCAGGAATTCAAGAACTGTACCCAAACATAGTAAACATAATATACAACAAACCAACACCCATTATTGAATTAGATGGAAAGATACTTGAAACAATCCCACAATACTCCTGGACAAGACAAGGTTTCCCCTCTTCCCTTACCTATTCAATAAAGCACTCAAAGTTCTAGCTAGAGCAGTAAAACAAGAAAAAGAGTTTGAGGGTAAACACATTAAACAAGGAAAAGTCAAGGTGTCACTATTTACAGATAATGTGATAGTATACATAGCTAACTCCAAAAATTATAACAAAACTTCTATAGCCGAAAAACAACTTTAGCAAAGTGGATGAATATAAAACTAACTCAAACAAATCAGTACCCTTCCTTTATACAAATGATAATCAGGCTGAGAAAGAAAATAGGGAAACAGCACCCTTCACAATAGTCACAAATATTATAAAAAGTATCATGGCATAAATCTAACCAAACAAGTGAAATATCTGTATGATAAGAACTTTAAGTCTCTGTAGAAAGAAATCCAAGAGGACACTGAATCTAAGAGAAGATCAAGTGGGATAGAGACTACAACTCTTTGGCAGAGGGGGAAGATTCTTGAAAAGTACTCCAATGGCTCAGGCTCTAGTCAAAAATTCCTCTGTTGAGGGACATCTGAGTTGTTTCTAGATTCTGGAATCTATTATAAATAAGGCTGTATGAACATACTGGAGCATGTGTCCTTTTTACATGTTAGAGCATCTTCTGGATATATGTCCAGGAGTGGTATTGCTGAGTCCTCAGGTAGTACTATGTCCAATTTTTTTTATTAGATATTTTCTTTATTTACATTTCAAATGCTATCCCCAAGGCCCCCTATACACTTCCCCGGCCCTGCTCCCCAACCCACACACTCCTGCTTCCTGGCCTTGATATTCCCCTGTACTGGGGCATATGATCTTCACAAGACCAAGGGCCTCTCCTCCCACTAATGGCCAATTAGGCCATTCTCTGCTACCTATGCAACTAGAGACACAGCTTTGGGGGCACTTGTTAGTTCATATTGTTGTTCTTTCTATAGGGTTGAAGACCCCTTTAGCTCCTTGAGTACTTTCTCTAGCTCCTTCATTAGGGGTCCTCTGTTCCATCCAACAGATGACTGTAAGCATCCACTTCTGTTTTTGCCAGGTACTGACAAAGCCTCACAAGATGTTCCAAATTGTAATTAGGACACATACACCAGTATGTTCATAGCAGCCTTATTTATAGTAACCAGAAGCTGGAAAGAACCCAGATGTCCCTCAACAGAGGAATGGGTACAGAAAATGTGGAACATTTACACAATGGAGTACTACTCAGCAATTAAAAACAATGAATTCATGAAATTCTTAGGCAAATGGATGGATCTGGAGGATATCATTCTGAGTGAGGTAACCCAATCACCAAAGAACACACATGATGTGCATTCACTGATAAATGGATATTAGCCCAGAAACTTAGAATACCCAAGATACAATTTGCAAAACACATGAAATTCAAGAAGAAGGAAGACCAAAGTGTGGATGCCAATTTTCTGAGGAACCACCAAACTGATTTCCAGTGTAGTTGTACCAGCCTGCAGTTCTACCAGCAATGGAGGAGTGTTCCTCTTTCTTCACATCCTCACCATCTGCTGTCACCTGAGTTTTTGATCTTGGTCATTTGACTGGTGTGAGGTAGAATCCCAGGATTGTTTTGATTTGCATTTCCCTCATGATGAAGGATTGTTGAACTTTTTTTAGATGCTTCTCAGCCATTTGGTATTCCTCACTTGCGAATTCTTTGTTTAGTTCTTTACCTGTATTTTTAACAGAGTTATTTGGTTCTCTGGAGTCTAACTTCTTGGATTCTTTGTATATATTAGATATAAATGCTCTATCAGATTTAGGATTGGTAAACTTCTTTTCCCACTTTGTTGGTTGCCTTTTTGTCTTATTGACAGTGTAATTTGCCTTACAGAAGCTTTGCAATTTTCTGAGGTGCCATTTGCCAATTCTTGATCTTACAGCACAAGCCATTGCTGTTCTGTTCATGAATTCCCTGTGCCCATATGTTCAGAGATGAAATTTTTAGGCAAATGTATATATCTGGAAGATATTATTCTGAGTCAGGTAACCTAATCACAAAAGAACACACATGATATGTACTCACTAATAAGTGGATATTAGCCCAGAAGCTCAGAATATGAAAGACACAAGTCACAAACCACATGAAACTCAAGAATAAGGAATACCAGAGTGTGAATACTTTGACCCTTCTTAGAAGGGGGAAGAACATACCCATGGAAGGAGTTACAGAGACAAACTGTGCAGCAGAGACAGAAGGAATGACCATCCTGAGACTGCCCCATCTGGGCATCCATCCCATATACAACCACCAAATCCAGACACTATTGTGTATGCCAACAAGAATTTGCTGACAGGTACCTGATATAGTTGTCTCCTAAGTGGATCTGCCAGTGCCTGACAAATACAGAAATGGATACTCACAGCAATCCATTGGAATGAGCACAGGGTCCCCAATGGAGGAGCTAGAGAAAGGACCCAAGGAGCTGAAGGGGTTTGCAGTCCCATAGGAGGAACAACAATATGAACTAACCAGTACCCCCGGAGCTCCCTGGGACTAAACCACCAACCAAAGAGTATACATGTTGGGACTCATGGCTCCAGGTGCATATGTAGCAGAAGATGGCATAGTCAGTCATCAATGGGAAGAGAAGGTTCTATGCCTGTGAAGGTTCTATGCCTGAGTATAGGGGAATGCCTGGGCCAGGAAGCAGGAGTGGTGGTTTGGTTGGCAGGGGAGGGAGGAGGGGATAGGAGGTTTTTGGAGGAGAAACCAGAAATGGGGACAACATTTGAAATGGAAATAAAAAATAGCTAATGAAAAAGAAATAAAGACATATTATTTGTCTAAAAATTAGGAAAAAAAAACAGATGAACAATTAATAAACCGGACCTCACAAAACTGAAAATCTTCTGTAAGGCAAAAGACACAGTCAATAAGACAAATCATCAATCTACAAATTGGGGGAAAAAAAAAACTTCACTATGCCTACATCTGATAGAAGACTAATATCCAAAATGTTTAGAGAAGTCAAGAAGTGAACCTTAAAAAAACCCAAATAACCCATTTAAAAAATGGGATACAGCGCTAAACACAGAATTCACAACAGGAGAATCTTCAGTGGCTAAGAAGCACCAAAAAGTATTCACAGTACTTATTCATCAGGGAAAGGCAAATCAAAATGACTTTGAGACTTCATCTTGCACCAAACAGGACGGCTAAGATCAAAAACTTAGTCTACAGCATGTACTGGCAAGGATGTGGAGAAAGAGAAACAGTCCTCCAAGGCTGTTAGGATTGCAAACTGGAACAACCACTCTGGAAATCATTTTGGCTCTTTCACAGAAAATTGGAAACAATTCAGCCTTAAGACTCATCCATTCACTCTTGGAAACATATCCAAAAGGTGCCCCATCATACTACAAGGACACGTGCTCCTTTATGTTCATAGCAGCTTTATTTCTCATAGCCAGAAGCAGCAGACAACCTAAATGCCCCTCAATCAAAGAATGGATCCAAAACATGTGGTTTATTTTACACAATGGTATACTATTCAGTTATTAAGAACAAGAATATCATGAATTTTGCAGGTTAATGGATGGAACTAGAAGATATCCTGAGTTAGGTAGCCCAGACCCCAAAGGACATGCATTGTATGTAGCAACCAATAAGTGAACATTAGTCATAAAGTACAGAATACCTAGGATTCAACCCACAGACTTCAAGAAGTCTAACAAGCAGAAAGGCCTATATGAGGATGCTTCAATCCCACGTAGAAGCTTGGAAGAAAGAATCATGGGTGGCAGAGGGAAGGATGGTCACGGGTGGGAGGCAGGAGGGGAGGGAAAAGGGGGAGCAGGGTCAGATATGGGGCAGGGGCAAGAGAGAATCCCAAAGTGTTAGCAGTATGAATAGTAATATGCAGCCTCAGTGGGTGGGAGGTATTGGAACCCTCTAGAAAATGCCAGAGACCCAGGAAGTGAGAGTTTCTCAAGACTCAGTGGGGTGACCTTAGGGGAAAAGCCCAACATGGGGAGAGGGAATTTGAAGAATTCACCTCCAGTAAAAAGACAGGACCTCAAGTGGAGGGATGGGCTTGCCATCTCACAGTAAAAAACTCTGGCCCAGAATTGTGCCAGTCTAAAAGAACTTCAAAGACAAATTGGGAGAAGAGATTGAAGGAATGGCTGTCCAGTGACCAGCCCAATTTGGGATCCATCTCATGGTATTGCACCAAGGCCTGAAATTCTTATGCTATGATGTGCTTACAGGGAGACAACTAGCAAGGCTGTCCTCTTGTGAGGTCCAGCCTGTATCTGCTTGAGACAGATGCAGATACTTGTACTCAACCATTGGACTGCAGTTTGGGACCCCTATGTTTAAATTAGGGGGTGGATTGAAGAAGCTGAAGGGAGGGCAATCCCATAGGAACGCCAGTGGTCACAACTAACCTGGACCCCTGGGAGCTCCCAGAAATTGAGTCAGCAACCAGGAATCATACATGGGCTGATCCAAGGCCTCTGGCACATAAATAGCAAAGGACTGCCGGGTCTGGCCTCAGTGGGAGAAGATGCACCTAATCCGGGAGAGACACCTGATGGCGGTGCGGGGAAGAGAAACATTCTATCTGAAACAGGGGGAGGAGGAATGAGATAAGGAACTGTGGGAGGGGGACTGGAAAGGGGATCAATGGCTGGATTGTGAAAAATACATAGAAGTAAATTTTAAAAAAGAAAAAAATAGTACTGCTATGCAGTAATATATAATTCATTTTGAAAAATAAAAATAGTACAGTGGTACAAACTAATTACTATTAATTAAAATATGACTAATTAGGCTGGTGGTCAAAGATACATGCTGTCAAACTGGTGACTTGTCAATAACCAAGGTACATGTTGTGGAAAATTAAAAACAACAGACTCTTTCAAGTTGTCCTTTGGCCTCTGCTTTGACTTTTGTTTGTTCCTGAGGGCATGTGAGTATCATGGAGATAAACACACACACACACACACACACACACACACACACACACACACACACACATACACACACATGCATACTCAAGAGAAACCTAGCATTTTAGAAGATGATGTAGGATGAGTCCCAGAATTCAAAGGAGGCCAGGGTTTGACCGTAAGATGGAAAGAATAAAAAGAAGGGAAGAGAACTGGAGAAATGAATGGAGGAGAAAATGAGAGAGGAGAAATTAGAAACATATTTTCAAATATCTATTCTATATCAGAAAAGAAAAGGAAAATTAGAGTTTAAGGAATTTGAATAGAAACTAAGTACTAAAATCATAGTAATTTCGCTTACTCTGTTTCTTAGAGAATTGTTTCACTGACCTGTCAATGATGCAAACATTGGTATTGTGAGGAGTGGGTGTGGCAGCAGCCCCAAGATGGTGCACGGGACTGCAGCCAAGTCTTATGGCTTGCACCTGACTTCCTCATACACCTGAAAATAAGTGCATCGTGAGAACTGCACAGGTGCACCATGATGCAAGATCAAACCTCGGACAATATGACAAGTGATGATTCTGGCCAATGGACTGCTGTTATGTGGATTGGGTTGATTGGGCGTGGTTGAGAGGATATGTAAGGGATTGCGATTGGGGGTGGGTTGTTGCTTTTTCCTGGAGAGATTGATTTCTGGAGAGAGTTTCATGCATGATGTTGAAAGGATCCTGAATAAACTGCTTTGAGAAGAACATAGTGTTGTCGCTCTTTTCTGCTGGTCGGAATAGGAAGCGACAGGTATCTTAACAGAAACCCCTTCACAATACATTAAAACTCCCATAAACATGATATTTCAAGTTGTGTTTTGATAATTAGATATATTATTTTTTAAGAACAATAAGGTCATTTAAATAGAAAACATGTAATTCACAGAAAGAGCTACAATGTACTTTGACTGAATACATATCAAAAGCAAACAGAACTATTCCACAAAACCCACTGTTATTAGATGATCTCTGTTTTTGTTTTCCTTCATATAATCTGAAAATTTCGTAAAACAGAATTCTATAACATACTAAAAAGACAAGAAAAGTTGCCTTGTCATTTTGCTGTCATCTTAAATCACATCCCCCTGTTGTCCATCTAGCCTTCTGAAGATTTTCTTGTCAAACACAAGTGCACTTGTAAGGTCAAATAAGTGTGTGACAGAAAATTAGAATAAGTGGCTGTTAAAGTGATTGAATACTGTATCTACACATAACCTGATGATCACAGAGGTTAACCAAATTATTACAAAGAGCAAGAGGCTAAAGAACACATTTGACAGAGAAACTCTGTCCATGAAAGACATTGAACAAGTGTCCCAATTGTGAACTGAGTTTCATTCCTGAAATCTATTAGTATTACTCTCTAACAGCATACTGCCTATTACCTACAAGCCAAACACAATTTAGTTTTACAAATGGAGAATACCTGCGCATATTTATATGTGCATTAGTGTGTAAATATTCTTTATACATGTATGAGTAGGTACTAATTTCTTAATAAGCACCCAGGAGTGTCAACCACAGACTAAAAGGCTATTAGTTGAAGTGGTAAGCCTTTAAAAGAATAAACTCATCTCAAAATAACATACATGCAAGCAATAGGTGTAAGCTTTGGACAATCAGTCTGTGATACTAGACCTTTGAAATCTCATTCAGGTGAACTTTAGAACTTTTTCGTGTTCCTCGTATGTATAAACTGAGACACACTTGTGCAAAGCTCTAGACTTTCAATATTATTTTTAGATTAGTTTAATACACTTGATAACTGAGTTTAGCAACAAAAATTATAATAGTCACAGACTAGAATGTAGCCTTTCAAAGCAACTAAATTTGTAATGGAGATGAGTGTTACTAAGGGGGTTAGGATAGAATATGGCCAATATAGTTATACTGGTTATGAAACTATAGGGCTTATGTCCCCTTCCCATCAAGTCAGCCTGAGTCACAGTTCACAAATAAAGCACAATGTTCATAGATGTGGCTTTTGTTGCTGCTGGGGCTTTGAAATTTATGACACTATTCTTGGAGAGTACACAATACTTGATGCTTTTCTTCTCCTGTGTTCCCTGCCATCCATCCTCTTTTACAGACATGGAAGTTTCTGGTGTTTTGGAAACTCAGTTGTGCCATGTAATATTTTTGTGAAAGCTGTCCTGTGAGAGGGTATGCATGTTTTTCTGAAACTGACGCATGAGGGGTCCCATGTTGTTTGGAAAGTGTGTAAGTAGAACCCACGGCGCTCTTGGGTTGCTATGTCAGGTAAACCTTCAGTAGTCTTCACTAGGTGTGTAATGCTGTGCTAGTCTTCATTGGCCTTTGCTGGTCTTCCCTCTGTGTAGTGAAATGTGCCAAAGAATTTCTCACTGTATTTCTGCTGATTATTGCTGCTTCTCTTTCACTGATTTGTGCCAATTCAGTGAATCCTTGTGGTGTCTGCTGGACCAAGCAGCTGCTTCTGATTCATATTTGGTGTTTGCGACTGGACTGGACTGGACTGCTAAATCCTGACAATGAAGATTGTAATTACCAAAGAACTACTTCTAAACAGGTCCACAGCTCTCTTGTCCAATTAACCATTTTTCTCCCCTGCGTTTGGTAGGTGGACTAGAAGGGAGTTGAAGCATTTAAAAACACTAAATAATGTAGGCTTTGACAAATCTAAGTCTACATTTTACCACTAAACTCTCAGTCTTTCAGTACTGTGTGTTCAATATTGCACAGCTAGACTCTGACAAATACAGACAATAGGTCAGGAAATATTCTTGTCATTCACAAACTATTTTTTAGGTGACTTTTGTGCATATATTTAAAGGAAACAAATCAGTCTAATCTTTTGTGATAAAAGTATGAGTTTCAAGTTTCAAATTGTAAATTCTGACTCTAATAATTACTTATAAAGAATAAATGAGTTACTTTAAATACTTTTTTGCATTTAATGATTATGGAAATTTTTATTTAATCTTAGGACTTAGAAAATCAATCTGAGGTTTAGGAAATGGCTCAGTTGGTACTGTACTTGTTGTTTAAGCATAAAGAAACAAGGTTAGATTTTTTCAGCTCCTCTGTATACTAGGCAAGCAGGTTGTACCTTCCACACTGCATGGGGAAATTGGACATAAGAGTATTCCTGTGCTGGCCTACCAAAGGGGTCAGAAGAGTTATTTAACTCCATTTCCATTGAAAAAATGTTGTCAAAAAAGGAAATAGAAAACATATTGAGGAACATATCCTATGTTCCCTCTGACATCCACACAAATACACACATACACGCTCACATACACACACACACACACACACACACACACTCACGTGGGTATAAGCTGTACAAATGTCTACACTCAGAGCACACACACACAAACATTAATGTGTTCTACTTCAGACAAAAGCATTACTTTCTGAAGAAAGCATCACAGTGTGTACATATATTACTTAGAATAATATCAAGGCTTCATGACGTACAGGTTTCAAAAAATATATTAAATATTTTGTTTCTTTTAAGTTATCACTGCTTTCTTTCCTTCTATGGTGCAGATATCATTGTTATTTTATTTCATCTGAACTAAAAAGTGGTACATTTGTCTTATTTGCCTGAAAATTTACAGTGAAAGGTTGTGATTAATTAGCAATACTGCAGTATATATTTATTAAATAGACTTGAATATGATACATATTATGAAATATATATATATATATATATATATATATATATATATATATATATATATATATGTATCTTTCAGCTTTTGAATATTAACCTCTTAAATCATCTTTAGTTAGGCACATATTGTCATAGTTTTGATGAGCAGATTAAATATTGTAAATATACATAATAATATCTAACAAATGCAATATCAATTTTCTCATTTATTGTTGCATTTGATAACCAGACCCTATGAATATTTATGTAACCATTACTATGATTTTCCATATGATTTTAGAGATTATCATTATTCTAAACTTTATTAGCACAGTGGAGAAACAAGCTTACAAACGTTTTATTATGTTTAAGAGACATTAGATTCAAAATATGATGATTTACAAATATGATTTTCTTAGCAGTGAAAATGGATAAAGCATATGGATTCCATGTTGCTTTGTTAATTCCATTACTATTTTTTGCTTATGTGCATGCCACTGAATGAGGAAGTCTCTCGAGAATGATGAAGGCAACAAGCTTGAAAATCCTCTCTTCCTTCCTAGGTAAGTGCTCTAGAGCAGGGCTTTGGGGCAGATGAGAAATTTCAGATGCTAGGTATTATCTTCTCAGTTGGTAAAAAGACTTTGATCTCGGAGACTGTCAATCCAGTTCCTTGCTTCAAGTAAACAGCAAAAGCAACAGCAACACACTTATTAAAATTCCACCCCAACTGGCTCTGCTCCCAGCTCCCAAACCCAACACATAATTCCCACTGATTATTCAGATTATGTGTAAGACTGTTTTGTGTATGTTTTTGAAGTGCTCCACTATAAATAGCCAATCTTGTTGAGAAAATTACAAATCTTCCCTTTCAAATTCTAATCATGCTGGATGAGTAAAGGTATAATAATAGGAAAAAATCCTCATGGTGACATTTCTGTTGATACAGGCTCTAAGTACTAAATCTGAGCTACATCCAGCCCCTAGAGTTTTGTGGATGACTATCCAATATTACAATTGAGCTTAAAATTGCTGCCTGTCAATCATTTACAATGAACACTGATATGTATAATTCTGATACATTAATCTTTTCATTGAGGTAGTTGCTTGCAAAACTATTTCCTTGAAATCTAGCTTTCTTTACTTTTTCTTCCTTTAAAATAAGAGATGTCTACTCAACTAATGTTGAAAAACAAATAAGCTGTAAATAATGGAAAAATCTTTTCTCAATGCTTTTATTCCTTTGATAATTATATTAGATATAGCTATAGAAAACATAGTCACCTTTGCCAGTCTACTTTTTATATTCTACAGATGTGTAATATTTTATTTCTTATTGGATTTTTTCCTATTGTTTGGAATATTAGTAAATTTACCCCTTGAACAGTTTATACACATCAGAATTATAGCACAAAATTATATATTATTTTATGATATGAGGAGATGCCACAAGAAGGGACTTTTTAAAGGCAATTTCACTCAGGCTTGAACCCGCAAAACAGGTGTGTGAAATCCTAGAGACACAGGTAAGTCAGGTAAGATATGCATACAAAGAACTGACCTTTCTCAGAACAGGGTGAACCATGACCTTCTCTCCTTACACATTAGCCACATGATCAGTCTCCTTGATTACATGATATTCATAGGAAATATCTAAAATGGCTTGTGTTTTACTAAATTTTGTTTTAATATGTTTTACTAATTTTAGAAAATATTCCAGAACATATTTATGCTAGAGTGTCAATTAAGTATATATGTATTTGAGATAGAAATGAAAGATCAAAAACTTTTGGAAATCATTTATCTTTCAATTTGAAGATGTAACTATGAATATTTATATGGTTAAAAGATACAACATAGTTCCTTCTTTATTTAAAGTGCATTTTCATGCAATATCTTCTGATGATGGTTCAGCTCTATCTCTTCCCTGATATCTTTCAAGGTTTCCTAAAATTCATTGGAGTTCTACAGAAATTATCACCTTAGACTTTCAGTACATGACTGTTGAAATAAGAAAGGGGAAAAAGAAATCACGCGTGTAAATTGAAATAGCATGACCAACATATAAAAAGACAGAGCATGTATCATTTATGAACTTTTTACATGAATATAGTATCACAAATACAGGATACATTGCTAATTATAGCAGAAAGAGAACACAACATATAATTATTTTTAAATAATGATTGCCTTACTCAAAGATTAACTTTGTACAAGTAGTATATTTGACATCAGAACCCATGTAAATCTCAGTGAAAACAGTAAGTTCAATACAATTGCTGTTTTACTCAAAAATAGTTAGCCTTATTCTGATTTAAGTTATGAGAACTATTTTATAGATATTTACATGGCTTAAGAGAAAAGCTGCAATGATATTTCTAAGTCTTTCAGACATGTTGTTTTGGAGTCTATGCTGGGGGTTGGAGCACGGGGGTACTTTTTACTAGATATGGCTTTGTAAGGTTCCCTTTAGTCACAACATTGGTCTTTTCTATGGTGCTACTGAGCAAGAGCTCTACCGTTGAGCTGTAGCTCTTGCCTGGCTCCTTATATTTTGTTTAACGATTTAACTATCTACTAACAGGCCATCTTTTTGTATGTGTGTGTGGTGATTGTCATTTAAAGGAATTGAGACAACTTTTTTTTATTAGATATTTTCTTTATTTACATTTCAAATTTTAATCCTTCTCCTCATTTCCCCTCCATAACCCCTCCTTCCCCATCCTATCCCACTTCTCCTGCTCACTAATCCACCCACTCCTACCTCCTTGCACTGGAATTCTCCTTCACTGGAGCAACAAGCAAGGACCAAGGGCCTCTCCTCTCATTGATGTCCCACCAGGCCATTCTTCTGCTACATATGAGGCTGGATCTTGAGTCCCTCCATGCTACCAGGCCTTCTTAAATAAATGACCACTGTTAATTGTCAAGATTAGACACAGTCATATAGAGAACTCTGATGGCTTTAAAGTGGCATACTTCTGTTTAAATCTCAGAGAAAGTCTATGTTGATAGAAAGTCCACATTAGCTTCAGTGTACTCTGCTTGGAATCAACTGAAGATATCTTTGTTTTTTATTATTAATCTTGAATTTCAGTGGTTATTAATCATAAACCCTTCCCCCTTTTAAATTTCAGTAATTTAATAATGTATTCTTAACCACTAATTTTATTCATAATGTTCACTTTCAGCTATTGGATGGATCACAGGGCCCCCAATGGAGGAGCTAGAGAAAGTATCCAAGGAGCTAAAGAGATATGCAACCCTGTAGGTACAACAACACTATGAGCTAACCAGTACCCCGGAGCTCTTGACTCTAGCTGCATATGTATCAAAAGATGATCTAGTTGGTGATCACTGGAAAGAGAGGCCCATTGGACATGCAAACTTTATATGCCCCAGTACAGGGGAATGCCAGGGCCAAAAAGTGGGAATGGGTGGGTAGGGAGGGGGACGGTATGGGGGACTTTTAGGATAGCATTGGAAATATAATAGAGGAAAATACGTAATAAAAAATATTTAAATAAAAAAGATACTATTATACACAGCTGATATTTAGTATAAACAGCCACCCTAAAGAATTTTTTTATTGGATATTTTATTTATTTACATTTCAAATGTTATCCCCTTTAACCGGCTCAACTCCAACACCCTAGTCTACCCCTCCCCCTGCTTCTATGAGGGTGTTCTCCCAATCTCCAATCCAACTCTTGCCTCACCTCCCTCACATTCTCCTACAGTGGATCATAACACCTTTACAGGACCAAGGGCCTCTCCTCACATTGGAGCTCGATAAGGTCATCCTCTGCTACATATGCTGCTGGAGCCCTGTGTACCTCCATGTATAATCCTTGGTTGGTGATTTAGTCCCTGGAAGCTCTGGGGAGTCTGGTTGGTTGATATTGTTGTACTTCCTATGGAGTTGTAAACCCCTTCAACCCCTTCAGTTCTTTCTCTAGCTCCTCTATTAGGAACCCTATGCTCAGTCCAATGGTTGGCTGCCAGTGTTTGCCTCTGTATTTTTCAGGCACTGGCAGAGTCTCTAAGAAGACATCTATATCCGGCTACTGACAGCATGCACTTTTTAGCATCCACAATAGTGTCTGGGTTTGGTGACTGTATATGCGATGGATCTCCAGGTGGGGCAGTCTCTGCTCCACTCTTTGTCTCCATATTTGCTCCTATGAGAATTTTGTTCCTCCTTCTAAGAAAGACCAAAGTACCCACACTGTGATCTTCCTTCTTCTTGAGCTTCAGGTTGTCTGTTAATTGTATCTTGGGTTGTTATTAGACGCGTTCTCACGACCGGCCAGGAAGAACACCACAGACCAGAATCTTCTGCGGCAAAACTTTATTGCTTACATCTTCAGGAGCCAGAGTGCAAGAAGCAAGAGAGCGAGAAAACGAAACCCCGTCCCTATTAAGGAGAATTATCCTTCGCCTAGGACGTGTCACTCCCTGATTGGCTGCAGCCCATCGGCCGAGTTGACGTCACGGGGAAGGCAGAGCACATGGAGTGGAGAACCACCCTCGGCACATGCGCAGATTATTTGTTTACCACTTAGAACACAGCTGTCAGCGCCATCTTGTAACGGCGAATGTGGGCGCGGCTCCCAACATCTCCCCCTTTCCTTTTAATAAGAGCAAATAGGCCACCCATATTAATGAGAGTGGAGATAGAGGTTAAATCCCCAGTGTGTAGGTAAAGGAGCCATGTACAGGATTAGCTCTTAGGCTCACAGGCTTTTACCCAGAGCAACCCTGACCTGCTCCCGTGTCGTTTTGCCTGGAGAGAAGGACACTTGGACACTCAACCTTCTTGAAAGATGACATGTCTCCCTAGAATAGGCTCATATATGCCGCAGAGCCTTTCTACTGCAGTGCTTAGCCGTGCAACTCTCTCGGGCTGCTGAAGCACACTCACTCTATCCCGTGCAATGAGTCTAGCCTCGTGAGATGTAAGAGCTGAGTGGCCAGCGACCTATTGCCTAAGCATAGATAACCATATATCAGGGGGAGCTCCATGTTCTAGTCCTGCAAGCGCCTGGGCAATAACCACCTTGTCTCTCCTAGTTTGGGCCTTAAGCTTACAGACCAATCAAAGAAGCAACACTAATCCACAGCAAAGTGTATCTCCAAATAATATTAATCCCACCCATTTTTTAAAGAAAGAAAATGCTGAGGAGATCCAATTGGGTAATCCTTTGGTCAGGGACAGGTCCAAGCGCGTGGAGTTGACCTGAAGTCTCAATTCCCGAAGGATCTGTTCAAATTCAGCCATCCAATTCTGTAACATATACTGAAAAAGACTTTTTGACAATTTAGCTGTCCTAGTAAATTTAATGAATGAGATGACTCTGTAGTGGGCCATGCTTTGGGCCACCAATGTGTAGAAATTATACTTTTATCTGCTCCGGTATCAAGGATGCCTTCAAACTCTTTTCCGTTAATCTTAAGGCGGAGCTTAGGTCTATCATTTAAAGATACAACCAAATAGGCAGAATCATTTCCTGAGGAGCCCATTTTCTTTATCTCAGGTCCTGCAAATTTCTCCCTGGTATTATCAGGGAGGAGCAGCAGCTGAGCTATCCTATCTCCTTTACTAATAGAAAAAACGCCTTTAGGGCTTGAGCACAGGACCTGTATTTCAGGGGAATGTTGACAATCCATAACTCCAGGGTGGACTACTAAGCCCTGCAAGGTGAGTGAACCCCGGCCGAGAATAAGGCCCATGGTTCCCGGGGGCAAGGATGGTATAGGCTCCACTGGCACCGGCTGAATACTCATTTGAGGCATTAATAGGAAGTCGGAGGCGGCACGCAGGTCCACCCTTGTGGGTCTTCCTGGGTCGCCTCTCTGACTGCTTCCTGGGTCCTGACAAACCGGTTCCCATATCTTTGAGGGCCCTGGGACCGAGGGCCCGATGACCCGTTTTTTGGCACATCAGTTGATTGACTATCAGGTGGGGGAAGAATTCTGCCCTTTATATCCCTCACAGAGCGACACTGGTCAGCTCTATGATAACCCTTGCCACACTTAGAGCAAAGAGTGAGAGTCCCCCCCTGTTTATCTGGAGCTCTGCAATCTTTCTTAAAATGCCCAGGCTTTCCGCAATTAAAACATGTCCTCTGATCATTTCTGCTCATGGAGCGGTTCTGAGATTGGAGGATGGCGGCCGCTAAGCCTGCATTGGTGAGAGGTCCCCCAAGCTCTCGACAGACCCTGAGCCAGTCTTGTAAGCCTTTGTTCTTTCTTGGGGCTATGGCCGCTCGGCACTCCTTTGTGGCTTGCTCATAGATTAGCTGTTCTATCAGAGGCGCAGCTTGCTCTGACTCTCCAAAAATACGCTCTGCTGCCTCTGTCATTCTGGCCACAAAATCTGAGAAGGATTCCTGAGGTCCCTGGACAACTTTTGTTAATTGACCAGTGGTTTCACCTGCTCGGGAGAGCGCCTTCCAGGCCCTAATAGCCGTGGAAGAAATCTGGGCATAAGCTCCCCAATGGTAGTTTGTTTGATCAGCAGAATAAGCTCCCTGACCCGTTAACAAGTCAAAAGTCCAATCTCTCTGCTCTGGAGTCAAAGCAGCTGCGTTTGCTCGGGCCTGCGCTTGTGCAGTTTCATGCCAAAGAGCTCTCCATTCCATATATTTGCCCATACTAGGGAGAGCGGCTTTTACAACCGTTTGCCAGTCAGCAGGAGTTAGTGCCATGCCGGCAAGCCTGTCTAACTGCACCAAGGTAAAATTAGCATTGGTTCCGTATTTACGGACCGACTCGGCAAGCTCTTTAATTTGTAAGTATTCTACCGGAGCGTGGACACGCCCACCCTCGGCTCCTTCAAAGACCGGAAATGCCTGTTGTATTTTCCTTTGTTCCTCTCTGGGAATGAATGAGTCTGCGCACTGCCTCTCTGCGCATTGCCTCTCTGCGCATTGCTGACGCACTACGCAGGGCGGGGACTCCGCATAGGGCGGACCTTGAAGCCGACTGCCCTGAGGCCAATCAGCAAACTGGCCTTCGCCAGCCGCTTTTGGCTTCCTTAACTGATTAGCTAGCACTTTACCTGGCTGGTACCCTTTTTTCTCATAATGAGCTGCTTCTTCCTCCCAGTCTGTTTCTTCAGAGGAGAATTCATCATCTGATTCAGAGCTACCAAGAGCTGGCTCCCCGAGCCCATCCAGCGATGAGCACAGGCTCCTTTTCCTAGAGACCTCCGCTAATTGATCTTTCTTTTTTTCCCTTTTTCCTCTTTTTCTTCTAATCTCTCTCCAGGTATTCCTACCTAACCTTAACTTTTCCTCGGGTTCAAGACCCTTGGAAAGGCCTGTATACTTATTTTGTGTACCATATTTCCTCTTTGTTCCTACTCTCTCTCCCCACTTTACTTCTGATAGCTTGCCCTGAATTTCATCTAGAATCCGCCCTGCCTTAACCACTTGATAACATGTGAAAAGGAACAAAAGGGCTTCTAACATTAGAAAAAATTCAAGGCCAAACATTTTCCACTTTACTTCTGATAGACTGTCTTGAATTTCCTTAGAAAGTTCAAGGCCAGGCTTACCTCGTAAAGCTATACTCACTGGTACTCTCGTTCCCCAGCTGAAAAGTTCTGAATTCATACAGTTGAATCCTTCTTAACAGTCTGCTTTACGGGAACCTTTATTACCGCGACCCGCAGTTCTGGTTCTGGAATGAGGGATCTTCCTTGCGCCAGTCCCGAGTTTCTTCTCGTCCCGGAATTTCTCGTCCCGGAATTCGGCACCAATTGTTATTAGACGCGTTCTCACGACCGGCCAGGAAGAACACCACAGACCAGAATCTTCTGCGGCAAAACTTTATTGCTTACATCTTCAGGAGCCAGAGTGCAAGAAGCAAGAGAGCGAGAAAACGAAACCCCGTCCCTATTAAGGAGAATTATCCTTCGCCTAGGACGTGTCACTCCCTGATTGGCTGCAGCCCATCGGCCGAGTTGACGTCACGGGGAAGGCAGAGCACATGGAGTGGAGAACCACCCTCGGCACATGCGCAGATTATTTGTTTACCACTTAGAACACAGCTGTCAGCGCCATCTTGTAACGGCGAATGTGGGCGCGGCTCCCAACATTGGGTATTCTGAGCTTTTGAGCTAATATTCATTTATCAGTAAGTACATAATACGTATGTTCTTTTCTGATTGGATTACCTCACTCAGGATGATATTTTCTACTTCCATCCATTTGCCTAAGAACTTCATGTCTTCATTGTTTTTAATAGCTGAGTAGAAATCCATTGTGCAAATGTATCACCTTTTCTGTATCTATTTTGGTTCTTTCCATCTTCTGACTATCATAAATAAGGCTGCTATGAACATTGTGGAGCATGTGTACCTGTTATATGTTGGAGAATCTTAATGGTATATGGCCAGGAATGGTATAGCTGGGTCCTTGGGTAATACTATGTTCAATTTTCTGAGAAAACTCCAGACTTATTTTCAGAGTGGTTATACCAGCTTACAATTCCACCAAAAATCAAGGAGTGTTCCTCTTTCTCCACATCCTTGCCAACATCTGCTATCACCTGAGTTTTTGGTCATACCATTCTGACTGCTGTGAGGTGGAATCTTATAGCTGTTTTGATTTGCATTTCCCTTATGTCTAAGGATATTGAACATTTCTTTAGATGCTTCTCAGCCATTCTATATTCCACAGCTGAAAAGTCTTTTTTCAGCTCTGTATGCCCCCCCATCCTTTTTTTAAATAGGGTTATTTAGTTCTCTGGAGTCTAACTTCTTGATTCCTTTGTACGTATTTGATATTAGTCTGCTATTGGACATAGAATTGTAAAAGATCTTTCCTCAACCTATTGATTGCCATTTTGTCCTATTGACAGTATCCTTTGCCCTACAGAAGCTTTGTAATTTTATGACATCTCATTTGTCGATTCTTGATCTTAGAGAATAAGCCATTGGTGTTCTGTTCAGGAAAATTTCCCCTGTGCCCATGTATTCAAGGCTATTTCCTACTTTCTCCTCTATTACTTTCAGTGTATCTGGTTTATGTGGAGGTACTTGATTCACTTGGACTTGAGCTCTGTACAAGGAGATAAGAATGGATCACTTTGTATTCTTCTACATGCTGACTATAAGTTGAACCAGAACCATTTGTTGAAAATGCTGTCTTTTATCCACAGGATGGTTTTAGCTCCTTTGTCAAATATCAAGTGACCATAGACGTGTGGGTTCATTCCTGGGTCTTCAATTCTATTCCATTCATCTTCCTGCCTGTCTCTGTATCAATACCATGCAGTTTTATCACTTTTGCTTTGTAGTATAGCTTGTGGTCAGGGATAATGATTCACCCAGAAGTCCTGATAGTTTTCACTATGGTTGTTCCAAATGAATTTGCAAATTGCTCTTTCTAACTCTATGAAGAATCGAGTTGGAATTTTGATGTGGGTTGCATTGAATCTGTAGATTGTTTTTGGCAAGATGTCATTTTTATTATATTAATCCTGCCAATCTACCAGCCTGGGAGATCTTTCCAACTTGTGAGATCTTCTTAGATTTTTTTTTCTTCAGTATCTTGAAGTTTTTTGTCAAACAGGTCTTTGACTTGCTTGGTTAGAGTCATTCCAAAGTATTTTATGTTATTGATGACTATTGTGAAATGTGCCCCTTCCCTAATTTCTTTCTCAGCCTGTTTATACTTTGAGTAGAGGAAGGTTACTGCTCTGTTTGAGTTAATTTTATATCCAGCAACTTTGCTGAAGCTGTTTGTCAGTTTTAGGAGTTCTCTGGTGGAAATTTTGGGGTCACTTAAATATACTATCATATCATCTGGAAATAGTGATATTTTTACTTCTCCCTTTCCAATTTGAATCCCTTTAAAATTCTTTGGTTGTCTAATTGCTATAGCTTGCACTTCAATATTATATCAAATAGGTAAGGAGAGATGGGCTGACTTCTCTAGTTCCTGAATTTAGGGGGATTGCTTCAATTTTCTCTCCATTTATTTTGATGTTCACTACTGGTTTAATGTATATTGCTTTTACTATGTTTAGGTACAGGCCTTGAATTCATGATCTTTCCAAGACTTTTAATATGAAGGCTTGTTGAATTTTGTCAAATGCTTTTTTAGCATCTCATGAAATAACCATATGGTTTTTTTATTGTTTAGTTAGGTATTTATCCCATTTACATTTCCAATGCTATCCCAAAAGTCCCCCACCCGCTTCTTCACCCACTCCCCCACCCACCCACTCCCACTTCTTGGCCCTGGCATTCCCCTGTACTGGGGCATATAAAGTTTGCATGACTAATAGACCTCTCTTTCCACTGATGGCCAACTAGGCCATCTTCTGATACATATGCAGCTAGAGACAGGAGCTTCAGAGGGTACTGGGTAGTTCATATTGTTGTTCCACCTATAGGGTCGCAGATCCCTTTATCTCCTTGGTTACTTTCTCTAGCTCCTCCATTGGGGGCCCTGTGATCCATCCAATAGCTGATTGTGGGCATCCACTTCTGTATTTGCTAGGCCCCGGCATAGTCTCACAAGAGACAGCTATATCTGGGTCCTTTCAGCAAAATCTTGCTAGTGCGTGCAATGGTGTCAGCATTTGGAGGCTGACTATGGGATGGATCCCTGAATATGGCAGTCTCTCGATGGTCTATCCTTTCGTCTCAGCTCCAAATCTCTGTAACTCTTTTCATGGGTGTTTTGTTCCCAGTTCTAAGAAGGGGCAAAGTGTCCACACTTTGGTCTTCGTTCTTCTTGAGTTTCATGTGTTTAGCAAATTGTATCTTATATCTTGGGTATTTTAAGTTTCTGGACTAATATCCACTTATCAGTGAGTACATATTGTGTGAGTTCTTTTGTGATTTGGATACCTCACTCAGGATGATGCCCTCCAGGTCCATCCATTTGCCTAGGAATTTCATAAATTCATTCTTTTTAATAGCTGAGTAGTACTCCATTGTGTAAATGTACCACATTTTTGGTATCCATTTCTTTGTTGAGGGGCAACTGGGACCATATGGTTTTTTACATTGAGTTTGTTTTTGTAATGGATTTCGATGATAGAATTCCCAATACTGAAACATCCCTACATCCTATGGAGGAAGCCTACTTGATTGTGGTGAATGGTTGTTTTGATATGTTCTTGGATTCTGTTTGTGAGATTTTTTTGAATATTTTTACATCTATGTTCATAAGGGAAATTGGTCTGAAGCTCTCTTTCTTTGGTGGATCTTTGTGTGGTATAAACATTATTGTGGCTTCATAGAACAAATTGGGTAGTGTTCCATCTTTTTCTCTTTTGTGGTATAGTTTGAAAAGTATTGGTATTAGGATTTCTTTGAAGGTCTGATAGAATTCTGAAATATACGCATGTGATCCTGGGCATGTTTTGGTTGGGAGACTTTAATAACTGCTTCTATTTCTTTAGTGCTTATAGGACTGTTTAGATGGATTATCAGATACTGACCTAACTTTGGCACCTGGTATCTGTCTAGAAAAGTGTTCATTTCATACAGATTTTCCTTTTTTTTTTTTTTTTTTTTTTTTTTTTTTTTTTTTTTTTTTTTTAGTATAGGCTTTTGTAGTAGGATCTGTGATGTTTTGAATTTCCTCAGTTTCCATTTTTATGTCTACCTTTTCATTTCTGATTCTATTCATTTCAATATGTCCTCTGTACCCTCTGGTTAGTCTGGCTAAGGGTTTATCTTTTTTATTTTATAAAAGAACCAGCTCCTGGTTTTGTTGATTCTTTGTATAGTTCTTGTTTCTACTTGGTTGATTTCAACCCTGTTTGATTATTTCCTGCCATCTACTTCTCTTGGGTGTATTTGCTTCCTTTTTTTCTAGAGCTTTCAGGTGTGTTGCCAAGCTGCTAGTATTTACTCTCTCCAGTTTCTTTAACACTCTTTTCATTGTGTCCCATAATTTTGGTATTATGTGCCTTCGTTTTCATTAAATTCTAAAAAGTCTTCAATTTCTTTATTTATTTCTTCCTTGACCAAGTTATCACTGAGTACAGCATTCTTCAGCTTCCAAGTGTATGTGGGTTTCCCTTGTTTTTGCTGTTCTTGAAGACCAGCCTTAGTCCATGGTGATCTGATAGGATGCATGGTATTATTTCAATATCCTTGTATCTGTTGAGTCCTGTTTTGTAACCTTTTATATAGTTAATTTTGAGGAAGGAACCATGAGGTGATGAGAAGAAGGTGTATTCTTTTGTTTTAGTATGAAATGTTCTATAAATATCTGTCAAATCCATTTGGTTCAAAGCTTCTTTTAGTTTCACTATGTCTCTGTTTAGTTTCTGTTTCCATGATTTGTCCACTGCTGAAAATGGTGCTAAAGTCTCCACTATTATTGTGTGGGGTGTGATGTGTGCTTTGAGCTTTATTAAAGTTTCTTTTATGAATGTGGGTGCCATTGCATTTGGAGCATAGATGTCCAGAATCAAAAGTTCATCTTAGTAGATTTTAACTTTGACTAGAACAAAGAGTCCTTTCTTAGCTTTTTTGATAACTCTTAGATGAAACTTGATGTTATTCGATATTAGAATGACTATTCCAGCTTGTTCCCTGGGACCATTTTCTTGGAAAATAGTTTTCCAGCCTTTTACTCTAAGGTAGTGTCTGTCTTTGTCACTGGGGTGCATATCCTGTATGCAGCAAAATTCTGGGTCCTGTTTACATATCCAGTCTATGTCTTTTTATTGGGAAATGGAGTCCATTGATATGAAAAAAGATGTTAAGGAAAAGTGCTTGTTGTAATCTGTTATTTTTGTTGTTAAAGGTGGAAGTATGTTTGTGTCGCTATCATTTTTGGGGGTTGTTGAAAGATTACTTTCTTGCTTTTCCTAGGGTTACTTTCCCTCTTTAAGTTGGAGTTTTTCATATATTATATTTTGGAGGTCTGGATTTGTGGGAAAATGTAGTATAAGTTTCATTTTGTAATGGTATATCTTTGTTTCTATATCTATGGTAATTGAGAATTTTCTGGATATGGTAGCCTGGGCTTCCTTAGGGTATGTATGTATCCAGGATCTTCTGGCTTTTACAGTTTCTGGTAAGAAGTCTGATGTAATTCTTATACGTCTGCCTTTATATGATATTTGACCCTTTCCCTTACTGCTTTTAATAGTCTTTCTTTGTTTTGTGCATTTGGTGTTTTGATTATTATGTGATGGGAGAAATTCTTTTCTGGTCCAGTCTAGTTGGAGTTTGTAGGCTTCTTGTATGTTCATGGGCATCACTTTCTTTAGGTTAGGCAAGTTTTCTTCTATAATTTTCTTGAAGATGTTTATTGGTCCTTTAATTTGGGAATTGTCCCTCTCTTCTATACCTATTATCCTTAGGTTTCATCTCATTGTGTTCTGGATTACCTGGAATTTTTGTGTTAGGAGCGTTTTGCTTTCTTTCTTTTTTCTTTTTTTGACTGTTTGTTTCAATGTTTTCTGTGATATCTTCTGTACCTGAGATTCTTCTATCTCTTGTATTCTGTTGGTGATGCTTGTGTCTATGGTTCCTGATCTCTTTCCTAGGTTTTCTATCTCCAGGGCTGTCTCCCTTTGAGATTTTCTTTTTTATTGTTTCTATTTTCATTTTTAGATCCTGGATGGTTTTGTTCAATTACTTCACCTGTTTAGTTGTGTTCTCCTGTAATTCTTTAATGGATTTTTGTGTTTCCTCTTTAAGGGCTTTAAGCTGTTTACCTGTGTTTTCCTATATTCTTTTTAAGGGACTTATTTATATGCTTCTTAAAATCCTCTATCATCATCATGAGAAGTTATTTTAAATCCGAATCTTGCTTTTCTTGTGTGATGGATTGTGTATACAGGACTTACTATGGTGTGAGAACTGGGTTCTGTTGATGTCAAGTGGCCTTGGTTTCTGTTGCTTATGTTTTTATGTTTGTCTTTGACCATCTGGTTATCTCTAGTGCTACCTCCCCTTCAGTCTCTGACTGGAGTCTGTCCTTCCTTTATCCAGGTTGTGTCAGAGTTCCTCCGAGTCCAGTTGTCTCTGTGATCCTGTGATTCTGTGTTCCTGTGATCCTGAGATCCTGGGAGTTATCAGAGCTCCTGGGTTTCTAGCTGCTTCTGGGATCCTGAATTCCTGATGTGACCAAGATCCTGAAATCCTATGATCCTGGGCATGTTAGAGATCTTGAGACTTGAGCTTACTTCTGGGTGTTGTGGGACTGAGTAAGGATCTAGTGTCCAAGGTGTGCTCAGGTCACTGGCTCAAACCTGAAGCAACCTGTGCCACCCCCTGGGCAGGGTTTCTTGCATCCCTGGATTCCTCTGGTTGAGGTTACTCCTGGTATTGGGGCAGATGTTGTGGTCTCCTCAACTATTATTCTGGGTGTGTTAGAGTGTCTGGGAATAGAGCTTCCTCTGAGTGTTGTGGGACTGGGTGCTTAACTAGTACTAAAAGTCTGCTCAGGGCACTTGCTCATACAGGAAGGACTATAATTTTGTGTTTTGTTTTTGATTTTGCTAGTTGTTTTGCCGCATCCGCTCTTGACCAGCAAGAACAACACAACCACCAGTTCTTCTAATAGCAGTTTATTCAGCAAGCTTCAGTCTTCATCTCTCTCCCCCTTCATCTCTCTCCCCTTATCTTTCACCCCGAAACCCAGGCCTCTCACTTTTTTATACTCTCAGACCCCATCCACTCACAACAGATCACATCACCTCACCAGGCACGCGGCTTCATCCAATCAGGGCAGCAGGGGTGCGTCTCCACCAAATATGGACTTGTTTACATTGCCAGCATCATGGTGCACCTGCGCAGTTCTCATGATGGTCGTGGCTTATTTTCAGGTGTATGAGGAAGTCAGGTGCAAGTCATAAGACTTAGCTGCAGTCCCGGGTGCCATCTTGGGACTGCTGCCACACCTGCTCTTCACATTGTTTATAAATTTAGAACCTAATTTTAAAATATATGCATTTATATGAAGTTATAATAGGCAAAATTTTTTCATAACAAAAATATGAAATTTTTCTGTTGCTGAATTTTAAGATTTATCATTACATGATGGTTACCAAGATAATATGAATAAAACCATGTATTTAGATTAAACATGATACAAAATAGAGATGATGGGTAGTTGATTTTCAACAATGTATAAAAAACAATTGTAGAAATTATAAGCTTTATATGCCATTATGATAGACTAGTAAAACTACTTTCTTTTTCTTATTAAAACATTAAGAACTAAATCTAAAATGGATCATAAGAATAAATCCTCGTTGATGTTTGATTTGCTGCTATGTATTGTAATGCTAAATTCTAGTTTCCTACAAGTTAATTATCATGTTTACCAGCTTTTGTTGTGTAAACCTTGGTTAAATAAAATTGGCTGCAGTCAATTACTGGAGGGATTAGAAGTAGGCTAGTTTTGAGTTACCTGGATGGGGATTGCAGAAATTGAGAGAGAGAGAGAGAGAGAGAGAGAGAGAGAGAGAGAGAGAGAGAGAGAATATGGAGAAAAAGGTATCCTCCAAAAGAGGAAGGACAATGAGCACATGGCCTGGAGAAACAGCAAGTTCAGCAAGTATTTGGGGTACCCTGCTAGGGAAATAGCCAGACCAGCAGTTAGAAAGTATATCAGTGGTTACCCCCAGTAATTGTCAAAGCCAAATATAATAACCATAGTCTGAATGTCATTCATTCATAAACTAGATGTGGATAAGTTTAAATTGTTTTGACTACAAACTTATACGTAACATCATTAGAATGCTCTGAGTAAAAAGGGAGAATATAATATTTGTAATAGAACTATCTTAAATAATTAAAATAATAAAGCTGACTGTTAGTACCAAGTTTAACCGAAATCAAACTTTTCTTTTTAAAAATACACTGTTGAGACAAGCAAAGGTCTTCTGTGACTGTGTGGAGCTTTGTGGAAATACATTTGCCCAGCATATACAATTCTAGGTACATGTTCAAGTGTCATAGTGTGGTTTGAATGAAAATGGCTCCCATGACCTCACAAGGAGTAGTACTATTTGAAAGGATTAGGATGTTTGGCCTTATTAATGTTTAGGACGTTTGGCCTTATTAATGTAGATGTGGCCTTGTGTCATTTGGAGTTGGCTTTGAGTTTTCAAAAGCTTAGGGCAAGCTAAGTCTTCATGTGTCTTCCTGCTAACTGCTGATGAAAATGTAGAACTCTAGTTATTCTCCAGCACCATATCTGCCTGCATTCTGCCATGATTCCTACCATGCTGGTGATGAGAGACTAAACTGATACATCATAACCCAACTCCAATGAAGTATTTTTCTTTATGAGTTGGCATGGTCATGATGTCTTCTCACAGCAAACCCTAAATAAAACACACAGGTATGAATATAATCAAAGAAAAGTAAAATGTAATTCTCACAGTAAAAGAATGAAGGTTAATATCTGTGTTTGTTTGTGTATGTATGTAAATTGTATATATAGGAAACTTTACATATATAACACACACAAAGGTACATACATACATGTGTAAATTGAGATATGAAGTAAATTTCTCATTTAAAGTCAGTGAAGAAAACAGCAAAAGGAATATAGATCTGAATAGACATTTTGGCAAAGACAATTGGCTAACAAGAGAAAAGGGGGGCATTTTGTAAGCAGTAGGGTTAAGGGACTTGACTGTGCAAGCGTCTAAATGAAAAGTAACATAACTGGCTGGTGCTGAGAGTCATATCATAAACTTAATTTCTATTTCCTTCTGTATTCATGTTTTTTAGGCAAGCCTGGTAGCCTGGGGGTGGAGATCTTTTGGGGCAATAATTTGCAGACTGATGTGTTGTGGGTGATTCTAAAATCTGGAGCTAGGTTTGAGTTATGCTTCTCGGACCTAGCAGGTTTTCATCATGACACCTGACTCCTGAGTCTTCTTTGGTAAAATCTAACAGTGAGAATTAATTTTTTAAACACTTTGTATGAGTTGAGAACTGCAATTTTTCTGAGTTTGGCTAAATTCATTTTGAAATAGTTGATACTGAAGGTAAACTTGAAGTAGCATAATCAACTTTTTTGTGTATTTTTTCTCCTCAAGCATTGCATTACCTGCCTGACTTTATTGTTATTGTTAGAAGCTATCACATTATAAGCAATTGAGATGTAAAGATGATATAAATTAATTATCTAAAACTTCAAATGAATAAGATCAAGAAATTCATAAATGAAACACAATGTAGTGTAGAACTCTAATCAAGAAAGTGGTAAAGTGACCAAGAACTATGAAAGGAAGTTTATACTTATGCAAAAACTAGAATAATTTCCAAAGGTGTTAAATTATTAAATCATTTTTTCTGACTCAATGATTAACTTGACAAAATGGTAGAATATTCATACTATAAAATGGAAACCAAAGGCCCACTACCAAAAAAGTAATGTATGTTTCTACACACACACACACACACACACACACACACTCACTCTTGTGCGTGCACGCACTTGCTACCTTTATATTTTGATATGCCTTAACTAGCTCAATGGTTGGGCTGATATATGTATTGCCTTTGTTTTGGTACCTCTTCACAGCAATAGAACAGTGATTTAGACAGAACTTGGAACCAGGGAGAAGTATCTTGCTGTGACAGGCTTGACCATGATGTTTGTTAGGAAAATATGTGATACTTTGGGATATGCCCAGAAAAAAAGTTGAACACTTTAAATGGAGACTTAATACACCATCCTTGGAGCAGTATAAGAGATAGTGATGCTAAGAGAATTTGGATAGAATTTCTATGTGAAACGGAATAGAAGAAAACATAAACTCTAGGGAAGTGATACCAGAAAGCTTACTCTTTATAAGTTCAAGCCCCATCTAGCAGCTTTGGCCACTTGGTTATGTCTTAAGAGTGAAGGATAAATGCAAAGGGCAATGGAAGCTCCTGCTGCTAAAAAAGCCTGTGAGATCAGGTATGAGTCAGATATATCCACACATGGAGTCCTAGAGAGACCATTTGGTGACGCTTTGATGGTGAAGCCTATATTGCTTTGGAGATTCCAAAACATTGGAGATGTCAAAGTCATGGTATCCCTCTCAAGAATAGCTGTAGACAGGGAAGGGAGAGGGAGAGGGAGAGGGAGAGGGAGAGGGAGAGGGAGAGGGAGAGGGAGAGGGAGAGGGAGAGGGAGAGGGAGAGGGAGAGGGAGAGGGAGAGGGAGAGGGAGAGGGAGAGGGAGAGAGGTATTCAAGTCAGCATAGCTGGAAGGAATTGGAGATCTGAAGAGGACTCTGATATCAGTCATGGAGATGCAGCATTTGGGGCTTGCCCTGTGTCTGCTGCTTTTGGTTTTGTTTGCTTCACTGTTTCCTCACTATTTTTTTGCCACTGTAGGTTGAAAGCATGTAGGCTTATACTTTATTTATGGGGGTTACAATTAAGAGATTACTATTAGTCTCACAGAATTCAAACTTTAGATTTTTAAAGACATTATGGGGAGACTGTGATTGATTTTTTTAGGATTTTCAAAGTTGAACTAAAGGCACTTTGTATTATGAAATGTCTACAATTCTATGGGGATCAGGGAGTAAGAGGAATGTGGTGGTTTAAATATGAATGATCCTCATAGAAAATTATGTTTTAACTCAGAATATTTTCAAGTAGACTTAACATGAACTACAAAGACTAGGGAAAGGGAATGAACCTAGCATTGGTCAGAATCTTGGCAATATTGAAATGTGACAACTAAGTGAATAATAGGAAACATTTAAAGTAAATATGCTGAAATTCCAGAGGTACAAATTATTTGAAGTCTTCTAGGTACTTAAGTCTTGGTCAATCTATAATTCTGGCCAACTTACAAACTGCATATTTTATTATTCTATGAAATTGAACAGATCATGAAATCAAATAAATCCTCAGATTCTTGAAAGAAAATATTCTCATCAACTTCACATGATAAAAAAGAGAGAAAGAATGGAAAATGATTTATTTTAATATAAATATAGGTAGTAAATTAATCTGGAAACTGTATTTCTTTTTCTTTGCTAGTCCCCAGTACCTACACAGAGATACAAAGATTAATTCCAAGCTGCTCTCTATTAGCTGAGCAGTTAATGATTTAACTTAACCTCCTGTGGTAATCTAGCTACCTCCTATCCCCATCCCAGGATACTTGTAGTTTAATATTGTCAAGCTCTTTCTGCTTTATGATTCTTTCCATGGTGTCTTGTAGGACCCTCTGTTCCACCTGGACAATCTGAAATCTGCCACCTTCTCCTTTCCCTGGCTGGCAAAAGTGTCCTCCTTATTCTCCCTTGCCCAACCACTGGATGATCAGCACTTATTGATAAAACAGAGAATAAATACCAATGGACAGGTCATTGAGACAGAAACTAAACAGAGACACAGTGAAACTAAGAGAGTTTATAAACTGAATGGATTTAACAGATATCTACAAAACATTTCACCCTAAAACAAAAGAATATACCTTCTTCTCAGCACCTCATGGTACCTTCTCCAAAATTTACCATATAATTGGTCACAAAACGACCCTCTTTTTTGCATGGTATTGGTACAGAGACAGACATGTTGATCAATGGAATAGATTTGAAGACCCAGAAATAAAACCACACATGATCACTTGATCTTTGACAAAGAGGCCAAAAAATATACAATAGAAAAAAGCATCTTCAACAAATGGTGCTGATTTAACTGGCTGTCTGTAGAAGAATAAAAATAGACCCACTTTATCATGTTGTACAAAGCTCAAGTCCAAGTGGATCAAGGACCTCAAAACAAACAAACAAACAAAACAAAAAACAGATACACTGAATATAATAGAAGAAAAAAATGGAAAAGAGCCTTTAACTCATTGACACAGGGGTAAATTCCCTAAATAGAACTCCAATGGCTCATGCTCTAATATCAGAAATTGATAACTGGGACATCATGAAACTGGAAAGCTTCTGCAAAACAAAGGACATAGTAAATAACACAAATTGACAACTTCCAGATTGGGGAAAAATTCTTAACTAACCACACATTTGATAGAAGGCTATATATTCAAAAATATATAGCAAAACTGATCTCCAAAGAACAAACAACCCAATCAAAAAATGGGATAGAACTAAATGGAGAATTTACAACCGAGTAATCTCAAATGGCTGAAAAGCACCTAAAGAAATGTTCAAAGTCATTAGTGATCAGAGAAATGCAAATCAAAATGACCCTGAGATTCCACCTTACACTAATCAGAATTGCTAAGATCAAAACTTCAGGTGATAACACATGTTGGAAAGGATATGGAGAAGAGGAACACTCTTGCATTACTGGTGGGATTGCAAACTGGTACAAAAACTTTATAAATCAATCTGGAGATTCCTCAGAAAATTGGAAATAGATCCACTTGAAGACTCAGTTATACCATTTTTGGGAATATACCCAAAAGATGGCCTACCATACCACAGGGGCACATGGTCTGCTATGTTCATTTGTGATAGACAGAAGCTGGAAACAACCTAGATGTCCCACAACAGAAAAACGGATATAGATAATGCAGTTCATTTATGCAATAGAATACTACTCAGCTACTAAGAATGGGGACATCCTGAGTTTTGCAGGCAAATGGATGGAACTAGAAAATATCATCCTGAGTGAGGTAACTCAGACCCAAAAGGACATGAGTGGTATGTACTAATAAGTGGATATTAGCCAAAACAAACAAACAACCATCCCATACAGAATATCCAAGATACAGTCCACAGAACTCAAAAAGCTCAACAAACTGAAGTGCCCAAGTGAGGATGGGGAAAGAAAAGAAAGCAATCACAACTGGGGAGGGAGGAAGGGACCTGGGAGGGAAAGTGGATAGGAGGGGCAGCAGGAGGGAGAGTGGAACCTGATCTGGTATTGGGTGAAGGAAAAGGACTGAAGACTTGAGGGACAGCAGAAAGAGTGGAAAAAGGCAACCTTGGGAAATAAGAGGTTGCAGAGACCCTCCAGTATGCACCAGAGTCCTGGGAGGTATGAGACTCTCAGGACACAAAGGGAGGAACCTTAGATGAAATGTCCTACAGTAGGGAGAGGGAACTTATAGAGCCCACCTCCAGCAGGAAGACAGGACATCAAGTGAGGGAGGGGATTGCCATCCCATAGTCACAATTCTGACCCATAATTGTTTCTGTCTAGAAGAATTACAGGGATGGAAATGGAGAGGAGCCTGAGGAAAAGAAGGTCCAGCAACAGGCCCAAAGTGGAATCCAGCTCAAGGGGAGGCCCTAAGACCTGACACTATTACAAAGGCTATGGAGCACCCACAAAAAGGGACCTATCATGACAGCCATCTGAAGGACCCAACAAGCAGCTGAAAGAGTCAGAGGCAAATGTTTGTACCCAACCAATGGACAGAAGTAGCTGATCCCTGTTGTTGAATTAGAAAAGGCTGAAAGAAGCTGAGGAGAAGGGTGATCCTGTAGGAGGAGCAGCAGTCTAAATTAATCTGGATCCCTGGAATCTCTCAAACACTGGACTACCAAACAGCATACACCAGCTGATATGAAGCCCCCAGCACACATACATTAGAGACTTCCATGTCTGTGTTCATTTAGAGAAGATGCACCTAACCCTCAAGAGACTAAAGGCCCCAGGGAGTTTCGAGATCAAGTGGGAAGGGGGTGGGGTGGGGGCATACACGTGGAGACAGGTGGGTGGGGAGGAGGCATGGAATGTGGAATAGTCATTGGGTGGTTGGGGGGGGGTATAAAGTATGGAGTGTAAAATAATGAATTAATTTTAAAAAGTGTTTAACATCCTTAGCAATTAGCAGAATGGAATAAAAACAAATACTCTTGACATTTTTGTCTTACACCAGTCAGAACAGAGAAGGGTCATAAAAAAAGTGACAAAGCATGGTGCTGAGGATGTGGACTAAGAAGAACATTTTTCCATTGCTGTTGGGATTGCAAATTTACACAAATACTTTGAAAATCAGTATGATGATTTTTCCAGAATGCTGGGAATTGATCTACCTCAAGAACCACTTTTACCACTCTTGGGGTTATATGTGAAAATATTTTATCCTGCTACAGAGACACTTATTCAACCGTGTTCATTGAAGCTCAATACATTTTAGATAAAATTTTGAAGTAGCCGGGACGTCATTCAATGAATGAATAGATATAGAAATATGGTAGATTCACACAATAGAATATTACTCAGATATTGTAAAAATGTAATTGTTATATTGTCAGGTAAATTGATGGCTCTTTAGACCACATGACCCTGAAGAAGAAGGAGGAACAACATGTAGATACTTAGGTCCTTCTTAGAAGGGGGAACAAAGTACCCATGGGAGGAGATAAAGAGACAAAGTGTGGAGCAGAGACTAAATGAAAGACCATCCCATGACTGTCCCACCTGTGGATCCATCCCACATACAGTCAGCAAACCCATACACTAGTGTGGATGCCAACAAGTGCTTGCTGACAAGAGCCAGATATAGCTTTCTCTTGAGAGGCTTTGCCAGTGCCTGACAAATACAGAAGTGGATGCTCACAATCATCCATTGGGGTGAGCACAAGGTACCTGAAGGAGGAGCTAGAGAAAGGACCCAAAGAGCTGAAGGGGTTTGTAGCCCCATAAGAGGAACAAAAATATAAACCAACCAGTTTCCCCAGAGCTACCAGGAGCTAAACCACCAATGAAAGAGTACACATGGAGATACTCTTTGCTCCAGCTGAATATGTAACAGAGGATGACATTGTTGGACATCAGTGGAAGGAGAGGCCTTTTGGTCCTGTGAAGGTTCTATGCCCCAGTGTAGGGGAATTTCAGAACAGGGAAGCAGGTATGGGTGGGTTAGTGAGCTGGAGGAGGGGGACGGGATACGGGGGAGGGGGTCTTCTGAGGGGAAATGAGGAAAGGGAATAACATTTGCAATGTAAATACAAAATATCTAATTAAATAAAAGATAAAAATTTAAAAAGCACGATAAAAGAGAAAAAAACAACAAACAAAAAACACAAAAGGGAAAATTATCTTGATTGAGGTAACCCAGGCCCATAATGACAAATACAGTATGTATCCACTTATATCTGTATTGTAGTTTTTAAGTCTTTGATAAGCAGTCTATACTCCATAGAACCACAGAGGTCAGTGATAAATTAATGGACTCAGGTGAGGGAAGAATATCTCTGAAATGAGAAATAAAATAGATGTGGATGGATAAGGGGGAACTAGGGGAGGAATAGCAAAAACTAAAGGTCACTTAAGGGGTTGCAACACAATAATACCATGGACACTTCTGAAATTATAGACTTATGTGGAGGTTATCTAAATTGGAATCACCAAATAATGAGGGGAACAATACAACGTACATAACTGTCCACCAAATAAAATTTCCAGTGCCAGGAATGGGTTATATATAATGCAGTCTTTGGCAAAAGGGACCTATGTAAACACTCAAACCACTCAGGCTATTGCCAAAACTTATTGGTGGTACTCCACAGATGATAGCATAATTTACTGAATATGGAAAAAATGAGCTAGTAACTACCATGCTGTCTAGCAGTCTTTACCCATGCTGACTAGTGTTTATGGTACTGGAAGATACTCTGCATACTTTAGTAGAGTTCACTAAAATAAATAAATAAAAATATTTATGTAAATCCAAATAATGCAATGTGTTAATATTTCCAGTTTCTGCATCATCAATATTGGAGAAAATGCTATACTTCCTCATCATAATGTGACCAAGTAGAAATATCATTTTAAAGCCAGGCAGTGGTGGCACACACCTTTAATCCCATAGGCTATTTTTTTTGGGGGAGAGCCCAACAATTATTCATCCAATATTAAATGGTCATCCCTGAAAGTATAAATATGAGTAGCATTATATAGACGAGTCTGGTTACATTTAGAAATACAGATGTACACACATATGCATGTATGCGTGCAGTAATGTTTAAAGACTAAAGGGGCTATGAATTTGAAAGAAAGCAGGAAGAGGTTGTGCTTAGGCTTTAGAGAAAGGGAAGGAAGTGGAAAATATACCTTTGTTTAATCTCAAAATAAAATAATAATGGTAATAATTGCTACTACTAACGAAAATAAGAATGCAAATAATTGGCTCCCAATGGAGGAGCTAAAGAAAGTACCCAAGGAGCTGCAACCCTATAGGTGGAACAACAATATGAACTAACCAGTACCCCCTGGAGCTCGTGTCTCTAGCTGCTTGTGTATCAGAAGATGGCCTAGTCAGCCATCAGTGAAAAGAGAGGCCCATTGGTCCTGCAAACTTTATCTGCCTCAGTACAGGGGAACACCACGGCCAAGAAGTGGGAGTGGGTGGGTGGGAAGTGGGTAGAGTAGCGTGTGGGGGACTTTTGGGATAGCATTGGAAATGTAAATGAAATAAATACCTAAAAAAAAAAAGAATGCACATAATTGCAAACCAGGAGCTGCACAGTTCCTGGTTTAATGAGGAGAGCTGGAACCTAAGTCTCACATAGAAATTCCTGCAGAGTAAACTAGTCCAACTTCTTTATTACTAAACATGTTTATAGTTCTCACAACAAACTACAATTCCATTACTGAAATTTAATGACAATGATATTTTGCTAGAGACTTCTCAGGTTGTTTACCGTTATATTCATTTTGCAATACATTATAATGTCACAAAATTGACATATCTGTCAATTCAGGACTTGTGAATCTGGCAATTTATTTTATACACTAACATAATACATAATATGCAGCCACTGAAAACAGTAAGATTAATATGCATCCTTGGAGACAGATAACCCCCTGAGAAACATAGCAAACAGATGGACTGAATGTTATTTATATTAAAAGGTGATATCCACTTCAGAAGACAAATAGTTGTAAGTAGAATAAGATTTTTATCTAACCTGAATTAATCTTGCCTTAATACAAAGAATGGGTTCAAGAATCTTGAGTGCAGTGTTTTTAAGGTAGCCTTTATCATATTTAAGTTTTCAATCTATTTATCACTGTTTTGCATAGCAACATTTTAAGTGATAGGTTTATATGACAGTGTTTTCCAATATTGAGTATTACAATACAGTTTTCTCTTTGTGGAACAGTTTATGTTAGATGTAATGTCATTGACAAGAAAAAGGTCGTAGTGAACAGCATTTGAGAAACAAACTTTCAAGAGATGAATTAACAGTCAACACAATTATAAGTTAATACTGACATTTTTCTTCTCATGCCTTTTACCAGGAATGAATGTTTATATATTTTTTATACTCAGCCAAACTACATGATTTCTCTTTGCTCTCCAAGTGTATCTGACAAAGGCCATAATTATTTTGTGCAGAACCTAATAAATCCATATTCTCATCCATTAAACAATGATGTATTAAGTTTCCATATCAATTCTGGCATTCTTCTAGAAAGTTCCAGGACACAGTAATGAAAGTCTCTTATGATATCTAGTTTACTTTCTAATATGAAGACAAAACAAAATGATTGTATTATCATTTTAGGTATGAGAATAACAGTAAAATTAAGTAGTGTAAAGATTATGAAATTTATGGAGGGCTCAGTGGTTAAGAGCACTGACTGCTCTTCCGAAGGTCCAGAGTTCAAATCCCAGCAACCACATGGTGGCTCACAACCACCTGTAATCGGATCTGATGCCCTCTTCTGGTGTGTCTGAACACGGCAACAGTATACTCACATATAATAAATAATTCTTACAGAAAGAAAGAAAGAAAGAAAGAGAGAGAGAGAGAGAGAGGGAGAGAGAGAGAGAGAGAGAGAGAGGAAGGAAGGAAGGAAGGAAGGAAGGAAGGAAGGAAGGAAGGAAGGAAGGAAGGAAGGAAGGAAGGAAAAAATACAATGAAAAATCTATTCAATAGGTTGAAGTTCTAGGGACTGGAAAGGAAGGAAGCTAAAGAAATAAAAGCAAGCATGTGGGGCAAAAAATGGGGTCCTGCTTTTGCTCTGGGCTAGGGCTGCTGAGTAAGGTGGACACAGGGAGTTTGATTGTGAGGACCCCAGGCTGCCACTGGGTGGGTGTTGGACTGTGAGTAGCTGCTGGATCTCTCTCAGGGGTGGGGAAGGCTCAGCCTGAAGTCCTGCTGAACTGCTGGAGTTAGGCTCTGACTCTTGGGCACCATAGATTCAGCTGGGCTGCACAGAGGCCAGGGAAGACATCCTCTTGCTCTTGGACATCCCAGAAACAGCTGTATGTTGCCATGTGTTGCTGAAGAGCTGAGAACAGGTGGGGACCCTCTAGTAGACCCTGTCCAGGGGGCCAAAGGGAAAGGGGCAGAGAGGAGAGTGCTCTGGCTGGGTGCCACTAGGAGGAGAGTGTCTGGATGAGTCGGGTGGCTAGTTAAGCAGGCCCTGCTTGGTTTGGCTGTTGGCAGCAGTGGCTGGAGAAACAGGGAGGCCTCTTAGAGGGAGGTTGGAGGGAAACCTGCTCCATTGCTCCATTGCTCCATTCCTCCATCGTTCCATCGCTCCATCGCTCCATTGCTCCATTGCTCCACTGCTCCACTGCTCCATTGCTCCATTGCTCCATTGCTCCATTGCTCCATTGCTCCATTGATCCATTGCTCCATTGATCCATTGCTCCATTACTCCAGCTCGTCGAGTCCTGATGAGAAGAGGCAGTCCATGGTTTTTAAGGTGTTTAACATAGAAAGTGAGAGAGAGGAAGAAAATAGAGAACCAGAGGGCAGCCATGGCCATGTAGAGAGGGGAGAAGGGAGGGGGAGAAGGAGGGAGAGAGGTGAGAGCAAAAGCAAGAGGGTAAGAGAGGGAGCAAGAGAGAGAGGAAGAGGCAAGAAGCTCCTTTTATGGGCTGCTCATCCTGGCAGTTGCCAGGTAACTGTGGGGAGGAACATACCTGGATGTTGCCAGGTAACTGTGGGGGTGGAGTCCAAACAGAACACCAGGAGTTTTGGGCATTGCCTGTGATTGCCAGTCACCTCTCTTGGCAGGAGGGGGGTGCAGAGAGGGAGGCTGTGGGAGGGGGGTCAATGAAAAAGGAGTGGCCCAGGGGTTCCAGGCCTGTGCTCCATTGTGGACCAGGCTGTCTGTGCACATCTCACTGCCCCACAGAAGCAGGTAATTTCATACTGGCTGAAAGGCTTACAGGCAAGGCTGGAAGATGGGTCAGTGATTAAGAGCACTGGTTGTTTTTGCAGAGTATCAGGGTCCACTTCCAGCACCTACATGGTGGCTCACAACTGCCTGTAAATCTAGGTCCAGGGGATCTTATGACCTCTTCTGTTCTCCATGGGCAATGTACACATATGGCGCACACACAGGCTTGCAGGCAGAAACACTCATAGATAATGTTTTAAAAAAGAAATTTATGGAAATAATACATAGCAGAATGAGTAGATAAGGCCTCTCTAAGCTTTTGATGTTCAAGCACAAGACCCATAGTCATCTATAATAGGAAGTTATAACTCAGTGCAGAGATGATATCAAAGGTAGCATGAATGAGGAAGTGTAACTTTTAGATGTCTTGTTCAAGTAAGAGTCAGAAAGACTGTGTCGTGGGATGTATGAACAAAAGACAGGGACTGAAGTTACCGAAACAGGTTTAGCTACTGACAACCTAAGTCCTGATTAATAAACTAACGTGTGAGCCAAATGCCTGAGAAGAAATGAATTTAGTGATTAATCAGAAAAGTATAGTTATCCCTTTCGTATGCTGTGTTCCTTTTCTTCATTTTCTTCTGTCTCTCCAGATATTCTTTCCCTTCTAAACCTTACACCGCTATTCCTGCTTCTTTATTTTCCTGACATTTAAAATCGGTTATCATGAAATCTTGTAAAATCATGACATATTACTATTCATTAAAATTTCAGTTGAGAACAATCTATTTAAGGGAGAATAATACTAAGGGTATATAATACATTTCATCTGATTAATTTTATAATATTCTGTTGTACTACATCAATTCAGAAGACATCTGATTATTTATATTCAAATTTACTGAGAACTAACCTAAGTATTTTTCAAGCATTGTATTTATCACATTCTTTATAGAAAATTTCAAAGAATATTTTAGCCAAATCTTGCACAAAATACAATTTATCTTCTTGAAATACTGTGTATTATTCTTGCTACTTCTGTTTTAAATATTTAATTCTGAATTAACTGATGGGAATTTTTTGATTCATCTTTCTAAGGTTACTACTATAAGCACAAATGTATTTTAATAATACCAGTTTAACACCACTTTAATAATTTTAACCTTATTCATATGTCAGTGCCTATTTCATCTTTACTTTCTTATACTTACTTTTAATTGATATAATGCTGTATAGAGGTAATTTTCTGGAACAAAACTGAATTAGTGTAAAAGTTTTCAATTCTATAAATAAAATTAAATGATCAATAAGGTGTTCCAAATCCATATTTTTGTTGGCATCCTTGTTGGTCTTTAGTATATGAGTCACTTTTTGGTTGCTGTGATTAAAAATAAATATCTGACAAAAGCAACTCAATAAATTAAGATATGTTTTGCTTTCCCTCAGAGTTGAGGTGCAAATGTAATGGCAGGGAAGCCAGAAAATGGGAGGTTGAAAATGTTAATCCCAGTAAGTCCATAATCAGGAAGCAGTGGACAGAAAATTTTCACACACAGTAGCTTTCTTTTTATGTGGGCTAGGACCTGAGCCCATGACTGGCACCATACATTTAAGATGTATCTTCAACCCTAGTTAACCAAATCTAGATCATCTATCCAAGGCTTGCCTCCTCAACATTTCTTAACAAGTTGACAATATTAACCATTACAAGTACAGTATGAGTGTGCAGTCACATTCTATAAAGGAAATGATTTAATATATATTAAATATAGTATATATATAGTATATAATATATATACATATACATACACACGCACATACACACACACACACTCATATATATATATATGTATATATATATGTATATATATGTATATATATGTATATATATATGTATATATATATATATACTGCATTTTCATGTTCTAATACTCAGGGAAATTCTAATGAAATTATCTGAATAATTAAATATCTACTAGAGATTTTTACAAAGAAATAAAGATAATGGGCACTTTACTTTCCCAGAGCTAAAATAACTGCCTTTAGCTACAAAGGCATAATAATCAAAATGCTATTTATTGCATAGTCATCAGTTGTTTGTTAAACAAATTGCACAAGCAATATTGGCTAATAGGAGTTACATAATAATTCCTAATACAGATTTCATCATGCTGCCAAGAAAATAATGCCAGCCTGACTCTGTAGTTCCTATACTCTCAGCAAACACACTTTCGTCACCTGACTATTCACTGCTTGCTGCTCTTGCCTCTTTTTTGTACTCTGCAGAGCCAGCCATTCACTAACAGTTTTAACCCTTGTGGGCTCCTATAGTTCTCTGGTCCTTTTTTTCAGGGTCTAAACACTCCCTTCATTTAGGCATGACCTTTTTCTCAAATTAGTCTTAGTTTCTTTTCTATAGCTTAAATTTGTACTCATCCTCAAGGCCCGATTTTAACATGTGTTCTTTGCAGGCTTACCAATTTACTGTACAATAACTAACCACATTTACTCAAGGTAATTTGTAATTTATATTGTAATATTTGATATTTAGTTAGCTAATTATTTTGTTATTTGCTCACAGACTTTTGGGAAAACTCTCTATCAAATAGTACCTAATATGCTATTAGATTATTTGTTTTTTTTTTTCTACTGTGCATTAAAAAGCAAATTGAAAAATTAAACATATCAACTATTCATTCTTATCAGAGTATGCTATAAAGAGTAAATATGCAAGACCATTTTTTGTGTAAATTAAATGAAACTCTCAGTTGTCAAGTAGGTGAAAGAATGTGATCAGTGGAGTATCAATGCCCAATACATACTAATTTGTGATATATTTCTGAAAGTGTTCATCTCCTTTTACAGAACTCCACAGTGTCATGATAGGCAGATGTGAGAAAACCAACATTGCTTTGCATCTAAAGGGGAAAATTTAAGTTAATATAGAGACAAAAGTGTCATCAATTCAAAATACTATTCTCAATTTCTGGAAGTCAACAATGCCATTTACCATGTACAATAATAACTATAATGAAACAAAAAAAAAACTTTGTTAAATATATCTATCTCTTATTTTGAAAATCTTTATTAATTTTAAGTAATGATTTCAATGTAAGTAACATGATGTGTTATTAATAGCACCGTGATGTATTATTTGCTTTCTGCTATCGCGTGCATCATGACAGACTTCCATTCAGAAAGGCTGTCAAAGCTTCAAAGCTTAGATACACTGAATGAAAAACCACACTTTGACCTGACTGTCACTCATCCTCATGATGTTTAATGTAAAGTAAGATTATTAATACTGGTTAAAATAATGATATTTAATTTTCCTTCTCATATCTGTCACCTCCAGATTTAGAGAAAGACAGGAGCTTATACCTCCTACCTCTATCATCTTATTATATAATTCAATGATATCTATTTGAAGGTAACTTTTATACCATGCATTAAGCTTTGTCAACAACTAGGAAGAAATGTCCTGTTCTCATTGGAATGCTTAAACACATCTCCAGATATCTTAGTAGGAAAAAAAAAAAAAGTAACCTGAAAGTGTTTCTTGACTTTCATAGGTCCTGCAATTTGTTAAACTGTGGAGCATTATTTTCTTATAATCCTAAACTCTAGTGTTTCTACATGACCTACATGTTCAAACACCTAATATAAGCAAGGATTACTTATTAATAAAATACGTATACTGAGGCTAATCCTGAATAGACCCTCAAATGTGAGCTAAACTATTTCAGCATGTGTGAGGATATAACTTATTAGCCAGAATACCTGTACGGCTATTACAAAAGCAAACCTTACACAAGTGTGAAATTAAAGGGGAAAAACATGTATATTACTCTACAAGACAATTTTGAATAGATGATAATACAATTTTCAATCTTGAGAAACTTCCTTAAGGAAAATATATCTCAAAATGAAAATACATGCTTCTCTGTTTACAGAAAGTTTTCTGTTGGAAAAAGGCTGTGAGCCCAGCAGGGCTCTGGAAAGAGCAGTTCCACTGGATTAGGGCTGCAAACATGATTTTTAAACTATAGACAGGAAACTACAGATAAGCGATTTCCACAGATGACTGACAAATGTTTTCTGCACCACTGCAGCACTGGGGCTTTAGTTGGTTTTTAAAATAACAAATAATGGGCATCTTTTGAAGGAGAAAATCTTGTTTATGCTTGGTCTAACACTTATCTCTTGGGGGAAAAAACTTCAGTGCCTTTAAAATGAAGGATTGAATTTGCCAACAAAGTGGTTTGTTCTACCGTTGTTCTGGGAGTAAGATAACCTTGAGACAGGTGACAAAGGGAAGAAGTACGGTGTGTGTGTGTGTGTGTGTGTGTGTGTGTGTGTGTGTGTGTGTGTGAAGTAAAACATTCAGGTATCTGATGAAATATTAGTCAAGAACATATATATGTATGAGTTACCTTGATAAAATATCAATCAGATTTTCATTTATCACTCTCTAATCCTTACATATTTCAGCAAGTCATTTCTAGCATATATATATGAAGAAAATTCTGAAATTTATTTTCTCTTTACACGTTTATCTTTCTCTCCATTTAATGAACAATTTATGAGTTTCTACAGAAGAATTTGAAAAAATCTTAGAGATCAGAAATACCCACTAAATCTTCTGTCATACTGTATTAAATAGATTAATAGGAATACTAGGTAAAAATTTGAGAATTGGTGGAATCTATGTACTCCGATGAACTCTTCAATATATCTTGTATTTTTTTCTTTTTGAATTTGCATTATTATCTGTAGAGTTCAAATCTCACTCATTGTTTCACTGTCAATTGTAAGTTTAGAAGATAATTTTTACAGATCAAAATTCATAAGGAAATATGTAATACAGAGAGACAATTAATTAATTCACCCTAAGAGACTTTATAGAATGTAAGATTTTCTCACATAGGACACAAACATATATTGATTTGTTTTTAAATATCCAAGTCTATAATAATCAGTCTTCCTGAGATCCATCCACAATTTCTGGACTTAGCATCAGCTCATGTGAATCTCATTTCTCATGTGAGTTACCTTGACAAAATATCAATCAGATTTTCATTTATCACTCTCTAATCCTTACATATTTCAGCAAGTCATTTCTAGCATACCTATAGACATTTAAAACGTTAAAAAAAAACAGAAGACCTTTGCATCAGACATGTTTCCTTCTCATCACCTTTACAATTCAGAAAGTCAAGCTTTTGCCTGGTAAGATGGTTCAGTAAAGAAAGGCGCATTTCACCAAGCCTGATGACCCGAGTTCAATCTCTGGAACCCTCATGGTGGGAGAAGGAAACCAATTCCCCTAATTTTGTTTTTCCTCTGGCCCTCTGAGGCACATTCCTACATATAAAGGAAGTCACTCTAACCATGCTTCACCAAAATAATAAAAATGACACATGAAAATAATATTAAGACATTTATAAGAAGGCACTCTATTCCCATTTCACCAAATTCATATATAAGACACAATAAAAAAGAATTAAGATTTTTACAAGAGTAGTCTCGGCGGAATCCCGGAACCAAGATGGCTCCCCCAGATGCTGTGGCAAAGCCCTCCCGGGCTGGGCAGACACCTCTCCTCTGGCAGGGAAGGTGCCCTGAAACATGGTCTGTCCCAGAAGCTCTGTGGATTCTGCCTGTCCCAGAAGCTGTTATCCTCTGCAGTCCACACTCTCACCTGCGGAGCTCATGTCTCTAGCTGCATATGTATCAGATGATGACCTAGTCGGCCATCAGTGGAAAGAGAGGCCCATTGGTCTTGCAAACTTTATATGCCTCAGTACAGGGGAACGCCAGGGCCATGAAGTGGGAGTGGGGGGGTGGGGAATGGGGGGGGGATTGGGGGACTTTTGGGGTAGCATTGGAAATGTAAATGAAGAAAATACCTAATTAAAAAAAATAATGAAAAAAAAAGAAACTTGGCTCTTAGCAAATATTATATTTAAATAGATTGCATATATTACATTTGTCAGTTAGGATTTAAATAACTTCTTCCACTCAATAATTTAAATAAATAAAAATTATAAAATTTCAAAAAAGGAATTTTACAAGAAGATTTCTAAATTCATTCATCATTCCTGACTCAACTCCTCATTGAGTGCACATAGTTGCCTTTTTTTTTTTTTTTTTTTTTTTTTTTTTTTTTGCCTACCTGACATTGTCATTTTAGACCCAAGTGGTACTCTAACAATTACAATGTTTATCGGAGAGATTTGCATTATGATCACAATTTGTTTGGAGGCTAGTGTACCAGGTCTAAAAAGCTTAGATCCTCCCTGGCCAAGCTAACTGACCACATCTAATTCCTTGTTGCTCTGATATGAGCAAATGAGCAAGGCAATCTCTCTCTCTCTCTCTCTCTCTCTCTCTCTCTCTCTCTCTCTCTCTTTAATATTTTAATTGAAAAAGTGTTATATATGTTTCTCCTCATCTCAAAAATAAACCTATCATTGCAGCAAATGGATATCATTACAAAAAACCAAAGTAGAATCCCTCTTTTGAGCCCCATTTTTCTCTTATTTCTAAATCTCAACAATTTTATTTCTGTCAGGAGCCATCGTCATAAGAGAAACTAATAACCAGAAGGTAATCTTCCTGAGGTGAGTCTGCCTTGGATTGAACTCCACAAAGTATTTGCTCCAATATGCAAGGCCCAGGAGAAATTTATTTTAGGAAAGATTTGGTCTACTAATATGTTTTTGTGTTATTATTAAATATATTACTATCACTAGGTATTATTCCACACTTTGAGAAGATCTATGCATTAAAAGGAAGATGTACTATCTTACAGTGATGCTATATAGACAGTAACTCTATAGAATTTCTGATTTGATTTAAATAACTTTACAAAGAAAGCTGTAGTTGCTAGAAAGATCCAATAAAGTTAGAATCAAGAATAGAATGAGCCCACTCCTCAGAATAGTAGGTAAAGGATGCCTAATAAGAAATAAAATGTGCTTTTATAATTACAATAAAAGAGAAATATGCTTGGGTCAATTTTTGTTCAAGGAAAAACATTTAGGTACAATGATAAAGTCACAGGTACACACTGTGATAAGGCAAGGCCATGTAAAAACTGTTGCTTTGAACTTTTAATAAATATTTTATAATGAAACACTGCTTTGAACCTAATATCAACATCCTTCTTTAAGTCCTGTTCTATGTAACATTTTATCTGAGGTAATTTTCTAAAGAACTTTGTGTCTAAGAATGTATAAAGTGACCAGAAAAAGGAAATAAAGTTGTTGGCTGTTGGTTGTTAATTTAATGGCTTGACTTGGAGAGCTTTGCCTATCCATTCATCTATCTATCCAATCATCCATCCATCCATCCATCCATCCATACATACATACATACATACATACATACATACATCTGTCCATCCATCCACATGTATATGTCTGTTTGTCTATATGTTTGTGTATAGGTATGTGTGTATATGAATAAGCATGCATGAATACTTGTGGAGTTGATTGTGACAGATGGTCAGGTCCAACTAGAGTGTGGGTATATGAATGTTTGAATATATATGTATGGATCAATTTATATTTGCCTGTATACAACATCTTAATTCTTTTCCTTTCCTTCCTCTCTGCTTCACAAAGAGTTAGCCAGTTTATCCAGAGAGGTTTCTGGCTGAATCACTAGAAAAGGGAGCACCAGCAATAAATCTTCACTTATGTCCCGCTGCTTTATAATGAGGTGCTAAACAGTTTCTCACCTCAGAGGAACTCAGAAAGGGAAGTTAGCTACAGCAGGTAAGTGGCTTAGACTTAAGGAGAGTGAATGTTTTGTCATTATACAGCAACCTTAAATATCTAATCAGGCCAAGACTACCCCCACCAACACTCTGCCCCCTCCCTCTGCCTCAAGAGGAATCATGCAAGAATCCCTGCTATAGTGCATTTCATGGCTTATTGTAAAACATGTTTGTCTTAATAGTTTTAGTTTGTTGCTTGTTAAGTACCTCAAAAGAAATCAGCTTTGCCATAATAAGATCAAATTAAGTATCTGTTTTCCATTTACTATCTAGCAGTGATATTTCAAAACTAAACTTCACTGACTGCATTCCTATTGACATTTCATTTCTAATGGTTTTCACAATCATTTTTAATATTTCGTACGGCATTTCAAGCTATGTCTGTCTCCATTCTCCAAATTCTTCTAGACTTTTCCTGTGAAAGTTAATGAAGATTAAAAAAGAAACAAAGTGTCATAATGGTGACCTTACTTCTCAGGAACCAATTATTTTCTTTAATCACCACTGTGACAAAATGATGTAACCAACTTACAGAAAAGATTTACTTTGGATAACAAGGTTTAAGTGGGATTAGCACTTGGTTCTTTGGCCCTATATAATCAGTCAGTACATTATGGTAATGAAAAGGCAGAAAGAGACAGGAAGCAAATATAGACAAGGTATTGGCAAGGACTCTTCCTGAGTGTTGACTTACTAAATTTTTTACAGATTTCTAAACATATCTCCAGAAGTTAGAAGTCAATATTGAAGAAAAAACCTTGTAGAAATAGTTTTACATTTTTTATTTATTTTTTTCATTTATGACCTGATAATTCATGAACACAAATAGCATATGAACACATTCACATATGCAAATATGTACATACACACCACACACATGCACACACACACATACATACGAGTTACGTGTGCTGTTTCTGTAGCCAAATTGGTTCCATTGGATTATAACTTCAAACATTTTTTGGTCATGGGACTCTTAGCTTAGACATTTACCTATCTAGAAACTTTTCAAAATACTCTTCTCTCAAATGCACACAATATTAGTAGTAATTTATCTTTTGATTTTAGTGAAAACTTCCAATGAAATTATTCATATAAAATCTTAGCATCCAAGAATCATTTTGGAAAATTACCGTATTATTATTATTAATTATTATCATTATGTTTTCTTTGGTAACAAATAATTTCATCTTATTCTCACTGACTATATACACAGCATGCTAAACACCTAGAATGCTATAACTTACTCTCTTGGATTCCATTTATGTCTCTCATTCTAGTTTCTATTTGTCATCTTCTCTGTAATCAAACATTCAAACATGTTAATAAGTGATTTTACAATCAGGGAGATTTATACTTACCTTGGGTACAAGAATAAATATTTAGATTGTTGTTCAGGATTATGCTGGTTTATGAATGTGGTGGTTTCAAATTCTCCAAGAAACAGGGCTTTACTAGTTCCAGGAAGCAGGCTATGTTTCCAGTATCAGCCACAATTTCCTTCTTGTGGTATGGCATTAATTTCAATTCAAAACCTGGTCATTTGGGCTCACTTTTATATACTTTCATATTATTTGCAAGTAGCAATACTATGACTTCTTCCTTTCCAATTTGTCAGTCTCAAGAAATAAATCAACATTACAAGGAAAATCATATATACCTAAAATATGGTACTTTTTTCTTCCAAGTTTTTTTGTTCATGGCTTTTCATTGCAGCAATAGTGACCCTAAGTCATTAGTCCAATATTCATAAGAGCAATACAGACATGTAAGTTAATAATAGACTGGATTCTAAACCAACACATAGTAAATTAATGATTCTAAGAAAATATAAGTACTCTTATAATTAATTTTGTCATTATTAATAAAGTGCTAACTGTATTAAATAATATCATAACAAATACAAAATAAAGTAAATCCAGTAACCATACTTCAGTTTCCAAACCAAAGCAGTCTATATAATTGAAACTGTGGTTTTAAAAACTCAGGCTTCTAGCATTTTTTTCTTTCTCCTGGCTACTGCCCTGTTGAATAAAGCATGGAGTAGCAGAGTTGTATGAACTTAAGAATGTGATTTAAAAAAATAGCATTTGGAATTTGATCCACATTAGATTGCTTCTCTGGCTTTGGCTAAGCTCAGGGTAGAGCATGATATTTAATGATGTCTTATTATTAAAGGCTTTTTAGCAGAGCTACCTTTCTTCCTGTTACTGTTGATCTGGCTAAGCACTGGTAGACGTATGGTAGATTACATTCAGTCCTGTTTTCTCTCAACTTAATCATGTATAATGTTTTTCTGATTCTATGTTACCTTTTGAATTTTCCCTGTCTTGGAAACAATTCATGTTTTTTTCCATCTGGTTGTTCTCCGTTTTATGATGTGACCACTGAGTGACTTTGAAACCTTCTGGAAAGATCTGTAGCAAGGCTTAGCCAATTTCCTCATGAACTGCCTGAGAGCATATGTGAATTCTGGAACTAAGAACTGTGAGCTAGAGCTAAGTCTTAAACTGTATTTATTCCAAGCTCGATTTGGCACGTGTGCATTTCCTACTATCTCACACTGTCTTTCCTAAATATATCCTCAATTTTAACTACTCTGTAGGAAGCTTGGGAAATGAAAAGTTTGTACCGCATACATCCAAACGTTCCAAATTCTTTCTTCCTAATAGACTGGAACACTGAGGACAGGTAATGAGGAAAACTGTTGCATTAAATTAGCCAATACTTTACTAAAATGTGTTTCTGTTTTTACTAAAACAGAACAATAAAAACCACCCAAACAATATGCCATAGAGACAGTTCACTTTAGACTGAATAACCTGAAAATACTAATACTTTGTTTGAAATGGCCTGCCCATTTTCAACTTCCACACACCAGCAGAAAAGACACATTTTTTTCAGTATGTTTTCTGTTCAACTCCCCCAGATTTAACTATTATGTTTTCCTTAGCATTCCAGAAGGAGAGACAATGTTACTCAGTACTTACCATATTATGATTTGGAGGGAGAGAAAACTTCTGATACTCTGTGGCACAACAGAAGAAAGGTAAATTACAACTCTCTATTATCAATTCCAAAGTGTGAAAGAGGAATTTAAATATGTTTACTTAGAATGTGCATGGTACCTCCTTTTAAGTGATTGTTCAAAGTAATCCAAGTAAAACATTCAACAATACATGCAAAAATATGCTGTTACACATGAAGACATATGAAACAAAACAGGCATAAATATTATAAGAAAATAAAATCTTTTCAATATTTTCAAAACATTGAAGAACAGTTATCTTTCCCAACAGATTATTCTCTTAAAACTGCCTTAATGCACAGAATTATATTGAAATATATTTGTCTAATTTCACATCTGGTATTCTGGTCTTAGAATCTTTTGTTCCTGAGTTAATCTGTCTACATTCCAGAATGCCAGTTGAGTTAATGGAAGAGTTTTATCAATAATTAAATATCACAGACACAGCATCGTGACACAAGTTGAAACATCTTTTTCTGCACAGGTCATGAATTTAAAAAGCTAGTTAAAACACTGCTCTCTTTAAGGCAATTATTTCCATATATGTCCTACTTTGGGTTCTGTTGATGTGATAAACTCTGACCAAAAGCAATTTGGGAAGGAAAGGATAGACTTTGTTAACATACTGCTCCAAATTCCATTGAGACAAACCAAGGCATAGTCTGGGTCTCTTCACATCAATCACCAATCAAGATGAGTCAGTTTAATGAATTTATTCTCTCAGTTGAGTGTCACCCTTCTCAGTTGACTCTAGCTTCTGTCAACTTGACAATCACTATGCAATACACCATACTTCCCTTTCACTTATTGAGATTTCTGTATATAATATCTTGCATGCGAGAGAGAGAGAGAGAGAGAGAGAGAGAGAGAGAGAGAGAGAGAGAAGAGGAGAGGAGAGGAGAGGAGAGGAGGGGGGAGGGGAGGGGGAGAGGGGAGGGGAGGAGAGGGGAGGGGAGGAGGAGAGGGGAGGGGAGGAGAGGGGAGGAGAGGAGAGGAGATGAGAGAGGAGAGGAGAGCAGAGGAGAGGAGAGGGAAAGTCAATACAGAAAAAGCTGATATGGGAGGCAATTGGCATCAATGTTGTTTGATGAAGTCCCAGGCAATGAAATGAGTTTGTATTTACCTAAAATTATACACAACACACAACACACACACACACACACACACACACACACACACACCTGCACACACATATACATATGCACACACACACACATATACACACCACATCTTAAGTTTAGCTAGTTGGACAAATAATGCCCCCAGAAAGAATTACAGATTAACACAATACCAGCACAAAATATTCAAGTCATTAGTGAAGGTAGTCCATGTAATGCCAAAACCAATATGGACTATTGAATTAATCCATGTAGCCCTTGCTTGCCTCTCAAGGGTGGAGGGTTGGTCTTTGTTGATGAAGAAATCACATACCTAGGTAAAGAGACTCTTAAAGCTTGAGATGACACTAACTTGAACATTTCTTTCCTACATCTGACTTTCTTTGTTATAGAAAATACTGTGTGTTTTACCAATGGGCAGGAAATATTAAGTAGTCTTATCCAGTGCCAGTATCTCTGAACCACAACAATTACCAGCATGGCAAGATTTACTGATTTAAAAAAAAACATTCATATAAACTATACATTTCTTAAAATAGTATGTTTTATATAAATATTCTCCAGGGAATACTAAGGAAAATAATGTATGTAAGTTTAAAAAAAGAAATTATATAATATATTTATGTGTAACAATAAAAATATAATATAGGTACATTACATAAAGCAGAAATAAAATTGTGAGACCTGTCATGTGAGATGAGTTTTCATTATTTTCACTTTTAACATCATTTGCTAAGTCTGTGGTCACTTAGAATGAACTTAATTTTTAAATTATTCGAGGACAAGTTATAGCATATATGGTGATGCCTTAGTCAGTGTTCCTATTCCTGTGCAAACATCATGACCAAGAAGCAAGTTGGGGAGGAAATGGTTTATTCAGTTTACACTTCCATGTTGCCATTGATCATCAAAGGAAGTCAGGTTAGGAACTCAAGCAGGTGAGGAAGCAGGAGCTGATGCAGAGGCCATAGAGGGAAGTCTCTTATTGGCTTGCTTAGCTTGTTTTCTTATAGAACCCAAGACTACCAGCCCAGAGATGGTCCCACCCACAAGGGGCCAATCCAGCTTGATCACTAATTGAGAAAATGCCTTACATTTGGATCTTATGGAGGCATTTTTATCAACTGAAGCTCCGTTTTAGTGATAACTCCAGTCTGTGTCAAGGTGACACAAAAAAACAGCCATTACAGGTAAGAACACAGGAAGTTACAATATTAGAAGATCCTATATGCCACTAATGTAGTAAATAATGATATCTCTGATAGAAAAACAAAACGAAGGAAAAATAATGAGAACATTTTTAAAATCTGAAAAAGGAAGTTCTTTTAGTATGAGAAAAGAAAGACAGTTCCTCGGAAATACAAATATAAATATTTATGAAAGAAAACATGTGGATTTACAAACATTTACTTTAAAGTGTTAAAATTATATTTATCCAAAATTTAGTAGCAGTTAAAAATAGAAAAGTAATCTAGTTTCTCAAGGCAAGAACAGCATCTGCTTATAAAAACTAAATTCTGGCCCTAACCCAGACCATTAAACACGAATGCTTTTTTAGTAGAAGAATTTGAAATAAGCACACCAGACAAATATTCCACCTTATTCTGATAGATAATATGCCCTGCAATCCTGACAGATCTTGCATTTTGGGATTAAGTAATTGTTACTTGCTGTCTACAACATGCATTAACTTAGATACTTGGTGAGGGCAATAAATAAATAAATAAATAAATAAATAAATAAATAAATAAATAAATAATAGTGAAACAGAAAACAATGATGCCCTCTAGAATCAAATTCTAGAAGAACAATGCTATGGAATAGGGAAGATATGAACCACCATGTAGGTGAAATTATAATGACATAATCAATTGAATATTTCTAGATGTTTTAAGAGATGCAGCCAAAGAATTAAAGATATACAATTTGCTGCAATAAAATTAATGAGCAAACAGTGTGGATGAGAGAAAAGCCAAAACAAAGGCAATGCTATAACCTTCAAAACAGAGGGAGGTACAGGGAGAAAGAAGAAGGCTTAGCGGATCTTTCCCAAAATTATTGGAAAGTGAACTTGAGTTTGAACTGAGAAGTCTTTGGTTGGACAAGGATGGGGTAGATTTATGATAGTGCCTTTCCACATAGGAAAACCAGAGAAGTTCATTGGAGAATAGAATTCTGTCTCCTCCAAAAGTGAGCAGATAATCATTGCTCACTGATTGTGTGTAAAGCAAGGTCGTAACAGTTTGATGTGAAATGAATATTTAAGTTTATTCATGATGTTGAAAGAAAGGACTTCAAAATATTGGGATTGCAAGTCTGTATATGAGATGTTTTACTTAACAAAATGATGAAATCATAAAATTTACCTGTTTTGCAAGATCTCAAATCCAGAGTCTATATGTTCTTATACTTGTTAGCATAAAAGCTTTAATCAAACTGTCTTAAATTTTAATAGCTTCTATGTTAATAACTGAGAATACAGGAAAACAATGTCATTGTTTATTGCCAAATATTTCTCATTTAATAGACTATTATCTGATTAAAAAATTTAAAAACAATGTGTGTTACTATACAATGCTTATATCAACAAAATATTATTTAGTTTCTTAATATATTATAAAATTTAAGAAATTTCATTCAATTATGTAAATATTAAAATTATTATGACAAACTAAAAATTACATTCTGTGTTTTACAAGTAAATTAATCATTGGCTGCCAACTTTGTTTTTTCAATGCTATTTTTTATTGGAATTTTTAATTTAAAATTATTTTTCCATACAATAAATTTTGATCACTGTTTTTCCAAACTCTACCTCTACCCCAATCTTTGCCAATATGTACTCATTGCAATTAAATATTTTTAAATAACAAAATAACAAACTGAAAATATCTCTTAAGAGTATAGTTCACAGAGAAATGAACAAAATGAAGTGGCTAATGAGTATTTTAAAAAATATATTCAAGTCTTCCTAGTTTGAGAAATTAAAATTAATAGTACTATAAGAATCTACCACAACTTCTTTGATATGTTTTTCAACAAGAAAATAATAACAACATGTGTTAGTAAAGATATGTAACATATTCTTTTCACACAGAATCCTGCGAGTGGAAATGGTTAATGACCTTGTATCTGTACTATATTTAGGGCCAGGTTTCTACAAGCAGAAACAGAGATTGGTAATAGTTTAGGTGAATTTTTCATTATCTGTATGTTTAGTGGCTCCCCCAACCCCTTATATCCTTTGTAGTGGATACTAGCACAAATGACATCTATGCTATCTATATGATCATGAACAAGACCATACCAATCTTCCCCGAGGTTCTTAAGATAATACATGTAACCTATATCTAGAATCCATCTTCTTGGAAGAAAGGGCATACACTTTGCGAAGAGTTGCAATGAAATTATGCCTTGTTGTGCACAAAGGATTTTGTCACACCAGACAACATTTTTCCTAAATTGTGCTGTCCTACATATATATGTCTAAACTAAATTGTGCAGCGTGAGACTCTAATAGTTTGGACCAACGAACAGCTAAGATATGTTGAGCCATATTTCTTTCTTCCTGCAAATGATCATTATTCTGCTGAGTATGGCATTTTCAGTGACCCTCACAATTCATTTTTACCTCTGATTTGTTACAATAACAAGAAAACTCAATCTCTGTTGGTGTTCATTAATTAATGATTTATGAAATATGATATATATACATATATATATGTCATTTTATTCAGATATAGCCAATCTCTCTTTTTTTTTACCTTTTTTTTTTAGCAATCCAGATATATTACATAATGAGAAATAAAAATATATGGACATTTAGTTAATACGTTAGGTTAATTCCCTATGGTCTCTTGCTCTGATTAATATATATTGTACCCGTGGGAGTCAGTTATATCTAAATTCACTCATCTAATTGTTTTTCTGCTAGTTTTGTGTTTGAGTTTTGTGCTGATGAAATACTGTGACAAATATTTCTCTTATATGTTTATAGGTTCGATCTTTGCTGGACATCACAGCCAAAGTTAATAATACTTGTTGACGTCACATAAGACTCAATTCTTCTATTATATTTTGTGCCCAACCTGTTATTTAACTTGACTTTAAGAGAACAATATAACAATTAACTTTGTTTTGAATTTTCCTTCTAATCAACTTTTACAAACTAAGGTGATGCATAACTGCAATCTCAAATTTTATACTCTTCCATGCATCTTACCCATGAGTAATGTAGAACTGTATGTCAGGTGTAATAACCTTTTGGAGAAAACACACACATAGGTTGAAAACAATACTATAAATGAAGATCCACCATATATGCTGAAAGCAGCATGATGATATTCCTTGATCAACAGTAGTGTTTGTGGTATCATTTTATGTTTGGCCCACCATGGGTACAATTGGAGCTAGTGATTTAATCCCATGTAAATTTCTTTCAAAGATTTTTGTAAAGTTTATCTCACTCCATGTGATATTATCTATTGTATTCAATAATTAAAGTATCATGGTTGTTAGAGACAGAAACTCAGATACATAAGGACTGATACACAAAATCACAAAAGAGACAAAGGGAGAGAGAAGTAGAGAATTCAAATTCTGACTAACTTTTGTTTAACTGACATCTAAGAGAAGTGTTTTATTCATTTATTTTCCATAATGTGATACCAATATATTATTGGTGACTATGAGTTTACAATTAATACATGCAAACATACCAGTTTTGTTACATTGTTACATTGTTTGAAAAATTCTAGAATCTTCTCAAGCATTTTCCTAAGAATTCCAACTTAGTTACGGTTTTATTCTCGTTGTTCTTCAGCATATACCCAACTGTAACCAAACTGGAGCCTAGTTATATCCTAGTTGGGAAGCACTGTGTTATATAATTCTATTAATGTTAACCTTTAATGCTTCTCAGCTTTAACTGTAAGAACACACTACCTCCTCATCACTCTGGTGACATGTGAAGGCTGGAAAACCTGATGTTCAGGAAAAAATTTACAATAAACAGACTATGAAGACAGTAAGTATTGTTTGTTTGTTTGGGATATTGGTTTCTTGTTTTTGTTTATTAATGGAAATTATGTTTACCACATGTAGAAAACTTTAATCAAATTTCATCACAATTAATTTTCCCCTTCCTATGCAAAAGTGTGTCATTGTTGTTGTTTTATTTTGTTTTATATTGTTTTTCTAGTTTTCAATGGTCCTGATGAGTTCTTGGAGGTTAATTCCTGGAATGTCAGTCATTGCCAGCCACTTACTTGCACTACATTTTTTTTTCTTCCATGCTAAATTTTATCTTGTCTCCAGTAATAAGTCAATAGTTTTGTTATATATCTGAGTACAACAATATTTTTTTACATGAAGTGTCTGGCATGACTTACAAAGTTTGCACATGTTGGAGCTTAGCTGGAAGATCATATAAAGACCTTAAAGTGGGAAATATGTACTATATGAAGTAAAATTTCAACTAATATTGTACTAATTCTCTGAGAATGTTGGACAAACACATCATTTTATTCTGATCATATTCACCCATAATTCCAGCTCCAATGATCCCAAAATGCACTTCAACCATACCCCTCACCTTATGTGCTTGTAAAGAAAATAATAACTCTACCTAGTTCAGTATATTAATGGTGTAGTACCATCCACTGTAGCAAAGTTAACCTATCAGCATACATAACAATATTAATGACTAAGTAGCTTAGGTTCCTACATAGAAGTAAGTAGAACTGTTATCTTATTCTTCCAATGTATAAAATTGAGTTGGCTTATGTTGTGCCATTCAAATGATCTCTACTTAAAAGGTAATGTCCCTATATTTTATATTGTCTAGTACTTGCCTATACAATGCATTTATCTGCTAACAAACTCATCAATTCATTCCTTCAGAAAAGTATCCATTGGACTGAGCATAGGGGCTGCAATGGAGGAGTTACAGAAAGAACCAAGTAGCTGAAGGGGTTTGCAGCCCTATAGGAGGAACAGCAATATGAACCAACCAGTACCCCTAGAGATCCCAAGAGACTAAACCACCAACCAAAGAGTACACATGGAGGGACCCATGGCTCCAGACACATATATAGCAGAGGATTGCCTTCTCGGACATCAGTGAGAGGAGAGGCCCTTGGTCCTGTGAAGGCTTAATGCCTCAGTGTAGAGAAATGCCAGGACAGTGAAGCAGGAGTGAGTGGGTTGATGAGCAAGGGGAGACAGGAGATGGGGATAGGGGGATTTTGGAGGGGAAACTAGGAAAGGGGATAACATTTGAAATGTAAATAAAGAAAATATCTAATAAAAATGAAAAAATGAGCATGCATGTAAAAATAAATAAATAAACAGAGAGATAAATAAATAAATAAATAAATAAACAGACTCTGTCACACACAGAAGCTTCCAGCATGGCACTTTTTCTTTTCTTGTTCAGATAATTTGCAAATGAAATGAATCAACCAAAGAAAGATGTTTGGGTAACATCTGCTTTCTTCAGTTGTATAGATTGAAACAAAGGGTGTGCTAGAGTACTTCCCATTAATTGTTTCCATTGTCTGTGAATTACCCTGAATATCCAATTGTCTTTATTCTACAGCTTCTCATTAAAACCAAAGCTGCTAAAGTTTGTGGGCCTTCATTTTATATGCTACATTTAATATGCAAACTAATTTTGAAAGGAAGCAGCACCTGCAAATTCAATTGAATTTACATAAGAAAGATAGTAGAGATTCAAAACTTGCCTTGTAGAAGACAATGATAGAGGTAGATATGGTTATGGGTGAGTACTATGTAACAAAAGTTTACTCAGAACTGAATTTCAAGGTCAGAGTAGGAGAAGTAATATACTATAAACATTTCATATAAGTGGACATTTTACATTAAAGCACCCAAGATTTATTCTTCATTCAAGCAGTGACAGAGGGGCCATTTATTTTGTCACCAAATCTTGCATTATTTACTTGAACAACTCACTGGCTCAATTTATTGTTCCTGGGTTTTGTAGATGACATCTCTAATCCTCATACTGTAGAAGATGAAGCAAGAGAAATACCACAAGTTTCAAGCCAGGATGGGAGACACTCAGTGAGTTTTAGATCAACCTAGGCTGCAGTCTGAGATCTTGACAAAGAGAAGATAATAAAAGAAGACAGCAAAAGTGACTCGAATTTCAAGATAAGAATCTGTAAAGGCTTTTCTACCTGACTTGGCAACAAGTATTAAATTCTAATACTGTCACTTGTTTTCCATTTATTTTATTTGTTGTACTTTCTGATATGTATACTTCATGAAAGTTATATGAAATATTTTCTTCTATGTGACAGTCATAAATATCCAAAAAAGCAAACACAAATGGTAATTGATACGAAAATAATACTAAGCATTTATTAGATAGTGTTGTTTTGACAGTTGGTTTTCCTTAATTGGATTTTTAAGAATGAAAAATAAAAAGAGAGACCATGGAGGTGGGAATGTAGTGACATGGGGAAGATCTGGGAGGAGACACAAGAGAGTAAAGTATATTTTATATGTGTGTGTGTATGTTTATATATAAATAACCACTCGTGGAAATGAATACACATGAATTTCCTTTTAAGTCTCATAACAGGAAATTCGGCTACCTATTTACTCTTAGCTTCAAGAGAAGCTATGAAATGTGGTCTCTATGACAAAAAGGATAAATATTGTACATAAGATCTAATCTCCTCGCCAAAATCTTACATTGATATGCCACTAAATGTGAATATATGAAGTTAATTAGAATATATTCATATAACATATATACACTAAAATGAATATATATTATATTTATTATATTGTATTACATATAAATAAGAATAAGAATATAGATAGAAATTACTACAGAGACCTAAAACTGATCATTGTGCAGATAGGAAGTGACTATGGAATCCTTACCTCTAAATGGGATGTGGTGCTTTCAATATATTTGGCCCCATAGGGAGTGGCACTATTAGGAAGTGTGACTTTGTTGGAGTAGGTGTACCTTGTGGGAAGACTATTATTGTGAGAGCAGGCTTGAAGGTCTTAAGTTCTCAAGCTACAAGCTGAACCCAATGTGACAACATTCTTCTGCTGTGTCAGATTTAGAACTCTTAGCTCCGCCAGTACCAGGTCTGCCTGCTACTTACTGTGATGATAATGAACTGAATCACTGAAACTGTAAGCCAGCCCAAATTAAATGTTTTATAAGTGTTGCCTTGGTCATGGTGTCATCTCTCCAAAGTAATGAAACTCTAACTAAAACATTGAATATCTGTATCATTCTATCTTCCCCCATAACACTCAGAACCATTTTTGAAGAAGAGTAGAGATTATAAGAAACACAAACAATTGATATCTGCAGTAGCATACTATTTTTTGAACATACAAATGCACAGTAGTTATGACTGTATGTATAAGATCTGAAGTTCATCAAATCAGCTAAATTACTAGCATGGGTGGAAAAGAGCTTCATCAACTCTATCCCATAGCTATGAAGCTTTTGACAACTAATTTCTGCTAGGACAGTGACAGTAAGTTTATTTAAGGAATGCAGCCCCTGTGAGCTAACATATACCATGGTGATAATCTTCCACCAAGGCATATAGAAGAAACCCTAAATGAATTCAGCTACTTGAAAAATATAAAAGAGCTCATAACATGGGGAGGAACAATGGTGGAAAAGCGAGAAGACACTGAATGAGGGAGGGATGTGAAGATGTGATGTTCTGAGTGGAAATGGGCACCATAGAGTTATATGTTGGAATGCTAGGTCCTAAGTTTATAGAATTGTTTGAAAAGGAAGACGATGTGTAATATTGTTGGGAAAACTGTGTCACTGGGGGCAAGTTTTCAGGTAACAAAAGAACCATAGCATTCCCATAATTATTCTCTCTACCTAGCCTCCAGTAGTGTCTTAGGCTCTGAATTTAAATAATCCTCAAATAACCTTTTTATTTTTTTATTTTTTCAAGTTGCATTAGTCACAATTTTTGTTACAGAAATGCTGGGGAATTTGATAAAAAAACATTGTACTTATATATTTTTTCAATTAAAGTATTATTGTAAAATACTATTATTCAACATACTTTTAGTGACAAATAGAAGTTATAAATTAATTCTACTTTATGGATAATATATAAAGTAACTTTTAACAAGTAGCTAGGTTGAATTCATAACCCATTCATTGATCCACAAGTAGTAAACAAACCAAGAAGCAGAAAAAGATATAAATACTATTTTCAGTCAATATAGTTTTGTAGAAACAAGAGTACTTACTTTGTTAAAACCACCAAAATTAGTGGTGAAATAAATAGAACAGTGGTTGGTAAGATTCAGGGCTTTGAAATGGATTAACCCTTGAGAAATGGAAAACAGGATAAAACCTGATTGTCCTAACTATTTAACTTGAAAGAAATCCCAGGACACATTCTGGAGAGAAATTACAGGTGCAGCCCATTATATTCTGAGTTAAGGAGACAAATTAGAGTCTTGGGAGAGTGAGAGGGCAAAAGTTTCCTGGACTGAGGAACACAAATGAAAGGCTGGCGAGGAGCTAATCCCCAGAGGTGGGTAAAGACTCTCCCTCAAGAACTTAGCTGAATACCAATGAATGTGAAGAAAACATTGCAAGGGAGGAAAGAACACCCTGAGCTGAGGACAACAGAGAGGCCATACTGTTTGTTTACCAGATTGTAAAGTATTATTATTCATGGGACATGGAAAGAGTCAACAAAACATTGGCCTGGAAGGTTTTATAAAACAGGGCCTTGCCTCATTTCAATGAAAACAAAGTAAAAGAACTCTTGGAGCAAAACTAAGTGTAATAATTTAATCACCTCCCATAATAAACCATTCTAGAATATTCTAGGTTTGGTTTTGTTTAATAATAAACTTTATTAATAAAGTTCTAACAAAAAATTGAACATAATACACCAAAATTAACTAGACTTAAAGTGTATTCAATTTTATGAGCTTAAATACAGCTAGATATGACATTCAAAACTGGAAGCCATGAAGCTTCACGTTGTGTATTACACTTTTAGTATTGAGTATATTTATTCACCAGTAAAACTCAAAAGATCCATGCCAATTAGTTTCCTATGCTCATGTTATCTGGGGATGTGTTTGTGGCAATATGAAGTCATCAACAAGGACAGAATCAAATTCACATCTGGGTTCTAATAAAACAATTACCTGCCTTGCACAATAACAGAAGAAGAGAAGCAAAGTTCAAGTGGAATCAAAAAAGCACTGAAGGAGAACTAGGATGTGAGATAATTTTGAAACTTCATTGATTTCATGACTTTACAGTTTACGTTTAAAACTTTTAAAGAATGCAAAAGACCCAAATCAAACATCTAGAATGAAAAAAATGCTATCTGACCTGGATTATCAAAAGAATAAGTAATGATATAAATAACTAGTTATAGAGTGATCTAAGTAAATGTTAATAAATTTGAAAATATAGTAATAAAAATTTTAAATAAAATATGTATAAAAATATGTTAAAATGAAGTTGAAATTTTATCAGTTACTCAAGGAAGAACAAGTGGAGGGTTAATATATATATTATTCTGTAAAAATAAAACCTTCAATTCGTATATAAACCATTTTATATATCCGAGAATAAATTTCCATCCACTTAGCACTTGTAGCTTTAAAGTGCAAAAGTCTTAGTAAGATTGTGATCTATTAGCTAACACAGCAGAACATAGTGAGAAAAAGAACAACCTGGTGACTCAAAGCACTAATTGCCAGAAATCTATTAAACAGGGTGACAATAATTCCTTCAAGGATTCCCAAACAAGAAGCGTGAGCCGGGGCCGGGCTGTGGTGGTGCAGAGGCAGGCAGATTTCTGAGTTCAAGGCCAGCCTGGATTACAAAGTGAGTTCCCAGACAGCCAGGGCTATAAAGAGAAACCCGGTCTTTAAAAACCTAAATAAATAAATAAATAAATAAATAAATAAATAAATAAATAAATAAATAAATAAAATAAAAGAATTTCAAATAAAAAAAAAAAAGAAAAAAGAAAAAAGAAAAGAAGCATGAGCCAGGGCAGTGGTGCATGCCTTTAATCTCAGCACTTGGGAGGCAGAGGCAAGCGATTTCTGAGTTTGAGGCCAGCCTGGTCTACAGAGTGAGTTTCGGGACAGCTGGGGCTACACAGAGAAATCCTGTCTTGAAAAACCAAAAAACATAAATAAAAGTGACAAGTTCACAACATAATTAATATCAGTGATGAGAGCAAAATCTAAAATCAACAGTAGATAAAAGATACATTTTTCTTTTGTTCAGAAACAGTAGTAGGTGGCTTTGCCTGAAGACTCTGAGTTCTGTTTCCAAACTGGACATTATTATGGATACCACAAGTGCTTGCTGGTAGAAGCCTGATATGGCTGTCTCCTGAGAGGCTCTGTCACATCTTGACAATACAGTGGAGGAAACTCATAGCCAATCACTGGACTGAGCTCAGGGGTCCTTGATGGAGGAGTTGGAGAAGGGACTGAAGAAGCTGAAGAGGTTTGCAGCCCCATGGAGGGAGCAAGAGTGGCATTAGGCCAGACCCCTTGAAGCTCCAGGGGACTGGACCACCAACCAAAGAATACACATGGGACGACCCATGGTACTAGCCAGATACATGGCAAAGGATTGCCTTGTTGGACATCAGTGGGAGGAGAGGCCCTTGGGCCTGAGGGTGTTCAGTGCCCCAGTGTAGGGTAATGCCAGGGCAGGAGAATGGGAGTGGTTGTGTGAGGGAGCACGCTCACAGAGGCAGGTGGAGAAGGGATGGCACAGTGGGTGTCTGAAGGGGAGACATGAAAGGAGAAAACATTTTAATTGTAAATAAAGAAAATATCCAAGGGGGCTGGAAGGGGGGAAACTCTGAGTTATCTTGTCTTACTCAAAGTGTCAACTCTGGGGTTCAACATGTAGAGAGGGCCTTCAGTAAGATCAGATAGTGGTTATTTTTTTCCACAAGAGTTAAACTAACATTACTTTAGCGTATGATTACTAGCACATCATTGTAGCCATTGTAGATGAGAATTTAGGGCTGGCTTGCTGTTTTTATTTCTTTTCTGACAGCTTTCCAGGTAGCTTCTTATAATCCAGATCCTATAATGTAGGAATGGGGCATCTAAGTAAGCAACAGCCCAACAGTCTTATTTTCAGTTAGTTGTGTAGGCATTGTCTTCAACTATGAGGCCTTGTTACCAATTTGTGGGGAGTAATTCACAGTCTTGGCAAAGGCATGGGTTGATTGGTCCAACTCAATCACCTGTAACCCAGTCTCCATACTGGAAAGTCAGTTTGGACAAGAGATGACCATTTGAGACTGTGTCTCCCCTATTACTTGGTGTTTTCATTTAGATCATCTTCATACATGTATACATTTTTCACAATTTCTAATGTATTAAGTTTCCACACTAACACTCAAATGCTCATGAGTTTTACATGTATTTCTTCTCAGTAATCCCTTTCTGCTCCTCATCTACACTTGACCTTCGTTTTCCAGACCACTTAACCATACAGACATATCTCTTCTATTTCCACTTCCTAATGAAATCTATCTGTTCTCTCTAGTTGCTTCCTCTATACCTTCTTTCTATGGTTCTATAGGTTGTAGTTGGCTTTCACCAATTTAGCAGCTGATATGGACATATAAATAAATGCATACCATATTTGTATTTAAGGATGTTGAATACTTCACTCATTATGTTTTCATCTAGTTCCACTCAATTCCTAACAAAACTCATGATGTCTTTTTTAATAGTCAAATATTAATTTATTGTGAAATTACACCTCATTTTCTTGACCCATTTTTCTTTGGAAGGGCATTACATTTGTCCCAGATTTTGGCATTTATGAAGAGTATCAATGAACATGGTTTGGTTTTATGGTAGGCTAAAGGACTCTTTGGCTATATGCCCCAAAAATGTTATAGCTGGATCTTAAGATATATGGATTCCCATCTTTCTGAGGACACACACACACACACACTACTTTCCATAATGGTTGTATGAATTGTCCTTCTCATCAGCAATGCATGAGAGTTCCTCTTAATTCATATCCTCACCAGCTTAAGTTTTCACTTGTTTGGTTGATCTTAACCATTTCACAGGAGTAAGATGAAATCTAAAAGTAGTTTTAATTTTTATCACCTTGATAACTAAGGTTATTGAACATTCCTTTCTTGTTCAGCCATTTCAATTTCCCCTATAGATAATTCTCTGTATTTCTGTACATGGCATTTTAACTGGATTATTTGTTTTCTTGATATCTAGTTTCTATTATATATTTTGAATATTAGTCCTTTATCAGATATGTAACTGATGTTCTGCTATACTCATAGATCAGTGCCATGTTTAACTGTCATCAGAGAAGCTTCCTACAACAGATGGAAAAAATAGAGCCCCACTGCAGGACATTATGTAGAGAGTGAGAGACCTTGGAACATTCAGCGCTACATGGGATGTCTGCATCAAATCCCTATTCTCAAAGCTCAGGGAACCCCATGGAAGTAGAAGTAGATAGAGTGTAAAGGAATTGATGAAAAGCACTAAGAAAATAAGCTCCTCAAAATCAAAATGATCAAAGTCCATATGAACTCATATAGACTAAAGAAGCATGAAAACCTGTGCACCAGGTTCTCTTTATATATATATTATGGCTTCTAGTTTAGTGTTTTTATGAGATTTCTGAGCACTGAATGGGGTAGACTCTGGCTCTTGTGCTTTCTCTTGCTGTCTTTTTCTTCTGTCATTTTCTGTTGGTCTGTCTTATCTGGCTTCAATGTGATAGGTTTTGTTTTATCTTTACTATTTTTTATTTGTTATGTTTTTAAAGGAATGAATGGACAAAGCGATGGATTGACGGATTATTGAATGGAAGGATGGATAGATGAATGAATGAATGGAAGAATGAATGTTTTGTTTTATATCATCTGGTCGATGCATTGTGTTTTGTAAGTTTAGGCATTTTGTTTTTATATTGGGTTTTTGGTTTTAGAAAAAGAAAACTGGGTTGATATGAAGGATGAGAGGATATGAAAGAACTTGGAGATGGGCAAGAATATGATAAATATATTTAAATTAAAATTTTTTTAAACAATAAAAAATAGAAATAAGAAAACAAACAACACTTTTAAAAAAGAATACATTGTTCACAGAGGGGAAAAAAGAATATAGAAATGGCAGATTGGTTGGACATTGTATAAGAAGGAATAAAAAGGCATTAATTAAAACTATAAAATAGCAATACAAAATTTCGAAAACCACATACCTATGTGAATGAAATGCAAACCACATGAAATGCAATCCCCAGATATAGGTAGACAATGTTTTTGTCATGAAACAAATTTTTTCCCAGGCTACAAATTTCTTTCCCTGTGCCGTGATTTTGTTGCTGTTGCTTGATTTTATTTTACAGTTTGTCATTTGACAAAATTGCTATCTGACATGCTCTTCTTAGATATTTTCTCAAATGTGGGTTTTCTCCTATTTGAACTCAAATGATGATACTACAAGATCATTTCTTATTTCCCTGCAAAATTTTCCAGCAACAGGTGGATTTCTGAGTTCGAGGCCAGCCTGGTCTACAGAGTGAGTTCAAGCACAGCCAAGGCTACACAGAGACACCCTGACTCGAAAAACCAAAAAAAAAAAAAAAAAAAAAAAAATTCCTTTTGGTTATTTTATATGCATTATTTTATCTGAATCATTCTTTTTCAGTACACTCCTCTATTGAAGTTTCATTACTCACCTCTATTTAAATGTTGTATTGAACGCCATGGCCAACGTTTTAACTGTGTTGCTTAGGGTGAAAGCACCATAAAGCAGTTCTTTGTGTTTTATGTAAGTATCAGAACATAGGAATAAACTAGGTGTGCTGAAAAAAAAAAACTACAAATAATTTTTGTTGCACATGTAGTTCATTAAAATTTTATCTCTAATTACATTGCCATACAGTTGCATAAAAAATGCCTTTCATATTTACATTTATATCTCTATATTCATGATTTATTGTTTTAATTATTATTGAATACCTTAAAACCATTGCTCACATGGAAAATCTAATAAAATACTTAGGTACCTTTAACCATACGGTATTCTCATTGTTTCCATAAGCAAAAATACTAAAATCAGTAAACCTGATAGAATTGACATGGATTTCAAATGTACATCATATATTTGTATTCTGAGGAAGAATTGGAAGTAATCTATCTGCATGTAATAGTGAAACAAAGTATTTGTCAATATCAGTATCTTCTAATTGGAACCAAATGTAATTACAGGGATAAGGAAACATCTATTATACAATCTTAATGAAATCCTGGAGGTCAAATGAAAGGACAGTAAAAACTTTCAGCAGCTTCTGCTTAAGTTAAAATTTCACACCTGAAATGTGTAAATGAAGTTCCACCATCAGATTATATATGATTTGGGAGTCATTTATGAACTGTACTTCCTCAGTTCTTTATTTTCCTGTCACCATAGCAAATTTTTTTTAGGATTCTGACTCAGTATAATGTAAAAATTTGTTGAAATAAATACATACATTCTAGTAGAGCCACTGGTGCAGAGCTGTTTTTATGTTGCATAGAAAAAAGTGTTTAACAGAAATCCAAAATTTCATGTAACTGAGAAATTTTTTTTTTCCGATTTGGAGCCAAGCTAATCTGATGAATACCACTATTAGAAATTTAACGCTGAGCTGGAGAGATGGCTCAGTGGTTAAGAGCACCAACTGCTCTTCTGAAAGTCCTGAGTTCACACCCCAGCAACCACATGGTGGCTCACAATCATCTGTAATGAGATCTGATGTTCTCCTCTGGTGCATCTGAAGACAGCTACAGTGTACTCAGATATAATAAATAAATAAATAAATAAATAAATAAATAAATAAATAAATAAATAAATAAAAAGAAATTTAAATCTTCCATTAATATTTCAAAGTCTTTTGGGAATATAGTATATGAGGCATCAAAGTAAACATCACAAAATATTTTCTTGCTCCTCTATTAATTTTCAATATATGATATTCTGAGTAAATATCACTTGTTCAAATAATCATATTCTTTACAATAATAATGAATTTTTATTTTTAAAATTTAAATTATGTATATATGTATTAAATGTTGCTATATGTGTGCCTGTGGTTATGTGAACATAAGTGTTGGTGCCCATGAAACTCAGAAGGTGTTTCCGACTCTAAGGAGATGGAGTTACAGGTGGTTATGGATTTGCCCAACGTAAGTGTTGGGATCACACTTAGTTCCTCTGCAGAGCAGTAGGTGCCTTTAACCACTGCACATTCTTCCTTCCCTCTGTAAAAATACAGTTGAAATACAAGAAAGATTGTATGGCAAACTGGTTAAGAAATGCAAAATATCAATATGAAGAAAGAAGTATATTTTAGGAAATTAAACTATTAAGAAGGAGCTAAATAATGGGGTGAGACAGCCTAGTATCATTTGTAATGTAATATGAAATATTATAGAATTATGAAAAATATATCAAATGAAAGTCTTAGAAATAATTTTTTGATATTATCTAATTTTGTATAAATATTTTAATAAGAACTTGACTAAACTATGAGCAGGCAAATAAACAACCCTCCATAATGAACATTTAAAAATACACAGGGAATATAATTTTAGAATGTATGCATTTATACATATTATATTATATATTATTATATCATATATTGTATTATTAATTATATTATTAATATGTTATGTTATATTAATATTACATATCTTTTCTTCCAGTCCTTCCCCAGGACCTCCCCTGTGATGCCCCCAGCCATTCATACTCTGTTTCTATTGATAAATGTGCTACCCAGCTTGGATATCAACCAGACATAGCATATTAAGTGCAGTAAGAATAGGCACCTTCTTCCACTTTGAAGGTAAACAAGGCAAACCAATAGGAAGAAAGGTTTCCAAAGGCAGGCAACAGAATCAGAGGTGGTCCCTATTCCCACTGTTCAGTGTCACATACAAAGACCAAACAATACAACTTTAACATGTGTGCAGAGAGCCTAGGTCAGTCCCAAGTGAGCTCTCTTAGCTCAATTTCCTTGTTTTCACACCTTTGAGCTCAGGTTCGTTGATTATGCGAATGTCCTTGACTATTTTGATGCTCTTACAATCCTTCCTTCCCCTCTTCCTCGGGATTATCGAAGCTCTGCCAAATGTTTGATGTGGACCTCTGCATCTGTTTACATCAACTGCTGGCTGAAGCCTTTCTGATGAAAATTGGCCTAGGTACCAATATAAGAACATAACAAAATATCATTGAAAACCATTGTGTATCCTACAACTCTGAGCTATCCAGCCGCTTGGTCCGGGGCCTCTAGGCTGTGTCAAGGGTGGGCTTGCTTTTGTGCCATGTGTCTCAATCGGGAGCAGTCATTGACTCACCACTCGCTCTATTTCTGTGCCACCTTTACCCTAGCACATCTTGCAGACAGGAATCATTGTATATCGAAGGTTTTATGGTTGCTTCTGTGTCCCAGTCCTACCACTGGACCGCTCATCTTGTCACAGGAGATGGCTGGTTCACCCTACATCTTTCCTTGTTAGGAAACTTAGCTGGTCTGACTCTCATAGGAGTTTCCATTGCATTAGGTTTCTAGTTCTTCCTAGAGATGTCTGTGATTCTGCTTGTCTCTCCCTGTACTCTCTACCACCATTGTCTGTCCACCTAATTTCTCATTTTCCCATTCCTTCACATCTCTCCAGACTACCTCCCTCCTCTGTTTACCCACTATGTTTATTTAATTTCCCTCTCACAGACAGATCCATGTATCACATCTTGAGCCTTTCTATTTACATAGCTTCTATGTGTCTGTGAATTGCAGCCATTTATTTTATGGGTAATATCCACATATATGTGAGTATATACTATGTTTATATTTCTCGGTTTGGGTTGCCTCACTTGGGATGACCTTTCCCAGTTCCATACATTTGCCAGAAAATTTCATGATGTCATTCTTTTTAATAGCTGAGTAAGTCTCCACTGTGTAAATCTATAAGATTTTCTCTATCGATTCTTTGGTTGAAAGATATCTATTTTGTTTTCCTTTTCTGAATATTACTCGTAATGCTACTATGAACATAGTTGATAAAATGTTCCTGTGGTACAGTATAGCATCCTTTACATTTATGTAGGAGTAGTAGAGCCAGGTCTTAAGGCAACAGCTATCCCATTCTTGTTTTGTTTTGTTTTGTTTTGTTTTGTTTTGTTTTGTTTTGTTTTGTTTTTTGAGAAACTGCAATATTGATTTCTAAAGTTGCTGTACAAGTTTGCAATCCTATCATCAATGGAGGAGTGTTCTTCTTGCTCCAACCTTCACAGTTCCATCCATAGTACTAACCTTCCTCTTAGGCATCTTGACGATGAGGGGTAGGAGTTGTATGTAATGCTGAACCTCTCACTGAGCTACACTGACTCAGTTAGTCCTTCTTTAACAAAGTGGATTTCCCTGAAAAGGTAAGGCGGAAGGAACCCAAGCACTGCTCTGCGAGGTTATCGGGCAAACCCTCTCTTCCCAAGGTGCATGAGAAACCATGAAAGGTCATGAGAAAAGATAAATCATGACACAAATCAGTGCAAACAAATGTGAATAGAGAAGCAAAGGGCAGACCTTCTCAAGTGGCTGACCAGCAAACTACAGGTCAGCCTCAAGAAAATAGAGACATAGAAAACCAGAATCCAGCATTTGAAGAAACAGGAAAAATGTAACTTCAACTAAGCATCCATCACGTCTGTTAGTGGTCCCTGCCTCCATTTCTATACAATCCAGAGGATTACATTTATCACTATTTTGTAAATGAGAGTTTTTAGTAACTCTAGAAACATTTTAAAAGGTGGGGGTAATCACATCTCATCTCAATATTTAAGGTAAATGAGGTTTTTTAAGAGTTTAAATCATTTCCTTGTCGTTTACTTTTTGGTACAACCAGAAAATAGGACGGACTGTAATTCTCTCTTGAGGGTCACCATAAAATTCCAAAGAGGGGGCTAGTTTTATAGCCTACAAAACAAAGAATATTAAATGGCGATATAGTAATTCAGTTGTCTATTTGTGTCTAGAGTATTTTCAGTTATATCTGATCTCAGGTTTCTAGTAGAACCGACTCCTAAGAAAAACCACTCCTTGGTTTTATTTGGTTTAAAATTTCTACCTTTTATGTTGTAAATTTTATTTACAGTTATCCATTTTAAAGGACAGATGTTACTGTAACATCAAATGTTCACATTATATATTCAATATTCTGAGTTTCTGATGATTTTTTTTAAAAACCTAGACATGTAATTAAGTCATAGACAAATTTGAGACTTGTTTCTAAGAATTCTGCAGCATAGTGTTCATAAAGGCATATCATACTCATATATATTATAAAATAAAATTCCTTATAATTATTTTATTTTTTGGTTTACATATTCTATTCATTCTAGCTGCCTAGAAGATACTGTGTAAGCCAGGATGGACTTGAACTTGTAGAAATCCTGCCTCTGCCTTACATCATTACACCTAGATTTTTTTTAACAGTTTTTTTTTATAGGTTATTTATTTATTTACCTTTCAAATGTTATCCCCTTTATAGACTGATTTTTTGTATAAATAAAATCTTTGATTTTAATATATTTTATCGCTTTATTTTACATGTATGGGATTTTACTGTATGTTTACATACATACTATATGCATGTAGTGTCATGGGAGGCCAGAAAAGTGTGTTAGATATGTTGAACTTGAGATACAGTTATAAGTCACTAGGTGGATAGCTAGGAATGGAAACCACACAGCTAACACTCTTAACCACTAAGTATTCTCTAGTCCCCACAAATATTTGCTATACATTGAACCAGTTTGAATCTAATCAATCCATAAGCTTCGTTTTATATAAATCAGTCAGTTGTCTCAGCAACAATAGATTGAATACCTTAAGTATATTCAAATTTTGCCTGCTTAATGGCTTCATATTAGGATTATATCAGGCTTTTAAAACTTTTTTGAGATTATAATATTAGTACATATATTCTTCCTTCGCTATCCTATCTCAAGGCTTACTATTTCATTTCATTGTCTCATTTTTCTATTACTTGAAAATAAATATTTATAATTAATGTTTCTAAATATTGTATGCCCAGTCTGCATAATGTTAGTTGTATCTTCTTTTTCACAACTGACCTTTGGGACCTGAATAAGCAATTAGTGTGGTCTTCTTTGGGGTCTCTATTGCTCTCACTCTACTCATTTCTTAGTTGTTGGTAGTTCTTTGTACAGGGCTGAAGTCTCAGATTCTTTCCCCATGTTTATTTTGGCTTGTCTATTGTTGTTGTCTTTGTTTAGCTTAATGTTTTGGCAATCATGATTAGTTTTTAATCTATCAGTTTTATTTCTTTAATAAATTCAATATTATTGAATTTATTGATATAATGATCAATGCCAGATCTATTAACATTATAACAATTTCTTTAGTAAATATTTTTATTAAATTGTATATTATGCTTATGCTAGGTAAGAATATGTATGAAATATGCCAAATTACAATAAACTGTCAATTGCATATATGTTGACTAGTCATTTCTGACATACATTACTGTAGTAGTTCACTTTTATTTTTGTCTCATATCTTTTCTCCTATTTTGAGAGATGGTAAAGACTTGACAATACTCTGTAATTCAGGCAAAAAAGAAAATGCCATCTTTTTGGTCACAAAAATCCAGGACAAAAGACTGAAATGACAATTAACATATCAGAGCATCCCTCATTACCTCTGGCTCCTCCCAGGACTTCTCATCCCACCCCCTAACCTAAACCTCTCATTGCTAAGGGGTTGGCTTTTACTTCCCCTTGCTCAGAATGTCCATACCATCCAGCCATTTCTGTTACGCTGGTCTCTTAGCCTCCTAGCCTGTTCTGTGCCTTCTCTATTGCTGTCTCCCAACCTGTCTCCACTGATTGTCCAGATTAGTCTGCCGGCCATGTTCAGCCTGGACTCTTTCATTTGCTTGCTTTCTTGCTTATGTCTATAATTAAAATCTTTCCATATTTTAGAATAGTTAACTCCTCCTTTAATTTCGTTTATTTTACTAACCATCATTTTACCCCAATTTCAAGATTAGCTTGGGAACAGGCCAGTCCAACTTACAAAGTATATTGCCTTGATTAATGTAGTGAAGACAAACACTTTTTTCATAAAAAGCAAACAAATATATTTCTTTAGGTCTCTGTGTAATCTTGAAGACAATCTTTCTGTGTGTTCTTTTTCTGGAAATTAGATTACTGGTAATCCAATATAGCAAAAACTATAAATGGCAATAATGTGGTACCAGTTGTGAAACTTATACAAGTTAGTCTGAAATTAGTTAGAAGTAAAATAAATACAATATATATGTAGAAAACTATACATTGTTGGTGTAGAACATGATAATTTTCCTAAAATATCTGATAGGAAAATTGACTTTAAATAGCTTTTATTTGGAGAGCCATGACACTTCAGTGGCTCATGCACTGTTTTAGGATGTACATTTGATCTTTGACAGTTAAAATGAGGAGAAAAATGAACCAGTATTTTTATTTGTCCCATTTTTGAAACATTTTATTTATAGACTGTGTCATTTCCTAACAGTGAAGGCTAATAATAAAGTAGCATACCTCCCAGGTTAAACAACCTGTTCAGTATTTTAGCCATATTTTTGAAAATTATTTTATCTAAATTTTTGGAAATCAGCTGTATTTTTGGAAATCTAGCAAACTTATAAAATCACTAAAAAATGTTGTGATCAAATCCAATACCTCTATAACATGGCATTAATGTTTATCAAATATTATACACATGTATATTTAATTACTCTCATTACTTAATCCTGAAATATACTTGAAATAGTAACTTCATTAAGCAAGAACTACAGGAGAAGGTCTCCTAAGGATATATGTGGGAGATGGTACAATTCCTAGGCTGGTGGTCCAGGGTTCTATTAGAATGTAGGCTGAGCAAGCCATGAGGAGAAAGCCAGTGAGCAGCATTCCTCCATGGTCACTGTATCAGATTTCTTTCTCTAACTGAATTATTGCACTGACTTGTTTCAATGGTGTGCAGTGATGTGGAATTATATGACAAACATATCCTTTCCTCCTCAAGGTGCTTGCAGTTATGGTATTTCAACATAGCAATAGACAGATTGATACCCTATTTAAGAAAAGTTGGTACATGTAGGGCCATGTTGCTGTGACAGATATGAACATGTTTTTTGGGGAGAATCATAGAAAGTTTTTGGACCATTGGGCTAGAAAACCCATAGAATATTTAGCTAAGTGAGATTCTCAGTGATAGTTTGAAAGAAAAGATTGTTGGTGGGATTGCAAACATGTACAACCACTCTGGAAATCAGTCTGGCGGTTCCTCAGAAAATTGGACATAGTACTACCGGAGGATCCCGCAATACCTCTCCTGGGCATATATCCAGAAGATGTCCCAACTGGTAAGAAGGACACATGCTCCACTATGTTCATAGCATCCTTACTTATAATAGCTGGAAAGAACCCAGATGCCCCTCAACAGAGGAATGGATACAAAAAATGTGGTACATTTACACAATGGAGTACTACTCAGCTATTAAAAAGAATGAATTTATGAAATTCCTAGGCAAATGGATGGACCTAGAGGGCATCATCCTAAGTGAGGTAACACAATCACAAAAGAACTCACACAATATGTACTCACTGATAAGTGGATATTAGCCCAGAAACTTAGTATACCCGAGATATAAGATACAATTTGAAAAACACATGAAACTGAAGAAGAATGAAGACCAAAGTGTGGACACTTTGCCCTTCTTAAAACTGGAAACAATCACCCATGGAAGGAGTTACAGAGACAAAGTTTGGAGCTGAGACAAAAGGATGGACCATGTAAAGACTGCCATATCCAGAGATCCATCCCATAATTAGCCTCCAAATGATGATAGCATTGCATACACTAAGAAGATTTTGCTGAAAGGACCCTGATATAGCTGTCTCTTGTGAGACTAGGCCGGGGCCTAGCAAACACATAAGTAGGTGCTCACAGTCAGCTATTGGATGGAGCACAAGGCCCCCAATGGATGAGCTAGAGAAAGTATCCAAGGAGCTAAAGAGATCTGCAACCCTGTAGGTGCAACAACATTATGAACCTACCAGTACCCCGGAGCTCTTGTCTCTAGCTGCATATGTATCAAAAGATGGCCTAGTTGGCCATCATTGGAAAGAGAGGCCCACTGGACCGGCAAACTTTATATGCCCCAGTACAGGGGAACGCCAGGGCCAAAAAATGGGAATGGGTGGGTAGGGAAGTGGGGGGGGGAGGGTATGGGGGACTTTTGGGATAGCATTCTAAATGTAATTAAGGAAAATATGTAATAATAAAAAATATTTTAAAAAATAGCTAAAAAGAAAGAAAGAAAGAAAAGAATGTTGGGACCAAAGCACAGAATGGAAACCTGGATGATGAAGTTCTAAAGGGAAGTTTGACAGTCTCCTAAAGACTCGATCAGGGTTTGCTATTTTAAGGTGAGAATGTATGGTTTCTCATTAGTTGCAACTGTAGAATCATCTGTGATTAACAAGAGATTAGCACCACTGAACGGAAACCTTTGCATTAGTGAGGCAATTGATGCTGATCAGCTGGAGCTAAGGAATTAGTGGTGATTAAGCAGAAAGCAATATCACAGAGGTGAAGTCTTCTTGGAAGTTTCTTCAGAGTCAGAGCATAGATGCTATTTTCCAGGGACAGCCAAAATTATAACTGGCACAGACATTTGAACTTGATAATGTGTAAGAGTCTCCCAGTAGTATTAGTTTTGAAGGCATGAGGGGGTCATGAAAAGAAGCTGGGCCTTGGCACTATGAGTGATCAGGAAAGGACTTTGGGTAAAGGAAGGCCTCAAAAGGAGTCAAAGCTGTAGGACTGATGGACCTATGGGGAAGAAATGAGGCACAGTGCCAAAGAGAGAGACCAGGAGACTCAGTTGGTGGAAGTGCAGGCCCAATACAGCAGAGGTACTGACATTCTGGAGATGCTAGTACCATGGGACAACCAGCAGGAATGGCAGCAGTGGAGCAGTGAAGCCAGATAGATTCTGGAAAACAAGATGTGGGTGTTGCCAGACAGTGCCAAAGTAGTGTCTTTGGAGGAGTCAAGAAGAATGGGAGTCAAATCTAGCTATTGGAATTTGAGTGATTTATACCAGTTAACTTAGTTTTTCTTTGGTATGACAAGGACTGTTCCCGGGTATGTCGCTCTAGTACTAAGGAAGAATTAAACTTATTGGGAATTTTACAGGAGTCTACAGTTGAAATACTGCATTGAAAAGATATATTTTAAAAGACATATTGTAGTCTTAAACAAATTGAATTTTAAAGTATTTTAATTCATTAAATTATTGAGACTTTTTACATTTGTAAAATATTTTATATTGTTATGTTGACATTAATTTGTAAATTGGATAGTTTTATATCAAATTCACATAAGTTAAATCATCTACAAGAAGGGTATCACAATTTGAAAAATTCCTCCATAACATCCATTTGTAGGAAAGTCTGTTGAGAATGTTTTAATTAGTGGTGGTGCATTGTGGGTAATGCAATCTTTGGGCTGATGGCTCTGGACTATAAGAGAGCAGGATGAGTAAGCCATGGGGAACAAGCCAGTAAGCAATACTTTTCAAGAACTTTGCATTTGCTTCTGCTTTCAGGTTCTTAGCCTATTTAAGTTCCTGGCTTATCCTCCTTCTATGATGAACAGTGACATAGAAGTGTGAGCCAAATAAGCTCTTTTCTCCCCAAGTTGATTTTGGCCATGCTGTTTCATCTCAGCAATGGTACTACAATAAGTCTTTTAATAAGTCTTAAAATTCTGTAACAATTTTTTTCATTTAATATTTCACACACACACACACACACACTCACTCTCATACACCCAGAGCTCCATCCACATTTTCCTCTGAAGAATTCATTGTTAATTCCTACCATTTATTCACCTTTTACTAAGTTGTCCTTTGAGGTGATTAGTTCTAAGGCTATGTTTTCAACATGAGTTAGGACAGTAATGTCACGTTCTAGACTAATATTCTTTCAATCTTCAGATCTTTGTGGCCCGCTTGGTGACCTTTCTAGCTTTGTTTTTCTTCTTGTGCATGATTTTGATGACATGTGTAATTACTATCTATTGCTAATTATAAACAGTAAAATAACCTTGATGAACGTAACTCAGAGAAGCTATCGATGCACATGAGCTTCTTTTGAACTGCATCAAACAAGGCAGCACCAAGAAATTTCTAGAAGTCAAGGCCGTCTTCCAGCTTCTGACTAGGACAGTGATCAATCTCTCCTTTCAGCTCAGCACACTCGAAAGTTATTTGAGCTGAGTGAGGTCCAGCACAGGAGCATGGCCAACACTGATTTAGTTCCAGTGGTTCAGGATAATCACCTAAGCAGAGAAACCAGCTGCTCCCACTGATGGGTCATTTTTACTGTCAGCAGCAATACTGCACCACTGAACATCTTTGACAGACATACTGCTGACATGGAGGCCCAGAATGTCCCCTGGAAGAACTTCACTCATAATATCACAGTGTCTTTCAGAAGACTTTATTTTGATCATGACATTGGCTATAACAAAGGTGAGGTCATGCCAGGGTTAAGAATTCAAGTCTTTCCTCAGCCAACGAGGGCTCTACCAGTACGACCAACTTTTACTCAACTCCTGAAGAGGTACATGCAAAGGCATGACAGTAAGCCAAGTTGGTGGTAGGGTGCCATTCACATTTTAGAACAGTGTGGTTCCAGTAGTACTGATATCTTTATGGGTCACTTTTCATCACTTTAGCAAAGGAATTTTAGTGCTTGGCTCCAGTTATCAGCATTTCAACCAGAAATTAGTGTGAACACTGCTCTGAGTTGCATTTAAATCCTAATGATGATGCTGTGTCCCTTCATGCTTCAACATCTCTTCCAGTAGTAGGTAGCCAACAGGGATGGAATCATTTGTATCTATGAGCTCAGCATTTGACATGCATTGATTACTTTCATTTCCCGTTTGACTTCGATTTGTCTGTAGTAGCTATGACACATATGTTCTGATGGCAAACTATTATAATAAATATAGTGGTCATTTGTCTAAAAATTATCTAATTTTGCAACTCTGTACCCTTAAAATACCTATGTATATTGAATAACTTTGTTTTCCAGAAATATCTCCCACTAGTCATGGAGAAAGATCTTTTTAATATGATATTGAATTGATTTTGCTTATATCTTTTGAGCAGTTTTACACTGGTATTCATCATGAGAGTTGGTCTGTCTTTTTTTTTTTCCTGTCTTTCTTTTCTATCAATTTATCCTTTACTTACATTAAAATTTTAGTGACACCTGCTTCGTTTAATGTACTTGGAAGTACACTGCCTTTTCTATTATAAAATAATTTATGTTTTAGTAACTTTATTATTTACATGTTAAGATGTGGACTGAGGTTTTGATATCGGTTGAATATATTTACACATTATTGGATTACAATATTTCTTTTCAATTTAGTTTGGAATCTTTCGAAAGTTTACAGGAATCTTTCCAGGCCTGAAGTATATGGCAGTGTGTCATTATTCTTAACATAAATTGTTGTCTATGGTGGGGTTCAATGCTTTAAAAATACTTGATGGCCACAGAAATTCTTAAGAAAGAAAACATTTAATTAGGGTTGACTTACAGTTTAGAGGTTTAGTCCATTATCATCATGATGGGAAGCATACTGGCATACAAGCAAACATGTTACTGGAGAAAGAGCTGAGAGTTCTACAATCACAGGCAGCAGAAAAAGAACTGTCAGCCCCTGAACTTGAGCATCTGAGACCTCAAAGCCTGTCTCTACAGTGGCACCTTTCTTCTAATAAGGCCATAACTACTTCAACAAGGCCACACCTTCTAATAGTGCCACCCCTTAAGGGACAAGCATACAAACACTATTCAAAGTCTATTGGGAAACATTCTTATTCAAACCACCACAATTAAGAATTAGGTTGTAGTCTCTAACCTATTTTTTTTTTATGATTTCAATTTGAATGTATACTTTCATTAACTAATTCAGTTATAATTTTGTTGATTATTTACTTCTAAAATACAATCTATTTTGTCAAATTTCTGTTATTTCTATTTCCTCTGTTTGATTTTCTGCCTATTTTAGGCTAAGCATTATTTACTCTTAACAATGCAAGAAGTTAGTTGATTACAATTTCTCTTCACATTACTCCTCCCAGTTCCTTCCCTCCTTATTTGCCCACTAGATCCACTCCCTTTCTATTTCTCATTGGAAAAAAACAAACAAGCTTATAAGAGATAACAAGGAAACATGACTAAATATGATATAATAAACTAAAACAGAAATCATTGCATCAAAGCTGTACCATGCATCCCAACAAAAGTGTTGTCACAAGAAAGCAACACTCAGGAATTTCATAAAAATACTAAGATGAAAGCTTTAATACGATGGACAAAGGACCCAGTGCAGGCACATGTTGTACTTGTGCTTGCTTCTTTAGTCTCTGAGAATTCACATGAGCCTTTCCCAGTTAATTCAGAAGATTTTGTTCTCCTGGCCTTTGGTCACCCAAGCAGCAACAGGCATGGTTTTTATTTCTTAGAGTGGGCCTATGCCAAACAGGATGTTGGCTGGCTACTCCCACAAGTTCATTGTCCTAACATAATTTCCATGCAGGACTGATTATAGGTCAAAAATTTTCTCTTTTGTTAGCTTGCACAGTAACTTCCTGTACCAAACATATTAGAACATAGGCATGAAGGTTCCATGCACGTACCACCTTGATTTCTACACCTTAAATGGGTTATGTTGGTATAATCCTAAGCAATGGTACCCTGTTGTTCGTTTGCAGAGAGCACTTAAGTGTCTTACCGACAGTCTGTGTTCTTAGGGGATTTCCATGGGGAGTGTTTGGTCAACAACTGGATATAATTAAGCACACTCCAGCCACTGGAAGCCTCACCTTACTACAAGAGATGATCAGATGAGTCTTAGTTTCCCCATTATTAGGAGACCTCATTACAATCGCCATCATATTTTTAGGATGTTTCTCATACAATTAGCTTTTATACTGACCATCAGTTGCCCCTCATTTCCATCCGTCTCTCCCCGTATTAACTTTCTTGAATATATCTCACTTTCTACTCTCTACATAATCCTCCCTTTCTTCCCTCTGTCTTCTAATCTACCTATGAAACACTATTCTACTTCTCTGTCCTAGAGACATTTGTGTGTTTCCTCCTAGTACCTTCCTCTACACCTAACCCCTCTGTGTCTATGCATTGTTGGTTGGTTACCATTTATGAAATAGCAAATATCTACAAATTGGTAAATGCATGCCACATTTAATTTTCCGAGCCTGGATTATGTCACTGAGGATAATTTTTGTTGTTGTTGTTCCATCCATCTGCCAGTAAATTTCTTGATAACATTTTTCTAACAGCTGTGTAATACTTCATTGTGTACGTTTTCTTTGTCCATTTTTTACTGTTGAGTGTCATCTAGGTTGTTTCTATTCTCTGGCTATTGTGAATAGAACAGTGACAAACATAGCTGAGCAACTGTCCTTTTGGTAGGATATGAAACATTATTTGGGTGTATGATCAAGAATGGTATAGGGGAATCTTGAGGAAACACCATATTTATCTCCTTATTTATAGTGGCTCTACAAGTTGTACTCTCACCAGCAATGAAGAAATTTTCCCCATAATCCATGTTCCTGCCAGCACATGAGCTGTCATTTGGGTTATTAATCATAAATTTCTGACTGGTATAAGTTGAACTCTCAAAGTAGTTTGGATTTTCATATCCTTGATGGCTAAGTACATTGACCTTTTTTGTTTGTTTGTTTGTTTGTTTCTCAGCCATTTGAGTTTCTTCTACTGAGAACTATCTGTTTAGATTTGTACCTCATTTTAAAAATGGATTATTTGGGTTTTTAATATCTAGTTTCTTGAGTTATTTATATCTTTTGACTATTTATCCTCTATCCAATGTGGATTTAAAGGAAAAACTTTCCCATTCTGTAGGCTGCTCCTTTGTCCAAATGATGGTCTCTCTAATCTTATAGAGACTTTTTAGTTTCATGAAATCCCATTTATTAGTTGAAGATCTTAGTGCTTCAGCTATCAGTGGGTGTTCAGTTCAGGAAGTCTTCTCCTATGCCAGTGGCGTTAAAGCTCTCTCCCACTTTCTGCTCTATCAGGTTTAGCATGCCTGTGTTTATGTAAAGGCCTTTGATCAATTTGGCCTTGTATTTTGTCTAGGATGATAGGTATTTATATGTTTGCATTCTTCCACATGCAGCTACCTAGTGTGACCAGCACCATTTGTTGAAGAAGTTGCTATTTTTACAGAGGCACTCTCTATACATCTCCTGTGGATCCCATAGATCTTTCTCTTCTAACCTTCCTCCTCTTCTTGTTGCCTCGTCTCAGCCCCAGCCCCTTCACATACCCTCTGATATCTCTTGCCAGAGCAACAAGTAAGCTGAAGACTGGTCTATTCTCATTTGATTCTATAGATCAAATCCATCTAGTTTCATTGGAGTCCTTGGTATGTAGGCAAGAGGACAACTTATTTTGCTCTCCCTCTATGAAACTAAGAGAATGGATCTCAGAAGATCCATCTTACTTTTGTTTCTAAGGTCTACTAGTCAAATATTAGCTTAATACAAGTAGAATATTTCCTATAATTTTGATGTGGTAAGGATGTCACTGATGCTCCACTGGATTAAAATTACTTTTTGATTGCTCCCCGAGAGAATTAGTTTCAACCTGGAACATTGTTTTTTGTTGAGAGGGCAAGGGCTGAGTAATCTTTCTGTGGTATCATATTGATGTCACTTCTTACAACTTCTCCTCATCAGAGAACTGCAAGTACGTGCCATAACTTCAAATGTGTGGTAGTAATATCTACCAGTCATCTCTTATGAGTCAGAGCAGTACTGAGTGCCTTATGCCAGACGATTTTCTAGTTACTTTGGAGCACTCTACCATTGGCTAGTTTGTTTGATTAAACAAAATCTTTAATCTTTTACCTATGAAAGTTATTTCTTGAACCAGTAGCAACTAAAAAATCCCTGCCTTTATCTGTACTGGTAAATTTCATAGTTTACTAGCATATCCAGAAATCTCCAACAACATAAAATTATTTATTGAGTCTGTCAAGTACAAACTTTTGCTCATGAAATTGGGTGAATTATAGGTTTGAGAACAGGGCATATTTACTTTAAAGGAAAGCTTTGCCTCCTCTGCTCTTAATTCAGAGAAATGCTGCCAGCCTTTCAGAGAGAGAGAGAGAGAGAGAGAGAGAGAGAGAGAGAGAGAGAGCTCTTAACTTGCTGTCAGCAGTGCAGCAGGGACACTTTGCCTAGCAAGCTTCATGTCATTGGAGGCATAACTCTTAATTACAAAAAATCATCGTGGAGTTAAAAACCTACAGGGAAATTAAAAGACTTGCAGCCAAAACCCCTGATAAGGAGATCTACTTTACACAAATTAAATTGACTTATGTTACCCAAACAGGCCCAGTGATTTGGAAAGTCTGTCTCTTTTGCATTGCAGACTAGTTGTAACTACATAGTTCATTACCTTAAAAGATATAGACATGCTCAAATTGAAAAAAAAAAAAAGTAGACTTTCTGATTTAGAGTTGAAAAGTAATGGAGGATCGACCTACTTAAATTAGACTGTAAATCTCTGGAAAGAAGGAATCTTTATATGCAATTTTTTTCTAGTTGCATATTTTTCAAGTTCTCTTCATCTAGTATTCTCTACTTTGGAATCTTCAGAAACTTAAGTATTACAGTTCTTATCCAAAGTATACAGCAAAGTTTTTCTAAATAAAAGTAATATATTATATAATAAAATAATATGTTGTACATACAGTTCAGCTATTAGTTTAATTATTTGGGCATGAATGAAACTGCTGAGATGAAACATTCTAACTGAGATATGTAAGTCTACACAGAAGATCCTTATATTCCATATGTGTTAATACACACATATTCTATTTTGTGATAAAATTGAAGTATTATGACCTATAGAGATTAAGTATCTATCATGTGCCATATAATTTAGCAATAGAAGACAGTGAGAATCAGGCATGAAAGTCTAACAAGTGGGCAACATGACCAAAACAGACCTTTCATTGTGTTTACAGGAAAAGAACTAGTTTTGTACAGAGTTGTATGGAATTTACAGCCAAATCATTTACAAATTGCTTCAGAAAAAAACAGATGCTCAGATAGTTGTGTACATAATGAAAAGCTCAAAGGACATTATGCAAAGATGATTATGGCATTGCAATAAAGAACTAAAATGAAAAAGTGAACCACAGAAAAATCTAAGTGTCAAGTCTTGGAGAGCATCCTGTCAGTCTGTGTACAGCAACACCACCAAGAAGGTATAAAAACTGAACTTAAGGCTCAAATTGAGTAATGAAGATAGTATTCATAAATGAGAAGCAGACTAGTAACTAGGAATGAAGTTGTGAGTAAAGGTGATATTGAAAGGAATCCGGATAGCCTAAAGTAATTTCTCATCATACACTTAGTGTGTTAATAATCCTAGATTCTAGGTCAAATACACTCACATCTAAAAGATTTGCCAGCCATTCACTGCAAAACGATCACTGGTGTCATAACTTCACAATTGTTACACAGTTCTGCTTCTCCTTTGGTGCCTTGTCTTTCTCTTTTTTTCCTTTTTTTCATTTATTTTGTTTGTTCTTATTTTGTTTTGATTTGTTTGTATTTATACTTGTTAATGAAGCTTTCAAGTTAGAAATGTTTGCTTAATAATTGAAGCATCACAAACACACACACACACACACACACACACACACACACACATGCACACCAGTGGACACAATTTTAGTTATGAAAAATAGAATGAAAATATTGAATACATTAAAAATAAATGTATATTAAAATTTAACTTTAAGAAAATGATAGATTTTCAACCTGTCTTGACATAGCATTAAAACTTACTTTTTCTTGGGCTATTTCTCAAAATAAAAATTAAATAAAGTAATACAGTTCCCTAACTTAACATATCATCATTCAATCACATATTTATAAGCATTGAAAACAACGTATCTCTATAAATAATACTACAGCATACTACTCATCTATGCATGTAGTTACTATAAATTCTAGGACAGGATAATCAGTTCTAATTTCATTTTCTATAAGAACATGAAAAGGCTAGACATAGATAATTCTGCAATTAAACGATGAGTCATTGTCCAACATGTTCTCTAAATCGCCTCTCTTTAATTTTGCCTTTGCAATTATAAGTATTCATCTCCTTTTCCATCACAAAATTACATTGCCATGAAGGGCAGGAGACGTGATCATTATATCTATCAATAGCCACTTTAGAATTATATACTCTAAAGTAGCTCATATAGTATAATGTTAACACTTCCTTTCTTGTGAATTCTAGGTGATTTGTCTCAGCACCAAACAAATATATTGAATCTAATTGAAGAGAATGTGAGAATAGAAAGGATTGGCATAGGAAAAATTCCGGAACAGAACACCAATGGCTCTGGGTCTATGACCCAGATAATTGATAAATGGGACCTCATAAAACAAAAAAGTTTCTGAAAGGAAAAGGACACTGTCAATAAGACAAAACTGGAATCTTCAGATAGGGAAAAATGTTTTTACTAACCATATATCTGATACATGGCTAATATTCAAAATATATAAAGACTTGAAGAAGTTAGACTCAAAGGGAAAAAAAAACAATTGAAAAATGGGGAACTAAAAAGGATTCTCAACAGCGGAATCTTGAATGGCCAATATGTACTTAAAGAAATGTTCAAAGTTCTCAGTCATTAGGAAAACACAGATCAAAACAACTCTGAGATTCTATCTTACACGTATCATAATAGTTAAGATTAAAAACTCAAACTTAACACATGCTGTCAAGTAAACGGACCAAGGTGAACACTTCTTCATTGCTAGAAGGAGTGCAAACATGTACAAACTCTTTGGAAATAAACGTGGAAATCAATTTGGAAAACTGGGAATAGTTCTACCTCAAGACCCAGATATACCACTCCTATGGATATATGCAAAAGATGCCCAATATCCCACAAGAACACCTGCTCAACTATGTTCATAACAGCCTTATTCACAATAGCCAGAAGCCTGAAACAACCTAGATGTCCCTCAGCTGAAGAATGGATAAAGAAAATGTGGTACTGCTACACAATGGAATACTTACTATTCAGGTATTAAATACAAATACATCATGAATTTCTCAAGCAAATGGGTGGAACTTGCAACTATCATCATGAGTGTGGTAACCCAAACCAAAATGGACATACAAGGTTAATACCCACTAATAAGTAGATATTAGCCATAAAATACAGTCCACAGACCCAAAAATCCTAAACCATAAGGCCCAAGTGAGGATGCTTGAATTTCACTCAGAAGTGAGTTGAGAATAAATAGTCTTAGGCGGCAGATGGAGGGAGGGAATAGAGTGGGAAAGGAGATAGGGAAGAGAATTGCTGGGGTTCAAGATCAGGTGTGGGGAGGGACAGGATGGAACGATGAGCATAAAAATGAATGAAAGTCTGCCACTGGCAGTCTTCAGAAGGTTGGGGGTTATCTCCAGGAAGTGACAGAGACCAAGGAGACAGGAGGTTCCCAAGAATCAGTGGGGCCGATATTACCAGTGACATCATTGGGTATATGGAACCAGAAGAGGCCACCTCCTGTAGCTAGGCAGGAACCCTAGTGGAGGGATAGGGACATCAATCCATCCACAAAATTCTCTACCCAAAGTATATCCTGTCTACAAGAAATGTAGGGATGACTTAACTCAGATAGCTACAGAGATCCACAGCTAGACAGTGGATGGAGCTAAGGATCTCTTACAGAAGAGTTGGTGGAAGGATTGATGGTCCTAAAGATGATAGGGACTCCACAGGAAGACCAATAGTCAACTAACTTTGACCCTTGCTGCTCTCAGAATCAAATTTGAACCACCAACCAAAGAGTATACAGAGGCTGGACCTAGGTCCATATGTAGTAGACATACAGCTTGGTCTTCATGTGTGTCCTGAATAACTGTCTAGAGGTTATTCCAGAACCTGTTGTCTGTCTGTGAGATGTGTTCCTCTAGCTAGGCTTCCTTGTCTGGCCTCAGTGAGAGAGGCTATGCCTAGCCTCATGGAGACTTCAAGTACCAGCTTGAATGGAAGATACTGAGAGTGGGGAGTTCCACCATCTTCAAAATGGGGGAGAATTTTGAGAAGGGTTGATCAGGAGAGGGGCAGCTATCAGGATGTAAAGGGAGAAAATAAAGAGAAATTTGTTATTTTATATTTAATAAGTTCAATGAAAATTTCAAGAAAAAGGTTTAAGTTAATTGTACTTATGATAGGTGGTTAGTGTATTCTTATGTAGTATTAGATATACATGTTTTAATAACCTGAAATAAATGCTTACATACTCATTCAATTTTGATCCAATTTCTAATACTTTTACTATTTGTTTAATTCTTTCAATGTTAATAAAACTCTTTAGGGGTTGTTTGCTTAAATATATTTTTCAAATGAAAACAATATATTGATTTTAAACTGTAATATTTTAATATTTCTTCTATATCTTCTTTATATTTTCTCAAATCCCTTCTAAAACTAATTCTTCTACATTTCCTATAATTAAGTATTTTTGTTTTGTCAAAAGTAGAATATATTAGTTTGATATTTGAACATTTTAATATTTATAACTGTATATTAATTTATCTTGGGGATAAAATACTGAATGTAAAACTATTAAGACATGTCAATGTTAGATTCAAATAGTGCTTTATGAACTAATCAAATAAATCTTATGTAAATAATTAACTTTCATCAGCAAATAAAGGTAAAATAATACTTGACATAAAATTAACCACAGTTGCTATTTACAAAGTGAGAAAGGTAATCGATTTTTAGTGTAATTTTGATCACAGAAAGATAATTTTATATCTTGGAGAAGAAAGTGGCTAACTCTGCCAATGTCACAAAGAAAGCATTACTGAACATTCAAGTCTAGATAGTGAACAATACACACTTCTGTCATATACCAGTACCAACCCAGAAATGTATGACCCAGGCTTCACTTTGATAATGATGGCCCTAGGGAGACAAGTTAAAGAGTTACTGCAGGCAAAAGATGAATTTAAACTTTTCATAAATGTGCACTCCCAGACATGAGCATTTTTGAAATATTTGGAGTTCTGTAATGCAATTGAATTTTCCTGATGACCTTTGATGGAACTCTGGCATTTATAAATCACATCATTCTACATCATGTTTGCTTCACTTCCTTGCCAATTAGTCAATACAAAAACATAGGGTGCATAACGATAGGAGACAGCAGAGTTCCCCTCACAGTTTAAAATTAGGTGATCTTGAGTAGAAAAGGGCTGACAGGGTTACTATGAGACTTAGCACACTCTGACCTACCCAGAGGCTAGCGTTAGTGCATGATCAAATTTTTCTCTTTATGTTTCCCTTTGTCCAATTCTTTCTATTCTAAATCACTTAAGTTCAACTGTCAGACTCTGGTGAGCATTAGAGCAAAAGAGTACAAAGAAAAGAGTACACACACACACACACATACATACATACACACAATAAATAAATGTAAAAGAGTAGGACACAAGTTAATATATTAAAAAAACAACAAACATCATTAGATGATTTTTTTATATTTTATATCTCTATTCATCTATTGTTTTCCCATGTTATGAATCCTCTGCCAGATAATGACATTCTAAATACTAGAGTATGAACGTATTATTCTATACAGAAAATTATTTGTCATAAGGATTTTTAATTTAAATGTAAAGATCAAAATGTACTATCTGAACAAAAAACACCATGCAGACACATGTATATAGTTATTGACTTATAATTAAATGCAATAATCTAGGAATTTTACATCTGTAGTCCTATAAAATATATTCGACTTATTGACAAATATATATGGTTAGTGGCTATTTTATTAGGCAATATAGATACAGAATATTTCAGTCTCTAGGCATCCTATTGGACAAGAATAACCTGAAACTAACCACGAGAAAGGAAATTGCAAATGATGGTTTGAGATCTGAAGGACTAATGGCAGGAAAGGCAATTAATAGAGGGGTTTTAAAAACATATAGATACAAGCCACATAAAGTGAACAGGCAGAAAGATAAGCTGAATAAGTGGTATATTTACATAATTATACACAACTGTTAAAACGAATCATAAAATATGTAGGCAAATTGATTGAACTAAAAAGAGTCATGCTGAGTGAGATAAATTATCTATTTCTATATCTATCTATCTATTTATCTATCTATCTGCCACTAAGTCATTGATAATACAGCTACTATCTATAGAGGGTATACATTTGGATGTCCTGAGAAGGAGAAACAGCACAGATTTTACAGGTAGACTGTTGGTGGGCGTGGAGGAGAATAGGAAAGGCAGGTAGACAAGAGGAGAGATCCTTGGGTAAAGGAAGAGAACGTGGAGATATCTAGAGCTGAGGATCACTTGAAATTTATGTTGAAATTTATACAAAGGTGATGTTTTTGAGATGTATTAATAATAGGGAACACAGAGTCTCAACTGGCCATCAATTGTAACCAAACAAGATTTCCAATAGCAGAAATGCATTATATTACATCGAGTTGTTGGCTAAGGGGTCATATGAAACTCCCCACACAACCTAGGCTATTTCTTAGACAATGTTTTCTCTCTGTACACTGACAGTAGGGCTCCATTGTTGCTGACAATACCTATACAATCAATTCATGGATCATAGAGAAGGTCACTAGGAGCCTATCTAAATGGAGCCTTCACCCTTCTAGGTCTGTGTTACTTGGTGACCCAACTTCAATTCCTCTGGCTAAAATACAGACACATCCTCAGTATACATCTTTAATTCCAAGCAATGTAGGTAAAGTTAGTTTATAGAAATAAGCAGCCATGTTTGAAAGTGATGGCTAATTGAGGGATAGGCAAAGTCAGAAAGAGATTAGAGAAAAGGTGTTAGAGATATGATATGCTCAACCCACATGAGAATAGGATAGGCACATGGCTACTTAGGAGAGCATTACAGGAAAGACAGGAAAGGACTTAAGAAAGAAGTGGGGAGAAGAGAGAGAGAGAGAGAGAGAGAGAGAGAGAGAGAGAGAGAGAGAGAGAGAGAGAGAGAGGAGGCAGGAGGCAGTCAGGCAGTCTTACTGGGACAGTTTTACTGAGACAGGTTGTAGGTACAGGAGAATTCAGAAGGAACCAGAGAAATGAGAGCCAGATATTTAAAACAGATTGCCAGAGTTAGTTTGAAGACAAGCAGTGAAATTCAATGAGAACCTGAGAGAAGCTGGATTGAATCAGTCATCTTGGAGAGATGCCAGAAAATCTGAGCTGGTCCAGTCAGCCAGAGTTCAGAAAAAAAAAAAACAACAACAAAAAAAACAACAACAAAACAACAACAACAACAACAACAACAACAACAACAAAAAAAAACAAAAAACAAAAAAAAAAAAAACCAGAAAGAGTGAGCCTAAGTAGCAGTAAACCTCAGAGACCACAGTTACATCTGGTGAGTAAAAGATACTTTTATGTATCACCTCTATTACTTGGAAAACCATTACAACACAGGAAACCTTGACACATGAACAACTTTACAACCTCGGCTGGCTCTGGAACACAGCTTCTCTATGCCGATTCCGATCCTTGGGCTGCTCGTTCCCAATTATTAATTAAAAAAAAAAAACTCTTATGGAGGTGTTTTCTCAATTAAGGTCCCTCTTCCCATATGACTCTAGTTCGATCTAGTTGACATAGTACTAAACAGCACAGGCATTTAAAACAGGAACGTGAGGTTTTTTTGTTGTTGTTGTTGTTTTGTTTTTTGTTTGTTTTTTTTAACAGTCCTCATTTTTCTAAGTTAAGTCTTATTTACAATTAATTCTCTAAAACAAGTTATCAAAAGACTAATGAGGAGACAAAGAAGCACACACTAGATGATTCTCCTTTGGATACCTGTGTGAGCCAGGTTCCAAAATCTGTAGTTGCTCAAGTGAACACACATTTGTTATTGGAGCAGCTGGCAATGTTTTGTACAATCTGTGTTCCAGAAATTAATTGTGAATATTAAGAATAATTCCAACCTGGATTGCAGCTGCGCAGACTTTTTCCCCCTCCTAGGCCTTTATCAGGCCCATTTCTCCTTCTCTATAACTAAAGAGCAGAGATTTCAGAGTACAGCATGCAAAGCCTGCCAATTCATAATGAACCTATACAAGTAAGACATCTGTTTAAGACTCCATGACTTTAGTCTTTTCATGACTGGAACATGCCAAATTATAAACACCATATGAAGCACTAAATTGCTCTGGCTCACCTTCCATTGTTAGTTTATATATTTTTTGAAGATCATCTAAATTAGCAAGTTAATCAAAATTGAGTGATTGAATTTTGCAAGTATCCAAGAAAAAGAGGCAGATAGAATGATTAGAGTTAGTGCACAGAAAAATATTCAAATGGAGTATGTTGCCTGTGGTGGTAATAAAATTGACTTGAGAATCTCCTTTATATAGATTTTGTAGAAGTTATTTTCTATTTTAATTTTATTTCTTTTAAAATTATCAGGTGGTGGTGGCGTACCCCTTTAATCCCAACACTTGGGAGGCAGAGGCAGGTGGATTTCTGAGTTCGAGGCCAGCCTGGTCTCCAAAGTGAGTTCCAGGACAGCCAGGGCTATACAGAGAAACTCTGTCTCGAAAAACAAAAACAAAACCAAAAACACCCAAACAAACAAACAAAAAAAAAAAGAAAGTGCCTTTTGAGCCAGGTGTGGTGGCGCACGCCTTTAATCCCAGCACCTGGGAGGCAGAGGCAGGAGGATTTCTGAGTTCGTGGCCAGCCTGGTCTACAGAGTGAGTTCCAGGACAGCCAGGGCTATACAGAGAAATCCTGTCTCAAACCACCCCCCCAAAAAAAATTAAATAAAATTATCATTATTTTTTAGATAATACATGTTTCAGCCATATTATTTTAATTTCCTTTTTTTACTTATTTAAAAATAATTTTATTCATTTAGTGGCAGTAGGTGCCAAGGAATTCACTATGGCTGCTAAGCTTGTGGTTCAAATGTCTATATTAGTTTAACATTTCACCAACATTATTTCTTGACTTACAACAAAAATTAATAGGTGCTTAAAATGATAGATTTTGGAATACTTTAACAATGTCCATGTTTCTTCATTTATAACATTATTACACTAAGTTGGTGCATTCTTAATGGGAAAAAATTATTCACAAAATAAAATTATCCACATAATTTCTATTTAAATAGTTTACATAATAATCCATATAATTATCCCCTGGATAGAAATATAGATAGATAGATCAATAGATAGATAGATAAGTTATATAAATATAGATATATGTATACCTATAAATATGAATAGAGAGATAGAGATGTAAATTAGATATAAATTAGATATCTGTAGATAAAGAGAGAAAGAAAAGTGAGATGAAGGCCTTTGGATTTGAGAGGAAGTAGGGAATAAGCGGGAAGTTGAGATGGTGATACAATGGGGTAAAATGATACAAATACAGTTATATACTGTATAAATTATCTAAAAATAAAATTGTTAGAAAAATCAGACTATATAATTTTAGGAGGTATTAGAAAATCCTATTTATAACAGTGCCACCAGTTTCAAATTTGTTTTTGTTGTATCTCATTTTCTTATAGTTTTCGTCTTTAGCTTTATATTTTTATTATTTCCAGTATACAATACGTAAGTAAATCATGTGATATTCATAATTAGAATAAATACTTACCATAGTGAAATAAATAATATTGTCTCTTGTGTATATCAAGTGATATTATGATATTATTTAATAGAAATCTGTATTCTATGTGCTGTATTGACTCCATATTTTGTTGTACATCAGTTCTCTTGAGTTACTTCCTATACAGACATGCCACTTTAGTCATTTACCCACCCCTCACATTTCCTTCTATTTCTTTCCATTGCCCCTGATTATTACAACTTTATTAGTACTTTCCAAATATGTGATGGCTTTTAAAATTGCTTTGTTAGATTTGGTTTTTGATTTCATACATATGTGAAGACCTGGAACATTTTTTTTCAACATCTAGCTTATTTCATGTAGTACAGTGCTTTCATTCATTTTTGTATCAAATGGCAAATATCACTACATAGGTAGACTAGCACCATTATTTTGTTTAACATGAAATATGCATGGTCAAGTAGGTATATTTATTATATTTGATTTTTAAGTTTATTTCTGTATCTCCTACAAGTATTAATGATAAGATGTATATTTTTAAACTTTAATCTACTAGGAATCCCAAGACCATTTCAATTGTACCTATAGAATTCTGTTTCCTTGCTTGAATATAAAAGTGAAGTATTGCTTTAAATCCTAATCTCAACCTGTAATATATTGATTGTCTGATAGTGTCCAGGCTGGTGGATATGAGATAATATTTCTGAGGATATTGATTTTCATTTCTCCAATGACTATAAAATTTGAGCAACATTTTTTTATATCTGGTTTTCTTTTTTCTATGCCTCTTTTGAAGAAATAGAGTCAGGTCACTCACAACTTGCATGACATATACCTTCTTTCTTATACATGTGTCTTCAGTCTCAGGATCTGAGGTCACAAATATCAGCATCTTTAGTTTTTGAATGTCACTAAATGGCATTCCCCTCATTCTCACTCCATTGATCTTGAGAGTTTCTTGGACAAATTCTTCTATATTGTTTTTGATTCATTTTTATGGATTTTGAATACCCGATCCTTTGTAACTTCAGGCAGACTTTTCTTTCTCTTTTTGCATTTTTTATTTCACTCTTGTTTTTATTTAAGTATTTTAAAGTGTAGAAACATATGATGGGAAGTTTCAATAACCTAGAAAATTGTAGCACTGGTAGTCATTACACATATAAAATATTGAATCAAGAACAAAGTCTCACAAAAAAATGAACAGAAATAAAACTGAAAAGTATGAATAAATCTGATACTAAAATATAATTGTCAAATGCAAATCACAAAGACAGAAGAGATATCAAGTTGGATACTTTCCCACAATTTTCCTAATTTTTCCAGCATGCACATATTTCAGTAAGATGTTTATCATTACATTTGTGCTGTGACTAGTACTAGACTATTAAAGCAAAAATTCATAGAGGTGCATATTTTACCCTAACAAATTCTTTAATGCTTTTAATTAGATTTCTTTTTGAGAATTTCTTTTTTTTCTTGTTTGTTATTTTTTAATGGAAAGCAAATTTTTCTTTCCTACAGTATACCCCAACCAGTTTCTTCTCCCTCCACTCTTCTGAGAACATCCCAACCTCTCCTCTCTACCAGATACATTGCCTCTCCATTTTCTTTCAGAAAAGAGCTCGACTCCAAGAGATAACAACCAAACATGACAAAAGTTGATACAATAATACAAGGCAAAAGCTCACATATAGAGCTTTAACAAGACAAACAAATAGGAGGAAAGGAGTCTGAGGAGCAGGCAAAGGAGTCATAGACACAGTTGCCACAACATACCTGCAGAGACCCTGGTTCAGACCCATGCAAGCCCTGTGTTTTCTGCTTTAATCTCTATGAATCTATATGAGTCCTGCGTAGTAGGGACCATGCTCTCATGGTGTCCTCTAACCCTACTGACTTGTATGACATTCCCAACACTTCTCCTGTATTTTCTTTTATTAGGTTAATCATAAACTACTGACAAAACATAAAGAAAATACAGTGTTTAAAAGGAGTGATCTAAACTATGGAAAATAGTAACATTTTTCTAATGTTATATCCACCTTTTAAAATAAAGCTAGAGAAAGTACCCAAGGAGCTAAAGGGGTCTGCAACCCTATAGGTGGAACAACAATATGAACTAACCAGTACTCCCCGGAGCTCTTGTCTCTAACTGCATAGGTATCAGAAGATGGCCTAGTCAGCCTTGCAAACTTTATATGCCCCAGTACAGGGGAACACCAGGGCCAAGAAGTGGGAGTGGGTGGGTAGGGGGGGTGGGGGGGTTGGGTATGGGGGACTTTTGGGATAGCATTGGAAATGTAAATGAAGAAAATACCTAATTAAAAATTGAAAAAAAAAATAAAGGTAGATCAAGCAGTGTTTATCACACAGCTGCTTTAATTCTTGTACAAACTTGAGAATTCCTATTTCATTTTGTGCCTTTTGAAAATTAGAAATAGATCTCTTTTTTATACAATAAAATTACAGTTTTCTGTCCTTTTATTCCTCCCAGTCTCTGCTGTGCCAGTCTCTGTGAGTTTGTGTGAGCTTTGATCAATTGACTCAGATGGCCTTGTTCTTCTGATATCCTATCAGTCTTGAGACCTTTTTCCTCCTCTTCTGTGTGTGGAGCTGTGTGTTCCAAGTAGTCTCTGTCTCTGTCTCTGTCTCTGTCTCCGTCTCTGTCTCTGTCTTTGTCTCTCTCTTTCTCTCTCTCTCTCTCTCTCTCTCTCTCTCTCTCTCTCTCTCTCTCTCTCTGTGTGTGTGTGTGTGTGTGTGTGTGAGATGCCTGACTGTGGATCACTGCATCTGTTCCCAGTTCCCAATTGTTATATTTGATCATGGCTCAATAAGGCTTTGATCTATAAGCATAACAGAATATGGTAGGAACCATTTTATTGATATGTTTTCTTTCCTTCAAAAAAAAATTAGACCCTTGGTCTTGCGAATATTATATACCCCAGTACAGGGGAATGCCAGGGCCAGAAAGTGGGAGTGGGTGGGTTGGGGAGCAGGGCTGGGGTAGGATATAGTGGACTTTTGAAAAGGAAACTAGGAAAGAGTATAACATTTGAAATGTAAATGAAGAAAACATCTAATATAAAAAATTAGACCAATAGAGTTTGATTTAACCATAGGACTCTAAGCTATTTAGCCTCTAAATTTTGGTCACTTGAACTCGTCAGTGTTGGGTATGGGTTCAATCTCATGAAGTTGGCTTCATTCAATTCAGATATTGGTTGGGTGCTCTTACTGGTCTGTGCCATCACTGACCTTAGAGGAAGGACACCATGGACACCTTATAGGAAGGACAAATTGTAAGTCAACAGTTTTGTGATTGGGTTGTTGTTTATATTTCTCCTTTGGTGGTCTTCACAGTACCTTCCTGTACCAAAGACATTAGAACATAGTGGATAAGTCTTTATGTAGTCACCAGTTTGACTTTTTCATAGTTAAAAAGTTGTGTGGGTGATGTATTCATCAATGGGGCCCCTCAGTCAGTTTGTGGAGTACATCTATTTTCTTGGCAAACAGCCTGAGTTGTTTGTGGATTTCCATGGGACTACTTGGTCATCAACTCAATTGAATGTAGCTCAGTGAAAATACTGGAAACCTTATTTAGTAACAAGAGATGACCAGTTGGGTTCTACTCTCCATTATTAGGAAATCCTTATTAATATCACCCTCTTAAAAGTTTCCACTGAAACCAGTTTCTATAATATCCCTCATTTCCAGCTGTTTTTCCTTGTATCCTTTTCCCTTTATCTCCCTTACCCTTCCACACCTGAATTTTTTTTTCTCCCTGTTCCCAGCCTATTAATAAAACCCATTTTTCTCCCTCCCAGGGAGATCCATGTGTTCCTACTAGTTCCTTCCTATACATCTAACCTCTCTGGTTCTATAGATTATAGGAAATTTATCATTTATTTAATCACTAGTATCCAAATATGCATGATTACATGCCATATTTATCTTTGTGTGTTTGGGTTTCCCCTCTCAGAATATTTTCTTTTGTTGTTAAATTAATTTTTCTGCAAATTTCATGGCATTTTAAGAAAAATAGCTAAGTGATACTCCATTTTGTCAATGTACCACATTTTCTTTATTTACTTTTTACTTAAGGGACATATAGGCTTCCAGGTTCTGTATATTATGAGTAGAGCATCAATTAATATCCTTGAGCAAGTATCACATATATGTACTGCAAAACCCAAGGGAATAGAACTGTATGTTTTTTCCCCTTGTTCACTTCAGCAGATCAAATGATATTGTCATTATTCTGATTCCAGCAATCATATTGTTTAGAAGCCATGAGTGTATATTCTCTGTTATTTATAAAAGACACAATCTCATAGCAGATATCTGTGGCCACTGATTCTTAGAACCTTTCCAACCTGTGTTCTCTAATTTTTTTTTCCTCAGCTTTAGATCAGGAATTGTTTTGTGCCACCTACAAGTTTGCTAACATTTTTATCCTTAAAAGAATGGAGATTTTATGACGTAAATTGATATAATAATTTTGAAAGACACTGGAATGCACTAAATCATTAAAAATACTGAAGATTGACCTGAAGAGGATTTGAATAAGAAGTTTGAGTACGTAAAAATTTAATTTTATCATCTTTTATAAATAATGTGATATATGAGAAATAATAATTAATATATTGGAATACATTAATAAGTACAAAATAGAAAATTAGAGAATGAGTCCTATTGAATATCAGAAGGAAATATGGGCATAAAATCATAATAATACAATTAACTGGAAATTGCTATAACAACAACTGCAGTAACAACAAAAACTATTAATAAGAATCAAATATGTATGACAATATTGAGAATTCACACTTTTAAAATTTAGAAGTTTAAAAAAGAGAAAAATTCATACAATAACAGTAAAATTGTAAATAAATTTTAATAAATGTATGTACACCATACAAACACACACACACACAAACACATACATGCACACCCATTCACACACAAAAAAGTGATGGAAAGCAGGAGACTTAATAAATAGCTTCAATATGGATTTGAGATTTTATTGAAAAGTGGAGAATGAAGTCAATCACAGACTGTTTAGGTGTTCTGGAAGTGAAAGAAAAAATGAAACTGAGTTTAAATACTTGTACAACACACAACCACTGTGATGATTCAAGTTCTCAAAGTCAGAAAAAAACCATCTAGACTCCAGTCCCTGAGTCATTGTGCTGGCTGCCCTCCAAATACAAGCCCTAAAAGAGAAGAAATCAAAAAACAAAAACAAAAACAAAATAAAAAACAGACTTTATTTAGATTTTGGCTTTCATAGAGAGAAAGAGGGATGACGAAGAGAGGTCAAAGAGAAAGGAAAAGTAAAAAGAGACCAAAGACAGACACACGTGCACACACACACACACACACACACACACACACACACAGAGAGAGAGAGAGAGAGAGAGAGACAGAGAGACAGAGAGACAGAGAGAGAGACAGAGACAGAGACAGATTAAATTTATACACAACCAATAAAATAATGTCAATAGTCCTCAGAAGTGTAAGAAAGATGGGGATTTTTAACTTCCAGATGTGGGAGGGATTTCTTGTGGCACTCCTATGAAAAATGAGAAAGATAACCTCAGCCTCCCTATCCATATCTCCTCTTGTCTTTTTTTTTTTTTTTTTTTTTTTTTTGGTTAAGATAAGGACCCAGTCTAAACTAAGCTGTACATATTGACCTATGGGAAGAATACATGCATCTCATTTTATTGTCTACAAACTTAGATGAACCTTTAATCAGAAGGATGGTTTATTCTACTGTGGAAATCACTCTCACTCTCCTTAGAAAAGGTTTTTTTGTTTTTTGTTTTCTGTTTGTTTGTTGGTTTGTTTTCTGTTTTTTGTTTTGCACTTTCTGTATTCTCAAGTATTTAATTCCCTGTTCATGTCATTCTTTGCTCATGAGTTATATATATATATATATATATATATATATATATATATATATACTTTATTGATCAAATAAAGGAATCTGAAAGAAATTCTTTTCTTACACTTTTCCTTCACTGATCCATCAGTAAGTAATCTAACCCCTTATTCTTTACTATCTGAGAAATGAAAATTCCCTCCTCTCCCATTTTGCCTTGATGCAATCTTTATTGTCTTTATTAGGAATCTGCACTTTGGCTAACACACCACTGTATTTCAGCAGCCTTCATCCCCATTGTATCATTATGTTTTTGTAACTTTCACATATAGCATTATCAATATGTGATTCCATCACATACACCCATTTCCTTGTCTTCCTCCACCTCCCACACATTCTCGGCGTTCTTCCAATTTCTAAACAATTCCTGGATTTACAGCTGCCTGCTTAGAGGTGAAGGTAGTTGCTATACAAACGTAATGACCTGATAGTGAATAAAATCCAGGAGCATGGGACCAATGTCTGTATACTCCTGCAAAAAGATGAGACCCAGGAATAGGAATATCTGGGTACCTAAAGGGCAGCTTTTCTTTATGTGCACAGTGCAAATAACAAGGAGTATGCTGTCTCAAAAAGATGGAATGTGAAGACCAAAACTGAGGTTCTCTGACCTGGACTCATGCTATCTAGGTATGTACTTATCCCTTTTACAAACATGAATTCACACATGCACATGTACCTACACATACACACACACACACACACACACACACACATGCTTGCACACACACACACACACACACAGATCATATATGCACATTATATAGAAACACAAAGTGATATCAAATGTTTGTATTTTGGGGAGTGGAAAGATGGCTCAGTGTTTAAGCTCACTTGCTGTTCTTGCAAAGAACCTGGATTCAGGTTCTAGGACCCAAATGGCACTTAATACATATTCATAAGTCAACTTTCTGTGTTTCTGCACTATCTTCTTATCTCTGTAGAGACCAGGCACCAAGCACACATGCAGTGTACTGACATATACAGAGACAATATACTTATATACATTAAATAAAGATAAATCTTTAAAAACATTTAATAATAAAAATTCGAATATACTTTTATTGGATCAACCAAAATATTTTTGCATGCATGACTATAAACTCTGTTATTACAATCAATTATAATACCTTCAAACCATGTAAGTAAATATTTTGTAAACTTGAAGATCCTGAATTTGAAAATTACTATTATGTCAAAAGATAGAGAAACAAAGTCAGCCTTCAATAGGTCCTGCTATGTTTTGATTTGTACAATTTCAGGCACTAAATAGTTTTAGACATAGGAGAAAAAAGACAAATCAAATGGCTTGTACTGTAAGATTGAGAATCAACAAATGGGACATTATGAAATTGCAAAGCTTCTGCAAGGCAAAAGACACTGTCAATAAGACAAAAAGGCCACCAACAGATTGAGAAAGGATCTTTACCTATCCTAAATCAGATAGGGGACTAATATCCAATATATATAAAGAACTCAAGAAGGTGGACTTCAGAAAATCAAATAACCCCATTAAAAAATGGGGCTCAGAGCTAAACAAAGAATTCTTACCTGAGGAATACCGAATGGCTGCAAAGTACCTGAAAAAATGTTCAGCATCCTTAAACATCAGGGAAATGCAAATCAAAACAACCCTGAGATTCCACCTCACACCAGTCAGAATAGCTAAGTTCAAAAATTCAGGTGACAGCAGATGCTGGCAAGGATGTGGAGAAAGAGGAACACTCCTCCATTGTTGGTGGGATTGCAAGCTTGTACAACCACTCTGTAAATCAGTGTGTTGGTTCCTCAGAAAATTGGACATAGTCCTACCGGAGGATCCTGTAATACCTCTCCTGGGCATATATCCAGAAGATGTTCCAACCAGTAAGAAGGACACATGCTCCACTATGTTCATAGCAGCCTTATTTATAATAGCCAGAAGCTGGAAAGAACCCAGATATCCCTCAACAGAGGAATGGATACAGAAAATGTGGTACATTTACACGATGGAGTACCACTCAACTATTAAAAAGAATGAATTTATGAAATTCCTAGGCAAATGGATTGATCTGGAGGGCATCATCCTGAGTGAGGTAAGCCAATCACAAAAGAACTCACACAATATGTACTCACTGATAAGTGGATATTAGTCCAGAAACTTAGAATACCGAAGATATAAGATACAATTTGCAAAACACAGGAAACTCAAGAAGAACAAAGACCAAAGTGTGGACACTTTGCCCCTTCTTAGAATTGGGAACAAAGCACCCATGGAAGGAGTTACAGGGACAAAGTTTGGAGCTGAGAAGAAAGGATGGACCATCTAGAAATTCCCATATCCAGGGATCCATCCCATAATCAGCTTCCAAACACTGACACCATTGCATAAACTAGCAAGATTTTGCTGAAAGGACCCAGATATAACTGTCTCTTGTGAGACTATGCTGGGGCCTAGCAAACACAGAAGTGAATGCTCACAGTCAGCTACAGGATGGATCACACAGCCCCCAATGGAGGAGCTAGAGAAAGTACTCAAAGAGCTAAAGGGGTCTGCAACCCTATAGGTGGAACAACAATATGAACTAACCAGTACCCCCCCCCCCCAACCCGGAGCTCCTGTCTCTAGCTACATATGTATCAGAAGATGGCCTAGTCAGCCATCAGTGGAAAGAGAGGCCCATTGGTCGTGCAAACTTTATCTGCCTCAGTACAGGGGAATGCCAGGGCCAAGAAGTGGGAGTGGGTGGGTGGCGGAGCATGTGGGGGACTTTTGGGATAGCATTGGAAATGTAAATGAAATAAATACCTAATTAAAAAATATTAAAAAAAAAACCAAAACACAAAAAACCCACAAATTTTCATAGTTTAAAATTTTTCATAGTTTGATTCAGTCTTGTCTAGAGAAGAACTTGATAAGTTATTCATAGGAGGTCAGCCTAAAACATGTACACAAAACAACTATAAATGAATTCAACAACCTGCCATTCATATATCTGTTTATTTATAAATATATGTAAATATATAATAAGTAATAATAATTAGGGAAGAGGTCATAAATTTAAGAATATGTTGGAGAGCCACCAGAGATCAAAGGGAGAAGGAAGAAGAAATTGTTTAAATAAGGTTAAGAATATAATTCTTACTTTTTCAGTTGCATAGATGAATGTTTTGACAACTTTAAACTTAACTTACACGCAACTAGAGGTTTTATTGCAAAACCCATAGCCTTATGAGACAGGATAATAAACATTTTGAAAAAAAAATGAATCAATGACAATGAAGCTTTAAGGATAATATACATAATACACATTATACTGTTAATTATTGATGTGTTTAGTTTTTGTTGACCATTGGCAGCCTCCATTCAGTGTTTCCTCTAATTTACACATTTGTCTGCAATCGACTTCCTTGTTTATATACAGAGAGATAAAATATTTAATGCCGTTATTCCTACACAGCAGAAATGAAAAGTACATTAAGAAACATGAGAGTCTCCCTGCAAATCAGGAAGGGTTTATACACTGTAACTCTCTGCTAATTGGTTTATGTTACATGCTTCATAATCTTAGCCTTCCTAATAAAGCACAATAACTTGTGTTAATGCAATAATGAGTATATTTATGACTTTTATGTATGTGTTCCCCACAGTATTTCATAGAAGGCTCCAGGTCATTAAACATGCACATTGTCAACCAACACAGAATATAGAGAAACCAACTAATATCACACATGTGAGCATGAAAACATCCTACTGAGGATTGTTAGTTCATTCTTCCCAGTAATCCTCACCTGGCTCTCTATGTTGACTTGGAATCACTATGTTTAATGGTCTTCATTGTGTTTAAAATTGGCAAATTGCATATCTTCTATGTTTGTCAAACTCTAAGCAAAGCAGCTTAAATACTGAGTATTGAGGCAATTCTTTGGCTCATTAGGGAAAATGGATTATAGTTTCAGAATGGCTATTGCATTGTAAATCACAAATCTGGATATTTGGATAATGCTGAATGCTCCATTCGTGGTATTCACTCCAATTTTTCACATTAATAATGCACTGTAAAATTAGAGAAGGAAGAGGTCATTAATAATGACAGTAATGTCTGAGTTCTAACAGGTGTCACAATCTTAATGTTGTCAGAGCAGTAGTCAATTATTACTGAAAAATATGTCTGTCTTAGCTGGTTTGATATAAATTAATTTCATGAATAGGATACTATTTAGAAAAATTTAAAGTGTAGTCCAGACTCTGTGATTACTTACGCAAAAGTATTCTTAAAGAATTGTTGATGCTTAATTCACTCAGTCATAATCTGATTTGAATTCTCTGTCATGGTGACTGGAGGTCTATGGTTATAGTCTCTTTTTGTTCATGTTTCGTTTCTTTCCTTTTCCTGCCTTTCCTTTTAATTCTCACATTTTATTTTTAATTAATTAATTTTTTATTAATTCATTTATTATATCTCTAGTAAAGTTACCCATCTCTCTTCTGTTCTCAGTTCTTCCCCCTCATATTACCATTTTCCCTAACCCTATCTGCTTCTCCTCCATTTCTGTTCAGAAAATGACAGGCCTCTGGTGGATACAATTACAGGAAAAGGTGTTAAAAACAGACAAAAAATATGGCTATTGAGATTCATTTTATCTTAAGACCCATCTCCTGGGCCTATATCAAAAGGATACTTCACCATACCACAAGGACACTTAGTCAACAAAGCAGCTTTATTTATAATTACCAAAAGCTAGAACCAACCTAGATTTCTGTGGGAACTAAAAAGGGGCCTCGGGAAAGAGGGGAAGGGAGGAATGCCCATGTCCTGCCCGAGTTCCACCTATGCTCTGGACAGGCAGATGTGGGAGGGCTGCCAGATGCTTTCCACTCAGCCCCAGGTGGGCATCCAAGCCTCGAGGGAAGGTGGGGGTGGGGATGGACAAGGGGCAGCCAAAAGGGGCCCTGGAGCCACACCCTGTAGCTCTGGGGTTATGGGAGAGAGGATTGAGGGAAGAGAGGCTCCCATACCTGCGAGAGTGAGCACAGAAGATCTTGACTGGAGCACAGGAAGGCCTTCCATGGGGAGATTAGAAATGACTCATTAGGAGAAAGCCTAACCCATCCTGCAAGCTCAGTGAGCCTTGATGAGCAGAGACTGTCTATGGCTTTAGAACTTTATTATAGAAAGGCAGGGGGAAAAAGAGAAGGGAGGGAGAGAGAGAGAGAGAGAGAGAGAGAGACAGAGACAGAGACAGAGACAGAGAGACAGAGACAGAGAGAGAGACAGAGAGAGAGAGAGAGAGAGAGAGAGAGAGAGAGAAGGTTAGAGAGAAAGAGAGAATATGAAGGAGAGAGTGAGAGGAGAGGAGAGTAAGAGCAAGAGAACAAAGGAGTGAGAGGAGTGAGAGAGGAGAGATGATAGAGAGGAGAGAGGAGAGGAGAAGACAAAGAGAGGAGTGAGAGAGTGAGGAGTAAGAGATCAAGGTGAGGCCAAGCGCCCCTCTTATGGTCTTTAGTGTTGCTAGGTAACTGGGAAGGAGTTTAGCCTGAAGGTCAGAAGCTTGGGACATTGCCTACCTGACTTCTAGCCATGCTTCTCTTGTGGGGGCTGAGGGGGTGGTAACTTAGGCAGGAGCCAGAATTCCAGGAACATGAGAGAACTCCTTCTGTCCCATGTAGGTAAATTATGACCACCGGGTCCCTGGACTCAGCTTGACTGGAGACCAACTTGTCTGTGCATAGCCCAATGCCCCACAGATTTCCATCATCAAAGAATAGATAAAGAAAATGTGATATATTTACATAAGAGAATATTGCTCACAAATAGATGGAACTAACAAAGATCATTCAGAATGACCTAAACCAGTTCCAGAAAGAAAAATGTGATATGTATGCATTTATAAGTGGATATTAGCCAGAAATTAAAAGATAAACTTGCTACAATACACAGACCTAAAGAAATTAATTAGCAATAAGGGCTCAAAGGAGGACTTATGAATCTAACAAAACAGTCATAGTGGGTGGATGGGAGAAGGGACTGAATATGCTTATATTTCTTCTATTTATTTTACATCTTGTAGTCCATACTCTGTAATTACTGCATTTTAACTTATGTGCATATGGCTATTTTACAATCCTGATATTGTCATGATGAGTGAAATCAACTTCACTTTGTTTTTATTATCAAAGTCTTAATCATGAAGAATTCTATAGTAGGTAGAAAAAGTCATGAAGAAATATCCAATTCACCTCCCTGGTTTAAATTAACAATTATAATGACTTTTTTGTCACATTTACAACTTCTATATAATTAGACTTAGTAGTAAATTAATTTTATTATATATTCCTCACACTATGTGAATTCCTTCAAAGACTATGTGTGGTATATGACATTTTAAATGATTTGATTAAAAATTAAATAAGTTATATTATAATTAATGTTTCCTTTTCATAATTTGAAACATTAAAATACAGGACATAAAAATATTCATCAAGACCCATTTGTCATCTTCCATTCTTTAGTTTCTATCATTTTGATTATGTATTTATGTATTTATGTATTTATTTTTGGTTTTTTTTTTTTTTTTTTTTGAGACAGGTTTTCTCTGTGTAGACCTGGCTGTCCTGGAACTCACTTTGTAGACCAGGCTGGCCTCGAACTCAGAAATTCGTCTGCTTCTGCCTCCCAAGTGCATCACTACAACCTGGCTTGATTATGTATTCTTAATCTGAAGATTTTATTCCCCATGACTCAGACTAAATACTCTTCTTGTTCTTATTTTCCTCCTCCTCATCCTTCTTCTTCTTGAAGTTGTTCTTCATTTTCTTCTTGTTTTTCTTATTCCTCCTCCTCCTTCTCCTCTTCTTCTTTTCTTGCTTTTCTTTCTGTGCTTCTTATTTTATTGGTATCCTTCAATTGTGTCTAAAATTTATCTGTATATTGCTTTAATAAACGTTTTCTTTATGAAAAAATTGTATACATACCTCTTAATCTATTGAATACCAATCTAGGAATTTCCTAACATTATGAAGTTGCACTGGCTTTGAGAATAATAATCTCATATGATGAGAGTAATTTTACACTATCTAGATAAGATTAGTTTTTACTAACTCCTTTTTACCAATTAGTTGTATGATACTAATAGCTCATTATTTCAAAGGATTTAAAGCTCAACATATAAAAACCAGGATATATTGCCATATTTATCAGGGTGTGACAATTTGATTTTTAAGATAATCTAGTTATGTAACCTAGTTTGTAATTAAAATTACATCCACCATCAATCTCCAGAGTATGTGGATTACAGTGCCATGCCTTGACCTAAAGTTTACCTCTTCACTTAATAATTTCATACTCATTATTAAATCAGTAAAGGTTTTTACCTGTCTCAAATGATATTTCCTTCTTATACATGATTATTGGAATAAAATCTAAATAAATATCTATGTTGGAGTGTTAATAATCCTGAGTCACCTCTGGGGACTTTCTTTGTTCACCACACTCAATCATTACCAACTCTTTAATATTATCCTATTTTACATACACTTCATGGTACTACCTTGACCATGCATTCAATATCATTTGAACACATAATTTCAGTGACAATTTTGTTGTTAATTGGTATATTCTGATTTAATCCAAAATGTACTTATTGGTCATAGAACAAGTATTTAGTTATTTCCACTTCACATGATGATCATTTGCATATATGCTGACAACATAGACATATGCTGATGTTTAGCTCAGCCACATAGGAATAGGAGAAAATCTTTAGAGAAAGAAGGGAGCCCAACCTATCAGAAAAAGCATAGACTGTGGCTAGCATCATAAAGGAAAGCAAAACAAAACAACAGAAATGCTTAATCCTTTCTTAGCCAGTGTTCAGCTGATGTATGGCCTTTATAAGGTGCAAAAAAAAAAACAAAACTTATTACAAGTATACATATTCTTTCTGCCTATTGTATAGTGTGGTTAGAAGGTGGGTCTGTCTTCTTGGAAGGAATGTGTGCTATTCATCTTTTAACAAATGAAAATCATATATATGTTTTAATTCCACATTTCATAACAATCTTATACTTTAACATAGAAGTCCTCTTCCTCTAGGCCAATTTTTATAAAGCAGAGACTCTTTCTAGGCTGCAATAGCCCCAGTAACTTTCCTAGAGGACTACGTGGATTTGTATTTTCTCTTTATGACTATTGTGGAGTAATCATACTAGGGATGAATAATAAATCTGTCCTATGAGTTCTCAAATGTTGCTATGCATTCAGTTTTGACTTTTTAATACAGTTTTTAGTTGCACCATTATCCAAGCTTGACTAAATATAATTTTGTTTGACATTAAAACTGCAACTCAGGTGTTGGTAATGTGATTGTAATGCTAATACTTATACCACATGCATAGCTGTATTATAATCAGTAATAAAAGCACACTGAACTGTTGTGAAAACTCCTCATGCCTGCATTATCTTATGATCTTTGATAACCTTTATTTCTGGATGAAAGTAGTTTACAATACTGTATCAGTTATAATGAGCACCAATAAACAAGCTGCTTTGCCAAGGGCAAATATAATTCTGAGCAATAAAATTGGCTCTATGACACTGTATCTTCTATTCTTCATTTCAGATTCATTAACTATTATGGAGATCAATCTCTTTGACACGGTACATTTCTAACCATATTTATGCTAGAATATGTACTCATTAGCATGCTTGAACTCCATAGCTAAACTGACAGCCTTTCCCCCTTGTTTCATAGTATCAAAAATAATTTGAGAAAGAAGCCTTGAGGACTGTGACAACCACAGTACTTAATATATATTTCCTTTATATACATGCATATACTTATGCTCAGCCAATCCAGTTTTGGAGTATACTTATTCATATATGAAAAACATTATGTATAATTAGATTAATTAAAATAAATGCAATTGTTTCATATATTATTTTAAGGAGCAATGTTTAGCAATGTCAATGTATTGTTATTCTTCCCTCATGTAGGTAATTATACCTTTGTATATAGATCAAATATTTATAAATGAAGATGATGAAACTACTAGATTTATGACATGGAAGCCATTCTCATGACAGCTTTCAAAAATAATCTTTAAGATTAAAAAAAATTCTGAGTTTTTTATTCAAATGGAAATATATTTATATGTAATTTGGATTAGTAAATGTTTTTTTATTCTTCCAACAATAGTTATATCAGGACAGCAAAACAAAACTGATAAAATGAAGAATCATAGAGTCCAGGCCCAGTGGAAGGAAGATGAGAATACATTACCCTAACCTGGGAGTGTAAAAGCTCAGAAGGGCTTAACCCTTGAAGAATAACAGGGAAACTAAGGAAAGTTGACAGCTGCATTAGTTGAAGTAATCTCTCCCAGGGAAGTGCACATCAATTGGTTATCCATTATCAAATGATCAGCCTAGAAAACAAATACATACAAGTAACATCATATGGAGTAAAAAAGTTGTATTTATATAATTAACAGAACACATACATATATAACATTATATAATATGTAACAAATTATGTAATATGTAGCAAAAATGAAGAAAAAGGACACCATAATTTTAATGAGTAGGGTAGTTAATATATATGAGTGTGATTGGAGGTAGTAAATGGAAAAGAAGAAATGAAATTTTAATCACAAAAATAAAAAATGTGGAAAATTGGAAAATATAAAATATATAACTGTAACAGGATTTTAAGAATATTTTCATTTTTAAAAATAAAAAGAATAGCCGGGTGTGGTGACACACACCGTTAATCCCAGCACTCAGGAGGCAGAAGCAGGCAGATTTCTGAGTTCGAGGCCAGCCTGGTCTACAAAGTGAGTTCCAGGATAGCCAAGGCTATACAGAGAAACCCTGTCTTGAAAAACAAAAAAACAAACAAAAACAAAAAATAAAAAAAACAAACAAGCAAAATAACAAAAACAAAAAAGAATAGAAATGATCTTGTAGTCTACATTACAAGTATCTTCCCAGACCATTATTTTATTTCAAAGGATGCCAGTGTAGACTAGATTGTCAAAACCTACTTTTAATAAGGGTTCCCAAATGCTTTGACTCCCTTCTAGCCCACTGTCCAATAGTAGGGGAGAAGAGATGGTAAAGAGGACAAGGGGATGTGGGCCTGTTTAGAAGTAGTTTTTTGGAGTGATTCCATTTTCCATTTGTCAGGATACCAGCAATCCAGTTCAGTAGTGTCAGGATACAAAATCCAAATCAGCATTAGTGACACAGTCAAGCAGAAACAGCCAGGACTCTGTTGAATTGACATGACTCAGCAGGAACAACTAGGACCAGCTGGGCTGCCAGGAGAAGTTCTCTGCCATGACTCTTTCAGTGAAGCAAAGATCAGCAAAATATGCATTTCATTCTGATCTGTAAAGAATGATTTGATATGTGAAAAACATGGTTTATTAAGTAGCACAGATTAGGCAAAGTTATGAAGGGACAGGAAATAGTGGTAAAGTGATTATTAAGGTAGGTGATGCATGACTTCAGACCATATGAAGAAGTTAGGAAAAGATACCATTCTCAAATATTTCAAATGATGGGGAAAAAAAGCATTAAAAGACTTGTTTGTAATAACTTTTCATTGGAAAAACAACAGCCAGTTTTATGGTAAGTTTAATCGTATGTCTATAGAATCAGCTGTACCATTGTTGAGATCTGACCCTTCCCCAACCTCACCCAGAATAGCTGTAGCATTAACCTCTGGTATGAAGTGGAAGTTTCTGATTGTGTCATGGGATGTAGAGTCAAGTGGTGTTTTGTTGAGGCCATTTTGTTCTATGATTCCCAGCTATTTCCTACAGTTCTAATATGTTTTCCATTCATTGATGTAGAAAATAGCCTGACTCAGAGCAGGATCATGCTGATCACATATCCTGATATGTTCTGTATGTGGTTTGTTAATCTTAACAAATTTCATAAAACTTTATGCCTTAGGACCCATAAAACTAAGGATCAATATGAAATCTTATGTCTTATGGCTTGAGTCAGATACAACCACTGGGCAGCACTTCCTAAACCTGTGTATGAGCTCATTGTGGTTTCTGTGGTTTTAGTGTTTCTAAACTGACAGAGAAATGAGTTTGATGTCTTAGCTTAGCCCCTGAATCTAAGCTATGACCCTGATTAATCAGTAATAGTATATACATCCAATAAACCATCCCTGTCTGTTTTTTGTGTTTCTTGTGTTTGTATGGCTTGTGGTTGACTTTCAGACCCCAACAATTATTAGCCCAACAACGCTCAGGTTCAATTTTACAACATTGAAAATGGATTGAAACTATCTGACTGATATATCTTGAGAAGCATCATATAATGTCCATGAATGGATGCACGGTTATTATGGTTTCTCTGTACCAGCATGGAAACTCAAATCTTTTTTTTTCACATTTATTTATTTACTTATTTCTTTAATCGCTTTACATCCCAATTGCAGCCTCCTCTCTCTTCCTAGCATGGCCTGACATGGCCTCCTCTCCCACTTCCAACGTCCTTCTCCTCTGAGAAGGCTGAGAGTCTTCCCTTGGGTAGTAACCCACCCTGCCACCTCAATTCACTGCAGGACTAGATACATCTTTTCCCACTGAGGCCAGATAAGACAGCCCAGTTAGCCGAACAGGATCCACAGGTAGGCAACAGTCAGGGTAAGCCACTACTCTAGTTGTTGGGGGACTCACATGAAGAGCAAGCTGCACATTTGCTACATATGTGCTATAGCAAAAAACTTCAATTTTATTTGTTCTTGATATGCTGCTAAAGTAAAAATCCTGGATGTATAATTGGAGATTTCAGGAAACAAACAAACAAACAAACAAACAAAGGCACACCAAATTGGCACAAATATTATTATAACAGGAGTATCTTTTGTACTCAGAATACACTTTAGAATTCACCTTAAGTTGGTTTTAGCAGTATCAGATAGCAAGTTGTAAGAACATGCTTATTTCAATTTTCTTTGTTTGGGTAAAAAGTCATTTCAATAGCTTCTACACTCTATTTACTTTTCTATTGCAATGCTAAGACACCAGGATCATGAAGGAATTTATTTTGCTTAAAGTTTTAGAAGATGAGTCCATGACCATAATAGGAGAAAGCATGGCAGCAAAAGGTTCCCATGCTGATGGAGGAGTAGCTGAGAACTTACCTCTGACCCACAAGAACAAGGAAGAGTGTCAATTAGGAATGGAATGGACTTTTGAATTTTCAAAGCTCACTCCCAACTGACATACATTTTACAGCAAGGATATCTTACCTAATTATTTCCAAATAGTTCTAGCACTAGGGTTAAAATAGTCACATACATGAGTCTACTGGGGCTACTCTGATTCAATATACAGCAGTGACTCTTCCCTTCAAATTTGTCAGGGATTTAATTATCTATTTGTTTTAAAATTCATACTTCTTCCATGCCACCTTGTAATTGACATGCCAACTTTGCAAGACACTGTGGGGTGAAGATGAGATCCATGTAAAATTCTTTCTTGTCACTTAAATAAATATGAGTTGGTGTATTTCCTTACTCAAAGAAAAGTTGGAATCATCAAGACTCAACAAAATAAATGTAGGTCAGATACAACTTAAAGTTTTTATACTAAATCACAATATGTAGTAAGAACTTTAATAATAGTTTTGTAATTCTACTGAGTGTAGGATATACAGATAGCCACAGAATAACATTCCAAGAGAAAAAGCACCATATTTAATTTCTCATTGAACAGAACACAAAACAGAAAGCAAGGAATTTTGGGAAAGCATTGGAAATGTAAATGAGGAAAATACTTAATTAAAAAATAAAAAAAAAAAACAAAAAAAAGAAAAAATTATAATACATTATTTTCCTCTTTTTCCTTTAAATTTATGCTGAGTTGGTTGTTATTAATGATATTATAATATAGTCTAAAGCATGATGATTAAGAGAAAATAGGCATTCACAAAGAAAGATACCTGAGAGCATGGGGGTGTTTCCCTTAGAGAGAGTCTCAGACTTCTGTTTTTCATTGTTGTAGTTTCTTGCCTGTTTATAATTTATTTTTATTGGATATTTTATGTATTTACATTCCAAATGTTATCCCGTTTCCCAGTTTCCCTTCTGGTACTCCATTACCTATCCCTCTTCCCCTGCTTCTGTGAGGGTGCTCCCCTCCCACCCATTTTATTTTATTATGAAAGATAAAACTAGGGTATCCATAATCTATGATTTATACTCCATGGTTTGTCAACTACCATGAGTAGCTGAGATGCTGAGATACATCCTTTTTTTTTTTTTTTTTTTTTTTTTTTTAAGAATCAGGAAGTTTATTTTGCAGCACTGTTTCTAGTAACAAAGGAAAGGAGGCAATTTATACATCAGCAAGAAAGAATTAAATACATTTTAGTACATGCAGAAAATGGAAGCCATGAGCCCTCCTGGCAGGACATGCCTATAATGTCAGCACTGAGGAGGCTGAAGCGAGAGGAGGCTCATTGCAAATTCAAGGCCAGCCTAGGTTACATAACAGATTCCAGGCCAGGCTTTGTTACAGGTTCTTGTCTCAAAAGGAAATAAAGTGGTGGGGGTGTTATTCAAAATAACACAAATAATGATTGAATAGAAACAATCTCATATCAATCATATGGAAACAATGTCTAAGAATTCTCTGTTCAGAAGAGCAGACATGATATGCTAGTACTTATGTAAAAGTAGACACTATCTTTGGGTAGATTCTCTGTGCATGGTTTTAGAAGAAACTGGTCAAGATTAGTCTCCTTAACGGCAAGCAAGTGGGGCATGAGTTCTGTGAGGTGGAAGGAAACAACTTTAAAATCTGTTTGGGGATATTTAACTTTTTTTTTTCTATGGGTACATTCTACCTGCTTTAATTTTGAAAGTTGACTCTTCAAAGAAACAAAGAATAAAAAAGATATTCACTTGTGTAAATAGACATGTTTGCTAATGCATCTCGAGGAATGTTTTCTTCTTGTCTTCACAGAAGGGATGTGTGCATGTTCCTCTGCTTCAACTATTTTAGTTGCTTTTTTTTTCCCTACTGGGCAATGAAAGTAAGGTCTCTCACGTGCTAATCAAGTGTTTCACCACGTTCCCTACTTGTATTTCAAAAGTTTAGTTCTGGCAATTATTCATAATGGGTATATGCCCAGTTAATATCATCCTCTGTCATCTTTATATGGGCATCATATTGAGTTGATGGTTTTAAATAATCAGTTTTTTGCATGTCAATGTAAATTGAAAATGTATGTGAGAAAATCTGGGAAATAGAAATAGAATGATACATTGAGGGAATATCAGGAAATCATCAGCATGAAATCATAACCATGAATTAAAAACCAGAGTGTAGTGAAAGTGCCCTGCAAGGATGTTTTTTTGGATAATACCCATTGCATAAAACACAGAGGTTTATTACTGGACTGTGATACTTATTAAACATATATCTATATGGGTTTGAGACAGGAATAGTCTGAACAGTCATTTCATGTGGGAAAAAATGTACTTCTGGGAAATTATGCACGTTGTCTTACTTTATATATTACAGTGTCACCAGACCTCAGATTATGTTTTTTTTTAGAGATTCTTTTTCTATAACATTATGGAAAATAGAGTAGAAAAATATGTACAATCAGAACTAAACTTTCAACTAACTTAAATAATAGCACCTGTGTATTCATGTTTAATAATATATTTATAATAGTTTAATGTTACTATAAAGTTTTAAAACTTAATCTCTAAAAGAATACATTTTTCACATAAAAATGCAAGTTTTAAGTATTATAAAGAAGTATTTGATTATATAGACTAATATGTTATATTAAATAATTAAGATATAGCTACACAAAGGGTATTAGCATATAAATTTTGATTGTGAAGCTAAATTACTTGTGTCAAAATTGACAAGATGAATAGTGAAAACAAACTGGAGTTTGTGCCCAGTATTCCTGCTAGGCATTTGTATCTATGGGGACACGAATCAAGAGCTAGGTCATGATTTCATTTCTGTGAGTTCAAATGTACCAACTAGGATTTTCTCTCAACCTTACTTATAGGCGAAACAGTGGTTAAAAACTTTTACCCAGTAGGAAATGTATAGGATTGTGCTTAGTGAAAATTGCCACCCCCACCCTTGATCCTCCACCACACTCACACCCACACCCACACTCCTACCTCCTGCAGCAATCGTTCTGCTTGTAAGCATCTCTTCTTAGGCTATGTTTGGTTTTCTTGGAAATATAACTGTCAAGGGCCCTGCAGGAGGAAGGACAAATGGCCTTAGAGCCCATGGAATGCAGCCCACTGGTTAGCACAGTCATTATGAATTTTCCTCAGACATGCTTGGCCCAGAGAACTGCGTGTTCTTGGGACTTAATGCTATTATGGAGTTTTACTCTGCTGTTGTCTTCCCTTCCCTTTTAATCTAAGAATTGTGTGAAAACTCTAAGGGGGCTTCCAGTCCCTCTCTGGGCAGTACCATTGGCATTCACAGTAATAGTACTTGATCTCTTTCAGGCATTGCTGCTGGAGCAGATTCATGATTCAATCACCATCCTGGAAAGAACCTAGAAATGTAGATGATCAGCAACGACCACCAACCTTAGAACGCATTTTGAAAAATAAAATTGCTAGCCAAGCTACGTTAAGATGTTTTTGCTACTGTCTCTAATATAAAAAAAAATCTTAGAGAACAATTTGAGATTCGGAAAGGCACACTCTTAATACTTAACTAGCGACTTTTTAATGTCAGGGAACAAGAACCAAGACAGCACTGGCTGACATGACTCTCACTGAGGCTGGACTGGTGATTATTGATTTCTTATCCCCATTTTTTTCCCATCAGCCTCCTGATATGATTTAATTAAAAACTGCTGATGGATAGATATGTATTCTGAGGCATACAATAAATATGCCTGATTTTTATATAAAATTTAGATTTTGAGGTTCTTATAAGATTACTTTTTTGTAAATATTTTTATTAGGTATTTTCCTCATTTACATTTACAATGCTATCACAAAAGTCCCCCATACCCTTCCCCCTATTCCCACTTCTTGGCCCTGACGTTCCCCTGTACTGAGGCATATAAAGTTTGCACAACCAATGGGCCTCTCTTTCCACTGATGCCTGACTAGGCCATCTTTTGATACATATGCAGCTAGAGACAAGAGCTCCTGGGTACTGGTTAGTTCATATTGTTGTTCCACCTATTGGGTTGCAGATCCCTTTAGCTCCTTGGGTACTTTCTCTAGCTCCTCCATTGGGGGCCCTGTGATCCATCCAATAGCTGACTGTGAGTATCTACTTCTGTGTTTGCTAGGCCCCAGCATAGTCTCACAAGAGACACCAGTATCAGGGTCCTTTCAGCAAAATCTTCCTAGTGTGTGCAATGGTGTCAGTGTTTGGAGGCTGATTATGGGATGGATCCCCAGCTATGTCAGTCTCTAGATGGTCCATCTTTTTGTCTCAGCTCCAAACTTTGTTTCTGTAACTCCTTCCATGGGTGTTTTGTTCCCAATTCTAAGAAGGTGCAAAGTGTCCACACTTTGGTCATCGTTCTTCTTGAGTTTCATGTGTTTTGCAATAAGATTACTTTTAAAGATAAATAATAAAATAATTAATCCATTCTTTGTAGCTTCAATTTCCTGTCTGCAATAAGAGAAACTGGGGTCCGAGACCCGCCAAACTTAGGAAATTAGTCTGAACAGGTGAGAGGGTGCGCCAGAGAACCTGACAGCCTCTGGAACAGGCAGAAGCACAGAGGCGCTGAGGCAGCACCCTGTGTGGGCCGGGGACAGCCGGCCACCTTCCGGACCAGAGGACAGGTGCCCACCCAGCTGGGGAGGCGGCCTAAGCCACAGCAGCAGCGGTCGCCATCTTGGTCCGGGACCCGCCGAACTTAGGAAATTAGTCTGAACAGGTGAGAGGGTGCGCCAGAGAACCTGACAGCTTCTGGAACAGGCGGAAGCACAGAGGCGCTGAGGCAGCACCCTTTGTGGGCCGGGGACAGCCAGCCACCGTCCGGACCGGAGGACAGGTGCCCGCCCAGCTGGGGAGGCGGCCTAAGCCACAGCAGCAGCGGTCGCCATCTTGGTCCGAGACCCGCCGAACTTAGGAAATTAGTCTGAACAGGTGAGAGGGTGCGCCAGAGAACCTGACAGCCTCTGGAACAGGCAGAAGCACAGAGGCGCTGAGGCAGCACCCTGTGTGGGCCGGGGACAGCCGGCCACCTTCCGGACCAGAGGACAGGTGCCCACCCGGCTGGGGAGGCGGCCTAAGCCACAGCAGCAGCGGTCGCCATCTTGGTCCGGGACCCGCCGAACTTAGGAAATTAGTCTGAACAGGTGAGAGGGTGCGCCAGAGAACCTGACAGCTTCTGGAACAGGCGGAAGCACAGAGGCACTGAGGCAGCACCCTTTGTGGGCCGGGGACAGCCAGCCACCGTCCGGACCGGAGGACAGGTGCCCGCCCGGCTGGGGAGGTGACCTAAGCCACAGCAGCAGCGGTCGCCATCTTGGTCCGGCACCCGCCGAACTTAGGAAATTAGTCTGAACAGGTGAGAGGGTGCGCCAGAGAACCTGACAGCTTCTGGAACAGGCGGAAGCACAGAGGCGCTGAGGCAGCACCCTTTGTGGGCCGGGGACAGCCGGCCATCTTCCGGACCGGAGGACAGGTGCCCGCCCGGCTGGGGAGGCGACCTAAGCCACAGCAGCAGTGGTCGCCATCTTGGTCCGAGACCCGCCGAACTTAGGAAATTAGTCTGAACAGGTGAGAGGGTGCGCCAGAGAACCTGACAGCTTCTGGAACAGGCGGAAGTACAGAGGCGCTGAGGCAGCACCCTGTGTGGGCCGGGGACAGCCGGCCACCTTCCGGACCGGAGGACAGGTGCCCACCCGGCTGGGGAGGCGGCCTAAGCCACAGCAGCAGCGGTCGCCATCTTGGTCCCGGGACTCCAAGGAACTTAGGAATTTAGTCTGCTTAGGTGAGAGTCTGTACCACCTGGGAACTGCCAAAGCAACACAGTGTCTGAGAAAGGTCCTGTTTTGGGCCTTCTTCTTCGGCCAGGAGGAGGTCCAAATACAAGATATCTGCGCACCTTCCCTGTAAGAGAGCTTGCCAGCAGAGAGTGCTCTGAGCACTGAAATTCAGAGGAGAGAATCTGTCTCCCAGGTCTGCTGATAGACGGTAACAGAATCACCAGAAGAACAATCTCTAAACAGAGTCAACTATAACTACTAACTCCAGAGATTACCAGATGGCGAAAGGTAAACGGAGGAATCTTACTAACAGGAACCAAGACCACTCACCATCACCAGAACCCAGCACACCCACTTCGCCCAGTCCAGGGAACCCCAACACACCTGAGAACCTAGACCTAGATTTAAAAGCATATCTCATGATGATGGTAGAGGACATCAAGAAGGACTTTAATAAATCACTTAAAGAAATACAGGAGAACACTGCTAAAGAGTTACAAGTCCTTAAAGAAAAACAGGAAAACACAATCAAACAGGTAGAAGTCCTTACAGAAAAAGAGGAAAAAGCATACAAACAGGTGATGGAAATGAACAAAACCATACTAGACCTAAAAAGGGAAGTAGACACAATAAAGAAAACTCAAAGCGAGGCAACACTAGAGATAGAAACCCTAGGAAAGAAATCTGGAACCATAGATTTGAGCATCAGCAACAGAATACAAGAGATGGAAGAGAGAATCTCAGGTGCAGAAGATTCCATAGAGAACATCGGCACAACAATCAAAGAAAATGGAAAATGCAAAAAGATCCTAACTCAAAATATCCAGGAAATCCAGGACACAATAAGAAGACCAAACGTACGGATAATAGGAGTGGATGAGAATGAAGATTTTCAACTCAAAGGTCCAGCAAACATCTTCAACAAAATTATTGAAGAAAACTTCCCAAATCTAAAGAATGAGATGCATATGAACATACAAGAAGCCTACAGAACTCCAAATAGACTGGACCAGAAAAGAAATTCCTCCCGACACATAATAATCAGAACATCAAATGCACTAAATAAAGATAGAATACTAAAAGCAGTAAGGGAAAAAGGTCAAGTAACATATAAAGGCAAGCCTATCAGAATTACACCAGATTTTTCACCAGAGACTATGAAAGCCAGAAGAGCCTGGACAGATGTTATACAGACACTAAGAGAACACAAACTGCAGCCCAGGCTACTATACCCAGCCAAACTCTCAATTATCATAGAGGGAGAAACCAAAGTATTCCACGACAAAACCAAATTCACGCATTATCTCTCCACGAATCCAGCCCTTCAAAGGATAATAACAGAAAAAAACCAATACAAGAACGGGAACAACGCCCTAGAAAAAACAAGAAGGTAATCCCTCAACAAACCTAAAAGAAGACAGCCACAAGAACAGAATGCCACCTTTAACAACTAAAATAACAGGAAGCAACAATTACTTTTCCTTAATATCTCTTAACATCAATGGTCTCAACTCGCCAATAAAAAGACATAGACTAACAAACTGGCTACACAAACAAGACCCAACATTTTGCTGCTTACAGGAAACTCATCTCAGAGAAAAAGATAGACACTACCTCAGAATGAAAGGCTGGAAAACAATTTTCCAAGCAAATGGTATGAAGAAACAAGCAGGAGTAGCCATCCTAATATCTGATAAGATTGACTTCCAACCCAAAGTCATCAAAAAAGACAAGGAGGGACACTTCATTCTCATCAAAGGTAAAATCCTCCAAGAGGAACTCTCAATTCTGAATATCTATGCTCCAAATACAAGAGCAGCCACATTCACTAAAGAAACTTTAGTAAAGCTCAAAGCACACATTGCGCCTCACACAATAATAGTGGGAGACTTCAACACACCACTTTCACCAATGGACAGATCATGGAAACAGAAACTAAACAGGGACACACTGAAACTAACAGAAGTGATGAAACAAATGGATCTGACAGATATCTACAGAACATTTTATCCTAAAACAAAAGGATATACCTTCTTCTCAGCACCTCATGGTACCTTCTCCAAAATTGACCACATAATAGGTCACAAATCAGGCCTCAACAGATTCAAAAATATTGAAATTGTCCCATGTATCCTATCAGATCACCATGCACTAAGGCTGATCTTCAATAACAAAATAAATAACAGAAAGCCAACATTCACATGGAAACTGAACAACACTCTTCTCAATGATACCTTGGTCAAGGAAGGAATAAAGAAAGAAATTAAAGACTTTTTAGAGTTTAATGAAAATGAAGCCACAACATACCCAAACCTTTGGGACACAATGAAAGCATTTCTAAGAGGGAAACTCATAGCTATGAGTGCCTTCAAGAAAAAACGGGAGAGAGCACATACTAGCAGCTTGACAACACATCTAAAAGCTCTAGAAAAAAAGGAAGCAAATTCACCCAAGAGGAGTAGACGGCAGGAAATAATCAAACTCAGGGGTGAAATCAACCAAGTGGAAACAAGAAGAACTATTCAAAGAATTAACCAAACAAGGAGTTGGTTCTTTGAGAAAATCAACATGATAGATAAACCCTTAGCTAGACTCACTAAAGGGCACAGGGACAAAATCCTAATTAACAAAATCAGAAATGAAAAGGGAGACATAACAACAGATCCTGAAGAAATCCAAAACACCATCAGATCCTTCTACAAAAGGCTATACTCAACAAAACTGGAAAACCTGGACGAAATGGATAAATTTCTGGACAGATACCAGGTACCAAAGTTGAATCAGGATCAAGTTGACCTTCTAAACAGTCCCATATCCCCTAAAGAAATAGAAGCAGTTATTAATAGTCTCCCAGCCAAAAAAAGCCCAGGACCAGACGGGTTTAGTGCAGAGTTCTATCAGACCTTCAAAGAAGATCTAACTCCAGTTCTGCACAAACTTTTTCACAAGATAGAAGTAGAAGGTATTCTACCCAACTCATTTTATGAAGCCACTATTACTCTGATACCTAAACCACAGAAAGATCCAACAAAGATAGAGAACTTCAGACCAATTTCTCTTATGAACATCGATGCAAAAATTCTTAATAAAATTCTCGCTAACCGAATCCAAGAACACATTAAAGCAATCATCCATCCTGACCAAGTAGGTTTTATTCCAGGGATGCAGGGATGGTTTAATATACGAAAATCCATCAATGTAATCCATTATATAAACAAACTCAAAGACAAAAACCACATGATCATCTCGTTAGATGCAGAAAAAGCATTTGACAAGATCCAACACCCATTCATGATAAAAGTTCTGGAAAGATCAGGAATTCAAGGCCAATACCTAAACATGATAAAAGCAATCTACAGCAAACCAGTAGCCAACATCAAAGTAAATGGAGAGAAGCTGGAAGCAATCCCACTAAAATCAGGGACTAGACAAGGCTGCCCACTTTCTCCCTACCTTTTCAACATAGTACTTGAAGTATTAGCCAGAGCAATTCGACAACAAAAGGAGATCAAGGGGATACAAATTGGAAAAGAGGAAGTCAAAATATCACTTTTTGCAGATGATATGATAGTATATATAAGTGACCCTAAAAATTCCAACAGAGAACTCCTAAACCTGATAAACAGCTTCGGTGAAGTAGCTGGATATAAAATTAACTCAAACAAGTCAATGGCCTTTCTCTACACGAAGAATAAACAGGCTGAGAAAGAAATTAGGGAAACAACACCCTTCTCAATAGCCACAAATAATATAAAATATCTCGGCGTGACTCTAACGAAGGAAGTGAAAGATCTGTATGATAAAAACTTCAAGTCCCTGAAGAAAGAAATTAAAGAAGATCTCAGAAGATGGAAAGATCTCCCATGCTCATGGATTGGCAGGATCAACATTGTAAAAATGGCTATCTTGCCAAAAGCAATCTACAGATTCAATGCAATCCCCATTAAAATTCCAACTCAATTCTTCAACGAACTAGAAGGAGCAACTTGCAAATTCATCTGGAATAACAAAAAACCGAGGATAGCAAAAACTCTTCTCAAGGATAAAAGAACCTCTGGTGGAATCACCATGCCTGACCTAAAGCTTTACTACAGAGCAATTGTGATAAAAACTGCATGGTACTGGTATAGAGACAGACAAGTGGACCAATGGAATAGAATTGAAGACCCAGAAATGAACCCACACACCTATGGTCACTTGATCTTCGACAAGGGAGCCAAAACCATCCAGTGGAAGAAAGACAGCATTTTCAACAATTGGTGCTGGCACAACTGGTTGTTATCATGTAGAAGAATGCGAATCGATCCATACTTATCTCCTTGTACTAAGGTCAAATCTAAGTGGATCAAGGAACTTCACATAAAACCAGAGACACTGAAACTTATAGAGGAGAAAGTGGGGAAAAGCCTTGAAGATATGGGCACAGGGGAAAAATTCCTGAACAGAACAGCAATGGCTTGTGCTGTAAGATCGAGAATTGACAAATGGGACCTAATGAAACTCCAAAGTTTCTGCAAGGCAAAAGACACTGTCTATAAGACAAAAAGACCACCAACAGACTGGGAAAGGATCTTTACCTATCCTAAATCAGATAGGGGACTAATATCCAACATATATAAAGAACTCAAGAAGGTGGACCTCAGAAAATCAAATAACCCCCTTAAAAAATGGGGCTCAGAACTGAACAAAGAATTCTCACCTGAGGAATACCGAATGTCAGAGAAGCACCTGAAAAAATGTTCAACATCCTTAATCATCAGGGAAATACAAATCAAAACAACCCTGAGATTCCACCTCACACCAGTGAGAATGGCTAAGATCAAAAATTCAGGTGACAGCAGATGCTGGCGAGGATGTGGAGAAAGAGGAACACTCCTCCATTGTTGGTGGGATTGCAGGCTTGTACAACCACTCTGGAAATCAGTCTGGCGGTTCCTCAGAAAATTGGACATAGTACTACCGGAGGATCCAGCAATACCTCTCCTGGGCATATATCCAGAAGAAGCCCCAACTGGTAAGAAGGACACATGCTCCACTATGTTCATAGCAGCCTTATTTATAATAGCCAGAAACTGGAAAGAACCCAGATGCCCCTCAACAGAGGAATGGATACAGAAAATGTGGTACATCTACACAATGGAGTACTACTCAGCTATTAAAAAGAATGAATTTATGAAATTCCTAGCCAAATGGATGGACCTGGAGAGCATCATCCTGAGTGAGGTAACACAATCACAAAGGAACTCACACAATATGTACTCACTGATAAGTGGATACTAGCCCAAAACCTAGGATACCCACGATATAAGATACAATTTCCTAAACACATGAAACTCAAGAAAAATGAAGACTGAAGTGTGGACACTATGCCCCTCCTTAGAAGTGGGAACAAAACACCCATGGAAGGAGTTACAGAAACAAAGTATGGAGCTGAGATGAAAGGATGGACCACGTAGAGACTGCCATATCCAGGGATCCACCCCATAATCAGCTTCCAAATGCTGACACCATTGCATACACTAGCAAGATTTTACTGAAAGGACCCAGATGTAGCTGTCTCTTGTGAGACTATGCCGGGGCCTAGCAAACACAGAAGTGGATGCTCACAGTCAGCTAATGGATGGATCACAGGGCTCCCAATGGAGGAGCTAGAGAAAGTACCCAAGGAGCTAAAGAGATCTTCAACCCTATAGGTGGAACAACATTATGAACTAACCAGTACCCCTGAGCTCTTGACTCTAGCTGCATATGTATCAAAAGATGGCCTAGTCGGCCATCACTGGAAAGAGAGGCCCATTGGACATGCAGACTTTGTGTGCCCCGGTACAGGGGAACGCCAGGGCCAAAGGGGGGGAGTGGGTGGGTAGGGGAGTGGGGGTGGGTGGGTAAGGGGGACTTTTGGTATAGCATTGGAAATGTAAATGAGCTAAATACCTAATAAAAAATGGAAAAAAAAAAAAGAATTTAAAAAAAAAAAAATAAGAGAAACTGGCTAGAAAAATTAACTTCCTTGCTCACATTTTGTTAATCTATAACCAGATGCTTAGTTAAGAATGTGCATGATTTGGGAGGAGTTAAAGATACAAAGCTCGGAGCTGAGACAGTAGAAAGGACCAACTGGAGACTGCCCCACCCTGGGATCCATCCCATATGCAACCATCAAACCCAGACACTATTGCATATGTCAGCAAGATTTTGCTGACAGGACCCTGATATAGCTGTCTCTTGTGAGGGGCTATGCTAGTGCCTGGCAAATACAGAAATGGATGCTCACAGTCATCTATTGGATGGACGACAGGTCCCCTAAAGAGGGAGCTAGAGAAAGTAACCTAGGAGCTAAAGGGGTTGGCAACCCTATAGGAGGACCAACCATATGAACTAACCAGTACCCCGCCCCCCCCCGTACCCCCCCCCCCCGCCCCCGCCAGAGCTGTGTCTCTAGTTGCATATGTAGCAGAGGATGGCCTAGTCGGCCATCAATGTGAAGAGAGGCCCTTGGTCTTACGAAGATCATGAGCTCCAATACAGGGGAATGCCAGGGCCAGGAAGCAGAATTGGGTAGGTTGGGGAGCAGGGTGGGGGGAGGGTATAGGGGACTTTGGGGATAGCATTTGAAATGTAAATGAAGAAAATTTCTAATAAAAAAAAGAAATAAAAAAAAAGAATGTGCATGGTTTCTTGGGACTAATTTGTTTTCTTTACCTGTGCTACATAATGCTTGTTCTTTTTAAAAAGCTATTGGGAAACATACTGTTTTGTTCATAGTCATTCACTAGAAAATTACCTGGAACATAATCACTGTAATTTTATAATGCTAGAAAGATGTTGGTGAAATATGTAAAACATGGGAGAAAAATTAGAGTTCTAACTTTGTTCCACCCATAAAATCTGAATGTATGTATACATGTAAAGCTTTTATGCTATGTGTTTGAACTTTGTTTCCTTCAACCTCCAGGTGTGTGTGTGTGTGTGTGTGTGTGTGTGTGTGTGTGTGTGTGTGTACATGTATGTGAAATGTTTGCAGCCTCACTCCATCCATTCAGTGTGTGAATATATATACACTTGTCTGTTTGGCATCTGTCTGAATATATGTAAGTTTGTACGTACGTATGTATGTATGTATGTATGTATGTATGTATGTATGTATGTATGATGTATGTATTTATGTGTATCTCGTTATTGGAGTCTGCCTTTTGCTTCATCTTCTCAGTGTTTGTGTGTGTGTGTGTGTGTGTGTGTGTGTTCCATGTGTGTGCATTTTCTCTTTCCTTTTCTTTCTCACATGTGAGACATTCATTTATTCTCTGTCTCATATTTTCCCTTTCTCTAAGATTAATGTTTTGAATACTTTAGGGAGAGAAGTTGGCTGTCTATAGCGTTGACCCCCCCCCCATTTTATTATATCTTTAAATGTTTTCCAACCACAAAACATGGAAGTTAATGCTGGCCTTTATACTAGGAAGCTGTTCTCATACTTCTTTACCAATTTTTCCTCCATGGAAGGAAACACTTTTGTCATGCAAACCTTAGCTGCTAGAATAAATGGTAAGTGGGTTGAAGAAGAAAAAAAATCACAAAAGGTAAGACTAGCTTAGTGTGCAAGACCAAGAATTTTGGTTAATATTACTCAAACTATTTGACCTGTGATTTCAGCTTTAGTTTCCTTTGAGTATCTAAGTACATGATAGTGTTAAAACAAATTTGTGAAATGAGATAAAAAGAGAATTTGACTAGAAATTTATCATGCACAGACTTGTTGTTTGCAGAAAACATTGAGAGAATAGTTTATGAAAAATTTGTTTTTTTCTTTGTTTTCCCCTCTTCTTATGTGTGTGTGGGGGGGGGGTTGCCTGTGTGTGTGAGATATTTTTGTCAACTTAAGAAAAACTGTATTTGTGAAGAGGAACCTCAAAAGAAAAGAATGCTTCCATTGGATTGCCTTTTGGTAATTATGGAAGACAGATATGATTACTTGATTAATCATTGATTTGGGAGGGTTCAGATAATTGGGAATGGTACAACTCCTGTGAAGCTGGTCCTGAGGATCATAAGAAAGTGGGCTAAGGAAGCCTGTAAGCAGTGTTCACCCACTTTCTCTGCTTCCCTTTCTGCCTCCAGGTTCCTTCTGTCAGTCCCTCCATTGACTTACCTTAGTGCTAGACTATTGCTTTCAGCAAAATAAAAACTTTCTCTAACCAGTAGAGTTTTTGTCCATTTATTATCACAGCAATAAAAATTAGACTATATCTGAATGTAGCAATGAGCTTGAATATAATCCTCATTTAACTTTTCTAAAATTTTCTACACAATCCTCTATGTATATTGTTTCAGCAGGCAAAGTAGATATTTTGTTCCTTGAAATAGTACTAAAAAGCAATATATAATGAATATTTATGATACATTTGCTAAGAAAATATGTAGTTAAATAAAATAAATGGTGACATAAAACGTATTCAAATGATATCTGTGAAGAAATGACATTTTAGGTACATGTATATACTATATAATGACACAATAAACAAAAGAAGCCAAAATTGCTTTCTTAGAGATAGCTTTCCTTTTCTAAGCAAGAAGGAGTTTGATGTAATATTTTATTATTGAGTTAAGTTTCTTGGTGAGACATAAAGCAGTATCTACTTACCTATGATAGGACACCAATGATAAAATACTTCTAAGAATAGCTAAGTGAGTCAACTATTCCACTTAACTTACCTTCAGAGGCATTCATGATTCCCCTATATTTCTGCACCACTTAAGAGTCCATATCATCATATGTGATGTCTTAAATACAATTTTCATTTATGTGAAGAAACACCATGATCAAGGCAACTCTTACAATGGACAACCTATAATTGTGGCTGACTTAAGTTGCAGAGGTTTAGTTCGTTATCTTCATAGCAGGGAGCATTTCAACATCCAAGTAGGCCTGGTGCTGAGGAAGGAACTGAAAATTCTACATGTTGATCTGAAGGCATCCAGAAGGAGAATGTCTTCCAGGCAGATAGAAGGAAGGTCTCAAAGCCCATCCTCACAGTGACATATTTTCTCCAACAAAGCCTGACACCTACTCCAAGGCCACACACCCTAATAGTGCCACACACTGTGTCAATAGTATTCAAACAACCACATGTGATTATTCATGGAAGCTGAATCACAGTCTCACATTTTTGTCTCATATACTCTCTAGCAACTCTTCCAAAGACCATCTGCAGCATGGATGAAAAATGAACTGGGGGCTAGAATTTCAGGAAGGGGTCTGATGACCCCTTTATCATCTATAAGTATTGGAGAGTTAGCTATTCATCATTATCACCCATCATCAAATCCCATGACTTCTTTAGTTGCAATCAAGAAAATGATATTTCTGTTCCGCCATACTCATAGGATGGTCACAGGCTATTTTATCCAAACCCATGACTATTTTTTTTTTTCAATTTGGATACTATACCCTTCCATGCCAACAAATCACTATTATGTCTAGTCAATGTCAAGTACTGGATAATAGGTTTATTTTCTGAGACTATATTAGAACATTGATACGATACAGTACCCATTTCAGATTAGGCATGAGATACCTTATTTTTCAGCTCAATAAACTTATATTGTCCAGGAACATCATTTCCCTAGATTATATATTCTATTGTGAAAACTCTTTCACATAGATTATATGGTTATGAAACAAGCATAGGTAGTAAGGATTTTTATAACTATACATGTGGGAACATTAGGCAGACAGGTTATAGCAATATAGACCTGCCATCTTTTTAAAAGTTCATAAAAAAAACTAACACAAGTTTGAGGTAAAAAACAAAACAAAACAACATATTCAGGTAATTGGAAAGAGAGGCCCCTTGGTCTTGCAAACTTAAAAGAATATTTTTGATTTGCAGTACCCACCTTTTATTGAAAATAGATTATTCTCATGTATAATATAATGCTCCATAGTATGATATGATATGATATAATATAATTAATATAATATATATGATAAAACAAAAACTACCATATCTAAGTTGGACAAGAATACTCAACACAAAGAATAAGTCCAAAGAGAAGGCATGAGGATTAGAAATTGACCTGTCAAGACACTCAGTAATCCCATAAAATTATAGTAGTAATATATAATCAAAAGACATGCTACAGATACATTTAGGCCCTGTGCATCCTGTTTTAATCTCCTTGAGTTCATAGGGATTTCTCTTACGTTTTTTTGTTCATGGTGTCCTATAGTCTCCCTGGTTCTTACACTATTTGCCCTCTTTTCTAAGGAGTCTATTAAGCTCTGAGGGAATGAATTTGATGAAAACAATACATTTAGGAAGGATTGTTCCAAAGTCTCTTTCTCTCTGTATAATATCTGCTTGTGAATCTCTGTATTTGTTGCCATCTGCTATAGGAGGAATTTTCCTTAATGATGACCTAATAAGGCCCCAATCTATGAGTATAGTAGAATACTATTAGAAGTTATTTTATTGTTAATTGTTTTTAAAAACAATAAGACATATTTAGTTTTAGTCTTGGTCCCTGAGTTACCTAATCTCCAGTTCTTGATCATTTAAGGAATGTAGTTTAGGAATTCCATCTCAACAAATGGGCTTTAAGTCAAATCATTTATTTGTTGGCAACTTTCATAAGCTTTCTGTCATAATTGCCTTAGAATATCTGGCTAACCAAAGAATTTGTGGCTGGTTTGTTGTTTATACTGTCCTTCTAGTAGCCTGCAGAGTACCTTTCCTTACTAAAGACACTAACATATAGGGTGGGGGCTTTGTGTGGGTATAAGCATGTCTTCTTTATGTTCAAGGATTTTTTAAGTGATGTCTTTACCAACTGGGGCTCACTATCACTTTGTGGAGTGTAACCTATTGCCTTGAAAACAGACTGGGTTGTTTTCTGAGTCCTATAAGAATCCCTTTGTCCAACATTCTACTATATGCATCCCAATCTCTGAATAAGAAACCTCATTTGGTGACAAGAGTTAGCCAGATGGGACTCTGTCTCCCCAAATTTTTGTCAATTTCAATCACAACACCTTCATATATGTGTATGTGTGTGTGTGTGTGTGTGTGTGTGTGTGTGTGTGTGTGTGTATATATATATATATATATATGAATTCTTTTACTTGAAATCGCTGATTGACCAGTACCACAGTTAAAGATACTGTTCATTTTCTGGTATATGTTTCTATAGTTTCTATCAAACATTAGGTTTCTATAGGCATGTGAATTTATGTCTCTGTCTTCAATTCAATAACTTCGATCAAGAAGTATACTTTTTATGCCGATACCATACGGTTTTTATTAATATATCTTTGTAGTTCAATCTGAAATTGTGAATGCCAATAGGATCTTCTATGTTTCAGCATTTTTTGACTTTATGTCTTTTATGAAATCACCTGGTTTGAAGTTTTATTCAGATATTTGTTTCCTAGAACCATACATTGGAAATATTTCATACCTTTTCCTAGATACTTTAGTTTCCTTTTAAAATATTTTTCAAATCATTATTCAGAGTTATATATACATTACTCTTATATGTCAAGTAATTTTTTACAACTACTCATGATTTTTTCTTATTCAGATTTAGAAATAAATAATGGCAATGTTGTATGCCAAAGAAGAATAAAGATCTCAGTGACATTTCCCATAGATTATGTGTGTGCTTGTGTTTTTCAATTATGTGTGCATATTTGTAAATTTTGTGCATATGGGAGGCATGTGAACAGTGCCACCAGAAGAATTTACACCAAACTGATAACATGGAGCATGTTCAAAACCTGGAAGTCTCAAAACCTGAGACTCAACAGGAGTAAAACTAGCTATTTCTGTGACTTCCTCAGAGTACCTAAACTGTTGACCTCCAACCAGGTTGTCAGTTATGTACCCAATATCTCCTTTTCATGCTAATAAGTCACCCCAGGAGCCTCAGCCTTCAGCCTTTCCCTCCCTGGATATTCTCCCACCCTTCCCCCAAACTATATAACCCTTGGTTCACTACATATAAAGTATATATGTTCCAATCCATATCCAGTAAAGAAATACGAATATCTTAGAGAGCTGCCTCATTAAAGATCATGAGAGAAGGCCTTCGCTTAAAAGCAGCTTTACACCCAGATTCTCAGAGATGGCCTCCCCCTCCTCCCACCACTTACTTGGTTGTCTGACACCTCAGAAAGAAGTGGCAGACTGTGGACCTCATTTTTGTGGAAACAGGGTCTCATTTTTATGCCACGCTATACATTAGGCAAGAGATGGCCAAAGATTCTTCTGTCTATTCCTTGTGTCTCTTTCTAGATATGTAGTGACTGCAGATGCGCACTATAATACAAGTGTTGAGGGCCATGCAAAGAGAAGAGCGGAACAGCTTTAGAACTCGTGGAATTCGCCGCAGTGGTTAGCACATCCGCAGTGGATGTGCCTTGGAAAGACGGAGACCTGAGGAATACATGTCCTGGGAAATTCATGATGTTGAGTTTTTCTCTTCTTGTTAGCCTGGAGTCCCGGATGATATACAGAGGATTAGGAAGTTGAACAGATGTGTGTAGCAATGCAGAATGAGGAAGTTGGGTAGCCACTAGTAAGCCCCAGATGCTGGGAAAACAAAAGGCTCCCAGGACACAACTTATGAGATTAGCTGAAATGCCCAAACAAAGGGAAGGGAGAACTTGTAGAGACCATATCCAGAGGTTAGGCAAGGTACCCGGTTGGATGATGGGAACGCCCACTCATCTCCAAATTTTTATCCCAGAGTGGTTCCTGTCTAAAGGAAATACAGGGACAAAGTGTGGAGCACAGACTGAAGAAAAGGATACCCAGAGATTCTCCAATCTGGGGACCCATCCCATACTCAGAAACCAAACCCAGACACTATTGCTGATGCCAAGAACTGCTGTCTCGTGAGAGGCTCTGGCAAAGCCTGACAATGACAGAGGCAGATGCTTTTAGCCAACCATGGGACTAAGCACAGGGTCCCCAATGGGGTCCTCAGTGGAGGAGTTAGAGAAAGGATCCGAGGAGCTGAATGAGTTTGCAACCCCATAGGAAGAACAAAAATATCAACCAAACAGACACCACTCCCAACCCCCTCCCAGGGCTCCCAGAGACTAAACCACCAACCAAAGAGTTCACATGGAGTGAAACATGGCTCCAGTGGCATATGAAGCTGAGGACTGCCTTATCTGGCATCAATGGAGGACAGGCCCTTGGTCCTGGGAAGGTAGTTTAGGGGAAGGCCAGGGTGTTGAGGTGGGAGTGAGTGGGTGGGTAGGAGGGGGAGTACCCTCATAGAAGCAGGGGAGTGGGAGGGTATAGGGGGTTTCTGGAGAGCAAACCAAGAAATGGAACAACATTTGAAATGTAAATACTTAAAATATCCAATAAAAAAAAGAAAACTCCAAAAAGAGCTTTCAGCTCTGCACTGGGCAGTATCACTGGCACTCAGCAATAACAATGCTTGATCTTTTTCAAGTATTGCTGCTGGTGTAGATTAATGACTGGGTCTCCACCCTTGGAAAGAATTTGCCGATGAAGATTGTTAGCAATGACTACCACCCTTAGAGAGAATTTGCAAAGATAAATGGTTAGTGAAGTTAGATTATAATGTTTGTTGGTGGCTTTGTTGTAGCAAATCTTAAAATACAATTTGAAATTTAGAAATGCATACTCTTAGTAGTTGAACTGGGGACTTTTTCAGGTCAAGGGACAAGAACAAGGTCAGCTTAACTAGAATTTTCTGACATGACTCTTGCTAGGGCTGGACTGCTGTTCAAGGTGATGATTAATTTCTTGTTCCTATCTTTGCCCTCAGATTCCTGATATGATTTAATAAAAAAACTGATAGTGAGTAGATGTGTACCCTGAGGATTTTAAGTAGAAATGATTGGTTTTTTTATATACAATTTTAGATTTGTGATTTTTAAAATTTTTGTATAAGTACCTTTTAAGATAAAAATAAAATAATTGATCTAACTTTGTACCTACACATTGCTGCCTTCCACTAAAGAAAAACTGGCTAAGAAAATTAACATGCTTGCTTTACCCTCATTAATCTCACTAATCTATAACAAACCACTTAGTTACAAAAGTATGTAGGTTCTTGGGAATAATTTGTTTTCCACCCCTGCACTGTATAAAATGTTTTTTCATGTAAAAGTATTGAAGATCATACTGTTGTTTTTCTTTTTTCTTTTTTTGTAATCATACACTACAAGAAAAATAAAACGTAGATAAATTGTAACTTCTATGCTGCTTGAAAAATTTTTCTGGGACATAAGCTGTGGGAGAAAAACTTAAGTTGTTGGAGGCTGTTCATAGGAGCTTTGCTCCATCTATCAAAAAATAAATGTATGTGTATGTATGTAAAAGTGGATATAGCTTAGCTCCAGCCACTCAATATTTGAATGTGTGTCTGTCTTTCTATCTGTATGTGTGTGTGTCTGTCTATCTGTATGTGGTGTGTGTGTATGTGTGTGTCTGTCTGTCTATCTGAATGTGTGTGTGTTTATGTGTGTCTGTCTGACTATCTGAATGTGTGTGTGTTTATGTGTGTGTGTCTGTCTATCTGACTGTGTGTATGTGTGTGTGATTCTTCTTCCTTTTTCTTTTTTCAAAGTATTCAGTCTTTTTTTATTAGACATTTTCTTTATATACATTTCAAATGCTATCCCAAAAGTTCCCTATACCCTCCCCCCACCCTGCTCCCCTACCCACCCACTCCTGCTTCAGAGTCTCTCCCAGGTCACAGAAAATACCGCTTAGAGTGAATCTAGTTTATGACCTCAGAGAAAAGACTGAGAGATCAGTTGCGAACTCTATTGTCCCCAAGAACATTTTCTATCGGTCCTTGCAGAAAGCATATCACCAGCCCCAAACAACCAGCCTTGCCTCCGTTTCCACTGGATGTCAAAGCTGGGCTTTGACCTACAAGCTCTTACATGGTGTGTGGAGATTCAAATTCAGGTCCTCATCCTTCCACGTCTAAAGCTCTAACTGCTGAGTAATCTCACAAGCCAATAATCTTTTTATACGGGAAATGATTTGCAATAGATTTTTAAAAATATGAATTGTTTCTTCAATCCACGTAGGGTTCAGGAATGGTGGAATAAATGTTAGATAGTGTGACAAATATTAGAAATAGTTTAATCAGAATCTCATGGAATACATTCGGTGGAATCCATGTCACTCCGCAGGAATGCTCCAACATATGAAATAATGCTTTCTGATGGAATCCTTTCTTTCTGTTTAGGTGGTACAGTCTCCAAAAGGGACGACTTTAACCTAATTGGAAAACATTACGTACTTAGGATTAGATCACATGAGTATCTTTGTGCTGGAGCTATCTCTGTAAACCTAACCAAAAGTAAAAACAATAATAAAGTCCATTTTGTCTAAGCTATAGATTTTTTAAGTATATATCTTGTGGATATATAAAAAGGTCGGCTTTTGTTTTGCATAAAGTCTTTAGTTTTGACCTACAAAACTTTTATTAATTAACTTGGTTGCAGCTATATCATATTTCTTTTAGTCTTAAGTTTATAATCATTTAAAAATATGTTCATAGCAGCCTTATTTATAATCCAGAAACTGGAAAGAACCCAGATGTCCCTCAACAGAGGAATGGATACAAAAAATATGATACATTTACACAATGGAGTACTACTCAGCAATTAAAAACAATTAATTCATGAAATTCTTAGGCAAATGGATGGATCTGGAGGATATCATCCTGGGTGAGGTAACCTAATCACAAAAGAGCACACATAGTATGCACTCACTGATAAGCAGATATTAGCCCAGAAACTTAGAATATCCAAGATACAATTTGCAAAACACATGAAACTCAAGAAGGAAGAACTAAGTGTGAATACTACGTTCCTTCTTAGAATGGGGAAAAATATCCATGGAGGGAGTTACAGAAACAAAGTTCAGAACTAAGATGGAAGGAAAGACCATCCAGAGACTGCCCCACTGAGGGATCTATACCATATACAACCACCAAACTCGTGCACTATTGCATATGTCAGAAAGATTTTGCTGAGAGAACCCTGATATAGCTCTCTCTTGTGAGTCTATGTCAATGTCTGGCAAAAACAGAAGTGGATGCTCACAGTCATCTATTGGATGGAACACAAGGCCCATCCAATAATGAAGGAGCTCGAGAAAGTACCCAAGGAGCTGAATGGGTCTGCAACCCCATAGGAGGAACAACAATATGAACTAACCAGTACCCCTACAGAGCTGTGTCACTAGTTGCATATGTAGCAGAGGATGGCCTAGTCGGCCATCGATGGGAGGAGAGGCCCTTGATATTGTGAAGATCATATACCCCAGTACAGGGGAATGCCAGGGCCATGAAGTAGGAGTGGGTGGGTTGAGGAGCAGGGCAGGGGGTGGGAGGGTATAGGGGGCTTTGGGTATAGCATTTGAAATGTAAATGAAGAAAATATCTAATAAAAATGAATTAAAATATTTTATCATTTTGGTTTTGTCCTTATCTTTGTATTTTTGAAAAAAATTTGAAACCTTTAACTTCATTGCTATTCTGATAATCAACCAAAAGTCATTTTTATATAAAATATTAAATGTATTATTTATCATTTTTATCAAAAATAATGTATACTTATTACATTGAATGAATTTACACTCAATGGTTTCTTCTTAAAATGATTTTAAAATCAAAATGAAAACGAAATAATGCATAATAAAATAATGTTTTGTTTTCATGACATCCTGGGAATTTATAGCTTTACTAAAGAAAACATGAACGTTTTATTATAAACACCCAGGAGCAACAAAGATTCTGAACAAGTTTGAGAATTTCCATGGGAGTTCTAACAAGGGATTTAGGTGAAACAATCTTTAGAATTTTAGTTCTATCATAATAAATACCAGGAAACTGTTTTTATTAAAGGAGGTGCCAACATTGTGTTCAAGGAGGTCTTCCATCTCTGTACTGTGTGTGCTGCCTTCTATCCTTCGTGATCTCTGCTCACTTCTTTCCTGGTTTCCTTTAGTCACTCTATAAACTAAATCTACTGTGCATCATTTGTGGTGGCATGAATATGTTTGACCCCCAAAGATTCATGTGTTTGAGTGCTTGGCCTATAAGAAATGGCACTTTTAAGAGGTATGCCAACCAGACCCCCTCCCTCCCCAGAGTTCCCAGGTACTAATCCACCAACCACAGTACACATGGAGGGACTCATTGCTCAAACCACATATGTAGCAGAGGATGGCCTTATTGGACCTCAATGGGAGAAGAAGCCCTTGGTCCTGTGAATGCTTGATGCCTCAGGGTAGGGAAGGATAGGGCAGGAAGGTACAAGTGGGTAGTTGGGTGGGAGAACACCCTTTTAGAAGCAGGGGGAGAACTGATGGTATAGGGGGGTTCTAGAAGAGGATAAAATTTGAAATGTTAATAAAGAAAATATCTAATTAAAAAAAAAAGAGGTGTGCCCTTTTTGAAGAAACTCTGGAGGTAGGCTGTGATGTGATATATGCTCCTTCCATACCCAGTGTGAAACAGTCTCCTGCTGCCTGAAGATCAAGATGTAGAACTCTCTGCTCATCCGGTATCATGTCTGCCTGGATGCTGCTGTGCTAACCACCATGATGATAATGGACTGAGCTTCTGAAATTGTAAGCCAGCTCCAACTAATTGTTTTCCTTTATACGAGTTGCCAGGGTCAAGGTGTCTTTTCACAGCAGTGAAACCCTAACTGAGACATTTCCAAATGTGAAATGTAACAGGTAACTGTCTTGGATCCACAATACCTCATATTCCAGTAATAGCAAATTTCCAAAAGTTAATTAAATTAATTGATTAATGAAAAAAGCCAAACAAAAACAAACCAAAACAATCAAAATGAGAGGACAGTTGTTCATGACTATAAGTCCTCTTTTTGAATCATGCAAAATCATATTATGAAACACAGTATAGACTCCTTAAACAATAAGGATCTTATTTTAGAATATCCTGAAAAACCAGAACTCAAACAAAACACTTAGTCATCTATGGGCTGACTTCAGCAAATCCCTTCCCCTCAGGGTTGTGAGCTCTACAAAGAGAAGGCAAAAATGTTGCAAGAGCCTGAAACAATGGGTGACTCAGAGAAACAGCATTTTCAAATATGACAGGACAAAACCACATATGATCTCAGAGAGACTGTGGCAGCATGTGGCGGGTATGAAGAGATTCAACCCAATGGAAGGCCAAGTGCAGAGAGCAGGAAATAGACATTGGCCCTATCTCTCACTCAGAAGCTATCTCAATGGACACCTGCATGCAAAGGGAAATACAGTTTGTCACAATGGAATCTCAGTGGATATATTAACCACACTTAAGTGTGAGCCACACACACAGCAGTAGATGAAAACAGAAAATGAAATCAAAGGTGTTTTTTCAACTTTTTGTCTGTTTGGACTCTCTCTCTCTCTCTCTCTCTCTCTCTCTCTCTGTTTCTTATTTTTCCTACTGGCTTTTTGCTTATATATTATTGCCAATTTTGAGATTTTGTACGTGTGTTTGTTTTTTTTTTAATTATTTTTTGTTTTGTTTTTCTATTTTCTAATGGAAACAAGAAAAATTAGATGGAATTGGAGAGGTGTGGGGGTAGGTACAGTCTGAAAAGAGTTGAGGGATGGAAAATCCTGAGCAGAATATATTACATAAAATTAGTTTTTAACAAGAAATAAAGGTGTTTTTCTTTAACACCACATGTTTTATAAGACCATTGAATATTTTTATTCCAGTTTCTGAATTTATCACTTCCAACTATACTTAAAGGTCATGCCAATAGCTTGAAGATGATCCTTCTCTCTGTTCCCTAAATTATGACCACATTGATGAAAACTCCTTGCTTTCCCCTCCCCATTATGTGCTTTTAAAGTTAGATCATTGTAATTGTTGTTGATCTAATGCTCTTGAGACAGCTAGAGCCAGAAGTATTCTAAAGCTTCTGTTGTACAATAAATAAAAGGGATTCTAATAATTAAATAATTTCAATTTTGTGACCACTTAATCTTTTTTTGGTGTGAAATTTTATTGTTAAAAACAGCTCATAATCTTTATCTAACAAATATGATCATTTAATATATTTCTCTCTCTCTTAATGTATAGTTTAGTAATAATGAGAGAACACAGAAGGAAGATTGATTTATATGTTTGAAGAATGCTAATAGAAAAATCCCAAATATTAGCAAGTAAATATTCTCACCATGCTCTGAAAACAAATAATATATATATATTTGTAAACTGATATGAATATATGTTTATTTTAATATGTTTATGTCAATGTTTTAACAAAAATATATTATTTCTACAATAAAACAAATTAAAAACATGAAAGAAATGTGATTCCATTTATAACACAATGGAGCATATTAAGATATCCTACTTATTGGGTTAGATTCTGAAACTTGTAGCAATTTTATGTTTTATGTAAACTTTATGTTTCAAACCATTTTCTTATTTCTGAAAAAGTATGGCAATAGTTTCTTGTATTAATGCAGCAATCTTAAATATTAAATCACAAACACAGGCTTACAATTAGCAAAATAAAATCCAATAATACTTTAATAGGTACATGAAAACAATTACCAGAAACACACAAATCCTGTTCAAACAGGATCTAATTTTAACAAACAAACAAACAAACAAACAAAAAGATAGAAATTTACTTTTTTGTATTGTTTAAGTTCAAAAAGGGCACAGAGAAAGCAAAAGAATCAAAAGGAAGATTATATTATATAAACTTAATTTAAAATATTTTCATGTCTTAAGAACTAATCAGCAGAGTTGCTTTACAAAGCTAATTTCAATACAAACTCAGAGAATTCTACTTTGTTTGGTGTGGCTGCACAAGCCTTTCATCCTAGGGCTTGGAATGCAGAAGCACTCAGATATCTGTAAGTTTAAGACCAGCCTAGCGCATGTAGAGTGTACATAGTATGCTCTATAATTGTCAGAGTAAAACCCTGTATTTAAAAAAAGAAACTGTACAATTTAGCTCAAAATGTCGATCTGAAATGCCTTAGAAATCCAGAGGACTGAAAACGCCATAATCAAAGTTTTAGCTTTGGTTTTATTCTCTCATTTGTTTGTTTTTCTTTTCTGTTTTGTTTTTCTGTTTTTAGTTAGTATTGATAATGCAGGATTATTGTATCATTTCCTTTTCTAGGATTATTGTAAAACAAACCATAACAATATTGTCTTCCTATAAAATTTTCTCCTGCTCAGAGAAAGACAATAGGGACAGAGGGAAAGGACAGCTAGAGTTAAAGAATAAATATTCAGTTTTGACATAATCTTTTAAAAATTTAGTTAGATTTTGGTCTTTAATATCGTATAACACTATACAAAACTAGCTTTTACAAGTTAACAATTTCATAATTTCTCTTTTTAGGTGTTTTTAAATTTCAATTAAAATAGTCAAACATGGATTTAAATATATTACCAAGAATTTCAATTTTAGTGTTCCAAAAGAACAACAAAAGCCATTATGACAATATTCTATACTTTCTCCATTTTGAGCATATTTTTATGTTTAGTTATCATATTTATCAAACATGAAAAAAAAACTTGAGCAACAAGTGAAGTTTGTTTTACTAGTCATTTTATTCTTTCTTGGCTTTCTGCCTCCTATACTATTCTTTCTATTTCTTTTCTTGACTATTCCGAAGATCAAAATCATTGTTTCATCTTGGGGTTTGTTGCTCTTTTCTTTTTTTTCAATTTTTTATTAGATATTTTATTCATTTACATTTCACATGCTATCCCAAAAGTCCCCTATATTCTCCCCCCACCCTGCTCCTCTACAGACCCACTCCCACTTCTTGGCCCTGGTGTTCCCCTGTATGGGGCATATAAACTTTACAAGACCAAGGGGCCTCTCTTTGCAATGATGGCCGACTAGGCCATCTTCTGCTCCATATGAAGCTAGAGACATGAGCACTGGGGGAACTGGTTAGTTCATATTGTTGTTCTACTTATAGGGTTGCAGACCCTATCAGCTCCTTGGGTACTTTCTCTAGCTCATCCATTGGGGGCCCTGTGTTCCATCCAATAGATGACTGTATTTTCGAGGCACTGGCATAGCCTCACAGGAGACATCTATATTAGGGTCCTTTCAGCAAAATCTTGATGGCATATGCAATAGTGTCTGGGTTTGGTGGCTGATTATGGGATGGATCCCCAGGTTGGGCAGTCTCTGGATGGTTCATCCTTTCCTTTTAGCTCCAAACTTTGTCTCCGTAACTCCTTCAATATTTTGTTCCCTATTGTAAGGAGGAATGAAGTATCCACGCATTGGTCTTCCTTCTTCTTGATTTTCTTGTGTTTTGCAAATTGTATATTGGGTATTCTAAGTTTCTGGGGTAATATCCAGTTATCAATGAGTGCATATCAAGTGTGTTCTTTTGTGATTGGGTTACCTCACTCAGGATGTTATCCTCCAGATAGCATTTCATGCTAATTATGAGAGGAACTTTTTTCAGGACATGCACTGAGGACACTTCCCAGTCTGGTTATAAGTTCATGCAACATTCATGGAAACGTGAGAAGCATGAAGAAAAGTCATCACTCCTTTTCTTGTCATACCATATGAGCAAATAAGGTTCTTCTCACCAAGGAATGGTATGCCATCCCTTCCCATATATTATAATGGCTATCTCCATGAGACAATTATTACACAATGGGGAATTACTCTAACCCCCAAATCACTTCATCATGTTGGCCTGGAGAGACCTAGTGCCTGTTATCTTGGCCATATTTTTCATAAGGTTCTCAAAAATTTCTAATACAAAAGAGTGAAAGTGTGAACACTAGAAGATGACACAGAAAGAAACATAGATTTAGATATTGGAAGTCAATAGAAAACACAAACTTTAGCCAATAAAAGAATGTTCTGTCCCATGATTACAAAACAAATATAAATAAATATTCTGTTTAAATATTGCAAAAGCAAATAAAAATAAAAAGGAACAAATTTTTGTCTAAGTATTTTAAAGTCAAAATAATGTAAAGCCCAAACCACCAGGTCAGAACAAACCAACAGACTATTGTAAATTCTCAAAGGACCACCAGGACTCAGGAAGAACTCACTCCAACCTAAGAGAGCAGCAGCAACAGCTAGGCAAAAGTGGCCTGTGTTTGGATCAGACACTCATCCCAGTGACTATGCCTCTAAAAGTAAATCATTGTGAGGTCCCATGTGAAGACTGGAACTGTCAGTACAAAACATACTTCTGTGAATAAAGGAAATACGAGATAGTTTATTATTCTGCCAACCATGAGTGAATATGGCCCACGAACATACATTCAGGTTGCCTGCAAGAACACATTCTGACAATGAAATAGTTTCATGACATTTTTGTAATGGAAAAACAAAATAAAGCAGTAAGTCAAGATACTTTCTCAAATACATTTGTGAGAATAACAAGTTGGTTGGCAAATCTGTTACAGTTCACTAATGTCATCTTACGCCATTCTTTTTTTTTTCACCCCTCCCTTCCTTCCACCTCTCTCTCTTTTTTTTAATTTATTACACATTTTCCTCAATGCCATTTCCAATGTTATCCCAAAAGTCCCCCATACCCTCCCCCTACTTCCCTACCCACCCATTCCCATTTTTTTGGCCCTGCCGTTCCCCTGTACTGGGGCATATAAAGTTTGTGTGTCCGATGGGCCTCTCTTTCCAGTGATGGCCGACTAGGCCATCTTTTGATACATATGTAGCTAGAGACACGAGCTCCGGGGTACTGGTTAGTTCATAATGTTGTTGCACCTACAGGGTTGCAGATCTCTTTAGCGCCTTGGATACTTTCTCTAGCTCCTCCATTGGGGGCCCTGTGATCCCTCCAATAGCTGACTGTGAGCATCCACTTAAGTGTTTGCTAGGCCCCGGCCTAGTCTCACAAGAGACAGCTATATCTGGGTCCTTTCAGCAAAATCTTGCTAGTGTATGCAGTGGTATCAGCGTTTGGAAGCTGATTATGGGGTGGATCCCTAGATAAGGCAGTCTGTAGATGGTCCATCCTTTTGTCTCAGCACCAAACTTTGTCTCTGTAACTCCTTCCAAGTCTCATAATCTTACGCCATTCTTAACTTTTGCGTTTTTGACATCTGTTAAATTATTAGAAAATGATTGAGCTATTGGTCAAAATGGGGTTGGGACAAGACACAGAATTCGACAAAGAACAGATTTTAAGGAATTACATTTTAGATTTTTAATATTCCTACTCGTTTCAATCACAAAGTTCGAATCACCCAGTCAGCCTTGTAGAATCTTTAATACAGTCACTGATCCTTTCTGGAGACTTCAGTTCTCAAGATATTAAAACTTGCAATGTTTTCAAAATGACATAAGTACCCTGTATGCAATATGAGGATTTTATATGTCCTACTAACCAGTATTTACTTTCATGAAATAGAAAGATGAGAGTCTTATAATTGAATAGATATAACTCACTGCCACCCTTCAAAACTACTTCAAAAACAGGCTTTTGTACTTCAGCTGTTAGTAGAGCTCTAAATCAGTTAAGGCAATAAGCAGCCTCCTGTTTGAGTCTAAGAAGCACAAGCATATTGGCAAGTATATTGAACATAGGCCAAACAATGACATGACTAACCAGTTAAAGACATAATGTTTTATCCAGGCGTGGTGGCACACGCCTTTAATCCCAGCACTTGGGAGGCAGAGGCAGGTGGATTTCTGAGTTCAAGGCCAGCCTGGTCTACAAAGTGAGTTCTAGGACAGCCAGGGCAGAGAAACCCTGTCTCAAAAAACAAAACAAAACAAAACAAAACAAGACAAAAAACAAAAACAAAACAAAACAAAACAAACAAACAAACAACACAATATATATATATATATATATATATATATTTTTTTTTTTTTTTTTTTTTTTTTTGCTTAATTTTCAAGGTGATGCCTAGAAGCATTAGAGAGGCAAGGCCTATTCCGCATCTCCTTAGTCACTGGAGAAATATCTGTTCTCTAAAACACTGTTTTTTTGTTTTTGTTTTTGTTTTTGTTTTTTGCCTCACAGTGTCCTAACTCACTCTAACACATGCTGCTCTTGCTGTGTGTAAAAAACATCATAAGCCAAACAAATAGTTCCATTGGATCTTGGATTTGAACCTCAAACCTCTAAGTAAATTTCGATTTATTATTTTAGTGAACTATTTTCCCAAGTACTTTTACATTGACATAAAATCAATGTCCACTTTTCAAGGGCAGTTTAACAATGGAATAGACACAGCAGTCTGAGCCATTTCATCTCATTCTAAAACTTCAGATAAGTCTAATCAACAATAAATGTAGAAATAATTTACAGTGGTGAACATAACTAAAGAATACTTTTACCCTTACATACATACCCTTCCATGCCGGTTATTCAGCATGCCACATTAAGGTCTCTGGAACTAAAATAACTGCTAGGTGTCAGTGGACTCCTTCATAACCAATGCAGAAGCGATTTATATTAGAAAATACACTCCTAGATTTTGACCTTCAAAACTGAAAGGTGATTCAGTGCTGGTGAATTCCACAGTCAATCTATGTTCATTTTAAAAACACCACTTGATTCCCTAATAATGTTGCCATGTTTCAATATTATCTTTAGAAGTAATAAAGATTATACTTGACCCCAAATTCAAATATTCCTATTTTAGCTTCTGAAACTATTATGGAGCCACACTCATTGATAAAAATGGGGACTTTTATTAATTTTAAATATTAGTTAAATAATTTATTAGAAAATATATGTAAGTTTTTAGAAATTTAACAGCAGTGGTACTCATAATTCTCAGAACCCATTTATTATTTTCCAAGTTTTATCATCCTTTTGTCTGATCTGTACCTCTCACTTTTTCTTATATTTGTGTAAATTAATATCTGTGTAGTAAAAAGGCAGGTAAACATTATTCTTTATCACTTTTTTATTATGTAATTAATATTTTTCAGTAATGTAATAGAGAAGGATAAGAGAAAAATAGAGCCTATGCAAATATCCAGTGTCTTATCAAATAGAAAGTTGTATTGTGCAAGTTAGATATATAAAGTAAAATTTATTTCTGACTAGAATATAAGGTAGAGAGAAGTCATAAATATTAATGACACAGCTGTAAAGGTAGGGAAATGGCTAGGGAATTTTAAAGTCTTAGAATGTAAGAACAGTAGACAATCTTGATTTTATACCTGGTTGTAACAAAGAGAACATAAAACATCTGTCTTTGTGACAGGAGATAGTTATCTAAGGATAAGTGTTCAAGATATGGTCCTCCTCTTCCATAGAGAATGGAGAAAAAATACTTACCAGGACTTCTCAGGGTTGTGTCTTCATACTCAAGAAAAAGTCAAGAGCTATAAAAATGGCAGAAAATTTTTAGAAGATTCTTCTTTCAAAGGGTTGTATAATGAATTTTCAACCTTGGGATGAATGAACCTTTTAATATACTTTTAATATGATTACTAATATTAGTCAGGAAACTTGAGAAAAATTGGAAGCCTATTTTAGAAAAAGTCACCAAAAGTCATTACTTGATTTTTTTATACTATTGATTATTTTTCCAGAATTATTAGTATTCAGCGTGGTCATGGTGGTTTTATAAATGTATTTAGATGTTTTTCTTTACATTTCCAAGTAAGTCTTCTCTTCTGTGTATAAGATTGTGGATATTATTATTAATCCTTTTTTACACTCCAGTCTTCATTCACCTCCCAGTCTGTCCCTAGACCCTCATCCCTCCTCCCTCACCCCAGCTCCACCTCTGTCTCTAAGAGAAGGTCCCCACTCCCCCACCCCACCTCACCAGACCTCCCCACTCCTTGGGGCCTCAAAGCCCTTGAGGGTTAGGTGCATCTTCTCTCACTGAGGCCACACCAGGCAGGCCTGTTGTTTATGTGTCAAGGGCCTCATACCACCTGGTGTATGCTGCCTGGTTCGTGGCTCAGAGATCTCCGGGTTCCAGGTCAATTGAGAGTACTGGTCTTCCCATGGGGCCATCTCCTCCTCAGCTTCTTCCAGCTTTTCCCCAATTCAACCACTAGGGAATCCCTGGCTTCTCTCCATTGTTTACTTGATAGTTTCTGCATCTGACTCTTTTCAGCTGCTTGTTGGGCCTCTCAGAGGGCAGCCATGATAGATTCTTGTCTCCAAGCATACCACACCATCAGTAACAAGAGTCAGGTTCCAGTCCTTCCCTTGAGCTGGATCCCAATTTGAGCCTGTTGCTGGACTTCCTTTCTCTCATGCTCTTCTACATCTTTGTCCCTGAAGTTCTTTCAGACAGAAACAATTCTATGTCAGTGCTTTTGACTGTGAGATGGCAACTCCATCTCTCCACTTGGTGTCCTGTCTTTCTACTGGAGGTGGACTTTCCATGTTTTCCCTCCTCACTGTGGACAACTTCATCCAAGATCTCTCCCTTTGAGACCTTGGAGTCTCTCAGCTCTGGATGGGAGAGGGGGCAGGGGTGGGAGGAAGAGGGAACATGATCAGGTATTGGAGAGGACAGGTCTGAAGCCCAGAGGGCCAGCAGAAAGAAGGGAAAGAGGCAACCTCAGGAAGTAGGAGGTGGGGGGACAATCTAGATTGATTATGGATCTTTAAAGTATAGTTTGCTTCCTATATCTTTTCAACCTTTATTAGTCAGATTATAATGCTTGCAACAGTTTATCTGTAATCCACATTCAATTGCCCATTTTTCATTAGTATTACAGATTCGCTTGTACTTAATTATATATGATCTAGTACTTATTGCAATACTAAAAATTCTAAGTGTTGAATAGTTAAAGGACTTTAAAACTGACTTTTTTTTCAGATAATTCATTACAAATCCTTAGATTTCATATGAAAAAGTTTCAGGTCTGTCTGTTAATGAAGTATCTTAATGATTATTGGGAAAATAGCATGCATCCTCACAGTGAATTTCAAATATGTCATGTGCTCCAGGAATATTCATTGCTACATGACCATGGTTTCTTCTATATTTCAGCCAACATAACTAATGAAGATTGATGCTTGGCTCTTCTGACTTTCTTCATTTCACATTTGCATTTCCATTATCTAATTGGACAAACCTTGATATTTGAAACAAAAATACATTCACTTATTTCTGTATTCCCATATGCACAAATGCACAACTTCAGAATTACCATATCTTCACCAACACAAGAAGTACTAAACTACAAATTCTTTTTCTTCTGTTTTTTTTTTTAATTTTGATACAATGTTTATTCTTAAGTAACACATTCAAAGTATCTTAGATTATTCCTTGTTTATAATTTATTTGAAATGATTTGGGATTGATCTGTTTCTGTTTATATTAATATAAGACTTCTTTATTTTCTTTTGTGGTTTTGTTCCATGAATTCATGTTGATTCATTGTTAAGAAAGTACACCAGTAATACATTTCTTAAAGTAAAATTTGAAGGAAAGAATACTCAGGAAATATTAATTTTCTTCCTACATGGTGCAATCATTTCTCCAGTGTTACATAGTAAATAAGCTTATTTGATTTTTGTACTATTCATTTTATAATTGCTTTTGCAATGATACAAAATCACAATCATTTACTTCCTGATTTATACATTCTACTGCTCTTTTAAACAACAGAAGCCCCTACTACTAATTTACTCTAAAGTTTTATCACTAAACACTATGTACAAGGAAAGAGTCTGTTCAGTTCACATATCTTACTCATGATTAAATCTTCAGTTAATGCATATAGATACCAATATTTTGTCTTTGATACAAGAGATAATTTCCCTCCCTTCAGAATTAGTGTACTGTGGTAGATAGCCCTGGGACTAATTATATTTGATGTTAATTCTGTTCTCCTGCGAGTGGTTGTGAACAAGAATTGAGTCAGCACTCAGATGACTTCCTGTAAACATGCTTCCCAATTTAATTTGTAAAATAAAGGAGAGCTGATGATTGGGCAGATAAAAGGGAAGGTAGGATGGAAGGTGGGGAAGAGAAGAAGAAGAAAATGGAAGAGAGAGAGGACACAAAGGAGGAGGAGGAGGAGGAGGAGGAGGAGGAGGAGGAGGAGGAGGAGGAAGAAGAAAAGCAGAGCAGAAGCACATGGCCTGGAGAAACTGCAAGTTCTAAGGGGTCTCATAGATGTGGAAGTTAGCAGTGTAGTGGTAAACTGGTTGAGAAACTTCTAAAAAATATTTAAGGCTTTCATTGCCTTGTAAATACAAATCAAGGCAACACAGATTCCACCTTGCACCCATCAGAATATCTAAGATAGAAAACACAAGAGACAGTCCACACAGTTAAAGATGTGGAGCAAGAGGAACACTCCTTCTCTGCTGCTGGTAGTACAAACTTATACAATCACTCTGAAAATCAGTCTGGAGGTTTCTCAGAAAATTGTGAATACTTCTATCTATACTACTCTTGGGCATATACTCAGAAGATTCCCCACCATGCCACAGGGGCCTGGGTTTCACTATGTTCATAGTGGCCTCATTAGTAATAGCCAGAAGCTGGAAAATATCTACATGTCCCACAACAGAAGAATGGATACAGAAAATGTGGCTCATTTACACAATGGAATACTACTTAGCTATTAAGACTGAAGACATCCTGAGTTTTCATGTCAATGGATGGAAACAGAAAAAGTGAAGTAAACCAGACCTAAAAGGACAGGCATGGTATATATTTATTTATAAGTAAAATTAGTCATAAAGTACAGGACAACTATACTATAATCCACTGACCCAGAAAACCCTAATAACAAGGAGGGCCTAAAGAAGAATGGTTCAATCTTTCTCAGAAGGAGAATAAAATAAAAATCAGCGGTCAAGGGAGGGAGTGAACTGAGTGGGAAATGGGATGGGGAGGGAAGTGGGGCATGGACAGGTGGATGATCAGCTGTATGGAGAGGAGAGGAGAAAGAATGAAAATCAATGGTGGTGGCAATCTCTAGGACTTGCCAGAGACCTGGGGAGGGGATGCCATAGGGTGTCTACGGGGGTGATTCTAGATAAAACTCTTATCATTGGGGGTATGGATCTTGAAGTAGCACTTCCTGTAGCTTAGCAAGTCTCCAAGTGGAGAAATAAGAACAGCAACCCACCCAAAAAACCTTCAACCCAAAATGTTTTCTGCCTACAGAATGTATGCAGACAAAGTTACGTCAGAGACAGAGGGAATGGCTAACCAATGACTGGTCTAAATTGAAACCCATTTCATGGGTAAGAAACAGTCCCTGACACTATTAATGATACTCCATATGCCTGCACATAGCAGCCTAACATAACTGTCTTCTGAGTGGCTCCACCCAGCAACCAATGGGAAGCAATTCAGAGACACACAGCCAAATAATAGCTGGAGCTTGCGGAGTGTTATGGAAGAGTTGTAAAAAGGTCGAGGGACCCAAAATATCACTTTTTGCAGATGATATGATAGTATATATATATGTGACCCAAAAAATTCCACCAGAGAACACCTAAACCTGATAAACAGCTTTGGTGAGGTAGCTGGATATAAAATTAACTCAAAAAAGTCAATGGCCTTTCTCTACACAAAGAATAAACAGGCTGAGAAATAAGTGGATATTAGCCCAAAAACTTAGAATACGCTAGATATAAGATACAATTTGCAAAAAACCTGAAACTCAAGAAGAACAAAGACCAAAGTGTGGACACTTTGCCCCTTCTTAGAATTGGGAACAAAACACCCATGGACTGAGTTACAAAGTTTGGAGCTGAGACGAAAGGCTAGACCATGTACAAACTGCCATATCCAGGGATCCATCCCATAATCAGCCTCCAAACGCTGACACCATTGCATACACTAGCAAGTTTTTGCTGGAAGTACCCAGATATAGTTGTCTCTTATGAGACTATGTCGGGGCCTAGCAAACACAGAAGTGGATGCTCACAGTCAGCTACTGGATGGATCACAAGGCCCCCAATGGAGGAACTAGAGAAAGTACCCAAGGAGCTAAAGGGGTCTCCAACTCTATAGGTGGAACAACAATATGAACGAACCAGTACCCCCCCCCACCCCCCGCCCGGAGCTCGTGTCTCTAGCTGCATATGAATCAGAAGATGGCCTAGTCAGCCATCAGTGGAAAGAGAAGCCCTTTGGACTTGCAAACTTCATATGCCTCAGTATAGAGGGACACCAGGGCCAAGAAGTGGGAGTGTGTGGGTAGGGGAGTGGGGGGTGTATGGGGGACTTTTGGGATAGCATTGGAAATGTAAATGAAGAAAATACCTAATTAAAAAATAATAAAAAGATGAGGGTCTCTTTGTCTCTCAGTATTTGGGCAACCCAGTACCATAGCTCCAGTTATCATGAGGAAATATCAGTGCCCTACTACCCTGAGCAATCCAACTTCACCAGCATCATCCAAAGCTTCATAACCAGATTGATATAACAGATAAAGAAAGACACCCATGTGATGGCCTTGGTGTCAACACCTTTAATCCCAGCACCCAGGAGGCAGAAGCATATAGATCTCTGAGTTCAAGGCCAACCTGGTCTACAGAATGAGTTCCAGAAAAATAGGGCTGTGCAGAAAAACCCTGTCTCAAAAACAAACAAACAATATAAAGACACCCTGCTGGCTCTATCAATGGAGTTGGGTTTAATATGCCTACTTTATTACAGTGATCTTAATTGCCCATTTAGCTTTATATCCTAAAATGTGACACATGTGGCAAATGGGTGTCAGTATTCAGTGCAGATGTGAAATAGAGAATAACAATGACATTAAAATAAACAAAACCTGAAAAAATGAAAAAAAAAAGAAAAAGAAAAATTATAGAGAGATGCATTAGGGCACACTTCCTAGTATGTTATCCTAGAATAGTAAAGAATGCAACAGTACAGAAAAGTTTCCTCAAAGCCATGCATGCAATTTATTCAATCTTTCACAAGAAAATCATATTTCCCTATAAGAACAATTTTCTAAACTATTTTGGAATAGCATAAAGTAGAACATAGCAGTCTTAGGATCAGCACATGTATATTTTTACAAGTTATAAAAATACCTTACTAATGGGAGCATACCATGTCATATTTTATAATTTATATCTAAGATCATATTTTCACCAAATATGCATAAATCTTGTTACTATTTTGTATCCCTTTGAAATTTAGTGTTTTACTTTGGTAGTTCATTTTTTCAATTTTCTATCAGTCTAGTCCCAAGTACAAACCTTTCAGTTGTATGCTCACAACAGGCACATCATTCCTGCAGTTAAGTACTCTATTCCCTGAACAGTTACTGATCTCCATTCCCTGTCTTTTGATCTCTCTCTCTGTCTCTCTCTCTCTCTGGGTATATGTGTGTAAAATAGACATTCTTAATAAAATACACCAATGTAAATAGAAATCCGAAAGAAGTTTTACACTTCTACTTATATAATTAAGCAGTGATAAGTGAGAGTGACACAAATTAAGTTCCATATTTTAAAAATTCAGAACATGTGAAGATGTTTATTAATCTACTCTTTATACTGTCAAGTGCTGCTCTCTTCTTACTTCTGTAAGCATAGGTTCTCAGGTTCCCATTATTTTCTCAGAGAAAAAAAATGATTCATGTTTCCCTTTATCTAAACATCCTCAACCAAGGATATAATTTATCTGTCCTCCCTCTTTGGGAATGCTGGATGAATTTTGCTCTTCTCTTTGGCTTAGCTTCAAGTTCTGTGTCCTGCCTCATGGGCCAATATTATATTCTAGCTTTCAGCATTTTCACTTAACCATGTTTCTATGCCCTATCATAATTTTCACATTTTTCTTTACCTTCTGATATTGGATATCAACTTCATTATCAGAGACTTGATGTAAAAACATCTTTGTAAGGCTGTATGCAACAAGCATTTTAGAAGTAAAATAATGATAAATATAATAGAATTTATAATAATCTAAAAGTTACATGTAAGAATCATTTATCATAAATTAATTAAAACGTTAACAGAAGAACTGTTAGAACATGAAGTTAAAACATTTAAGTTACAATATTAAAATTTTATTATAGACTGACATAAGCTAAGATGCATGAGATAGACAGGAATTAGAAGAAACATGGTGTCAACATCATACAGTGTCATTCTATGTAGAAATTAAGCAATGGTTTACAACTGTGTCAATGGGAGAAGAAGGACTGTAAGTTTGTGATGAGAGATAAGGAGACATTTTCAATACATAAAGATTATTCTATAGTAGGGATCATGCTTGAACTCCATCGAAATCTCCTATAATGCTATAACTGTTGTCAAATTAATCCTAGAACATGAATGGTAAGCATGAAATTTGTAAACCATAAAAACAGTGCATTCCAAAGAAACAAACAGAAGTGACAACAAAATCCAGCAGACATTGCTATGATTATTGAGGATAACAGTAGTGAAAATAGTATACTGAGCAACACAATGAAAAATTGCAATATTTAAGCTGTTGATATGGAAGCATAGACAGTAGATTATGGTAGATTTGATTACTACGGATAGTAACTAATTATTGACATATACATTGACAATGTAAAAATGTAAATAATGCATGAAGATCCTTACTTCTTTTGACCTCTAAAAAGGAGACATAAGTGGATTTTTTTCCTTAGTTCATTTTTAAAATGTGTTAGGTACTCAGTTTTATATGCAATGAATGAATGAATGGCACTGTACTTTTAATTTTGTCTGTAAAGGGAGATCATTATTAAGGAATGTAGCTGACTGCCATCTTCAATCATATTAAATGTTAGAATATGTGGCTAGTAACTACAAACAGATAACATAATAAAGATATACTCTTAATAAGGACAAAACATGAACACTGCTCAAGGTAAAAATAACCTGCTATAAGTAACAAAAGGACATGACATAGGCTCATGGTCATTAATAATAAAATCATATTGAGATATAAAGCACAAAATAGAACAAAGTATTTTTGGATGTGACTTTCAAATAAATATTTGAGGATAAATTCATTTTAAAGAAATGTAATATTAATGAAGGTTCGCTCTATAAGAAAGAATCCGTGTCTGAAGCTGGAAACCCAGCCAACTGCCTAGGGCTAGTAAAATCATACATCTTGGAGGACGATTTACAACAAATTATTAAAACAGAATCATCTCCACCTTAATTCCAATCATTTGTCCCTTTGCCCACAGAGAAGTGTCATAATCACCCCTCTTGGAGGACAATTCTCTTTGTAACAGGAAAGCTTTATAGAAGACCATAACCAGTCAAAATGCAAAGCTATAGAATTGAGTCCCAGTGAATATATCTACAAAATAATGCCCATTGCTAAGGCTCAGGAAACACTGAAGAAGGAGTGGTGAGACAGTCCATGCCAGAGAATTGTGGAGATTCCTGGGAGGCAGTAGACATATGACATGGTGCATAACTATACTCACTGTTTTAATATGAAAATCTCAAATTTAATCTCCTATTCAGACAGTACAGTTAGCTAGTAGAACGCTCTGTAGCATTTTTTTTCAATCTCCTTTGCATACTGTCACTTTTCCTCAGTTGTATCCCATAGACCTCAGTATAGGCTCATCAAGTTCTCAAAGAATAACCTATAGTAGAAACTGATTATACCTTCCAGAGATGTAAAGATACTACTGTATATCCTATATTTAAACAAGCTGCTAACAAATGAGAGAGAGAGGAAAGAGAACAAGAAATAGGTAGAAAAATAAAGTCAATGGAGTAGATTCAACATATAAATAGTTATGATAATTTGTTTCAACTTAATTTTAGATGGGGCATGAATACAATCTATATTGACTGATAAAATTTAAAATTTAATAAAAAAACTAGGAGTTTTGAAGAACACAAGTACAACTTAATTACAAAATGCTCAACATTGGGAAGAGGGAACTCAAAGAGCCCACCTTTAGTAGATAGTCAGGGCCTCAAGCAGAGGGACAGGGTTACTAACCCACAGTCAATATTCCTGATCCAGAACAGTTCCTGTCTAAAAGAACTGCAGGGACAAAACTGGAGATGAGACTGAAGGAAAGGTGTTCCAATGACTAGCCCAACTTGGGATCAATTTCATGGGTGGGCACCAAGGCCTGACACTATTACTGATGCTGTGATATGCTTAAGAGAGGATCCTGGCATGGCTGTCCCTTGCGAGCCCCTACCAGCAGCCAACTGAGACAGAAGCATATATTTAACGTTCAACCATTGAACTGAAGTCAAGGACCTTTAAGGCTGAGTTAGAGGAAGGATTGAAGAAGCTAAAGGGGATAGCTAGCCCATAGGAAGACCAGCAGTCTCAACCTACCTAGATCACAGGGAGTTCCCAGAGACAGAGCTACTAACCAGAAGCATACACAGACCAGTCCAAGACCTTTGGCACAAATAAAGCAGAGGTCTGCCTCATCTGGCCTTAGTTGGAGAATATATGCTTAATCTCCAAGAGGCTTAAAGTCCCAGGGAACAGGGAGACATGGTGTGTGTGTGGGGGAGTACCTTCTCAGAGGCAAGGGGAGGAGGAATGGGATAGGAACTGTTGGAAGGGGAGAGGGGGACAATAGTGGGAATGTAAATATATAAAATAATAAAAATTTAAAAAAAAATAGTGGCTTACTCTTGTCACTTCAAGTGTACACTATATATATGAATGAAGAGTTAGTATTGCCATTATATTGATTGATTGATTGATTGATTTTTTTTTTTCTGAGAAGGACTGTAGTAAGGGGTTATTCTCTTTTGATATCTCTTGGAATTTTCATTTTTCCATGAAAGGAACAGAAGAGCTTACAGTTCTCCTCCTCCTCCTCCTCCTCCTCCTCCTCCTCCTCCTCCTCCTCCTCCTCCTCCTCCTCCTCCTCCTCCTCCTCCTCCTCCTCCTCCTCTTCTTCTTCTTCTTCTTCTTCTTCTTCTTCTTCTTCTTCTTCTTCTTCTTCTTCTTCTTCTTCTTCTTTGCATTGACAGAAACATGGGCAGGCTTATTTCTGCTTCCACCTGGAAAATTTAGGAAATAGTGGGGAATAGGGTGGCTATTTTCTTGAGCATCAGAGTGAAGAGCAATTGGCTGTAGGTAATGTTGGACACTATAGAAGGACCAGTGTACCTTAGGAGTCAGAATGTGTACTGATCACAGGCTACTTAAGAATAAACCTGCTGTGACAGTGGAACATTACCACTGTCCTATTGCTCTGGTCCTGCTTAGCTCCATCTGCTTCCACCTTCCCATAGACACAGGCTTAAACTAAAAATATGAAGATGGATGGTATAAGCAAAATCCAGCATCTCCTCTCCTACCATGGGCCAGTAAACAAGCAGCTTGTCTCAAAGGAGAAAGCATGAATCTCAAATCTGCTGAGATGTTTGAATTCCTGTGAGAAGTTGAAACGTGTAGTCACTGGACTGAAAGGATGTTGGTTAAAACTGTGACATTGGCATGTATGCATATGTGCATGTATATATTCCAATCCAAAACTCTCAGCTGTATTTTCAGCTGTGAGTAAAGATGGAACTTTATTATTATCAAACACAAAGTTTTAAGACAAAAGGAGAAAAAGGTAAAGATATTCTCTAACTATAAATGAATCCTGGTTGATGAATGAAAAATAAACTAAACATTAATTGTTTAAAAAACACAAATTTAAATCTTCAGAACTATGTATGCTTAGATTCATTTTTAAACGTATTCACTTTATATACTCCTCACTCCCACCCTCCTGTTCACCCTTTCCATAGTCCTTTCCCCCATATGCCCTCCCCTTGTCCTCTGAAAGGATAGGGGGCCCACTGGGTATCCCCCCAACTCTGGCACTCCAAGTCTCTTCGAAGCTAGGAGCTTTTTCTTCCACTGAGGCCACACACGGGAAGCCCAGCTAGAAAAACATATTTCAGAGACAGGCAACAGCTTTTGGGATAGCCTCCGCTAGAGTTTTTCAGGACCTACATGAAGTCCAAGCTGCACATCTACTACATATGTCTGGGAGGACCCTGTATGTTCTCTGGTTGGTGGTTCAGTCTCTGAAAGTCTCAAGGATTCAGGTTAGTTGACTCTGTTGGTCTTCCTGTGGAGTTTCTATCCCCTTCTGGGGCCTGCAATCATTCCTCCTATTCTATAAGAGTCACCGGGCTTCATCCACTGTTTGGCTGTGGGTGACTGCATTGGGATGAGTCAGTTGCTGGGCAGAGTTTCTCAGAGGCCAGCCTTGCTAGACTCCCGGCTGCAATCATGACAGGTTATCATTAATAGTTTCAGAAATTGGTGCTTTCCATGGGGTCCATCTTAAGTTGAGTTGGTCATTGTTTGGCCATCCCCTCAGTTTCTGCTCTACACTGCGTCCCTGAATTTCTTGTAGATAGGATAAATTTTGGGTTGAAATTTTTGTGGGTAGGTTGGTGTCCCTACTGCTCCACTGGGGTTTCTGCCTATTACAGGAGGTGGCCTTTTCGGGTTCTGTAACCCCAAATGCTGTGAGACTCAGCTAGGGTCATCCCCATTGATTCTTAGGAGCCTCCCCTTTCCCAAGCTTATGCAAAGTGAATGAAACGTGCCCCTCCACAACCCCATACCTATCGAGCTACAGATTTTCTTTTATTCTCCAGATCATGTGGCCATCTCCTTTGTCTCTCCCCACCTGATCCTCGACCTTCTCATGCAGTCTACAATCCAATTTGCCTCTTATGATTATTTTATTACACTGTCTAAGTGAGATTCAAGTTTCCTTGCTTGTGCCCATCTTCTTGTTCAACTTCTTTGGGTCTGTGGAATTTAGCATAGGTATTTTATAGATAATATCCACTTACATGTTCACGCATGTTATTTTGAGTCTGGGTTATATCTCTCAGCATGATATTCCTAAGTTACATCCATTGCCTGTAAAATAAAACAGAATTAAGTGTAAATATTTTCCCATGGGGGATATCCATAAGTATTTCATTTTGATTGACTCCCCATCCTACTTCCTCAGCTCCTTGACCCCAGCTCCCTGCAGTGCCTTTATCCCTCAAGTATTCCTCTTTCTTCTTCTCCACTCCTCCTATAAAACCTCTATTTCTTCCAGTCTCAAGTGAAAACTATCATTATTATTGGTAGGTCTGTAAGTAAGTATTTTTTTTTAATAAGGACAATGAAAGAAACATGAACAAATAGTACTAGGAATATTTCCAAGAAGAATAGCTCTCATGTTATTCTTGAAGAAAAGGCTGTCTTAAATATAGTCCTTCCAATACCAAACTGGATTGGAACTGACAGGCTGACCAATGGAATTGAACAAAAACACTGAAATAAGCCAACATACTTATGGACACTTGAGTTTTAACAACAAAGGCAAAACCATAAAACGAAAAAAAAAAAAAATACACTCTTTTTAAAAGTAGTAAAGTGTAAAAAGAAAGGAAAAGAAAAAAGAAAAGAAAAGAAAAGAAAAATCATGTACATTATTTGTAAAGAGAACCGTGCTACCAAGGAATTTAATTTTCATTGTAAAAAAAAATGATATATATGGCAAATTCATCCCATATAAAGAATGCTGATATAGTCTATTATAGAATATAAAGAACATCTATTTCTTGAGTAGAGGTGTCTTACCCTACAAATGTGAGGCCTTGAGATTGGATCTATAAAACCCAACTATATCAAGTCATGGTATTTATGTATGTCAGCCCCAAATTCCTCTGGTAAGATGGGACAAGGAAACGAGAGAATCCATGAGAGCTGTAGGCCAGATAGTATGGCATACACTGCTATAAGCCAGAACCCTTAACTATACTGATGTGGAAAAGAGAGCTGATGCAAGGGGTTGGACTCCCAAGCATGCTTTGCTACACACACACTTACCTTTACAAATGGGTACACACAGATACATATACATGCATATCATATTATGCATTTTTCTTTGTATATATGGTCAAAAACTCTTACTATAATTCTTATAGATTTGAATGTGTATCCTAAAACCAAATATGTATGCATATATATATATATATATATATATATATATATATATATATATATAGTGTTGTATGATGTGTGTAGGCTATATACATGCTTTTATGTATATAAAATAATTATATTAATTATAATTGTATAAATTATAATAACTATATTTTTAATTAATGATTAATTTTGATTGTTTTAAATCTAAGATAGCTACTTTCATTTATTGAATAAATAGAAAGATTTTTTCTATGTTCTTTCAAATATAACATGCCAATATAATTTACAGCCTGAGGGAACAAACAGGTGCTTAAGTGCACACAGTGTCAGGAGGATACAGGTCAAAAGACTGGTGGTCTCTGGCCTTTTAATACTCTAATTATGCTGGATACTAGCAGCTGATATCTTCTGAAAAAGAAACCAAACACATTCTTGCTATTTTATGGCTGCATACCACAGGCTTCCTTTCTGTTTAACTCTCTATGCCTTATTAACTACTGTATCTTTATTTTATGACTCTCTAATACTGTTCTGTACTTCATTAAGCACTGAAAACTTAACTCTTTAGTACTGTTTTGTGCTTCACTAAGTGCTAAAGACTTAACTCTTTCTTAATGCTTTGTGCTAAAACCTTAACTCTTTTTTAGTGTCCTGTGCTACATTAAGCACTGAGGAAACTTAACTCTTTATATCTCTTATTACTTTTTTCTAATTTTCTGATTCTCTGTGCTTGAAAAACACTGAAAAATTAACTGTTACTTAGTTTATTATTCTCACATTATAATCCTCTGTGTTTGATAAGCACTGAAAAAGTTAACTCTCAGTTACTTTATAAACTTACTTTATAATTCTTTGGCAATTAACATGTGCTGTATAGCAATGTGGAACTCAGTAGAGGATTTATTGATAAGGCTCTTTTCCTATTGCCCTGGAGGCTTGTCTCTCACTGGCCAGGTAAGAGAGAGACTTGGAGCAATTAACTTTTATCGAACTAGAAAAACAGAGTTGCATGCACAGTCTGAACCTATTTTACACAAGCAATCACAGACACACACACACACACACACACACACACACACACACACACACACCACCTCTGTCACCACCGCCACACATTCATATACAAAACATATATTCATTCATACATTCTTGCCAGGTCCAGCCATTTGACTCAACTTACATACTTGCACACACACACACACACACACACACACACACACACACACACACTATCCTTACATATGAATATATGTATTTGGTGAATGGAGCAAAAGCCCAAGTGTCAATGTAGATGGAACTCACTCATTCTCCATGAAAAATAACATTCAACTTTCATTGAACAGAGAAAGAGCTTTCTATTGCTAAATAAATGAAACTGAATTCTGTTAGAAAAAAAATCCATCCTTGTTAGTCTGAAGAAACATGACTTGCTTATACTATGCTATGCTTGGCTCTCTCTTCTTCTTCTATTTTGCTTCTACTCTATGTATCTTCTATTATCACTCTGTCTCCTTAATGTTATTGTCCCCAGTTTTTGTATTGTTTTTGGAAGAGATCACATGGTATTCCAAGACCCTTTTTTTTTTCTCAAAATTTCACAGCCAATTAAAACATAAACTCAGATTATAAATTGAATAAGGACTTGAAACATAGATGATTACACGTGTTTGCCTTATGACTAGTCATCTAACTGAACATTCATCATCTGCCATTACCTCCACATATTCACTGAGAGTTTAAAACTATAATGTTTAGGTCTAAGTTAGCACAGTATGTCAAGAGACAAATTAAGACAGCCGGCCACCTTCCTGGTGAGAGCACGGGGGTCTGCCCAGCCTGAGAGGTTTGTGGCACAGGCGCCGGCGGGAGCCTTCTTGGCTCCGGGACTCTGCGGAGGGCAGGCTGCACGGGTGACCGTGTGGAATACAGAGTGCCAGCCGTTTCTGGGACGGGCGAGAGAGTCGCAGAGATTCTGGGGCGGCGCCATCTTCAGCTCCAGACAACCAGCCACCTTCCCGGCAAGAGCCACAGAGCTTCTGAGGCGGCGCCAACCTCAGCTCCAGACGGCCGGCCTCCTTCCAGACAAGAGCCACAGAGCTTCTGAGGCGGCGACATCTTCGACTCCAGACAACTGGCCACCTTCCTGGCCAAAGCAACACAGCTTCTGGGAAAGATCCTGTTTTGGGCCTTCACCTTCAGCCAGGAGGAGGTCCAAACACCAGATAACTGTACACCTTCCCTGAGAGAGGAGAGCTTGCCTACAGAGACTGCTCTGACCACTGAAACTCAGAGAAGAGAGCTTGTCTCCCACGCCTGCTGATAGAGGGTAACAAAATCAACAGAGGAACAATCTCTTAACAAAGACAACTATAACAACTAACTCCAGAGATTGCCAGATGGCGAAAGGTAAACGTAAGAATCCTACTAACAGAAGCCAGGACCACTCACCATCATCAGAACCCAGAACGCCCACTTCGCCCAATCCAGGACACCCTAACACACCTGAAAAGGTAGACCTGGATTTAAAAGCATATCTCATGATGATGGTAGAGGACATAAAGAAGGAATTCAATAACTCACTTAAAGAAATACAGGAGAACACTGCTAAAGAGTTACAAGTCCTTAAAGAAAAACAGGAAAACACTGCTAAAGAGTTACAAGTCCTTAAAGAAAAACAGGAAAACACAACCAAACAGGTAGAAGTCCTTATAGAAAAACAGGAAAACACATCCAAACAGGTGATGGAAATGAACAAAACCATACTAGACCTAAAAAGGGAAGTAGACACAATAAAGAAAACCCAAAGTGAGGCGACGCTGGAGATAGAAACCCTAGGAAAGAAATCTGGAACCATAGATGCCAGCATCAGCAACAGAATACAAGAGATGGAAGAGAGAATCTCAGGTGCAGAAGACTCCATAGAGAACATCGGCACAACAATCAAAGAAAATGGAAAATGCAAAAAGATCCTAACTCAAAACATCCAGGAAATCCAGGACACAATGAGAAGACCAAACCTACGGATAATAGGAGTGGATGAGAATGAAGATTTTCAACTCAAAGGACCAGCAAACATCTTCAACAAAATTATTGAAGAAAACTTCCCAAATCTAAAGAAAGAGATGCCCATGAACATACAAGAAGCCTACAGAACTCCAAATAGACTGGACCAGAAAAGAAATTCCTCCCGACACATAATAATCAGAACACCAAATGCACTAAATAAAGATAGAATACTAAAAGCAGTAAGGGAAAAAGGTCAAGTAACATATAAAGGCAAGCCTATCAGAATTACACCAGATTTTTCACCAGAGACTATGAAAGCCAGAAGAGCCTGGACAGATGTTATACAGACACTAAGAGAACACAAATGCCAGCCCAGGCTACTATACCCAGCCAAACTCTCAATTACCATAGATGGAGAAACCAAAGTATTCCACGACAAAACTAAATTCACCCATTATCTCTCCACGAATCCAGCCCTTCAAAGGATAATAACAGAAAAAAACCAATACAAGGACGGGAACCACGCCCTAGAAAAAACAAGAAGATAATCCCTCAACAAACCTAAAAGAAGACAACCACAAGAACAGAATGCCAACTTTAACAACAAAAATAACAGGAAGCAACAATTACCTTTCCTTAATATCTCTTAATACCAATGGACTCAATTCCCCAATAAAAAGACATAGACTAACAGACTGGCTACACAAACAGGACCCAACATTCTGCTGCTTACAGGAAACCCATCTCAGGGAAAAAGACAGACACTACCTCAGAGTGAAAGGCTGGAAAACAATTTTCCAAGCAAATGGTCTGAAGAAACAGGCTGGAGTAGCCATTCTAATATCGGATAAAATCGACTTCCAACCCAAAGTTATCAAAAAAGACAAGGAGGGACACTTCATACTCATCAAAGGTAAAATCCTCCAAGAGGAACTCTCAATTCTGAATATCTACGCTCCAAATGCAAGGGCAGCCACATTCATTAAAGACACTTTAGTAAAGCTCAAAGCACACATTGCACCTCACACAATAATAGTGGGAGACCTCAACACACCACTTTCATCAATGGACAGATCGTGGAAACAGAAACTAAACAGGGACACAGTGAAACTAACAGAAGTTATGAAACAAATGGACCTGACAGATATCTACAGAATATTTAATCCTAAAACAAAAGGATATACCTTCTTCTCAGCACCTCACGGGACCTTCTCCAAAATTGACCATATAATTGGTCACAAAATAAGCCTCAACAGATACAAAAATATTGAAATTGTACCATGTATCCTATCAGACCACCATGGCCTAAGACTGATCTTCAATAACAACATTAAGAATGGAAAGCCAACATTCACGTGGAAACTGAACAACACTCTTCTCAATGATACCTTGGTCAAGGAAGGAATAAAGAAAGAAATTAAAGACTTTTTAGAGTTTAATGAAAATGAAGCCACAACGTACCCAAACCTATGGGACACAATGAAAGCATTTCTAAGAGGGAAACTCATAGCTCTGAGTACCTCCAAGAAGAAATGGGAGAGAGCACATACTAGCAGCTTGACAACACATCTAAAAGCTCTAGAAAAAAAGGAAGCAAATTCACCCAAGAGGAGTAGACGGCAGGAAATAATCAAACTCAGGGGTGAAATTAGCCAAGTGGAAACAAGAAGAACTATTCAAAGAATTAACCAAACGAGGAGTTGGTTCTTTGAGAAAATCAACAAGATAGATAAACCCTTAGCTAGACTCACTAGAGGGCAAAGGGACAAAATCCTAATCAACAAAATCAGAAATGAAAAGGGAGAAATAACAACAGATCCTGAAGAAATCCAAAACACCATCAGATCCTTCTACAAAAGGCTATACTCAACAAAACTGGAAAACCTGGACGAAATGGACAAATTTCTGGACAGATAACAGGTACCAAAGTTGAATCAGGATCAAGTTGACCTTCTAAACAGTCCCATATCCCCTAAAGAAATAGAAGCAGTTATTAATAGTCTCCCAGCCAAAAAAAGCCCAGGACCAGATGGGTTTAGTGCAGAGTTCTATCAGACCTTCAAAGAAGATCTAATTCCAGTTCTGCACAAACTATTTCACAAGATAGAAGTAGAAGGTACTCTACCCAACTCATTTTATGAAGCCACTATTACTCTGATACCTAAACCACAGAAAGATCCAACAAAGATAGAGAACTTCAGACCAATTTCTCTTATGAATATCGATGCAAAAATCCTTAATAAAATTCTCGCTAACCGAATCCAAGAACACATTAAAGAAATCATCCATCCTGACCAAGTAGGTTTTATTCCAGGGATGCAGGGATGGTTTAATATACGAAAATCCATCAATGTAATCCATTATATAAACAAACTCAAAGACAAAAACCACATGATCATCTCGTTAGATGCAGAAAAAGCATTTGACAAGATCCAACACCCATTCATGATAAAAGTTTTGGAAAGATCAGGAATTCAAGGCCCATACCTAAACATAATAAAAGCAATCTACAGCAAACCAGTAGCCAACATCAAAGTAAATGGAGAGAAGCTGGAAGCAATCCCACTAAAATCAGGGACTAGACAAGGCTGCCCACTTTCTCCCTACCTTTTCAACATAGTACTTGAAGTGGTAGCCAGAGCAATTCGACAACAAAAGGAGATCAAGGGGATACAAATTGGAAAAGAGGAAGTCAAAATATCACTTTTTGCAGATGATATGACAGTATATATAAGTGACCCTAAAAATTCCACCAGAGAACTCCTAAACCTGATAAACAGCTTTGGTGAAGTAGCTGGATATAAAATTAACTCAAACAAGTCAATGGCCTTTCTCTACACAAAGAATAAACAGGCTGAGAAAGAAATTAGGGAAACAACACCCTTCTCAATAGTCACAAATAATATAAAATATCTCGGCGTGACTCTAACTAAGGAAGTAAAAGATCTGTATGATAAAAACTTCAAGTCTCTGAAGAAAGAAATTAAAGAAGATCTCAGAAGATGGAAAGATCTCCCATGCTCATGGATTGGCAGGATCAACATTGTAAAAATGGCTATCTTGCCAAAAGCAATCTACAGATTCAATGCAATCCCCATCAAAATTCCAACTCAATTCTTCAACGAATTAGAAGGAGCAATTTGCAAATTCATCTGGAATAACAAAAAACCTAGGATAGCAAAAACTCTTCTCAAGGATAAAAGAACCTCTGGTGGAATCACCATGCCTGACCTAAAGCTTTACTATAGGGCAATTGTGATAAAAACTGCATGGTACTGGTATTAGACAGACAAGTAGACCAATGGAATAGAATTGAAGACCCAGAAATGAACCCACACACCTATGGTCACTTGATCTTCGACAAGGGAGCTAAAACCATCCAGTGGAAGAAAGACAGCATTTTCAACAATTGGTGCTGGCACAACTGGTTGTTATCATGTAGAAGAATGCGAATCGATCCATACTTATCTCCTTGTACTAAGGTCAAATCTAAGTGGATCAAGGAACTTCACATAAAACCAGAGACACTGAAACTTATAGAGGAGAAAGTGGGGAAAAGCCTTGAAGATATGGGTACAGGGGAAAAATTCCTGAACAGAACAGCAATGGCTTGCTCTGTAAGATCGAGAATTGACAAATGGGACCTAATGAAACTCCAAAGTTTCTGCAAGGCAAAAGACACCGTCAATAAGACAAAAAGACCACCAACAGATTGGGAAAGGATCTTTACCTATCCTAAATCAGATAGGGGACTAATATCCAACATATATAAAGAACTCAAGAAGGTGGACTTCAGAAAATCAAATAACCCCATTAAAAAATGGGGCTCAGAACTGAACAAAGAATTCTCACCTGAGGAATACCGAATGGCAGAGAAGCACCTGAAAAAATGCTCAACATCCTTAATCATCAGGGAAATGCAAATCAAAACAACCCTGAGATTCCACCTCACACCAGTCATAATGGCTAAGATCAAAAATTCAGGTGACAGCAGATGCTGGCGTGGATGTGGAGAAAGAGGAACACTCCTCCATTGTTGGTGGGATTGCAGGCTTGTACAACCACTCTGGAAATCAGTCTGGCGGTTCCTCAGAAAACTGGATATAGTACTACCGGAGGATCCAGCAATACCTCTCCTGGGCATATATCCAGAAGATGCCCCAACTGGTATGAAGGACACATGCTCCTCTATGTTCATAGCAGCCTTATTTATAATAGCCAGAAGCTGGAAGGAACCCAGATGCCCCTCAACAGAGGAATGGATACAGAAAATGTGGTACATCTACACAATGGAGTACTACTCAGCTATTAAAAAGAATGAATTTATGAAATTCCTAGGCAAATGGATGGACCTGGAGGGCATCATCCTGAGTGAGGTACCACATTCACAAAGGAACTCACACAATATGTACTCACTGATAAGTGGATATTAGCCCAAAACCTAAGATACCCAAGATATAAGATACAATTTCCTAAACACATGAAACTCAAGAAAAATGAAGACTGAAGTGTGAACACTATGCCCCTCCTTAGAAGTGGGAACAAAACACCCTTGGAAGGAGTTACAGAGACAAAGTTTGGAGCTGAGATAAAAGGATGGACCATGTAGACACTACCATATCCGGGGATCCATCCCATAATCAGCTTCCAAATGCTGACACCATTGCATACACTAGCAAGATTATGCTGAAAGGACCCTGATATAGCTGTCTCTTGTCAGAGTATGCCTGGGCCTAGCAAACATAGAAGTGGATGCTCACAGTCGGCTATTGGATGGATCACATGGCCCCCAATGAAGGAGCTAGAGAAAGTACCAAAGAAGCTAAAGGGATCTGCAACCCTATAGGTGGAACAACATTATGAACTAACCAGTACCCCGGAGCTCTTGACTCTAGCTGCATATGCATCAAAAGATGGCCTAGTCGGCCATCACTGGAAAGAGAGGCCCATTGGACACGCAAACTTTATATGCCCCAGTACAGGGGAACGCCAGGGCCATAAAAGGGGAGTGGGTGGGTAGGGGAGAGGGGGTGGGTGGCTATGGGGGACTTTTGGTATAGCATTGCAAATGTAAATGAGCGAAATACCTAATAAAAAATGGAAAAAAAAAAAAGAATTAATGACACTTTGTAATATATGGGGAAGAATCATATGAGAACATTTTAATGATACCCAGTTTGGGGCCCTGAGTAAATTAATGATTAAAATTATGTGATGGTACATTGCCAGGCATTACCAAAAAAAAAAAAAAAAAAAAAAAAAAAAAAAAAAAAAAAAAAAAGAGACAAATTATCTGTCTAGAGTCTCACTATTATAGAATTTTTGTATCGATAAACCAAGTCAATATTTTATTTTATGTTCTTGCACCTACAATAGGCTGTTCATTCCCATTTATGACCTTTAGTTATTATATAATGGTTTTAGACTCTAGAGGAATGGTTTCCTAAAATTTGTATGATTTCTATTTTAGTGCAATTAAGCCTGTGACATGTGAAGGCTTGGAGAGGCTTTTCTATACAGAGCTAAAGGTCTATAGATATAAATTTAGGTTCTTGTCATACAAATCTTTCACTTGTTTGGTTAGAGTCACACCAAGACATTTTATAATATTTGTGACTATTGTGAAGGTTGTCCCTAATTTCTTTCCCAGCCTGTTTATCATTTGAGTACAGGAATTCTACTGGTTTGTTTGAGTTAATTATATATTAAATTTTCTGAAGTTTTTTATCAGGTTAGGATTTCTCTTGTGGAATTTTGGGGTCACTTAAGTGTACTATCATATTATCTGCAAATAGTGATAGTTTGATTTCTTCCTTTCCAATTTGTATCCCTTTGATCTCCTTTTGTTGTCTAATTGCTCTGGCTAGGACTTCAAGTACTATATAGAATAGATAGGGAGAGAGTGGGCAGCCTTATCTAGTCCCTGATTTTAGTGGGATTGCTTCAATTTCCCTCCATTTAGTTTGATGATGGCTACTGGTTTGCTGTATATTTTTTAAACTATGTTTAGGTATGGGCCTTAAATTCCTGATTTTTCCAAGACTTTTAACATGAAGTGATGTTGAAATTTTATCAATTGATTTTTCAGTATCTAATGAAATAATCATATTTCCCCTCCCCCTTGAGTTTGTCTATGTAGTGGATTATTTGATGGATTTCTGTATACTGAACCATCCCTGCATCGCTGGAATGAAGCCTACTTGATCATAGTGAATGATCACTTTGATGTGTTCTTGGATTCAGCTTTTGATAATTTTATTGAATATTTTCCATCAATTTTCATAAGGGAAATTGGTCTGAAGTTCTATTTCTTTGTTGGGTCATTGTTTAGTTTGGTTATGAGCATAATTGTGGCTAAGTAGAACAAAATTGGTAGTGTTCCTTCTGATTCTATTTTGTGGAATATTTTGAAGACTATTGGTATTAGGTCTTCTTATAGACAGAACCTGGAAATAACCCATATGTACCTCAACAGAGGGATGGATACAGAAAATATGATACATTTACACAACAGAATACTACTCAACTATTAAAACCAATGATTTCATGAAATTCACAAGCAAATGGATGGACCTTGCAAATATCCTGAGTGAAATAACCCAGTCACAAAAGAACACACATGGTATGTACCCAATGATAAGTGGATATTAGCCAAAAAGTTCAGAATACCCAAGATACAATTCACAGAACACATGAAGCTCAATAAGAAGGAAGACCAAAATGTAGATGCTTCATTTCTTTTTAGAATGGGGAACAAAATACTCACAGGAGGAAATATGGAGACAAAATGTGGAACAGAGACAGAAGGAAAAGCCATCCCATCCCACCTGGGGATCCATTCCATATCCAGTTGCCAGACCTGGAAGCTATTGAGTATGCCATGAAGTGCTTGCATACAGGAGCCTGATATGGTTATCGCCTGAGAGGTTCTGACAAATACAGAGATGGATGCTTGCAGCTAACCATTGGACTGATCACGGGGTCCCCAATGGAAGAGTTGGAGAAGGGACTGAAGGAGCTGTGAGGATTTGCAGCCCCATGGAGGGAGCAACAGTGTCAACAGGCCAGACTCCTTGGAACTTCCAGGGGGACTGGACAACCAACCAGAGAGTACACGTGGATGGACCCATGACTCTGGTTGAATATGTGGCAGAGGATGGCCTTGTTGGACATCATTGGGAGGAGTGGCCCTTGGGCCTTAGGGATTTTGATACACCAGTGTAGGAGAATGCCAGGGCAGGAAGGTAGGTGTGGGTGAGTAGGTAGGTGCGTGGGTTGGTTGAGCACCCTCATAGAGGCATGAGGACAGGGAATTGAATAGGGGGTTTCCAGAGGGGAGACCTGGAAAGGGGATAACATTTGAAATGTAAATAAAGAAAATATCCAATAAAAGAAAAAATGCGGGGGGGGGGTGTGAAACAACCTTAGCAACCATGGAATATTCAGGAAGCACTCATTTCTCCTTCTTTGTGTATAGGGAAATTAAAAAAAATCAAATATAAATTTAGTTATTTTTATAGTATCATTATTTGGAATTAAGAAATCATATATTTGTCTACTTAGCATTGCTACAAAAGAATATATCTTTATTGTTCTACAGACAATATATCCAATATGGGATATTAATGCCCAAGAATTGTTATTATTAAGTTATTAATGACAGAAAAGGCATATCAATAACAAGAGTCATTCTAAGAAAGAAGTTTCATGGACCATTCCTCTATGAGCTAATCCATATCAGCCCATGCAAAAATGGTAGACCATCTCAGGAACGTCAACTGCTAGGTTTAGCCTCTTTTAGATGGCTTCTCACATTCATTACTACTTATTTGGATGTGGGAATTTTATTTTATTAGGGATATGGAGGACAAAGACAAAACAACAGACTGATTTCAGGTTAAAGGGTCCAACACTGTTCTTTCTGGTTTGACCATTGTCGTTTCTCACTAGCCCAGAAAGTCTTAGACTAAGAAATGTCCTTTGCCCGGGTTGCTGTGACTTTATAACTTACTTTATACTAAGAGCTTAGCCTCAACTGTTTTTAATTTTCAGATGATACTCTACATGCTCTTGCTACTAACATAGAGCTGAATTCTGAATTAACCATATTAATTTTACACGGATGCTCCTCTACACTCTGACCACCAGAGTTTTCTGACCTCACTTCTTCATGCATATATTCGTCTTCACTTCCACTGCAAAATTTTCTTGGGCATATGGCACAAAATCATTTTGTGATGATGTTTTTAACAAATTGAAGCAATATTTACAATGTAAATGCCTAATTTCACATTTATAATAACAACAAACTCAGAGCACCACAGTAACAGCTTAAGTATTAAATAAAATATCTTGTATAAGATAACCAAATGATATAAGCAGTTGCGGATTAAATGTTGATGCTTTATCTTAGAAACAATGAGTCTAGCATTCATATAAGAAACGAGTTCATGTTGCAGTTGCAACTATAGTATTAATGTTCAACTTTATCAATGTTCTTCAAATAAGTTTTCAATATTATAAAATAAAATTCATTAAAATGTTTAAAAAGTCTTCATTAATATTGCAAATAATTTTCTGAAAAGATGAACTAATTTCTCATTTATCGGGAGCATTGTCAAACGTCTTTTCGCCCAACTCTCATTAGTATAATTGGCTTTAAATTAAAAATTAGGCATAATTATGTTTTTGATTACTGGGTTATTAGTGATAGTATCATTGAAATATTGATTATGTACTTGATATATGTCTATAATAGATATTTTAATTTTCCCCCACGTGTGTTCACATTTGGAATGATTTGACTAATTTATATCTAACTTATATCTAGAGCTGAATTCTGAGTTAACCATATTAATTTTACACAGATGCTCCTCTACACTCTGACCACCTGAGCTTCCTGACCTCACTTCTTCATGTAGTTTCATGAAATTTCCTTCACTTCCACTGAAAAATTGTAATATAAATACTACTATATTATCAAACACTCTGATGAGACATATTTTCTCTTGTACTCTTTTGTACTCATCATGCCTTATTTATTTTAAATGTTAATGTAAGCTTTTATTCATATTAAATCTATTTATGCTTAATCTTCCTTCAGGTCATGCCATGACAAAAAGTGGTAAACTGCTATTTTAAGATAAATATTAAAATCATGTTTGTATATCAAAATATCTCCACAAGTAATGAAAATAATGTTGTTTCATTGTAAAAGGTTGGGTTTTCCATAAATAAACTCAGTTAGCAGGTAATTGACATTAAAAAAAATCCATGTTTTAAGATGATAGAAATATCTGTCTTTATCTTTCATCTACCACTAAATTGCCTCATTTGTATGATGGTGAAAGTAAAAGACAGAGATGTCTATTAATGCAGATATTCACATCACTTTAAGAAAATTCACTCATTAAAATTTAGATCTGTGGTTCCATTGACATTTCTTTTACAAGCTTCTCAATTATCCCCATTGTGTCTTTAGTCATTAAGGTTTGTTTCACCACAATACCTTCTAATAATGTTAAATTTGATAACACTACGTCAAAGTATTTTAACACTGCTTAGGTAGAATACTCAACCTGGACTCACTTTGTTGCTGCCAATCCAGATTGGTGTCCCTATAAACAGAGTAATCAAATACCAAAAGACCAAGAAGGAAAGAAAGAATGGCTTGTGTCAGGCAGTAAATTCAATGACTTTTTTTTAGGACTCTTGAGAATTTACCTACCAAAATACATTTTCCCTGAAATTTGGACAAAAGCATATTTCTGAACTATTGTTACTTAAAGATCTGCATATTGGATTCCCTTCTTAGTGCTATCAATGTTTGCTCTGTCTAGGGGGGGTTGGGTGGGGGGAAGGGGCAGCAGGGAGACAAAAGTTAGAAAGAGAAGTTCAGTAAAAAAAAATGAATTCTATTGTATAAAAGTAAGTGAATCATGAAGTAATTAACCTAAATTTAGAAAACAATGGTGAAGTGGAACAATCTTCATTATCCACTTGACTGGGTGTAAAATCAATATGAAAACAATCTTCTCGCTGTCTGTGAGGATGTTCCCCCAAAACATGTAGCTGATAATGGAAGACCCATCCTTGATGTGTATAAAATCTGTTTATGGACTGGACTTACCCTGAGTAAATGAAATAAAGTAATGTATTACTGGCATTCATTTGTCTCTGTTCCCCAGTTGTGGGAGCAATGTGATGAGATGCATATCTTGCTGCTATACTTTACTGTCTTGGTTGACTACACCATCAAAATGGGAGTTAAATAAACTCACCTTTTCTGAAGTTCCTTGCTATTAGCTATTTCCTAATACAAAAGAGAAAACTAACTACTGCAGATGGGAAACATGTATCTCAGATTTCCAATATAGTGCTATCTATGTTTGCACATAATGCTAAGACAAAGCTATAACACAAACAGTAGAGGCCTGCCTGGTATGGTCTCACTCAGAGAAGATACACATAACCTTTGAGAGACTGAGGTCCTGGGCAGTTGGGAGGCCTGGCAGGGTGTGTGTGTGTGTTGGGTGTTGTGGTTTGGGGACATGTCTTGGGGACAGGGAGCAGGGGTGGGGGTGGGGGAAATGAAGTGAGGAACTGTTGGAGGACATAACAGGAGGAGGATAATGACTATACTGTAAAACAATGAATAATGATAATAAAAAATAAAATAAAAAGAAAAGATTGTGATTCCCACCATAGATGAGGCCCGAGAATTAAGGCTATGCAGAAAGTTGCTTTATCCAGATTATAGAGACTCATCTTGATCAGCTTCTCTGGAGGATTGAAAAACTCAACCATGGCATATTGTTCCCTGGCCCCTGCCCCTGCCCCCCCCCATTACACATATAATCTTCACTATGCATATCAGAAAGAGAAGTGTGTGTGTGTGTGTGTGTGTGTTTATATATATATATATATATATATATATATATATATATATATGAAAGCACAAGAACTTCACAAACATGCTTTGTTGAGCACTTTTAGAAAAACATATTCAGGGCTGGAGAAATGATGGCTCAGTGGTTAAGAGCACAGACTGTACTTCCAGAGGTCCTGAATTCAATTCCCAGCAACCACATGGTGGCTCACAACCATCTGCAATGGGATCTGATGCCTTCTCTTGGTGTGTGTGAAGAGAGCAACATATTTACTAATATACATAAAATAAAATAAATCTTTAAAAAAAGGAAAAGAACAACATATTCAGTAATAACTATTGTCCTTGCAAACTCAAATTGGCCTCATAGGAGATATTAGTTTACTATAAACTCTCCTCATAATTCCTTCTAGGTGTTACTTTTTATTAGTTGTTATCATTTTTTGTGAACAAAGACACTTTGAAATGGTAGTTGTTTACAGTCAATAGTTTTATGGCTTTGTAAATATGCAGTGTTTCTTATTAACTTATTTTTCTTATTGGCTTAAAGACCTCTTCACATACATATATATATATACATACATATATATATATATATATATATATATATATAGTAAAATTTTTATAGCTTTTTATTGTTTTTATTCCAAATGAAATGTGTAAAAACAAGGGAGTAATGCTTTTATTTTCTTTTTTGAATTGAAAATTCTTCTCTCATATAGCACATCCTGACCATGGTTTCCCCTCCCTCTATTTCAGCCAGCTACCTCTGTACCTCCCTTCTTCTCCACAATCTACTCTCCTTATATCCCTTCAAGAAGTAGCAGGCCTCAAAGAGACAACCAAACACAACAAAATACCGGATACAGTAAAACAAGGCCAAAGCCCTCATATTGAGGCTGGACACCGCAACCCATAAGGGGAAGGAATCTATGAGCAGGCAAAAGAGTCAAAGACTTAACTGCTTTCCCTGTTATGAGTCCCATAAAATCACTATGATAAAAGCATAACATATATGCAGAAGACCTAGGATAGATCCTTGTAGTCCCTGTGCTTGAAATTCAGTGTCTATGAATCCACATGATCACTGCTTAATTGATTTAGTGGGCCATGGTCTCCTGGTATCTTATTCCTCCTGACTCCTACAACTTTTCCTCTCACAGTTCTGCCACATTTCCAAAGGAACAAGTGGAAGGACCTGATGAAGACTGTCAATTTATACTCTCTCTCCAGATGCTGTCTGGCTGTAGGTCTCTGGACATGTTTCCTTCTGTAAACTGACAAATCATCTCTTGTGAGAACTATATAAGGCACCAATCTATGAATATAGAATTTCATTATAAATGATTTTATTGGTTTTTATCTATCTATCTATCTATCTATCTATCTATCTATCTATCTACCCATGTATCTATGTTATTATTTTATTGGCCAATCTTGTTTGGCTCTACCCTAGGCATCTGGTTTCTCTAGTCTCTGGTTTATGACCATGCAGGCAGTGTAGGGCATAGCGTCTGTCTCCTGAGCCTCAAGTTAAATGAGGAATGTGTTGGCATATCCCACAAGTTCTATGCAACCATTATCCCAGCATATCTTGCAGGAAGGAAAGATTGTAGGTTCAAGGGTTTTATGTCTTGGTTAGTGTACAGTTTTCTCTGTCCATAGATGATAGAGTACATTCTTATGGAAGAGAAGGTATGTATGAAGGTGCCATGGAGGTAACAACTCTACACTCAATGACCTGCACAGATGTTGTCTTCAAAAATGATACTTTACTCTCAATTTACAGAGAGTGAGTCTCTGTCCTAGCATCAGTTTTGATTGGTTAGGGATCTCCAATGGATGCCCTCAGCTAAAAACTCAAGAAAATACAACCCTGAAATCATTGCCTGGCTAGAAATGTTGGCCAGTTAAGACTGTTCTTCTGTTACTAACAGTCCTCACTAGGTCACCCTCATAGATTCTAGGAAGCCTCTACTGTACCTTTTTTCTCATCGGCCCCCAAATATTCCACAACTCCAACTGTGTTGTTGTGTATTCTTTCTGTATATCCTGCTCCTGCACCTTAACCCTCCAAATTTTATCCTTACCATCTCCGAGTCAACCAAGAAAATCTATTCTACGTCACCTTTGCAGGGAAATCCAACAGTTTCTAAACCTGGACACCTACTAGTTACTTAATTACTCTGGGTCCATAAATTGTAGCTTATTATTTATTTAATAGTTAATAAACACTTATAAGTAACTACAGACCATATTTGCCATTCTGGGTCTGGCTTGCCTTTCTCAGGATGACTTTTCTCTAGTTGAATACATTTTATGATGTCATTAAAAAATAAAAACAGCTGAGTAACTATCCATTCTGGAAATGTATTTATTTGACCATTTTCTACATATATTCTACATATTTTATGTCCATTCTACATATTTTCAACATACATTCTATGTTTTCTCTGACCATTCTACAGTTGATTATTATGCACAAAGCCACAACAAAGATTGTTGAGCAAGTGTCATTGTGGAGTGTCCTTTAGGTATGTGCCCAAGAGTAGTATAGCTGGGTCTTGAGATAGCTCAATTCCAAGTTTTCTGAAGAACTGCCGTATCTGGCTTTAGTGGAAGAAGATGAGCCTAGTCTTGAAAGAGGGGATCGGGGCAATACTTGCAGCCTCAACCCCCTTCCCAACAAAGAAAGGGAGAGATGAATCGGGGAGGATCTGCATGAGGAAGTACTAGGAGGAGGGAGGCTGATATTGGGATGTAAAGAAGATAAATAAATTAATTAATAAAATTTAAAAAGCTTAGTGTGCAGAACAAAGAGGGAATATTAAAAGCTTCAATAGATAAACCTAGGTAACATGTACAAGGAAGATTTATTAAAATTACACCATATTTTGCAACAGTAACTTTAAAAACCAGAAGAGGCTGGGCAAAGGTCTTACAATCTCTAAGAGATCATAGATGACAGCCCAGACTACTGTACCCAGCAAAACTATTAGTCTCCATAGATGGAGAAAACAAAATATTCCATGATGAAGCCAAATTAAAATAATATATTTCCACTAATACAGTCATATAGAGGATATTAGAAGAACTCCAACACAAGGAGTTTAATTAGAAACAAGAAAATACAGGAAATAAATAACCTCACACCAGTAAACAAAGGAAGGAAAACACATACACTCCCTATGACAACCAACATCAAAATAACAGGAATTAACAATTTCTGGTCACTAATATGTCTCAATATCAATGGACTCAATCATCCAATGAAAAAGACACAGACTAACAGAGTGGATGCATTATCAGGATCCATCATTCTGCTGCATATAAGAAGCACACTTCTGCAAAAACAACAACAACAACAAAAACAAAAAACCAAAACAAAAAACAGAAATAAAATGTCCAAGTAAATGCTGGTAAAAAAAGGTTTCCAAGTAGAGGGACCCAGGAAACAAAATGGAGCAGATATTCTAATATCTAATGATATAGACATTCAACCAAAGTAATCAAAAGAGATAGGGCAGGATACATCATCCTCATCAAAGAGTAAATATACCAAGATGTCATCTCAATTGAATATATCTGTGCTCCAAATGCAAGGGAACACACATTCAAAATCAAAAATACTAAAGTCTAAATCACACATTGAACCCCACACATTAATAGTGGGAGAAATCAACACCTAGTCTCATCAATGGACAGATCACCCTGACAGAATCTAAACAGAGAAATAACAGAACTCACTCACATTACAAGTTAAAGCTAACCCTTATCTATAAACCATGCACTCAACACAAAAGAATATACCATCTTCTCAGCACCTCATGGAATGTACCATTTACAAATTGACAATATACTCTGTCACAAAGCAAACCTCAATAGATAAAGGAAACTGAAATAACTCATTGAACCTTATAAGATCACATGATTCAAACCTGGACTTTTAACAACAGAATTCTGCAACAAAAAGCCTACATACTCAGGAAAATAAACAACTCTCTACTCAGTAATAACCATGATCACGTAGGCTTACTCCAGGGGATGCAGAAATGTTTTAACATATGAAAATCTATCAATGTAATATACCATATAAACAAACTGAAAAAAAACAAACCTGATCTTCTCATTAGATGCTGAAAAACCTACTGACAAAATCCTACTACTCCTTGTGTTAAAAGACATGAAGACATCAGATAGGGACGTACACAATAACTACAATATACAGCAATCCAATAGCCAATATCAAATTAAATGTAAAGAAAATTAAAGCAATTCCACTACAATCAGGAACAATATTGTTGTCCATTCTTTCCATATTTCCTTAACATAGTACTTGAATTTCAATATGAAAAGTTAAGGAGATCATGGAAAACTAAAGGAAGAAGTCAAAGAATCCCTATTTGCAGATGATATGACTGTATATATAAGTATTCCCAATTATTCTAATTTCTAATAAGTATTAGAAAATTCCTACATCTGCCAAAACTTCAGCAAATTGACTAAATACAAAATTAACTAAACAAACAAATAAACAAATACCCAAACCAAACCAAACCAAACCAACAACAAAACTAAACCCAGTAACTCTCCTTTTAGATAAATCGGCTAAGGAAAAAATGTCAGGGAAACAACACACTTTACAATAGCCACAAAGATTATAAAATATCTTGGTATAACTCTAACCAAGCAAGTAAAAAAACTATATGACAAAAAAATTTAAAGAAGGTATCAGAAAATGGAAAGATCTTCCATTCTCATTCATAATCAGGATTAACATAGTGAAAATGTCCGGTATACCAAAAAGCAATATATAGATTCAATGCAATTCCCATCAAAGTTCCAACCCAGTTCCATACAGACCTTGAGAGAACAATTCTTAACATTATATGGAAAAACAAAAAACCTAGAATAGCTAAAACAACCACATATAATAAAAGAATGTTTGGAGGCATGACCATCTGTGATCTAAAGATGTACTACAGAGAAATAGTAATAAAAACTGTATGACATTTAGTATAGAAACGGATAGGTTAATTAATTCAAATTTGATACCCTGAAGTAAACCTACACAACTATGAACACTTGATAATTGACAGAATAACCAAAACCATAAATAGAAAACAAAAACCATCTTTAACATGTGGTGCTGGTCCAACTAGATGTCAGAATGTAGATGAATGCAAGTAGCTCCAAATTCATTGCCCTGTACAAGACAGTGCAGTTCAAAGATGTCAACAGTCCAGTTAAAAGACCTCAACGTAAAACTGTCTATACTAAATCTAAGGTAAAGTGGTGAGTTGCCTTGTATGGATTAGTACAGGAGAAAACTTCCTGAATAGATTACCCATAGCTCAGGTACTATGATCAAAAATTAGTAAATCGGTTCTCACAAAACTGAAAAAACTACTGAAACACAAAATACCCTATCAATAGTACAAAATAAAATGCTACAGAATGGTCCAGGACACACAACAACCCTATTTTTGGCAGAGGACTAATATCTAAAATACAAAAAGAACTTGAAAAATTAGACCCCATAACCAAAAATAACCCAACTGAAAAATGGGAAATAAAATGGTCATTGGAAGTTCATTGAGGGAGGGAACAGTGTAGGAGAGGGAATGTGGAGGCCAACAATGAGGAGCATATCAGTATAGATATGCCAGGGAGAGAGAGAAGGAACAGTGAATGAAACTCAGCTGGGTGAACTGCATCTATAGGATGTTTCAGAGACCAGGGTAGGTGAGGCACAACAGATACTATCAGGGCGACTCTACGTGAGACACCTAGTATTGGGGGATAGGGAGCCTCAAATAGGCACCTCCCATAGCTAGGCAGGATCCCAGAAGAGGGATAAGAAAATCAACCCACATAACTTTGTTTTACCTACAAAAAGGGAAGATAAAAAAGATGTAGCAGAGACTGAGAAAATAGCCAACCAATAAATGGCTCAACTTGAGACCCATTCCATGGGCAAGCCCCAGTCCCTGACACTATTAATGATACTCCATTATGCTTGTAGACAGAAGCCCAGCATAACTGTCTTCTGAAAGGCTTCACCCAACCAAACCTTAGATGCAACTCGAGAAGTGTTGTGGAATAGTTTGGGAAGAATTTAGGAACCAGGAGTGGATAGAAATTCCACAGAAAGATGAACAGAGACAACTTACCTAGATCCTTAGAAATAAAGAAAAGAAGGTTATTGGGAGCAGAGCCATGTGATAGGGGCCTGGGATCAAAAGAGGTATTGAGATTTAGATATAAAGTGAATTAATTAATTAATCAATTAATCAATTAGAAATGTGGTAAAAGGTAAACAGAATTCTCAACATAGGAATCTCTGATGGCCTAGAAACAATTAAGAAATGTTCAAAGTCCATAATTATCAAAAGGAGTCTGAGACTCCAGCATACATTTATCAGAATGGATAAGATCAAAAACTCAATGGACAGCATATGATGTCAAGGATATGGAACAATATGGGTACTCCTCCACTGCTGTGGGAGTACGAATCTGTACAACAACCCTGGAAATTAATCTGACTGTCTCTTAAAGAATTGGGAGTAGTTCTACCTCAAGATCATCATATATCACTCCTGGGCATACACCTAAAAGATGCAAAGTGAAGTAACCCAGATGCAAAAGGACATTCATGGTATGGCATCCATACCCACTTATAATATTCATTTACATGTGGATATTAGCCATAAAGCACATGATAACTATGCTACAATCCACAAACTTAAAGAAGCAAATAACAAGGAGAACCTAAGGGGGCATGCTTGAATCTTACTCCGAAGGTGAAATAATAGACACCACAGGTGGATGAAGGGAGAAAACTAAGTGAGAGATGGGATGGGGTGAGGAACAGGGCACAGGGATCTGGAGTAATGAGAGCCTTAGATAGAGAAAATCAATTGATGGGGGTAAGGGGGTCATGTGTAAAGCATTTTAGAGATCTAGGATGGGATCAAGGGTTGTATAGGATTAATACTAGTTGAGACTTCTAGCAGTGGGAGATGAGGATCCTCAAATGCCCACCTCCTATAGCCAAGCTAGACACCCAAAAGAGGGAAAAGGACACTAACCTATCTACAAAACCTACCCAACAGATGTCCTGTCTACAAGATGTGCAGGGACAAAGAGGTTGTAGACCAAAGGAATGTCCAACCAATGACTGTCCCAATATGAGACTCATCCCATAAGCAAGAACCAATTCCTGACATTATTAGTGATACTCTGTTATGCTTACAGATAGGATCCTAGACATGTCCTTTGAAAACTTCATCCATCACTCCTTGGAAACAGATGCAGAGACAGACCCATTGCCAAACATCAGATGAAACTTAGGGAGTCTGGCAGGAGAGTTAAGAGCAAGTTTGAGGAACCTGAAGTGGATGGAGACAACACAAAAAAGACTGAAATACCAATAAAAGAGCAACCTAGACCTAGGCCTACCAGCACATATGTAGCAAATATGCAACTTTGTCTTTATGTGGTCCTTCAACGACTGGAGTAGGGGCTTTTCCTTGTGTATTCTGTTCTCCTAACTGAACCACCTTGCCTGGCTTTAGTGGGAGAGGATGCTCCTAGTCCTGCAGTGACTTGATGTGCCAGGAAAAGCTGATACTAGATGTGGCTTCCCACTTCTTAGAGGACTTAGAGGGGAAGGCATATGATGTACGGAAGACGGGAAGAAGAGGGATGTTGCTGTGATCAGGATGTAAAGTCAATAAATATATTAATTAAAAGAAATCAGTGACTTAATTTATGTTAATTTATGTTGTTCTTTTGTTTGTTTGTTTTTTGTTTTTATTCAAGTCAGGGTTTCTCTGTAATGTTGTTCTTATTGTTGTTGGCACTGGAGTTGGTAGTGTGTGTTTATAGTCTTCCAAGAAGGAAATAAATTATTTGCATCAATATAGTATATGTACTTTCATAAATACAAAAACTGCAACCTACAATATGAAATGATACTTCAATTATTATTAGTCTTCTCCTGAAATAAAACATAAACAAATAAATACTATGTAAACATACAAAAATAAAATTAACTCTGATTTGGAGTGGCACTTAAAATAAGATTAGTGTTTATTTAAAAATCGACAAAATAGAACTTGTAGAGATAACTTTTACTCATTTCAATACAGTAAAGGTGTTATTTGCTATTGTTGAATGTCAATCACTGTGTTTTTCAGTCGCCTGTTCATGTTCATTTCCAAACGCTCATATTACTTCACATCGTTAGTGATCCTAGTGAGAAAGTGGTTCTCATAGTGTTCTCCAGAACATACAACTATTAACTGTCATCTAGTTTATTATTTGAGCATCTCTAGTCTATTATTGGACAACAAATTAAATCTAATTTAGAATTTCTGTATATAAGATTATAATCTTTATGAAAATTACATTTAAAAAATTAAAGAAATCTAGTGGTTCTTATGTCATCTAAATCCTGAGAAATGTGGAAAATGGATGTAGAGGGGAAAGAGTCATATATGATACCCCATGCCTCTAGTCCTAGAGGTGTGTAGAATGGTTTTTCAAGAAGAAAATAAAAGATAATGGAAGAGAAGAAGAGAAATATTAAGAGGAGGAGAGGGGGAAATTTTTATTTATTTTTTATTTATCAAGTAGTAAAAGCAAAAATCTGGAACTATGAGATCATGTTGAATGTTAAATTTCATGAGGTACTAATAGAGCAATAACCACCCGGTTTGTTTGCTTTACAGCAGAAGAAATGAATCATATTCCTGAAAACAATGACCCGTAAATGGTCAATGGCCATGTTTAACCATTTGAAGGTTTTGGATCATGTAAAATTACTAGTACACCTATTTTATGCTTTATTATTAAATTTTGCAAAATCATCCTAAAAAACATCGAATATCAGAATTCTTCCAAATAAATGCAGAAAGCACCTGCCATTGAACATGTGTAAACCTAGCACCAAGAGGGCTCAAACATGAGGATCAGGCTTTGGAGATTAGTTAGTTCTTGTATACTATGTGGGTTCTTTTCCACTGTAATTACTCTTTAAAAATTAAATAAGTAAACTTTAGAAGTTAGCTCATATTTCAATAGAAAAAAATTCAAAATAACATCTACACTCTTCAAGACTACTTCTAAACATCTAACTCCCTGCATTACTACTTAAAAAAGATAGAGATAGAGATAGAGATAGAGATAGAGATAGAGATAGAGATAGAGATAGAGATAGAGATAGAGATAGAGATAGAGATAGAGGAAGAGGTAGAGGTAGAGGTAGAGGTAGAGGTAGAGGTAGAGGTAGAGGTAGAGGTAGAGGTAGAGGTAGAGATAGAGATAGAGATAGAGATAGAGATAGAGATAGAGATAGAGATAGAGATAGAGATAGAGATAGAGATAGAGATAGAGATAGAGATAGATAGATATGATATAATAAATAAAGGAAGATAAATAAAAGGTCAGAATTACTCATTAGTTAAGCTAAATCAGATGCTAAAATTAAGAAAGTCCTTTTTTTTAAAAAAATTACATTTCAAGTGCTATCCCATTAATTACCCGGTTTCCCCAACTCTAGGAAAACCCCTATCCCATCTTCCCACCCCTTGCTTTTATGAGCGTGTTCCCCCAACCACCCTCCCACTCACTTTAGCCTCCCTGCCCTCAATTCCCCTACACTAAAAGTCTATCAAGCCTTCGAGGGCCAATGACCTCTCCTCTCATTTATACTTGACAAGACCATCCCCTGCTACATATGTAGCTAGAGCAATGTGTACTCCTTTGTGGGTGGCTTAGCCCCTGGGAACTCTGGGGAGTCATTGTTCTTCCTATGAGATTGCAAATCCCTCAGTTCCTTCAGTCCTTTCTCTAACTCCTCCATTGGGGACCCTGAACTCAGTGCAATGGTTGGTTAGGAGCATCCAAGTCTGTAAGACTTTGGAAGGGCCTCTCAAGATACACATGGTGGTATGCACTCACTGATAGTGGATATTAGCCCAAAACCTCCAAATACCCAAGATACAATTCACTTGACCATGAAGCTCAAGAAGAAGGAAGAGAAAATTGTGGGTGCTTCGGTCCGTCTTAGAAAGGGGAACAAAATACTCACGCAGCAAATATGGAGATAAAGTTCAGAGCAAAGACTGAAGAAAGGCCATTAAGATAATGTACCACCTGAGGATTCATTCCATATACAGTCACCAAACTCCAACACTATTGTGGATGCTACAAAATGCTTGCTGAAAGGAACTTAATATAGCTATCTCCTAAGAAAGTTTTGGGTTTTTTTTTTTTTGGCCATTTTATTTATTTACATTTCAAATGTCATCTGCCTCCCCAGCTTCCCCTCAGCAAAACCCCTATCCCATCCACTCCCACCTGGTTCTATGAGGGTGCTCTCCCACTTATTCACCCACTCTTTCCTTGCTGCCCTAGTATTTCCATATTCTGGGGCTCAAGTCTCCACAAGACCAAAGACCAAATAAGGCCATCCTCTGCTTCATATGCAGTTGGAGTCATAGGTCTCTCTCCACGTGTATTCTTTGGTTGGTGGTTTAGTTCCTGGGAGGTTCAGGAGGGTCTGTTCTGTTAATATTGTTATTCTTCCTATGGGATTGGAAATCCCTTCAGCTTCTTCAGTCCTTCCCCTAACTCTTCCTTTGGGGTCTCAGTATTCAGTCCAATGATTGCTTGCAATCATCTGCATCTGTATTGGTTAGGCTTTGGCAGAACCTCTCAGGAGACAGCTATATCAGACTCCTGTAATCAAGCACTTCTTTGCATCAGCAATAGTGTCTGGGTTTGCTGTATGCATATAGGATAGATCCCTAGGTGGGACAGTCAGTCTCTGGATGGCCTTTCCATCAGTCTCAGCTCCAATCTTTGTCTCCGTATTTCTTTTAGACAGGAGCTATTTTGGGTTAAAATTTTTGAGATGGGCATGTGGACCCATCCCTCAACTGGGGGTTGTGCCTGATGGATATGGTCTCTTAATAGCTAATAAATATCTCTTACATCCTCAACTTCTGTATGATCAATGTCATGGCTGCTTGTCATTTTCTCCTCGCTTTACTTTTTTTTTTTTTTTTTTTTTATTCTCCAAGTCTTTCATTTACCTGGCAAAATTCCAAAATTGCAAATTTTAAAATTAAATGACCTAAACACTATTTTTGAAAAGCTTTTATAAATTTGAATAGCTGTTTTAAAAGCTTAGAAATAATTCATGATGTAGGCCAGCACCAGGTCACCTGGGCAGAGAGTCAGCGGACACCCCAAGGTCCCTAGAGGACTCTCCACTTGATCTTAGGACCACTGGTGAGTGGAACACAACTTCTGTTCCAATCCAATGGCGCAGGACCTGAGACAGCATTAGGGAAGCAGAAAACCTGGCCTGACCAGGGTCACAAGTCCCTTCCAGTCATCGCCAGCAATGGGTTACTTTGGGCGCTTAGTCAGTAGACAACCCCAAGGTCCCTAGAGGACGCTCCACGCAATCTTAGGACTACTGACCAGATAGCTCCACTCTCCTCAAAGGAGATACTACTTCCAGGCACTGTAACATACCCAGGATATTTGACAACAGGATCCCAGGATAAAAAGGGCTTGGTCATACCAGTATTTCAGGGTCTTAGAGGAATTTGACTGCCAAGAACTCTGACACGTCCAGAATCTCAGGTTCACAGGAGCCAACAAGCAAAGGATCACAGAGAAATCTGGACTCTGAGGAGTCCCGAATCAACTGGGATTATAGGAAGGACAGGCTCCAATCAGATATATTGAGGACAACAAATACTTGAGATAATCAGATGGCAGGAGGCAAGCCTAAGAACAGAAGCAATAGAAACCAAGGTTACTTGGCATCATCAGAACCAAACTCTCCCACTATAACAACTCATGGATACACCATCACACCAGAAAAGCAAGACAAGGATTTAAAATCACTTCTTATGATGATGATGGAGGACCTACAGAAGGAAATGAAGGAAGACAGAGGTAAACAGCTAGAAGTTTTTAAAGAGGAAACACAAAAATGCCTTAGAGGTTACAGGAAAACAATACCAAAAAGGAGATGGAATTGAACAAATCCATCCAGGATCTAAAAAGGGACATAGAAACAATAAAGAAAACCCCAAAGACAGACAACTCTGGAGATAGAAACCCTAGGAAAGAAATCAGAAACCATAGGTATGAGCATCAGCAACAGAATACAAGAGATGGAAGAGAGAATCTCAGGTACAAAAGATTCCATAGAGAACATGGACACAACAATAAAAGAAAATGGAAAATGCAAAAAGATCCTAACTCAAAACATCCAGGAAATCCAGGACACAATGAGAAGACCAAATCTATGGATAATAGGAGTAAATGAGAATGAAGATTTTCAACTTAAAGGGCCAGCAAATATCTTCAACAAAATTATAGAAGAAAACTTTCCATACCTAAAGAAAGAGATGCCCATGAACATAAAAAGAAACCTATAGATTGGACCAGAAAAGAAATCTCTTCATACACATAATAATGAGAACAACAAATGAACTAAATAAAGACAAAATATTAAAAGCAGCAAGGGAAAATGGTCAAGTAACATATAAAGGCAGGCCTATTAGAATTACTCCAGACATCTCACCAGAAACTATGAAAGCCAGAAAATCCTGGTCAGATGTTATACTGACACTAAGAGAACACAAATGCCAGCCCAGGCTACTATACCCAGCCAAACTCTCAATTACCATAGATGGAGAAACCAAAGTATTCCTTGACAAAACCAAATTCACACAATATCTTTCCAGGAATCCAGCCCTTCAAAGGATAATAACAGAAAAAAAAAAAAAAACCCACAAGGACTGAAACATATTACATGATGACTAATAGCAAGCCTAGCTAATCTAGCCCGAAACTACACACTAGAAAAAGCAAGAAAGTAATCCTTCAACGAACCTAAAGAAGACAGCCACAAGAACAGAATGCCAACTGTAACAATTACTTTTCCTTAATATCTATTAATATCAATGGACTCAATTCCTCAATAAAAAGACATAGAGTAACAGAATGGATAAACAAACAGGACCCAAAATTTTGTTGCTTACAGGAAACCCATCTCAGGAAAAGAAAGACAGAAACTACTTCAGAGTGAAAGGCTGGAAAACAATTTTCCAAGCAAACGGTCTGAAGAAACAAGCTAGAGTAGCCATTCCAATATCGAATAAAATCAGCTTCCAACCCAAAGTTATCAAAAAAGACAAGGAGGGGCACTTCATACTCATCAGAGGTAAAATCTTCCAAGAGGAACTCTCAATTTTGAATATCTATGCTCCAAATGCAAGGGCAGTCACATTCATTAAAGAAACTGTAGTAAAACTCAAAGCACACATTTCACCTCACACAATAATAGTGGGAGAGTGCAACACACCACTTTCATCAATGGACAGATCGTGGGAACAGAAACTAAACAGGGACACTGTGAAACTAACAGAAGTTATGAAACAAATGGATTTAACAGATATCTACAGAACATTTTAACCTAAAACAAAAGGATACACCTTTGTCTCAGCACCTCATGGTACCTTCTCCAAAATTGATCTTATAATTGGTCACAAAACAGTCCTTAACAGATAAAAAAATATTGAATTTTTCCCATGCATCCTATCAGATCACCATGGACTAAGGCTGATCTTCAGTAACAACATAGAAAATAGTAAGCCAACATTCACGTGTAAACTGTACTACACACTTGTCAATGATACCTTGGTCAAGGAAGGAATAAAGAAAGAAATTAAAGACTTTTTAGAGTTCAATGAAAATGAAGCCACAACATACCCAAACTTATGGGACACAATGAAAGCATTTCTAAGAGGAAAACTCATAGCTCTGAGTGCCTCCAAAAAGAAACTAGAGAGAGCACACACTAGCAGCTTGACAACACACCTAAAACATCTAGAACAAAAGGAAGCAAATTCACCCAAGAGGAGTAGACGGCAGGAAATAAACTCAGGGGCAAACTCAACCAAGTAGAAACAAGAAGAACCATTCAAAGAATCAACCAAATGAGCAGTTGGTTCTTTGAAAAAATCAACACGATAGATATAGCCTTAGCCAGACTCACTAGAGGTTACAGGGACAGTATCCCAATTAACAAAATCAGAAATGAAAAGGGAGACATAACAACAGATCCTAAAGAAATCCAAAACACCATCAGAACCTTCTATAAAAGATTATACTCAACAAAACTGGAAAACCTGGATGAAATGGACAAATTTCTAGACAAATACCAGATATGAAAGTTAAGTCAGGATCAGATTAATGACTAAACAGTCCTATATTCCCTAAAGAAATAGAAGCAGTCATCAATAGTCTCCCAACCAAAGAAAGCCCAGGACCAGCTGGGTTTATTGCAGAGTTCTATCAGACCTTCAAAGAAGATCTAATTCCAGTTCTTCTCAAACTATTGCACAAAATATAAACAGAAGGTACTCTACCCAATTCATTCTATGAAGACACAATTACTTTGATACCTAAACCACAGAAAGACCCAACAAAGATAGAGAACTTCAGACCAATTTCCTTTATGAATATCCATCTATAATACTCAATAAAATTCTCGCTAACCAAATCCAAGAACACATCAAAACAATCATCCATCCTGACCAAGTAGGTTTCATTCCAGGAATGCAGGGATGGTTTAATATACAGAAATCCATCAACATAATCCAGTATATAAACAAACTCAAAGACAAAAACCACATTATCATCTTGTTAGATGCTGAGAAAGCATTTGACAAAATCCAACGCCCCTTCATGATAAAAGTCTTGGAAAGATCAGAAATTCAAGGCCAATACCTAAACATGATAAAAGCAATCTACAGCAAACCAGTAGGCAACATCAAAGTTAATGGTGAGAAGCTGGAAGCAATTCCACTAAAATCAGGGACTAGACAAGGCTGTCCACTTTCTCCCTACCCATTCAACATAGTACTTGAAGTCCTAGCCAGAGCAATTAGACAACAAAAGGACATCAAGGGGATACAAATTAGAAAGGAAGTAGTAAAAATATCACTATTTGCGGATGATATGATTGTATATATAAGTGACCCTAAAAATTCTACCAGAGAACTCTTAAACCTGATAAACAGCTTCAATGATGTAGCTGGATATAAAATTAACTCAAACAAGTCAATGGCCTATCTGTACAAAAATGATAAACAGGCTGAGAAAGAAATTAGGGAATCAACACCTTCTCAATAGTCACAAATAATATAAAATACCTTGGTGTGACTCCAACTAAGGAAGTGAAAGATATGTATGATAAGATTTTCAAGTCTCTGAAGAAAGAAATCAAAGAATATCTCAGAAGATGGAAATATCTCCCATGCTCATGGATTAGCAGGATCAATATAGTAAAAATGGCTATCTTGCCAAAAGCAATGTACAGATTCAATGCAATACCCATCAAAATTCCAACTCAATTCTTCAACGAATTAGAAAGGGCAATTTGCAAATTAATCTGGAATAACAAAAATCCTAGGATAGCAAAAACTCTTTTCAATGATAAAAGAACCTCTGGTGGAATCATCATGCCTGACCTAAAGCTGTACTGCAGAACAATTGTGATAAAAACTGCATGATACTGGTATAGTGACACACAGGTAGACCAATGGCATAGAATTGAAGACCCAGACGTGAACCCACTCACCTATGGTCATTTGATCTTTGACAAGGGAGCTAAAACCATCCAGTGGGAAAAAGACAGCATTTTCAATAAATGGTACTGGTACAACTGGTGGTTATCATGTAAAAGAATGCAAATTGATCCATTTCTTATCTCCCTGTACTAAGGTCAAATCTAAGTGGATCAAGGAACACCACATAAAACCAGAAAACCTGAAACTTATAGAGGAGAAAGTGGGGAAAAGCCTCAAAAATATGGGCACAGGGGAAAAATTCCTGAAGAGAACAGCAATGGCTTGTGCTGTAAGATTGAGAATCTACAAATGGGACCTCATAAAATTGCAAAGCTTCTGGAAGGCAAAAGACACTGTCAAAGTCCAAGTGACCATAGATGTTGTTGGTTTAATCCTGGGTCTTCCATTTTATTCCATTGATTTATCTTTCTGTCTCTGTGATTAAACTACACTTAATAGTTTAAGTTTTTCTTTGTTGTTATTGTTTTCTTTTTAGAATATCTTATTTTATAAACATTAAAAATATGTGTATCTGAATACATGCCTCTCATTGTAGGTCAGTATTTCCACACAAAAACTAGTGGTTTCAGGCACCTGGATACTAGGGATATAGGTGGTTATGAGCTGCCTGACTGGGTGCTTTTAACTGGCTTTGAAAAAGAAGTGTACGTTTAACAGTGATTCATCTCTCTAGCCCGAATCTAGTCTCGAACTGTGATCCTTCTGTCTCTGCCTTTTCAGCATATCACCAAAACTAGTTCACCTTTATCAAGCATTCTGTTTTAGATTTGAAACATTCTGAAAAAAGCTCATCTGTTTAAGGCTAGCTTCCTATGATGCCTTTTGTATATTGAATGGAAATTGTGTATCCAATTGTATAAGAACTAGTCATAGTTAGCTTTCCACAATAACTGTTCCAGAGCTCTCTTCCACATCCTCACCAATAAGTTATTGCACAAGTGGTACTTTGTAGACTCTAATTATTTAGGATTATAATTTTCTATTGAAAATAAGCTTTAATTTCTAGACAGTTTTCTATTTTGATTTATTTTTTGGCATCAAACAGCAGCTGATCTCAAGAGCATGTCTTCTTCAAATATTTTGCTAAATGCTACCAATAAAAGTCAGCAATCATCAGAGAGTCTCTGCGTCTCAATCTGTTCCACTAGAGCTCAGGATTACAAGCCATATGGCTTCTCCAAAAGTCATCTCAGTTCAACCAAAGAGTTCTCCCTGGATAATGGGAAAATAGGATATTTTTAATAACATCTAAATTCAAGTCACATGTTTCCTTATTAATCATGACAGCTATGGTACTGAAAAACCTACTCCATAAACATCAGGGCTTTTAGAAAGCAGTATTTGCTTAGGCAAATTTCAACTGGTGGTATACATTCTAAAGACACTGTAGTTATCCTCAGGCAATTATGACAGATTATCTAAATTTCAATGTGCAGTTTTCAAAATCACCCTCTGTTTCAAGCATTATTGCTCATAAGAGAACAAGTCAACTGATTGACTTGAGACTGAGAAGTAACAAACTTTACTTGAGTTTATTTTTCATTATCTGGAGTGGATTAACAGGAATGAAACAGGACATACATAGTAAGTAGTCTACAGAGTGTAATAGGGCATAAGCATATGCCCTGCATCCAACTTTTTCTAAGTCTCTATTTACCTCCAAAACTTAAAAAATACATTGCTAATTCCTTGTCAGACTACTAAGACAAAATTAAAGGGTTGGTAAAGTTTTGGAGAAAAGTTCTTTATGGTTATGTAAGCGGCTTGACAAATGCAAGCAAATATTACCACTAGCCACCTATATCAGAAAGCAAACCAAACACAAGAAAAATAATGAGTTTCATCATATATAAAATGGAAAGACATTCCTTACTAGTACACATCATTTTAAATTTTATTGTGAAAGTACTTTATTTAAAGAAAGCTGTAGTAGCAAACAGGAACTCCATTGTATTTTTACAGTACTTTTACAGTATGTGGGTCAGATGTAAAAAGCATTAATAAAAACATTGAATTGCACACACAGTGGTAGAAATGTTGTCTGTAGAAGTTTTGGCATTTTTATTGGAGACTCAGATACTTTGAATTGTTTAATGAAGTTTTTCTTTAGCCAAGGTTCATTTAGGAGATCTTTCTTTCTTTCTTTCTTTCTTTCTTTCTTTCTTTCTTTCTTTCTTTCTTTCTTTCTTTCTTTCTTTCTTTCTTTCTTTCTTTAGGTTAAAATTGAATATTGCTACTTATAGTGGAGTAGAAGTGATACTTCCATGTAATAACTGGATTATAGACATCATATCTTCTTATAAGTTCAAGAGCACTTAAATATGCTGAGCTGAGGGACAATTAACATTTTCCTTTGGAGGTCAAGTATTATCTAGTAGACTCTTTTTGAAAAGAAAATATGTTGCATAAAATGGGGTTAAATAGATGCCTCAGGAAAGTGTTTTGCAACACTTGCTTAAAAACTGCCTAAATAAAGGAGTTAATTAGGGCTCAAAATCTCTTTCATAGAGCTGTTATAAATTATTAGGTTAAACACTTTTACTTTGAAGTTGACATAGAATATTATTATTATTGAATATTTATGGTATTGCTCTTTAGCTTTTGTAATAAATAAAATCATAAATATTAAATTTATTTAAAAATGCCTATGACTTGGAAATATATATTTGAAATATGTTCCTTCTTAGAATGGGGAATAAAATACCCATGGAAGGAGTTACAGAGACAAAGTTCAGAGCTGAGACTGAAGGAAGGACCATCCAGAGATTGCCCCACCTGGGGATCCATCCCATAATAACCACTAAACCCAGACACTATTGCATATAACAACAAGATTTTGCTGACAAGACCCTGATGTAGTCGCCTCCTATGAGGCTATGACAGTGCCTGGCAAATACAGAAGTGGATGCTCACAGTTATCTATTGGATAGGGTCCCCAATGAAGGAACTAGAGAAAGTACCCAAGAAGCTGAAGGGGTCTGCAGCCCTATAATATAAATAATAATATGAACTAACCAGTACCCCAGAGCTGGTATCTCTAGCTGCATTTGTAGCAGAGGGTGGCCTACTTGGCCATCAGTGGAAGGAGAGGCCCTTGGTCTTACAAAGATTCTAGGCCCCAGTATAGGGGAATACCAGGGCCAGGAAGTGAGAGTGGGTGGGTTGGGGAGCAGGGGGAGGAGAGAGGGGGGAGGTTATAGGGGATTTTCAGAGAGGAAACTAGGAAAGGAGATAGCATTTGAAATGTAACTGAAGAAAATATCGAATAAAAAAAGAAAAAAGATTGCCTTTGCATATATTGCTAAATATAAGTCTTTTGTTTGGTACAACTTTTCAAGTAAATATCATGTATACCATGAGAAAATCATAATTTCATATTTAAACTTTGCAATTATATCTTGGATCTCAAAATAAATTTGTTCCTCCACTAAACTGAAGAAGATAAAAAAAAGGCTAATTTTTTTCTTGAGGAACTAGAGAAGAGAAAGAAATCATTCAGGTTTGACATGTTACAGGAGGCTAACTGTGAAGTTCAATGGCATCTGGCTGGACCCAGAACTTTGTGCTAATCACAACTTTCAGAGATTTGCCCAGACAATTCTTAACATTTGCTGGGTTTTGAGATGGGAATGGGGGTTGTGAAGAGACAGAAAATCCTGTCTTTCCTTATCTCAGCATGCTATCAGAGGGGACACTTAATTGCAAAAAAAATGTGTCATTTAATAAATTTTTATATTTCTTTAGTTTTATGAAATCATAAGTGCATGATATCTGGCACTTATGGTCAAGTGATATTAAGCAAATGAGCATGTGTTTACCCATGCTTAACTTGAGATCCCCTACTGCTACATAAGGAGATGAACAAACACTGTATCTGCCATCAGTTAGGGTATGTTTACAAATGCCTGCAGATGACATGAGGAACTTTTAAAAAATGACCTACTTTATACACACATGTAACATTATGATTGATATATTCCTCTAGATGCCAATTCTCTCATTTTCATTATATATTACAGCAGGCTTAAGTTCAAAGTAAAAATACCAGTTATTGGTTTGTAGGATAAACAGAAGATGGAAAACTATGCATCTATATGATCCGAAGATGTTAGGAGATCTGGTTTCACTTTGTCTTTCTCTGAGAGAATCTGGTGATATTCCTATTTCCATCTTCATGCAAGGATGTGTTGCTCAATAGACTTGCTTGGCATCTTCTGACATTCAAGAATTATTCCAGACTTTTTCCTCGTTAGATTTGCCCTGTTCTTACTAGAACAACCACTAATTAAAACATGCAGCACATACTGGATCACCCATCCCAGGAAACTATGACAGTTGCTATTGATTGTATAATTCAGAAAGTATCATGGCTCCTTATCGATTGAGTCACTTCTATTTTCTTAGAGTCTCACTTAGCTTCATAACTTCCTACTTCCTATCATGCCACTCCGTCTGAGTAAAGAAAAACCCATAATAATTCTCAAAGTAAAATTTCTAACTCAGTTCAGGCTGCTTTGATCTGAAAAGCCATGTTATAGTGTATTATATCTGAGAGGAGCAAGTGTACCCTTTCAAAGAGAAAAGATAGAGTGAGGCTTAATCCCTGTTAATCACTGTAGCTTATGGGGCTTGACTCTGGCTGGCCAAGCAAATTAGTCCCAGATGACTCGGTTTCAGAATTATGGGGACAGCTTGCTATCCCAAATCCCAGTAAGCCTTTGACCCTTCCTTTTCAGTAACCAAAGCAACTTGGAAATTGACCAGTTCATGTTAAGGCTGAGTTCCACAAACACGTGGATCTTAATCCTTGGGTCCCACAAAATTAGTACTGGCAAATGTATCTTCTCATTAGCTGTTGATTCTGGTCTCAGGTGTATTCTTATAAGTAGTACAAATTACATTCTCAAACTTAAAAAGGTAAGTTAACAAAAAACGCAAAATCAACAACAACAAAAACTGTCCTAGGATATTCTACCATTGTTTTCATTTCTGGTTCCTGGGTCCAGTATTCTCCAGTACATCAGATCATCAATCCGAACTGTATGTTTGAATTGCATAATTGTATGCCTTACCAAGGAAGGGGGATACATATATTACCATGGTGAAGAAACGCACAAACAAAAATATCACTTGTATCTGGACTTTTAAGCTGCTGGTACAGCAGGAGCTCATTAAAAATGAGAGTGGATGGTTGACTTTACCAGTATGAAGGGTTCGTACTGTTGATTTTAACACAACATGAGAAACACAACATAGACAAAGCATCTGATAATGGCTTAAGATAATACTAGAAACATCTATGAGCCCCTCTGAGGGTGGAGCATTCCAGGTCCTCAAAAACAGTTAATCCTGATGGGAAGTCTGAGCTTTGTGTGGCACTTTAACCTCCTTAGAAAACTAAGGACCTTGTATGTGGCTAGATCTTTACTTTCTGGGCCCTTTTCATTTTACATTAAGTATTTAGATCTCATGAAAATGAAATAAGCTGCTTTTTTTCCCTTTTCATTGTTTTAAGAGAATTATTTTATGAAGGAATGTTATCTTTTTTTTTCTGTAAATTCACCGAATAATTTAGAATTTCTTTAATGCTAACTAGAGCTTGCTAGAAAAAAAATAAAATGGTGATTTTGCTGTTTTTTTTTTTTTAACAAGTATCAAAAAAGTACAATTTAAAATTGTTGTCTTAGTCAGTTAGTTTGTATTTCTGCACAAAACATCATGGCCAGAAGCAAGCTGTGGAGGAAAGGATTTATTCAGCTTACACGTCCACATTGCTGTTCATCAACAAAGGAAGTCAAGACTGGAACTCAAGCAGGTCAGGAAGCAGGAGCTGATGCAGAAGCCATGGAGGGATGTTACTGACTGGCTTACATTCCCTGACCTGCTCAGCTTGCTTTCTTATAGAAGGCAGGACTACCAGCCTAGGGATGTCACCACTCACAATGGACCTACCCATCCCTGATCACTAATTGAGAAAAGGCCTTCAAGCTGATTCTCATGGGCATTTTCTCAAGGGAGATTCCTTTCTCTGTGATAACTCCATGTTGTGTCAAGTTGACACACAAATCCAGCCAGTACAATTGACCCCTTTTGAACTTGACATAAAAACACATCACTATTAGGCATCAATCCTTACATTCTTATTCATCCTCCAAATCTAAATAACTTTAAGTCCCACAATCTATACAAATCTTACATATTAAATTTTCAATCCCTTTAAAATATCCAATCTCTTTTAAAAATTTTTTAAAAATAGTTATTTTCTTCATTTACATTTCCAGTGCTATCACAAAAGTCCCCCATACCCTCCCCCCAACTCCCCTACCCACCCACTCCCACTTCTTGGCCCTGGCATTCCCCTGTACTGAGACATACAAAGTTTGCACGATCAATGGGCCTCTCTTTCCACTGATGGCCAACTAGGCCATCTTCTGATACATATGCAGCTAGAGACATGAGCTCGGGGTACTGGTTAGTTCATATTGTTGTTCCTCCTATAGGGTTGCAGACCCCTTTAGCTCCTTGGGTGCTTTCTCTAGCTCCTCCATTGGGGGCCCCGTGATCCATCCAATAGCTGACTGTGAGCATCTACTTCTGTGTTTGCTAGGCCCAGGCATAGTCTCATAAGAGACAGGTATATCAGGGTCCTTTCTGAAAAATCTTGCTAGTGTATGCAATGGTGTCCAATGTCTTTTAAAACTCAAAGTCTTTTAACATTTCAAACTCTCTTAAATGAGGGCTCCACTGAAATATTTTTTCCTCCAAGAGGGAAAAAGATCAGGGCATCATCACAATCAAAATCAAAATCAAACTAACTGTCCAATGTATGGGATACACTCTCACTTCAGGGCTCCTCCAAGGACTTGGGTTACTCCTCCAGTTTTGCCCTTTGCAGCACACACCTTATCTTCTAGGCTCCAGCTGCCTGTACTCCACTGCTTCTACTGTTCTTGTGGTCAGTTCCTGTTGCTTGCATCTTCAAAACACTGCTGTCTTCTGCTGCAACTAGGCTTCACCAATAGCCTCTCATAAGCTCTCTTCATATGGACCAAAGCCTCAACTCCTTTGCATAACCCCTTAAGTCCTGGTCTGTCAATTGCAACTGAGACTGCAACTTCACCAATGGCCTCACAGTGCTGAGTCTCAGCTGTTCTTCATGCCCTTCAAAACAAGTACCATCTGGGTGACTCTTACACATTACAAATTCCAGACACAGCATGAAATACAACCTTGGCTATCTGGAACACAGCCTCTTTGTGCTCTCAGAAAACACTTCCCAGAAGATTTTACCTCAATGATGCTGGTCTCAGAAAACTATTAGAAAGGAGTATTTTCTAAGATTCATTATTCATATAGTCATTTTTCTTTACTTTTACATATTTTTCATATATCTTACTGCCCTTTCTTTTGTATACATTTGTACTTACATAATATATAGTAAGTTAATAAATATTAGTCATAAAGTCATGTCATTTCTATAGTTGAACATAACTTCAAGAAAAATGTAAAAGTATACACTGTTTATTATATCATATGTATTAGTGTTGTGGTTAAATGTCTATGTACCATGTGAATATCTGCTATGCAGAGAGGCCATCAGAGGGCATTGGCCTTCTTGGAACTGGATGACAGTGGTGAGAGACTGTTGTGGATAGCCCTGGGGCTAATTGTATTTGATGTTAATTCCGTTCTCTTCTGAGGGGCTTCGAACAAGGAATGATTTAGAACTCAGGTGATTTCCTTTAAACCTTCTTCCCACGTTAATTTATAAATAAAGACTAGAACCCGTGAATGGGCAGAGAAAGAGGGGAAGGTGGAGCTGAATGTTTTGGGAAAGAAAGAGAGAAATGACTACTGAGGACAGAGGAGGGAGTGGGAGGAAAGCAGAGCAGAGGCACGTGATTTGGAGAAACCACAAGTTCTAAGGGGTCTCTAATATGTGGAAGATGGTAGTGTAGCAGGAGTCTGCCGAATCTAGGCGCACAGCTTGTATTCATATTAATTGAGTTGTGTTTTCATTGCTGGAGCATATTTGGGTTGGAGATTTCCCACAACAAGAGGTCATCATATGAGAGCTAGAAATTTAACCTGAATCCACTGAAAAGGAAGCCATGTAACCACTTAGCCATCTTTCCATCTCCAATGATTACATTTTAACATATTAAAAATATTTTAAAAAGTAGTCTATACAGAATATAATTTAGTTATCTCTGTGTTACCATAGTTCATGATACATCATAATTTTTTGCATAGTACCTTTGTTGTGAACATTTTTGTATTTTTTTCACATGGTAAATTTAGCAAATATATTCCAAAATATATTTTAATACTTTAGTTATATACTACACATAGTGAACATTCTCTGTATATTTGTATGTGATTATGCCTTAAGGGTAAATTCCTAAAAATAAAACCATTAAATTGAAATGTTTGAATGACATAAAAATTTCAGTCCAAGCTTTCTTTTATACCACAAACTTTCCCAAAGAATGAGACATGAAATTGATTAAGCAATAACTATGCACTTTACAAGTTTTATTATAGCAAAGACATCCTTGGATTTAGTAACTTTCAAGAGTCAAAATGATTGCCTGAACAACATGTAATATATCTAATAACCATGTAAGATAAAAGCTATTAAAATCTTGAGAATGGATATGAACCTAACTGCCAATAATAGTGTTGATAATGGGAAAAGCCAAATTTGAATGGAATCTAGTAAAGTATGGATTTTCTCAGTGGTGACAAGATGTATGACAGCAAAAATTACATGCTTTGTTGAGAGAATTGGAGAAAATACTTATAATATTTTGTGTTTAAAATGCAATAGCAGTACTGGGAGACAAATGAATTAAAGATTAAAAGCATAAGCTTTGTAATTAATAACTATTTTCCCCTTTCCTTTATTTATTTACTTACTTATTGACTACAAGTTTTGTTATGGGATTATTCTTAAACTTTTGATTTCCTTATGATGAGCCCAGTGCTCTTTCCTTAGCTGACTATAGTTAGGAAAACCAAAGTACCTGCTGGCTAGCAGTAGTGAGGCAAGTGACTTACCTCTTCCTCTCCTTTTTTGAACGCTATCATTTTGAAGGTATCAAATGTCTAAAATACATCAGTGAAAAAAAATTTACATACTTGCTTAACCAATTTTAATTTTTTCTTTAAATATATTGAACATGGTCACCCACACTTTTGACACCGTATTGTTTATTTATTCAATTAATATAATTTTCTGTCCAGTTGCTGCTTTTTAAATTTAAATTTTTTTCAGTAACTATTTTTCATGAATTTTAAAAGTAATACTGGATGGCACATTCTAAACACATAGGAGAACACACCAATGTGAGGCTGGTATTTTTCAACATAATCTCAGTCACAGGAACACAGAATGTTTTTACATCCTTACTCATCAGGGACATGCAAATTAAAACAACCCTGAGATTCCACCTCACACCCAGTCTGAATGGCTAAGATCAAAAACTCAGGTGACAGCAGATGCTGACAAGGATGTGGAGAAAGAGGAAGACTCCTCCATTGTTGGTGGGACTGCAAGCTGGAGCAATCACACTGGAAATCATTCTGGCGGTTCCTCAAAACATTGGACATAGTACTACCAGAGGATCCCGCAATACCACTCCTAGGCATATACTCAGAAGATGCTCCAACATCTATAAGAACACATGATCTGCTATGTTCATAGCAGCCTTATTTATAATAGCCAGAATCTGGAAAGAACCCAGGTGTCCTTCAACAGAGGAATGGATACAGAAAATGTGGTACATTTACACAATGGAATACTACTCAGCTATTAAAACGAATGAATTTATGAAATTCTTAGGCAAATGGATGGCTCTGGAGTGAGGCAACCCAATCAAAAAAAGAAGTCACTTGATATATCTCACTGAGAAGTGGATATTAGCCATGAAGCTTGGAATACCCAAAATACAATTCACAAACCACATGGAACTCAAGAAGAAGGAAGACCAAAGTTCGGCTACTTTGATCCTCCTTAGAAAGAGGAACAAAATACCCATGGAAGAAATTACAGAGACAAAGTGTGAAGCAGAGACTGAAGGAATGACCATCCAGAGACTGCCCTGCCTGAGATCCATCCCATAAACAATCACCAAACCCAGACACTATTGTGGATGTCAGAAGTGCTTACTGAGAGGAGCCTGATATAGCTGTCTCCTTCGAGGCTTTGCCAGTGCCTGGCAAATACAGAAGTGGATGCTAACAGTCATCCATCGGATGGAGCACAGGGTCCCCAATGAAGGAGCTGGAGAAAGTAGCCAAGGAGCTGATAGGGTTTGCAGCCCCATAGGAGGAACAGCAATATGAACTAACCAGTATCCCCAGAGCTCTCTGGGACTAAACCACTAATCAAAGAAAACACATGGTGGGACTCATAGCTCTAGCTGCGAATGTAGCAGAGGATGGCCTAGTCAGCCATCAATGGGAGGAGAGGCCCTTGTTCCTGTGAAGGGTATATGCCCCAGTACAGGGAACTGCCACGGCCAGGAAGTGTGAGTAGGTGTGTTGATGAGCAGGGGCAGGGGGGAAGGGAAAGGGGGTTTTCAGAGGGGAAACTAGGAAAGGGGATAACATTTGAAATGTAAATAAAGAAAATATCTAATTAAAAATAAATCTTTAAAAAAATGAAAAAAAAAAAAAGAAAAAAGAAAAAAAATCCATTGGGAAGCAGCATGGACGGTGATTGGGCCTTAGCTGAGACCTATGTCAGAATCCACAGACCAAGAGCAACAGAAGGGGCCAGATGTGGGTTTTTAAAAAACTCAAAGCTCATACCTACTGTCATACTTGCACTTTCTCCAACAAAGCACTGCCCTTATTTCTTTTTATTCTATCAAAGCACCACTCCCTAAACATTCAAATATAAGAACCTATGGGGAGCAGTCTTATTCAAACTATTACATATATGCCTTGTGTCAATGCTCCCTTCTTTGTGAGGAAGTGCTCGGTTTAGCCTAAGTCACACAGGTTGGATCAAATTTCAGAATCTGATTCCAGACAGTTTATTGACAGCATATTTACACTCAATACAATTTGGAAAAATAAATTTCTGGTGTAATACCACCCATGGTGCATAAGGAGACATAATTTTATTGAAATCCAACATAAAGTATATGTTATTTCTTCTAAAATGTTGGGTTCTGAGCCTATGTAATGATCTGTCGTGCTATCGGTCGTACATATGGTATAGAGGCCATTTGGGATATCAGTCACCTACAATTCAGGCTGTGGGAGCTTAGAGAAGTCCAAGCTTTCTGCTTGGAAAAAAGTCAAAACAAAAAAGGTTTTAGATGTTTGCTTTTAAAAGACAATCCTATGTGATTAGCATTCCTGGTTTCCTTGGAGATATGTTGAGAGGGAGGAATAAAACTAAAAAGAAATATTCTTACTTGTTGAATATAAATTATCAGCTAATTGAAAGTGTACTCAAATTAGTGAAGGGCTTCCTACTGTTGCCTCACACAGACTCACTTACTGGTACTGTAAGTTCACAGTGTGTGCTCACCCCTAGCTGACATCTGACCAACAGGAACTATAGTTCTCTAGTCTGGCAGAAAGATATAGCACCCTCAGTCTTCGGCAGCTTTCTTTTTGTTAGTTAATACAGTAGCAAAGTACATGATTTTTGGCACTGTAAGCACCATCCAATCATTTTAAGGAGAGCTCAATGTCTTCTAGGTCTGAGAAAATGTCGGCTGAGGCGGGGCAGTGGGAAGCAACAGTAAGAATCATCATCTCATCCAGAGACATAGCACTATGGAGATGTCTGAGTGCTACCGGGCACTGCAGGTATGTGAATGTGGAAATCTAACGCCTATCTTAGAAACCGCAGCAGTGTCCTTTATTACAGAATTTTGAATAGCTGTGATCTCTTATTTCTAAGCATTCTAGTTTTCATTACTCTCCCACTAAATTTATTATCTTAGTAAAGTTAGTAATTTGGGGACCCGTTTTTATTTTAGGTCAGAAACAACACTAATTTGCAAATAGCTAATATGTTTTCTAGTTCTACAAAATGCTCTGTCTCTCTGTCTCACTATCTCTTTCTTTCTGTTTCTCTTTTCCTGTGTGTGTCTTTTTCTGTCTTTCTGAGTGTATCTCCGTCTCTCTCTCTGCCTTTCCCACCTTTCCTCCCATATTCCCTTCTTCTCGAAACCTGAAATTCACATATTTAATTTAAATTCACTAATAGAAATATTTGTAATGAACTTAATTATATTTAAGTTTTTGGAGTTTTATAAAGATTTGAACAATATGAATGATTGTTTGATGTGTCATTTACTACGTTTCTAATCTAGTTTGTTTTTAGCTTCTTATGTCGTATTTTGTTTAAGGTGCGTGCATAGTCACATCCATTCCACTTTGTGCTTGCTGGTAATGTAACTGTTTCATTTTAGTTATAGCTAGCATGTAGTTGATATTTATACATGACTGGTAAGGTTTTGACATAAATTTATAAGTTCATTCTACTTCCATGAGTTTTTTTTTATGAATTAAATCATTAAATATGCCAGAAAACTGAGTCAGAGGGATACTGAGTAAGATTCTACAAGTCTTTTACATAATACATTTTAGGCAAAACTCAAAACTTAACCCCAAGCTTTAGGGTTACACATATAAAATGACCTACAGGTACAGAATAGCACAGCTATAATAGGCAAAATAAGCCTTGGCACCAAATATCACCAACATTATTTGTTTTAGATTGTGATTTTTTCACACATTGACCTCCATTAATGAAAAATCTGTTCATTGAATCACTAACAAATACAATCTGCCTTTTTTCTCTTGAACTTGACTGGATAGCTAAGCAGCATCTCTAAATGTCAAAAGGGAGCCTATGGAAATAGATTGGAATTCTAATCTCTGTACTAAAGGTCTTCTATGGAGCAGTAAATGAAAAAATGTACGGGGAACATTGTTTTAGCACCTGTTTTATTGCCTGCACTTGATGTAATTAGTGTACTTAAAGACAGCCCCATTGGTTACACCATATGGTTTGTAATCATTAGTGTAATAATAGATGTACCATTTAAAATGGAACTCAACAACAGAGTGCTATTGTTCCATGACGTTAGCGTAATAGGGGACTTTCAGCAAGCTCAGTCCCAATTTGGAGTCTCTGCCACACTTAGGTTCCTAGGATAAGGAATGTTGCATGATGCAATAGCAAATGTGCAGCAATAATCTTTAGATTCCAGTAAATATTTAAATGTGTTGATTCACACATCTGAACCTAATATAATGACATCTTAAACTCTTAATAACACTGGAAATAAATTTCACTAACATTTAAAATAGGGAGTTGTGTTATCTTTTGGTTTGTTAACACTGAATTTCTTTCTTTCTTTCTTTCTTTCTTTCTTTCTTTCTTTCTTTCTTTCTTTCTTTCTTTCTTTCCCTTTCTTTCTTTCTTTCTTTCTTTCTTTCTTTCTTTCTTTCTTTCTTTCTTTCTTTCTTTCTTTCTTCCTTCCTTCCTTCCTTCCTTCCTTCCTTCCTTCCTTTCTTTCTTTCTATCTTTCTTTCTTTCTTTTTTTTTTGGTTTTTCCAGACAAGCTTTCTCTGTATACAGCCCTGGCTGTCCTGGAACTCACTTTGTACACAAGGCTGGCCTCGAACTCAGAAATCCACCTGCCTCTGCCTCCTGAATGCTGGGATTAAAGCAGTGAGCCAACACACCCGGCAACACTGAATTTCTATTGCCCAAGTTTATATGAAACTTTATTTGAAAGCTTATTTAAATGCTTGCTACTCACACTGTATTCAGTTGCAATTATGAAAAGAAAGATCAACAAATTCAGTAATGTAAGGAGGTGATAGAGTACCTTATAAATCAAGGAAAAAATGTTCCTTTACGAACATCAAACAAATTGGTTATGTTTACAGTGTGCTCCTAAGTGACAACACATAGCAGGAAAAGGATAATTCTGTCTTTTTACTCCCTACAAGCTATAGTACAAGCAAAACACAATCCCAACAGATATAACATTGAAAAAACAAGGAAGACGATTTCCCCTGAAGTTATCCAACACTTATGTGCACTCACACGTTTGTAAAGATTTTTATTTATTTACATTCTAGTTGTTGCCCCTCTCTGTCCCCCCACCCACAGTTCCTCATTCCATTCCTCTTCCTCCTTGCCTCCAAGATGATGCTCCCCACAACCAGTCCTCCACATTCCCTGAGGCCTCAAGTCTCTCTAGGATTAAAAGCATCTTCCACTGAGGCCAGATCAGAAAAACCTCAGCTATATATACGTGCCAGGGGCCTCTGACCACCCATGAATGCTCCTGATTGGTGGCTCAGTCTCTAGGAGTTCCTTTGGGTCTGGGTTAGTTGAGACTGCTGGTCTTCCTATGGGGTCACTCTCCCTTTCAGCTTCTTTGTTTCTTTCCCTAATTCAACCATAGGGGTCCTGGACTTCAGTTTCATGGTTGGGTGTAAGTGTTTAGCTGTGGCTCATACAGCTGCTGGTAGGGCCTCTAAAAGGCCAGTCAAGCCAGGCTCTGATCTTTAAGCACATCATAGCATCAGTAATAGTGTCAGGCTTTGGTGTTCCCAAACCCAGTGAGATGAATCCCAATCTGGACTAGTCATTAGATCACCTTTCCTTCAGTCTCTTCTCCATTTTTGTCCTGCAGTTCTTGTAGATAGGAACAATTCTGGGTCAGAAATTTTGACTGTGAATTAGAAACTCTGTCTCTCCACTTGTGGCCTTGTCTATCTACTGGAAGGGGACTCTTCAAGTTCTTTCTCCCCAATATTGGTCACTTTGGCTAATGTCAACAACAATGAGTCCTAAGAGTCTCTCATTTTCTGGATCTCTGGTCCAGAAAGGATCCACTCACATTCTACCCCCTGAGACTACTTACTTCTATTTATTCCCTTGGCCCTCTGGGCTTTTCTCCTGCCCCACTCCCCATATCTGATCCTATTTCCCTTCCCCCCTCTCCCACTCAGGTTCCTCCCTCCCTCTGCTTTCTGTATTTTTTTGGTTCCCACTATGTTTTTGACTTCTTTGTCAAAGATAAAGTGCCCATAGATGTGTATGTTTATTTCAGAGTCTTTGATTCTATTCCATTGATAGACCTGTCTGTCTCTGTATCAATACAATGTGTTTTTTCCATAACTATTAATTTGTAGTACAGCTTCAGGTCAGAAGTGGCAATCCCCTCAGAAGTTTTTTTATTCCTGAGAATTGTTTTGCCTATCCTGGGGTTTTGTTTGTTTCCTTGTTTGTTTGTTTTTCCATGAGAATTGTTCATTCCATGTCCATGAAAAATTATTTTGGAATTTTGATGTGGATTGGATTGAATCTGTACATTGCTTTTGGTAAGTAAGATGACCATTTTCACTGTGTTAAACCTATCAATCCATGAGCATGGGAAATCTTTCATGAGGTCTTTTCTGAGGTCTTCCTCAATTTCTTTTTTCAGAGATTATGAAGTTCTTGTGGTGCAGATCTTTCACTTTCTTGGTAAGAGTTACACCAAGATATTATATACTATTTGTGGCTATTGTGAAAGATATTGTTTCCATAATTTATTTCTCAGCCTCTTTATGGTTTGTATAAAGGATGAGTACTGATTGGTTTGAATTAATTTTATATCCTGTCACATTGTTGAAGTTGTTTATCAGCTGTAGAAGTTCTCTGGTAAAATTTGGGAGGTATGTATGTATAGATTTGGTTTGGATGATTTATTGACTATTTTTGCATCGATATTTATAATCAAGATTGGTCTAAAGTTCTCTTTGTTTATTGGGTTTTTATATGGTTAAAGCATCAAAGTAATTGTGGTTTCACAGATTGAATGGGGTAGTGCTCCTTCATTTCTATTTTTTGTTACAGGTTTGATAGAATTCTGCACTAAAAGTATCTGGATCTGGGAATGTTTTGGTTGGGAGTTGTTGATGACTATTTCTATTTCCTTAAGGGTTATGGGACTTTTTAGATATTTTACCTGACCTTTATTTAACATTGGTATATGGTATCTGCCTAGGAAGTTACACATTCTAGTGAAAATGAAGATTTTTCAGTTTTGTAGAGTATAAGCTTTTGTAGTAGATTCTGATGATTTTTTTTTTATTTTCTTCAGTTTCTGTTATGTCTCCCTTTTCATTTCTGATTTTGTTAATTTGGATACTGTCTCTGTGCCCTTTAGTTATCTTGGTGAAGGCTATATCTATTGTTTTAATTTTCTCAAATTACCAACTCTTCAGTTTTTTGATTCCTTGTATAGTTCTCCTTGTTTCTAAGTGTTTGATTTCAGCCCTGAATTTTACTGTTTCCTGACTTCTTGTGTATGTTTGCTTTTTTCTGTTCAATGGCTTTCAGGTGTGCTTGTATGGGATCTCTACACTTTCTTTATGATGACATTTAATGCTATGAACTTTTCTCTTAACACTGCTTTCATTGTGTCCCATACATTTAGGTATGATGTGTCTTCATTTTCACTGAATTCTGAAAAGTCTTTATTTCTTCCCTAACCAAATTCTCATTGAGCAGAGATTTGTTCAGTTTCTATGAATATGTGGGCTTTTTGTTGTTTTGTTGTTATGATGTCTAGCCTTAGTCTGTGGTGATCTGATAGAATGTGTCAGTTTATTCTAATCTTCTTGTATCTGTTGAGGCTTGTTTCATGTTCAAGTATATAGTTAATTTTGGAGAAGGTTCCCTGAGGTGCTGAGAAGAAAGTATGTTCTTTTGCTTTGGGTTGAAATGTTTGGTGATATCTGTTAATTCCATTTGGTTCATAACTTCAGTTAGTTTCACTGTGTCTCTATTTAGTTTCTATTTCAATTACCTATCCATTAGTGAGAGTGGAGTATTGATGACTCTCCCTATTATTCAATGTGATGTTCAATGTGTTTGAACTTTAATAAAGATTCTTTAATGAATGTTGGTCACCTGCCATTTGAGGCATAGATATTCAGAATTGAGACTTTCTTATTTGGGATTTTACCTCTGATGAATATGAAGCTTCCTTCCCCATCACTTTTGAAAACTTTTGTTTGAAAGTCTATTTTAGTGGATATTAGAATGGCAACTCCAGCATTTTTCCTGGGACCATTTTCTTGGAAATCTTTTTTCCAGCTTTTTAACCTGAGGTAGTGTCTATCTTTGTCATTTAGGTGTATTTCTTGTATTCTGCAAAATGCTGGATCCCATTTAAGTATCCAGTCTGTTAGCCTTTATCTTTTTATTGGGGAATCGAGTCCATTGATATTGAGAGATATTAAAAACAGATATTAAATAACAGTTAGTTACTGTTATTTTTGTTGCTTAAGGTGGTGTTATGTGTGCAAGATTCTCTCTCTCTCTCTCTCTCTCTCTCTCTCTCTCTCTTTGATTTCTTGTGAAATCTTTAGGTTCTTATGTGTTCTTGGGTGCAGTTACCCTATTTGAGTTGGAGATTTTGTTTCAGTATCCTCCATAGGGCTAGATTAATATTGTTCAAATATGTCTTTCTCATGGAACCTCTTGGTTTCTCTATGTTGATTTAGAATTTTACTGAGCCTAACATTCTGACCTGGCACTTGTTGTCTCTTAGGGTCTGGATGACATCTCTCCAGGATGTTCTGGCTTTTAGAGTGTCTTTTGAGAAGTCTGATGTAGTTTTGATACATCTGCCTTTATACACTACCTGGCATTTATCCTTACAGCTTTTAATATTCTTTCTTTGTTCTGCACAATTAGTGTTTCAGTTATTTTGTGACAAAACTATTTTCTTTTCTGGTGCAAATGATTTGGACTTCTGTATGCTTATTGTACATTTCTGGTCATCTCTTTCTTTGGGTTAAAAAAGTTTTCTTCTATTATCATGTTAAGATGTTTTCTGGCCCTTTGAGCTGGGATTTCTCACCCTCTTCTCTTCCCAGTATTCTTAGGTTTGATCTTTTCATTGTGTCCTGAATTTTCTGGATATTTTGGTTTAGGAGATTTTTACACTTTGTATTTCTTTGACTGATGTGTCAATACATTCTGTGGTAATTTCTATGCCTGAGATGATCTATTGAATTCTGTTGGTGATGCTTGCATCGATAGCTCCTGATCTCTTTCCTAAGGTGTCCATATCCTGGGTTGCTTCCCTTTTTGTTTTTATTATTGTTTCTTTCTTGATTTTTAGTTCTTGTACAGTTTTGTTCAATTCCTTTACCTGCCTGATTGCATTTTGCTGTATTTCTTTAAGGTAGTTATTTGTTTCTTCTTTATGAGCTTCTATCTGTTTGCCTGTGTTTTCCTGCATTTCTTTAAAGGAGTTCTTTATATCCTCCTTAAAACACCTCTATCTACTTCATGATATGTAATTTTAGGTAATTATCTTGCTTTCCCAGCATGTTAGGGTAGCCCGGGCTTATTGTCGTGGGAGAACTGGGTTCTCATCAAATTGCATTCAGTTCTGTTGCTTATGATCATTTGCTTGCTTCTGACCATCAGGTTCCCTGGTTTCAACTGGCCTGGGTGTCTCTGCCTGGAGCTTGCATTCTTGGAGGCATGTAGAGCCCTGTGAGATGAGATAGGGATGGTCTTTTTGGAGGAAGGCAGTGTTGTCTCTGATTATGATGGGCTTCCTGTGTCCCTTGGCTATTGCGGCCCTCCTGGGAGGCATACAAGCCATAGATTTTTTTTTTTTTTTTAAGAAGGGTCTTTGCTGCTGCTCCGGCCTGGGAGGGGAAGTTGTGAGGAAGAAAGTTGGAGCTCGAGCGTGGGTTAGGGTAGATCCCTAGTCAGCTCACATTTTTATATACATTTTAAAGATCCCATAATCTTCAAGTTTATAAATGTAATTTGAACTTGAGTATACATCTATTATTTGTGTGCAAAGCCAATGTGAATTTTCATTATGGAATTGAAAGTTTGAAGAGGGAATCAAATACATATGTATGTGGGAAAACTGAAGCCCATATTTATTCTTCAGGACTATGTTAAAGAAATCTGTATGTATGTAAAAATTTACAAACGAAATCTTCCTAGTAAAATTATTGTTTGACTTTCCTTTAACCTAAGAATATTTTTGAATTGAAATATACTAACCAAGCCCTTAATAATGTGCCCTCAGTTTGAGATGCATATTCACCTTCTAAATTCAGACAATCTGATACTGGGAAACTCTAAGATTTCTCAACTTTGTTATCTCTTGTCTACCACCATCCCAGAACACCCTCATACCTGATCCTTCCTCTACTTCAAATAATTAAAATTCAAGCTGAGAATGTACCTACGAATTGATACATCCAGAACGATTTCCTAGGACACAGTATTTTCATAGGTGTCTGCATCTCACTAACACTTGGTATGTTTCTTTGACTTTTGCATGGAGGCAACAATACATTTATTGATAGAACATTTGTTAAAGGCCTGATAGCCAACCCTGACTCTATGTTTAAATTAGAAAGGATGTTACTACTACTTTCTAATTTGAACTATCTTCATAGCTTGCACTTTGAAGTACATATGATAGTGCAAGGCCTTAGCACACGTAATTCAATCATGGAAGCAAAATTGGACTTGGTCCCTGTGATGCCAGTGTTCTATCTGTTTTATTCACTCTTGGAATGGGAAGCTGAAATGAGAGCAGTCTATTACAAAGCACATTTCAACTTTCCTTATGGTTACTGCTCCCAATTTACTTACCTAGCCATGGATTCTTATTCTCATTTTGCTTCTAGTTCATTCTAAAACTTTGACTCTTTTTAAAACTATGTGTATGCCAACTTATGGAGGTACTGTGATCTGTACTGAGGGAGTGCCTGACAGGAAATGACTGAATCCCTTGGATGTTACACACACACACACACACACACACACACACACACACACACACACACATACACACCATGTACAAACCATACAGGAACTTTGTTAACTTGATAAAGTTACCTTCTGCTATGTAATTGCTTCAATATTCTGTTCCCAAAGTTATATAAAAGCCTTATAGAAAAACTAAGCACATGTTTACATTTCAAATAAATAGAGTACTATATGAAATTCCACTACTAAAACCATATTTTTAATATGAAGATGAAAATATAAATAATACATTATAAAACATATGTTTAAATATTAAAATAACTTGAACAATTAAAACAAAAGAATTTATGAGGCAATAGATTACTGGGTACAGAACTTGAAGTCTTACAACCTTCCTGTTTGGGCTCCTGTTTATAACTACAGAGCTCTGTGACCATTTGCTCTTGTGGTTATATAGACATGTTCCACATTGGGGTGTGCTATGCCATTTTAACTCATTAATTTCAATGGTCTTTTCCTTCCTTTGCTTGTCACTGGTCAGGTATTTTATCACAGCAACAAGCAAATTACTAATACACAAACATTACTAATATATTATATTTAAATAATTGTGATTCCTTCATGTATATGGTATAAAATATATAGATAGATTTTAAATTGGATTAGATGACAAATAAGAAATATATTTATTTTGAGAATTCTATCTCAATTAGTAGACAAATAGTTCTGTCAGCCTGATAATTTCTTCCATGAATTACCTTAAAGATCTAGACTCAAATACAAACTTAAGGGACTACTTCGTCCCTAAATATTATCTGACACATTGATTCTTTTCCAAGAGCAGAATTTAAACTACAAATATGAATGTTATTCTTGTTTGCTCAATCTGCCTACATAAGTATCAAATTGGTCAACAAAATCTGTTGCATTTTCTCTCTATAATATTTCACATATTCAAACTTTCACTTTTATTTTCTGATATTATAGACTAATTTCTTACTTTTTAACATGTTTTTTATTAGATATTTTCTTCATGCACATTTCAAATCCTATCCACAAAGTAAGCAACAATTCTTCCTCATCATAAAACTACATTTCCCCACATTTTGTTTTAAGCTAACATATAACATTTCATTTAAAAGGTTATTTTGCTTATGAACTGGACACTATGAATTTAAAATAGGTGTTTCTTTAAATTTAGGCTTTTTGTGTGTTTGTGTAAGTGTGTGTGTGTGTGTGTGTGTGTGTGTGTGTGTGTCTATGTGTCTGTGTGTTTGCATGTGCATATGTTTATATTTAGAATCAAGTGTAGTCCAGAGAGTTATGTCCAGAGAGCCCCAACTTTATGTGCTTCTTCACTGTGTTCCAGTCAGTGAAAGAAGTACTAATGAATGTCTACTTTGCAGCAGTAGTAGGAAACAGGGAGAAAAGCTATAGCAATAATCTCACATGAACAGAAAAACTCCCAAAACATAGAAGTCATTAAAAATTCACTTTTTGATTGAGACTGGTAGAGATTTCATTAGAGACAGAGAGACTAAGATAATTTGGACATTTAGTTTTCATTATTTTCCCAGACAATACATTGTAACCACAGTTTCTACTCTCTCAGTAGCCCCACTGTGATATCCCTTCCCCACCAGATGCACTCCTCCTCCATTTCCACCCAGAATAGAGCTTCTGGGGGTATCAACTAAACATGGCACAAAAGTTACAATAAGACTAGACACAGCCCATTATATCAAAACTAGAAGAGACAACCCAGTAGGAGTAAAAGTGTCCCAAGAGCAACCAAAAATTAAAGATAGCTATACTCCTGCCAGTAGGAGTCCCATAAGAACATCAATCTACACAAACACACCATAATGAGAGGACCTAGCACTGACCCACATGGGGTCCTTGGTTGTTCTTTCAGTCTCTGTGACCCCTGATGATCCCTGTTTAATTGATTCTGTGAACTGTCTTCCCATGGTGTTCTCTATCCTCTGACTCCTATGAACTGGTTGGCCATATCTTGCAGGGATTCAGAGCTTTGGATCTTTGCATCTTTTTTATGGGTTGCAGGATGAAGTTTCTCTTATTATTGTTAAGTTAGGTACCATTTTATGAGTATAGACACATAACATTGGGAATCATTTCATTGATTCCTCCTCCTCCTCCTCCTCTTCCTTCTCCTTCTGAGCATCTGGGTCCCAGGCATCCAGGCAGTGTCAGGAATGCTTTAAATCTCAACTTTTTTCCCACAGGTTAAGACTTACTTGTATTTTTCATCCGTGGATTACCTTTGGCAAGACTGGAGGGTACACACTACGCAGCTTCAAGGCCATACATCGTACTACTCAGAGTTAAGGAGCTGAACACTGCTATTCTTTCACACATCTTCAGCTCCCCAGACCCAGCTGGCATTCTTGTGACGTCATAATTTCACCAAAACAAGTTTCAATAGATTTGCTTTTTTTGACTATGTCAAACATGTTTTTAACTAAGCTTTTTGATTGATATTGATTCTCAGTTTTATTATTTTTACTGATTGATAATATTGTAAAGAAGTATATGATATTTCTATGCAAAGGGTTCTTATTTACTAACTACCAAAAATAACTGTGCATTTCCCTTTAAACTGAGCTCTTACACAGCAAAGCTACAAATGATACCTGTCATTATTTTCCATGAACTGTTATTTATAATAAGTAATAAAGTATATGTTAGTATTTATATAAGGCAAAAATTCAATCATTTTCTCTTTCTCCAGTCATTGGAGGTCACAATGGAGTTGATGGCACTTGACTTATTTGTGTAATTTATTGTTTCCAGGACCAAAAGAAAACTAGGTTCTTGAGAGCATTTCAAGGAAGGGTGTATGATGTTCCCAGGTTTTATACCATCCTTGAGAAGTTTTTCTGGTAACTAAAACTCTGGTATTTCATTAGCTCTTTACTTAAAACTTAAACTCCAGTTTGCGAGGTTTTAGTTATTAATAAGAAAAATCCCAAATCATAACCAAAAAGCATGAAACATATTTCTTCATAACCCCATAGTGCATAGACATGAAAATCCCTGTTTGGTACTAAAGAACTGTGTATTCTGCTTGTCAATATAATTTTTGATTTAGTTGTTATTTCTTAAGATATTTTAATACATTAGATATTAATAAACAGCCAGCATATATACTAAATTAATTCTCTAATGACTCATGGCCTATTAGTGTTTGGGTGTCATTGATTTGTTTCTACAATAGTGATTAAAGTTCCTCTATAAATAACACATTTAATTAAATGAATACAAGAAACATATATGTTTTCCAACTTCCGAGTTTCCATGATTTAAGTAAAATTATTTGTCTTACACATCTCTAAATCTTTCTGATTTTTAACTTGAACTTACCTATCTCTGAGTCTTCATTGATAAAATTCTAAACCTATCACATTTTGTTATATATTCACTCTTTATTCCATGTAATATATTTGAAGAAATCATTGGGCTTCTATAGTGCAAGTTTCCTATGTATGAAAGACCAATAAAGCTGGCCAAACTACAGCTCTATTGTCAATGGGTCTTTAAGCTGAATTTACTATATTCAATTTCCAGTTCTGTTACTTTAAGTAACTTACTTTCCAGTATAATATGAAGGACTTATTTATGCTAGATATATAACAAGATATAGGAAACTTTGAGACAGTAGCAGAAAATTATTACACAGAAAAGCATGATAAATGTAATAGTTTGTTCCCTCCAGATTCAGTCATCATGCTTTGGATGCCCATCAGAACCATGAGTCCCTAGGGCTGCAAAGATGCTCAAGTCACTGCTATATTCAAGACTTGAATACAAATGAATTCATAAATTGAAAAACAATAATTCAAAATAATTTTATCTGCTTATGATAGTAGCTAAATGCCAGGTATTCTTGCTATGTGGTTGGAAAAGTTTTCCAAATTAAAGTTGAACAAAATTAAATTTTCTGAATGAACAGACAACAACATCTAGTTTTTAATTAGGTAAAAGATCCTGAATGGTAAGCAGTATACGCCTACTACATACTTTATATAGTACTTTAAAACTGCATACTACTTTACAGGTAGTTACTTGAGCTGTCATCATGACAGTTGAAGATATTTAGCATCTCACTCTTCCTCATAGAAGTAAAGAAATTTTCACTGGTGCTCAAGCCACAGAAACATGGAACCTATCACAGCTGTCACTCATTCTTGCTATCTTTTGCTTCAGGGATTTTATTCTGCTAGATGGAAGATGTTTAATTTCAGTTTAGTCAATATAGCTTCAAATGAATCTCAGAGTACTTTGACTAATTAGTTACTCCACAGAATTCCAACTAAAGATGCTTTAGAAAGACAAAATCTGCCTCAGTCTTATCAATCTAGTCAAGTCTCCACCTCTCCTACCACTCAATAAAAGAAAATTAAAAAAAAGAGGTTCCTGAAAGAGTTGGAAAAACCCAATGAGAGTCACCAGCTCTGTCTGCAAAGGGACTGTAACACTGCATTGCTGTAGTACAAAGATCTCAACATCTTGATAATGTAAATGAAGCCCTGTGACAGTTGCTACTAAGTAAACTACCTGCAACAATGGCAAGGTCATAAACAGAAATCTACAAGTCCTGATGTGTTGAGCTTCAAATTTCTGACACAATAAGAACAGCAATTTGCTCTTGATGACTTGTTTTCAAATTCAGAAAATGAGGGTATAGCAAGTTTCAAAATTCAGATAGTCAGAATATGTCTTTATTTTGGAAACTGTATTCACAGATATTGTTAAAGATGAAGATGAGGGGCAAATGAGACAGGGTTTCTCTGTGTAGCTCTGTATGTCCTGACTTGCTCTGTAGACTAGGCTAGACTCAAACTCACAGGAATTGGACTGCCTCTGCTTCCTGAATGCTATACTTACAGGTGTAAACCACCACAGCCTAGATTCTTCCTTCTCCTTTCTCCTCATCTTTCCTATTCTCCTCCTCCTCCTCCTCCTCCTCCTCCTCCTCCTCCTCCTCCTCCTCCTCCTCCTCCTCCTCCTCCTCCTCCTCCTCCTCCTCCTCCTCCTCTGCCTCCTCTTCCGTGTAGCCTACCCCAGCCTGAAGCAGGCTGGTGCAGACCTTGTCCCACTGAGGTGGGGCCACCTGCTGTGCAGCTTTGCGACTTGGCTGGCTTCTTTTGTTGTGTCAACTGCTGCTGAGACACCTTTGAGACAATCCATGTTGCTCAGTGTCTTCTGGACAGATCCAGGTGCCTGGATGGACTGACAGGGGTGCAGGGGGATAGGCATATCAGCTATATAAGCTTAGACTCTAAGTAAACTTTAAGGTGCCTTGAACAGAGTACTTTAGTCTTGGCGTCTTTATTTTCTCTCCCCATCTAGTCTCTTTCAGCCCCAGCCTGCCTTTCAGGAGTACCCAGTTCATGTAACCTCCTCCTCCTCCCCCTCCTCCTCTTTCTCCTTCTCCCCCTCCTTCTCCCTCTCCTCCTCCTCTTCCTCCCCCCTCCCCCCTTCCCCCCCTCCTCCTCCCCCTCCTCCTCCTCCTCCTCCTCCTCCTCCTTCTTCTTCTTCTTCTTCTTCTTCTTCTTCTTCTTTTTTCTTCTGTAGATTTCAAAGCACTTTACCAGTGTAGTCTTAGAATCATGCACTTGATTTTCATAGCCAGTCTTTGAAACATTTTGAATTCACTCTCAAGAAGAAATTATAGACCATCATGCTATTTGCCTTTATATAGTTAAAATATTTCTCCTTTTCCTCTTCATCTTCAAAGTTGGTTATGTACTTCTCCTTGTGCTTCTTTAAATTTATGACTTAAAAAAATATTTACTGACCAAGAAAGTACCCAATTTCACTTACGAATGCTCTACCAACTATGGAAAATTTTTATATACATGATACATTAGATAATAGTACTTACACATGTATTTCTTGAACTTATCTTTAAATCTTACTTATAATATTCAAAACTCTGGAGTACCAATAAACAGTAAGAAATGGAACATAGTGTACTCATTTTATATTCCTTTTAGCTCCCACAGAACTGTAGATAAACAGCAAAGACTAAAGAAAAACAATGAATTGTGCATTGCTAGATGTGTAAAAATAATTTTGTTATGAATGTGTATTTAGTACTATATAATGCAGTATATTTCAAATGAGGTCAGACATCATTTAATTACACTTGTGATTTCTGCTTCATAGTGCATGTGGCTGAGATTGACATGAAACTATTTGCTTAATGTTTTCAAAAATAAAAGTGATCAAACTTGCTTAACCATAATCCCACTTAAACATGTTTGTTGCGGATAGCCCTGGGACTAATTATATTTGATGTTAATTCCATTCTCCTGTGAGTGGTTTCAAACAAGGAATGAGTTAGCACTCAGGTGATTTCCTAGAAACCTGCTTCCCACCTTAATTTGTAAAATAAGGGAGAGCTGGTGATTGGGCAGATAAAGGGGAAGGTGGAAAGTGAGGAGAGAGAAGGAGAAAATGGAAGAGGGAGAGGATGCAAAGGAGGAGGAAGGAGAAAAGTGGAACAAAGCATATGGCCTTAGAAAATTCAAGTTCTAAGGGAGTCTCATAGAAGGAGAAGATGGTAGAATAGCAGTAGATCTCGCCAATCTAGGTACACAGCATGTATTCATATTAACTGAGATGTGTTTTCATTGCTGGAGCTTATTTGGGATGGAGAGCTTTACCACAACACATGTTTGTATTTATTTCAGAAATATTTGAAAATTAAATACCTTAGCATTAAAAAAACACTCAATCTGACCATTCTATAGAAGTTTTTTCTATTAAAACACACACACAAACACACATACAAATACACATAAACAACAATAACGAATACTTTAAATTAGCTTACTTAAGGTTTTTAGAAAGTTCTTTTTGTTTTTTATTTTGCTTTGTTTTTCCAGAGAATCTTTCAATGAATACCTGCTGCACAACACAGAAATTTCAGCACCTATATGGGTCTGAAAATAGGAACCCTTTGTCTCTCTTTCAAGGACCTTGTGCTTTAAAGTAAAAACTATGTACTGCCCCATAATACCACATATCTTTATTGATCAAATCTTAAAATAAATGCATGTACAGAAAAAGTAGATGGAAGCATACAACAATTAGTAAAACAGGCAATAGTTATAAATGGGCAGTGTGCATTTTCTCTCATCATTTGTTTCCCTTGTATTCTTTAGTCAATTTACTTGGACACACATGGTGTTCATTTGCAGAAGCAATCTTAGAACTCTTAACAAATAGAGTAATTTAGCTACTTAAGAGAGGCATTGGAGAGACTATCCAGAGGTTAGCCACTGACTGCCAGCTACCCTCATGGATGGGGCCACACAACCATCTCAAAAATATTAACACAGGATTATTCTTATCTTAAGGAAATGCAGGGACAAAGAGTGGAGCAGAGACTGAAGGAAAGGTCATCCACATACTGCCACACCTAGGGTTCCATCCCATCTGCAGACACCAAACCCAGACACTATTGCTGATGCCAAAAGCACTTGCTGTCCCCTGAGAGGCTCTGGCAGATCCTGATCAATACAGATGAGGATGCTCACAGCCAGCCATCAGACTGAGCACAGGAACCCCAATGAAGTAGTTAGGAGAATCACTGAGGGAATTGAAGGGACTTGCAACCCCATAGGAAGAACAACAATATCAACCAACCAGAGCCCCAGAGCTCCCAGGGACTAAACCACCAACCAATGAGTACACGCGGAGCCCATGGCTCCAACTACTTAAGTAACAGAGGATGGTCTTATCTGGAATCAATGGAAGCAGAGGCCCTTGGTTCACCCAAAGTAGGTGAATGCAGGGCAGCGAGGAGGGACTGGGTGGGTGTGTGGGGAAGCAGGGGGAGGTAGGTGGTCTAGGGAGTTTGTGGAGTGGAAACCAACTTGGAAGGTGGATAACAATTGAAATGTAAATAAATAAAATGACAAATAAAAAAGAGAGGCAATCAAATATAATTCTGAGCTCTGTTGTTGACAATTTGAAGAAAGCAGGGGAGGAGGAGGGAGGCAAAGGTGTTTGTGTGTGTGTGTGATTGAGAGAGGGGGGGGAGGAGAGAGGAGAGAGGAGAGAAGATATGCTCAAGAACTCTTGAAAACACCACGGTGCTTTTAAAGGACAACTTTTCTTAATTTCAACCACTATCTCCTTGAAGCCAGGGAATTCTTTCTCTACCACTCAGTGAATAACTTATCTTGACTGAGTTCACTCTTGGCATATTTCCGCGGTACCTGCAGTGCTCATTCTGGCTGTACTGTATCCCACAGTGTGGGCAGATGGCTCCAAAAAAATTGACTAATGCAGACAGCAGTGGTCTCTTTGGACATGTTGTGAATGGGTGAGATTTGAGTCCCAAAATAATGCTTTCTTTTCCTTTTCCCGATATTCAATGTGCTGAGGTCCTCTCAAATTTCTATCTTCATAGAGGATAATATCACCTCCACCTAAAAAGAAAAACACTCGCATATTTCAGTTAGTTATGATATATTAAGAAAAATAACATTTGAAGCACAGAAACCCATAGGATAGCAAAGCAGAAAAACCCAAAAATTAGGAAATAATAATATGCTATAATGAGACATTACCAATTATTTGGTATTTAGTGATATGAGAAGGTATTTCTTTTTTTTTATTCTTACAAACAAGCATATGCTACAAAGCAACTAGAAACCTGTAAGAAAATGAGTCCTAATAAAATAGAAAATATTGCTGTGTGATTCTCCACCTTGAAAGAATATAGCAACAACAATATAATTGACACAAATTAAGTTTGACAGGTAACTCAACGAATGCTTTAAAATGCACTTTTTTGCTTTCATAGAGAGTACAGGGGTGTCTCAAGATCACAATGGCATAATCTCTGAACTACATCCCATTTATTTTCTCTAATCTACAAACTTAACTGTGGGAGAAAAAGATTAAAGAATGTCACATCTGTGCAGACATGTCAAGGAACAAAGAGACTTATATCAGGTGTATTTATGAGAAAAGTTGCCAACAGAAAATGAGGTTAAGGACTGAATTACTTCAATATACTCACACAGGAAAGTCCCAAACAATGCATTCAGTCAACATCAAACTCTATACTTTAAAAATTCTTTATTTGTTGGACTTTAAGATAATAAATTATTCCCTTAAGATAAATATAAAATATTTTGGCAAAATAAGTGTAATTTCTCCTTTTTTAATTTTAAAATTCTTGAATATATTATAGAATAGTATAAGAAATACTCATTGAAGCCAGACATATAGTTCAATGACTGAATATTATTTTTATTGGGGAATCAATCTCCTTTCACACTGTCAGGGAGATTCATGACATCCTTAAAGTTCTGAGTCAGAAAATCTGATAATTCTTCAGTGTCTTTCTTGACCCACACCCAAGTGTGTGTGTGTGTGTGTGTGTGTGTGTGCGCGCCATATACAGAGCATACACACACATTCACACAAACACATACATACACATACTATAAACACATATATGAGCACAATACACACACACTCACACACATACCATATAGATACATGCATGCACATATCATAGACACATAGAAATACACACACAGCCACAGTTACACACATACCATACACATACATACACATACCATATACACAAATATACTTACAGACATACACACACATTCACACACACACATGATTAAACAAGATAAATATTTTGTCTGTGCTGATACAAAACTTTTACAAAGAATATTAAGTTTCTCACAAGTGCAGAAGACTTCACTAATACATTTGAGGACACTGGAATTTTATAACAATTAAATTATAAGCAAATACAGTAATATGAGAGGTGGTAGAAGCTCCTGATGCTGGAGCCTTGCAAAAGAATTTAATATTCTCAGCAAGATTCCTGTTTTACAGATATCCAAATGGTTGACAAGGCTGTAGCAGAAATAGAAAAAGAAATATTAAAATCCAACTAGTAAATATTTTTTTGGATTATCTGTTGAATTTTTTCATCCAAATATAGTTATCAGATGAATATTTATTGAAGAATGGAAATATTATGAGAAATGATCAAGCTGCCATTAATTATGCTAGTAATTGCCTTTAAGATTTGGTAAAATTTTACATATTCCAAGACAAAAACTTCATCATCTGTATATTATAATAGAGCTTTTTTGATTTTTTTATGGATTCTTTGACATTGATGTGGCTTGTCTAGAAAGTAGACTTCAAAGAGAAAGCTACATCAACATGAAAAGAAATAATTTCTTCATATTCATCTTATGATCACATAAGCTTTTAGAACTCACACACACACACACACACACACACACACACACACACACACACACACATATATATATATATATATATATATATATATATATATATATATATATGCTTTACTTCTTCTTTTGGAAAAAAAAAAAGCTTGTGGGAGAAAAATGTCAAGTCATCAAAGTACCTGTCACACAAAGCATCATATTTTAGGTTAAAGGTGTGATCTCTTTAGACTTCAGCTCAACCCTCAGGGACATGCATAGATCTGTCTCCAAGTGGATTCAGTACTTCCTTAGATCTAGCCATATTTTAAAAGTAAAACTAGACTTGAAAAGGGAGAATATACAGGTAAGAAGAACCGAGTGTCACTCAACAAGCTATCAGTATTGATCTATATTATATTCCTCTTTTAAAACATAATCTCATAGGAGTTGTCATTTAAAATGGGGTGATCATGATCAGGATATATTATATTTCATGAAAAACGATTTTTCTTTTAAAAAAGATTTTTTAATGAAATTAAAATCATTCTGGAAGAGTTTTTGTTTTGTTTTATTGTTTCTTTATTTGTTTGTTTGATTTTGGAATTTGGACAGTACACAGAATTGTCTGTAGCCAATCTTGGTTCTCTAAATTTGTTAAAGAATGAAGATAAAGCATATGTAAGGAAAATAAAATCACCATTATCCTATATTACCAAAAAAACCTGTGAATATTTGTATAGGCTCCTAAGTATTTCTAAAAGTTCTAAAAAATTCAAAACAGACTTGTAAGTGTTCTCTATGGGCGTATGTCTCAAGATGCCTTCCTCCTTTGTCCTTTTTTTAAGCTCAGTTTTCAAATGTCATTTTAAAATATCTTCAAAATTTAGAAATGTTATTTATTCTTGTAAAGTTTTTCTTGTGGAGATCTTCAGGGCATAAAAAACATCATATGGTGTTATGAACATATAACAATTCAAGCAACAAAAATATGATGAAAAATTGTTTGTGAGATGTATGTGAAATTAAGAGAAAGGATGTAAATCTCATTTCATTTCTGATTGCATGTTATTCATAAAAAGTATCAAGTGCAAGGTGATACCATGATTTTATGTGTGATGTGATTCCATGCTTTGTTCTCCTATTAAAAAAAATATTTGTAGCTGCCATTAATTTGGATAGAGTTGAAAATTTTCTCTGAACAGCTAGAAAAAGCAGATAAATTACAGGTCAGTTCTCAATACTTTGCTCCTCCTTAGAATGGGGAGCAAAATACACATGGAAGGAGTTAAAGTGTGGAGCTGAGATGGAAGGAAGGACCATCCAGAGACTGTGCCACCCAGGGATCCATCCTATAAACAGCCACCAAACCCAGACACTATTGCATATGCCAGCAAGATTTTGCTGACAGGACTTTGATATAGCTGTCTCTTGTGATGCTATGGCAGTGCCTGGCAAATACAGAAATGGATGCTCACAGTCATCTATAGGATGGCCCAATGGAGGAGCTAAAAAAATGTACCCAAGGAGACGAGGGGGTCTGCAACCCTATAAGAGGATCAACAATATGAACTAACCAGTACCCCCGAGTTTGTGTCTCTAGCTGCATATGTAGAAGAGAGGAGGAGAGGCCCTTGGTCTTGCGAAGATTATATGCCCCAGTACAGGGGAATGCCAGGGCCAGGAAGCAGGAGTGGGTGGGTAGGGGAGCAGGGCAGGGGGAGTGTATAGGGGAATTTTGGGATAGCATTTGAAATGCAAGTGAAGAAAATATCTAATAAAAAAAAGAAAAAAGTTCCTTCAGCTAAAAATATGGTTTTTTAATATTTTTTATTACATATTTTCCTCAATTACATTTCTAATGCTATCCCAAAAGTCCCCCATACCCTCCTCCCCACTTCCCTACCCACCCATTCCCATTTTTTTGGCCCTGGCATTCCCCTGTACTGGGGCATATAAAGTTTGCATGTCCAATGGGCCTCTCTTTCCAGTGATGGCCTACTAGGCCATCTTTTGATACATATGCAGCTAGAGTCAAGAGCTCCGGGGTACTGGTTAGTTCATAATGTTGTTCCACCTATAGGGTTGCAGATCCCTTTAGTTCCTTGGGTACTTTCTTTAGCTCCTCCATTGGGAGCCCTGTGATCCATCCAATAGCTGACTGTGAGCATCCACTTCTGTGTTTGCTAGGCCCTGGCATAGTCTCACAAGAGACAGCTATATCTGGGTCCTTTCAGCAAAATCTTGCTAGTGTATGCAATGGTGTCAGCGTTTGGAAGCTGATTATGGGATGGACCCCCGGATATGGCAGTCTCTAGATGGTCCATCCTTTTGTCACATCTCCAAACTTTGTCTCTGTAACTCCTTCCATGGGTGTTTTGTTCCTAATTCTAAGAAGGGGCACAGTGTCCGCACTTTGGTCTTCATTCTTCTTGAGTTTCATGCGTTTATCAAATTGTATCTTTCCTTCAGCTAAAAATATGCTTTTTAAATAGGAGAAGAAAACATGAAATCACGTCACACATTAAAACATGATATCACCTTGCACTTGAAACTTTTTATGAATAACGTGCAATCAGAAATGAAATGAGTTTATGTCCTTTCTCTTAATTTCACGTGTGTGTGTATTTGTGTGTATGTTTGTGTCTGCGTGTGTATTTTGTGTCGCTCTGTGTGTAGAACACAAATAATAACTTTCGTAAAATTAAGTTCCCTTTGTTTCTATTGTCTTTTAATATTTGTGATTTTGTGTTTAATCTCTTCCTTCTCCTCCTCCTTTGCTTTCATCCTACTCCTCCCTCTTTCCTTTTCTCACTCTTCTCCTTCTCATCCTCATCTTCCTCCTCCTTCTTTTTCTTATCTTTAACATTCTACTCACTCTAGATTATTTGATTACAGATACTGCTCTCTTTGCTAGTCCTGCATTTTTCTGATCTCTTCATACTTAACAAAGAACTCATATGGAACATATTTATATTAGAAAAATTGCTAGGAACTAAGTAGTAATGGATATACACACATACCCATGCACACACACCTGAATGCCTATGTTGTGCACATACACATCATGAAAAGTGAGTCAATTAATTAATCAAATATTATTGGTTTTATCTTTAGCTTGGGTTTTGCAAAGTATGGTTTTGTTAATGCCAGCTTCTTCAGAAACATATTTTGTAACATCATACTCTGCCCAATTTTATATATAGTGGGGTTCAGAAATGAAAAGCGTTAGAAAGTAATATGTTGCAAATTTTCAATAATTTAGTCCAGTATTTCATTCATAGTTATTTTCCTCATAGTCATAAATTTCTTTCTCAGGTTTGTATTATTCTCCATAGCAGGCAACTTTCTATTTTCCCCCCACTGAGGAATCATGCACTACTCTGTGTTCTACGTAGAAAGTTCAGCAGAATTCCACAGTTGTATTTACGTAGGCAGCAGAATCAATTCACTTCTCTAAGGACCTATTTTGTTCTCAGGACTTAACAGAGGCTCCAGGAGGATGTGCAGTTAAATAGGAATATAAGCAATCTTTATTTTATTAAACCATATATTCTACAATGCTATAAATGATTATAATTGAAAACAATAACTTTGGAGGTTCAAAAATATTTTCTTTTAAACTTTTCCTAACCTTTTATTACAAAGAAGTGTTTTTTTTTGTTTTTTTTTTTTTTTGTTTTTTTTTTTTTTGTTTGTTTTTTGGGTTTTGTTTTTATACTCAATGGTAAGAACTACTTCCATGGAGCTGTAGAAAACTCTATTTGACCTTGCACCTCTCAGCATTCTCCTCCCGACATGATGTGTACACAGAAGCTAGGCAAAGAAGGATGAAGTCTGCAGATAGCTATCAATTTACAAACAAAGAAACATAAAATATTTTCCTCCCACTTATTCTCCTCTTGGGGAGAAGCCATGACATTCTAGACGAGGTCAATTACAGAGCATTCTGATATTTCCTTTGAAAGGCCCTGAAGGGAGCTTAAGAATCAGAAGACAGAAAATGTAAACAAAATACAACCCTTTCTTTAATATCTGGTTCTGTGAGTCACAAGGATAGAATGTTAGAATATAAAAATGGTTGAATCTCTAGGTACAATATAGAACTCTTGTCTTCTATAGGAAGAATAATTTTCTGAATGGGTATTTAAATTAATAAAATCGGCTCATGAACTTGATGAATACCACTTACTAACATACTCTAGTAAGCCAAAAAATGTTAAAAATGTTTGCAAATTTTGCCAAAATAAAACTGTTCATGCATGTAAACATAAAAACAAGTTTAGGTAATGAGCATTATAAACCAGCAATGTTATATAAGGGAGAGGGAAGTAAGTACAAAGACCACAGATTATTACATCTACATGTAGGTGGGAAATTAAAATTCAGTACTGTGCTCTGGGCTTTTTATTAGTGAAAGCCACATAAGACAGCATAATTACATCATTTATCAAAGTGTTCAACTATGGTTAATGATCTATCGATTCTATTTTTTTTCACTTCTTTATCTAAGTATATTTGAATTCTTATATAAAGGACAAATGAGTAATATCAGCAAATAAACTATATCACAATAGAGACACATATATTCCAAAAGAATCAGAGAGATTTGTATAGGTTATAGAGAAGTGAGGAGATCTGAAATCGGGCTGAGGGAATATATGCACTATAACCCAACATTTGAATCAGTACCAAAGTGTAGCAAATGAGTGAGTCAAACGGACGAATGAGAGAAAATGCCCTGCCCTCTCATGGCAGTATGCTTTCTGCAGCCATTTCACAAGAGTGAGAGAAAAGAAGTATGCTAGCCAATGATCAGAAGCTGGAGAGAAACTGTCTACCAAACATTAATCTTTACAACAAGCCAAAATATTTAGTTTAATGGTAAAGGACACTTTCTTTTGTTTTTATTTTGAGAATGTAATTTAGGAAAATAATGGAAAAAATTAAGATCAAAAGACAAGTGAATGTAATTACGTAATATACAGCTTTGGCCCAGTGAGGTAGATGATATTATATTTTAATTTTTAAGTTGTATTAGTTTAAGGTATGTACATGTGTATGTGGATATGTGAATGTAAAGGTGCATGGAAGCCAGATGTGTCAGATTCCCCTGAAGCTGTGGATACAGGAGACTGTGAGCCACCTGATGTGGGTTCATGGAGCTGAGCTCAAGTTATCTGCTCTAATAGTGTGCTCTATTAATTGTTAGCCCATTGTTCTAGAAACTGATAAATGTATTTTAATAGGAAAGCTAACAGGTTTTATTATGTGAATAAGTAACATCAAAATGTAAATGTGAGAAAGAAAGATGAGCCAAGAATGGTAACCATGAATTTGGGTGAGAACCTTTTTTATGTCAGATTACATGAGTAAAAATAGACTCTGGTAAACTGTGCCAAGACTTTGTGCGAAACACGTTATGTTTTACGGAACCAAGATGAATAAAGAACTTAATACATAGATATATACTATTTAGACAAATCTAAAAATAAAATTGAAGTTAAAAGTCCCAAAGGAAACAAAGGACAGAATAATCAACATCTCGGAGGACTTTCAGCCTCTGGGCCTAGGAAGAGCACAGGCTCTACAGACAAACCTTTGACTAGATAAAGCAAAGGAAACAACAGGGGTCACACTGGAAAAACAATGTCCCAGATACACAAGGTTGAAGTGATAGGTACTAAGTTCAAAATGCAAAACACCATCTAAAAATTATATCTATAAAACAAATACCACCTACCAATGAAAAGAAACAGTAGTGATAAAATAACATAACCCTTAGAAAATTATACTAACTTAGAAAGCATGCGGAAAATATTATATAGATCAATGTAGTTATAGGAAATATGCATAAAAGGAAAATAGGAATGGACAAAAGGAGAGCAATTTATTGAATCTGGGGTAAGTAGAGAGACTATAAATTAGTGTGCTGTTCACACTGAGACAATAACAGTGTTGCAAAACTGAGTTATGTAATATCTGCACAATATATCAATTAACTAAGAGATTGCAACAAATTATAAACAAGAATAAAAATATGATAATAAATAAAATGAATGACATTTTAGTGTGACTTATACCACAATTGCATTGTTACAAATGATGGAGTGGCTGGAAATGTGAAGAGTAGGAGTTTGTTCTTTCTGATGCCACCACATTAAAGCATTTGTATTCTTCCCTTAATTTATTTACATATTCACTTTACATTCTGATTACAGTCTCCCTCCTCCCACTTCCCACTCACATGGCCCTTCTCCCTACTACCCCTCACCTTTACCTCTGAGAGTGGGAGGGTCACCCCTGGGTACTAACTTACACTGGCACCTCAAGTCACTGCAGGACTAGGCACATCCCTCTCCCACTGAGGCCAAACAAGGCAGCTCAGTTAAGGAACAGGATCCAAAGTCAGGCAATGGAGTTGAGTAAACCTTGTGCCATTGTCGAGGGGCCCTCATGTGGATCAGGCTGCAAATATCCTGAGGCCTAGGTCAAACCCTTGTATGCTCTTTGCATCGTGGTTCAGTCTCTGTAAACCTTCAGTGGTCCAGGCTAGTTGACTTTGTGGGTCTTCTTCCAGAGTCCTGATACTGTCCAGGTTTGTCTCTCTAGGTTCCATCTAATGTTTGACTGTGGGTCTCTCTATCCTTCTTGGTCAGCTTCTGGGTGGAACCTTTCAGAGGATAGTAAAGCTATGCTCCTGTTTGTAAGAATAACAGAGTATCATTTTAATACTGTCCGATATTGGGTCTTAACCACTGAATAGATTTCAAGCTGGGCAAGTTATTTGTTGGTCATTCCCATAGTCTCTGGGTCATCTTTATCTTGGTACTTCCTCTATGTAGGACTAATTTTGGGTTGAAGGATTTCTGGATGGGATAGTGTCCTTTGTCCTCCACTGAGAGCCCTACCTGTTTACAGAATGTGGCCTCCTTAGTCTCTATATGCTCCACTGCTAGGATTCTCATCTAGAGTCATCCTTATAGATTCCCTGGAGCCTCCCCAACAACTGTGGCACATTTTAAAAATACATTTCTCCTGACCAATATTCATTTTTCCAGCTCTGTTCCAAGATCTCCCTATACCTGATTCCTCCCCCCACACACACTCTCTTTCCCATCCCCTCTCCAATGCAGTTCCCTCCCTCCATCAACCTCCAATAACTATTTTATTTTCCCTTCTGAGATTCAAGCATCCTCCCTTGAGCTCTCTCTGCTTTTTAACATCTTTGGTTCTGTGTATTGTAGCATGGGTGTCCTGTACCTTATGGCTAATATCCACTTATAAATAAGTACATACCATGCATATCCTTTTGGGTCTGAGTTACCTCATTCAAAATGATATTTTCTAGTTCTTTCTAGTACAGTCCATTTGCCTGAAATTTTCATGATGTCCCTGTCTTTCATAGCTGACTAGTATTCCATTGCATAAAGAAACCACAGTTTATCTATTCTTTGGTTGAGGTTCCATCTGAGTTGTTTCCAGCTTATGGCAATTATGAATAAAGTACTCTGACTATAATAGAACACCTGTCCTTGTGAGATGGTGGAGCTTCATTTTTTGGCATATGCCCAGGAGTTATGTAGCCAGGTCTTGAGGTAAATCTGTTCTCAATTTTCTGAAAAGGATTGATTACCATTGATATACAAGTTTGCACTCCCACCAAGAATGAAAGAGTGTTCCCCTGGTCCCACATTTTTACCAGCATGTGATGTCCCTTGAGTTTTTTATCTTAGCCATTCTGGTGAGTGTAAAGTGGCATCTCAGAGTCATTTTGATTTGCATTTCCCTAATGATTAAGAATGTTGAACATTTCTTTAAGTGTTTCTGTCACGGGAGTCCCCTGCTGACAATTCTCTGATTAGCTCTATACCAATTGTTTAAAATGCATTCACTTTCATCCTGATCACTGCCCCCTCTCTGTGTCTCCAATGCCTCAATCCCTTCCACCTTTCCCTTAACCTCCGAGAGAATGTAACATCACCCACACCGCCCCCTATCCCCACACCCTGGCATATCAACCCTCTGCAGGGCTAGGTGCTTATTCTCCCAGTTAGGCCAGAAAAGACAGTTTTGAAAAAAAAATCCATAGACAGGTAACCATTTTTAGAATAGCCTTCTCAACAGTTGTTTGGGACCCACATGAAGACCAAGCTATGCATCTGCTACCTCTTTACAGAGGGCCAGGGGCAGGGGGTCCATCCAGTTTATGTTCTCTAGTTAGTGCTTCAATCTCTGGAAGTCACAAAGGGTCCAGGTTAGTTGACTGTGTTGGTCTTTCCATGGAGTTCCTATCACTTTCAGGACCTTCAATCCTTTCTTCAAGGATTCCATAATAGTCCCCAGTTCCATCCAGTGTTTGGCTGTGGGTATTTTCAGCATCTTTATGAATCAGCTGCTGTGTGGAATCTCTCAGAAGATATCCATGCTACACTCCTGTATCCAAGCATGACAGACTATCAATAGTAGTGTCACAGATTGATGCTTGCCAATGGAATTGGATTTAGTTGGTCTAATTATTCTAGGCTGTTCCTTCATACTCTGCTCCATCCACTATTTCTACATTTCTTGTAAGCAGGATAAAATTTTGGTTGAAAGTTTTGTGGGTAGATCTGTATTCCCATCATTACACTAGGGTTGCTGCCTAGCTACAGGAGGTGGCGACTTCTGGTCCCCTATATTCAATGCCATGTGTCTTAGCTAAAGTCACCCCATTGATACTTGCAAGCCTCCTTAATCTCAGGTTTCTCTTATGTCCTCAAGCTGAAATCCAATTTACTAATTGTTGATCTTAGTGTCCAAGCTATTGTTGTTCTGTTCAGGAAGATTTCTCCTGTACCAATGAACTAACATTATTCCATACTTTCTGTTTTATTGGAGTTAGTGTATCTGGTATTTCATTGAGGTCTTTGACCACTTAGGCTTGAGTTTTGTGCAGGGAGACAAATATGGATCTGTTTGTATTCTGCTACATGAATATATCCAGAGCAGTATAATTTGTTGAAGATGCTTGTTTTCCCCATTGTACGGCTTCTTCATCAAAATTCAAGTGTGCAAAGGTGTGTGGGTTTATTTCACAGTCTTAAAATTGATTCCATTGATTAGCATGTCTTGTTCTATACCAATGCTATGCAATTTATATTAATATTTCTCTGTATTACAGCTTGATATCTGGGGTGGTGATACTTCCAGTAATTCTTTTATTGTTCAGAGTTATTTTAGCTATACCACGTGTTATTGTTTTGTTTGATTGATTGAATTTTTTTCCATATAATTTCAAAAATTGTTCTCTCAGTCTATAAAAATTTGTGTTGGACTTTGGATGGGAATTACATTTCTTTTGATCTGTAGATTGCTTTTGTTAGGTTGGCCATTGTTACTATGTTAATACCAGGGAACTATGAGCATGGGAAATAGTTATATCTTCTTCATTTTTTCTTCAGAGACTTGCTGTTCTTGCCATACAAGTCTTTTACTTGCTTTGCTAGAGATACACCAAGATATTTTACATTATTTGTGGCTATGGTGAAGGGTGTTGTTTTCCTGATTTTTTTCTCAAACTTTTTATTCTTTGTATAAAGAACAGTTACTAATTTATTTTTATTTTTATGTTAGAAAATTTTGTAGCCATATTTTTGTGAGGGTGTTTCTTAGATGTAGGAGTTCTCTCCTAGCACTTTTGAGGTCACATATATATACACACATTAACATCATCTGTTATGAGCAATCCTACTTCTTCTAATCCAATTTGTCCCCCCTTGATCTCTGGTTTTTGTCTTATTGCTTTGTCTAGAATTAAAAGTTCTACATTGAAGAGATAGGGAGAAATTAGATAGCCTTGTATTATCCCTACTTCGGTGGAATTGTTTTAGGTTTTGCTCCGTTTAATTTGATGATGGATATTGGTCTTTATTTTTTGTATGTGTGTACCTTGTATCCTTGATCTCTCCATGGCTTTAAGCACAAATGGATATTGTGTTTTTTAACACCTATTGAGATGACCGTTTTTGTTTTTTTTTTTTTTTCTTTCATTCTTTCTTTCAGTTTGTCTATATGGTGAATTTTTTGGATGGACTTTCATATATTGATCCATCCCTGAATCCATGGGATACAGCCTACTTGATAATTATATATATATATATATATATATATATATATATATATATATATATATATATATATATTCTGGGATTCAATTTGCAAGTACTTTATACACTATTTTTGCATCAATATTCACATGGGAACTTGGTCTTCTATTATCTTTCTTTGTTTAGTTTTTTTGTGTGGGTTAGAAATCAGGATGACTCTGGCCTCATAGAATGAGTTTAACAATGTTCCTTGTGTTTCTATTTTGTGGAATAGTTTGAGGAGTATTAGTATTATCTCTTCTTTGAATGGCTGGTAGAATTATACTCTAAAAACACATAGATCTAGAAAGTTTTTTTTTTTTTTGATTGTAGGAATTTTAATGAATACTTCTATTTCCTTAGGGATATAAGACTGTTTAAGTTGTTTTCTTTCTCTTGATTTGATTTTGGTAAGTGGAATCTGTTAAGAAAATCACCTATTTCATTTAGATTTTCCAATTATGTGGAGTAGAGTCATTTGAAGTAAGACCTAATGATTCTTTGGATTTCCTCAGTGTCAGTTGTTATGTCCCTGTTCTCATTTCTGATTTTGTTAATTTGGAAATTGTCTCTCTGCTTTTAGTTTGGCTAATGGTTTGACTTTCTTGTTGATTTTCTCAACGAACCAGGTTTAGTTTTGTTGATTCTTTGAGCTGTTCTCTTTGTTTCTAATTGATAGATTTCAACCTGCCATCTCCTCCTCAGCTATAGTTGCTTCTTTTTGTTCTAAAGTTTTTAGGTGTGTTGTTAATTTCCTAGTAAAAGATCTCTCCAATTTTTTTTTTTTAATGAAAGCACTTAGTAATATGAACTTTCCACTTTCATTGTATCCCACAAGTTTGTGTGTACTGTGACTTCATTTTCTTTGCATTCTATAAAGTCTAATTTATTTCTTTATTTCTTCTTTGGCCCACAGACATTGACTAGAGAGTTGCTCAATTTCCATAAGTATGTAGGCTTTTTCTTGTTTCTGTTGTTATTAAAATCCAGCTTAAATACATGGTGATCTGATAAGATGTAAGAGATTATTTCAATCTTCTTGAATCTGTTGAAGCTTGCTTTTTGACTGAGTACATGTTCAGTATTCGAGAAGGTTCGATGACGTACAAAGAAGAATATATATATATATTGTTTGTTTGTTTGTTTATTTAATGATCTGTTAGGTTCATTTGATTAATAACCTCTGTTAGCTTCATTATATGTCTGTTTAGTTCTGTCTTGATGGCCTGGTTATTTTTAAGAATAGAAAGTTGAAGTCTCACACTATTAATATGTGGGGTTTGATATGTAATTTAAGCTTTAGTAATGTTTATTTTATGAATGTGGGTACCTTTGCATTTGAGACATGTTTGTCCAGAATTGACATACCATTTTTGTGGATTTTTCCTTTAGAAGCATGAAATAGATTTGAATAGGCTTTTGACTGAAAGTCTATTTTATTAGATATTACAAATGCTATGCCAGGTGCCATGGATCCATTTGCATAGAAATCCTTTGTCCAGCCCCTTATTCTGAGGTAATGTCTGTTGTTGTTGCTGAGGTGCATTTCTTGTATAAAGCAGAATGAAGATATGAAATAGTAATGATTATCTTTCTCTTTCTCTTCGTTCCATGCCAAGGAAAGAAAAAAATCAATCACATTCTGTCTAAGAAATTTAGTGCCTTAAAGCTAGATATGGAAATAATTTATTCTTCTTCAATCAGAAAAGTAAATGGAGGATTCAGAGAGGGTATTCAGTCTACTTAAACTTCCTTGAAGATTAACATACTTCTAATGGTCAAAAAGAAGTGTCTCTAAGAGGAAAAAAAGCCACATAAATCCACTCACAAATGCTTTGATCCAAAATTATCCTGCCTACCAGATGTTCAGGAATAAAGATGGAGCACAGCTTGAGGGACATGCCAACCAATGACTGGACCAACTTGAGAACCATCCCAAGACAGAGATCCAACCCCTGGCACTATTCATGATACTAGGCTATGCTTGTAGACAGGATCCTAGCATAACCATCTCCTGAGAAGCTTCATAGATGAAAATCTATGAAATAGATAGAGAGACTCACAGTCAGACATCAAGCAACACTTGGGGATAGAATTGAGGGAAACAAGGGGAACCATGGACAGCACGAAGATGTCCTACAGTGTCAACTTATTTGGGTCCATGGAGGATCAGAGAGACTGAACTAGTAACCAAAGAGCATGTAGAGGCTAGACCTAGGCACTCTACATATTTGTAGTCAATAAGCAGGTTGTTCTTCATTTGGTTTCCCTTGTAATTAGAGCTGGGATAAATAAATAAATAAATAAATAAATAAATAAATAAATAAATAGAAAAATAAGAGACAAAAGGGCATAGGAAATCATCATAAAAGGGAACATAATTTAAATGTAATAGAATATGAATATTGAATAATAAGTGTTCCTGTGATTATTTTGATGATTCACTCTAAACAAGACAAAGGACCCCATAAGCTATGAAAGCGCTCATTCTACTGTGCTGACATGTTAATGAGTTAGCACTCCACAGTTTCATGACAGCTGGAAAAAGACAGAATGTACTCCTGTTAAAGGACAGTGCAGCAAGCCATGTGCTTGACATTCATTCATTTCTTTCATTCTCCCCATCTCTGTAGGAGTATAAAAGGATCTATGTAAAAATTGTATGACTCTACTTACCCCAGTGATAGTGGAGTACAGCTTTATAGAATCCAAAATTCCATAGACTTGGCTCCAAACGAATGTGCCTAAATTGACAAAAGGAATACCATGGAAAGCATAGCCAAAATTAAATGGACATGTTCAGCAATATATAAAGAAACATATTCAGTTTTTCTCCCAGTTCCAAAGTACCTGACAATTTTGACAATTTCTTTTTTTTTTCCATTTTTTATTAGGTATTTAGCTCATTTACATTTCCAATGCTATACCAAAAGTCCCCCATATCCACCCACCCCCACTCCCCTGCCCATCCACTCCCCCTTTTTGGCCCTGGTGTTCCCCTGTACTGGGGCATATAAAGTTTGCAAGTCCAATGGGCCTCTCTTTCCAGTGATGGCCGACTAGGCCATCTTTTGATATATATGCAGCTAGAGTCAAGAGCTCCGGGGTACTGGTTAGTTCATAATGTTGTTCCACCTATAGGGTTGCAGATCCCTTTAGCTCCTTGGGTACTTTCTCTAGCTCCTCCATTGGGAGCCCTATGATCCATCCAGCCTGGTGTGGTGGCGCACGCCTTTAATCCCAGCACTTGGGAGGCAGAGACAGGCGGATTTCTGAGTTCGAGGCCAGCCTGGTCTACAAAGTGAGTTCCAGGACAGCCAAGACTATACAGAGAAACCCTGTCTCGAAAAACCAAAAAAAAAAAAAAAAAAAAAAAAATCTGGTACCTGACAATTTCTAATTTCTTTAATATGATATGTTAAGCTTTACTCCTTTCTCAGGCATACATTGAGTATGAATAGATCCAAGAAGGAGCAAGCAAGGGCTTTTGTTTGCATAATTGGTCTTGGTCAGTTTCAATTTTTGTTATCTGTGAAAATTAGTGAAAGATTTGAAGTCTCCATGAGCCAGCACTCAGTGTGGCTAATTTAAATTTGCCTGAGAACATAAGAGTTAGCTAGAAGCGATAACATTATTCCTGTTATTAATCAGGAAACATTTTTAAGAAACCAAGTTTTCGAGGTATTTTTGCTACATGAAATGAATTTAATAAAGTAGGCCTCTGAATTACAAACAGATAGATATTTTTTGCTATTGGGAATGGAAAGGTATATTAATAGTATGACAAGTAGAATAAGAATTTGGATTCTAAGTAGAAGAGATCAGGGGAGGAAAACTTATTTGTGTTTTAGGTGTAGCCCCTGAAATGCTCCCCATTCTGGAGTCTATAGTCTTCAATAAGCACAACTAGGCATGAGTAGGTGCTCTCCTTTATAAAAGAGCACAGAAAGTTGGTAAGGGAAAATGTTGGAGCATATGAGTGGAATTGTATAGGGAGGAATATGGTGTGACTTTTATCATGATATACATGTATAAAATTCTCATTAAAAAGTCAAAATAAACCATATTAAAACAATGTGCCAGAAAAGCACATGAATTTGGTAGAGGAAATGGCTCGAAACATAATACAACAGGAAAAATAAAAGATTCATAGAGAGGATTTATAAGCCTAAATATGTTTTCCAAATTCAATTGATATCTGTTCTAAAATCCTTAGCAGCCTCTAGTCTGATTCATATTAGGAAATGCTGGCATCACAACTCATTTTATATTACATTGTTACTTAGCATTATTGCCACTGATGTTTAAAATTACTAATCACATGAATATTTATATGATAACACTAAACAGCGAATCAGTGATTATTATATTCGCTGATATGATAAATTGATATATGGACATGATTAAAATTTCCAATCACAGCTTGCTTTTCTGTCAGATATCCTAAATTAGCAGTGATTTGTTTAAAATGCAGAACAGAATTCCCTGAACTTGAATGTAGGGCTACCATGGAGATGATATAATATAACACTTATGAATGAAATTCTCAAAGACATTTTTAAAGTACACAATATATTAACAAAATGAGTCTGAGATATTTGTTTTTATCTCTTTTTATTTAAATGATTACTTAACTTGAAAATAAAGGATTTTATCAATGTTTACTCACTAACTTATGAAAGTCCTAATTTGTTAACATTGATTAATATAAGCCTACTCTCAGAAAACCTTTGCTAAAACAAATATATGTTTATAAAATATTTAGTTACACAAATACATATATGTGTAAATCTCATAAAATAATTATGGGTATATGTAATGTTTGGAAACATATAACACACACAAACATAGAAACAAACACACACACTGAATTAAGAGTGTTTTTTTCAGGTCAGAGAAATATCTAATGGAATATGTATTATATTTTGTATAGAATTTTAATATACACTAAGTTTCTTCCTTTCAGATTTTTATTATTTTTCTTGCCTTATTGGTTTTGTAAATACTGCAAATACTATATTGAATAAAATTCGAGGAAAAAGTGGCTGTTATAGATTTTATTTTTCAAAAGTTATATTAGATTGCTGTGCTCATTAAATCTTGCAGATTGGATCTCAATATTATCAGAATATACGATTGTTTTAAATTATTTATTTTTGTATTTTATAACTTTATAGATTTTATTTTTCTTAATTTTTTTTATTTATTAGGTATTTTCCTCAATGACATTTCCAATGCTATCCCAAAAGTCCCCCATACCCTCCCACCCCACTTCCCTACCCACCCATTCTCATTTTTTTGGCCCTGGTGTTCCCCTGTACTGGGGCATATAAAGTTTCTGTGTCCAATGGGCCTCTCTTTCCAGTGATGGCCGACTAGGCCATCTTTTGATACATACGTAGATAGAGTCAAGAGCTCCGGGGTACTGGTTAGTTCATAATGTTGTTGCACCTACAGGGTTGCAGATCTCTTTAGCTCCTTGGGTACTTTCTCTAGCTCCTCCATTGGGGGCCCTGTGATCCATCCAATAGCTGACTGTGAGCATCCACTTATGTGTTTGCTAGGCCCCGGCCTAGTATCACAAGAGAGAGCTATATCTGGGTCCTTTCAGCAAAATCTTGCTAGTGTATGCAGTGGTATCAGCGTTTGGAAGCTGATTATGGGGTGGATCCCTAGATTAGGCAGTCTCTAGATGGTCCATCCTTTCATCTCAGCTACAAACTTTGTCTCTGTAACTCCTTCCATGGGTGTTTTTTTCCCAATTTTAAGAAGGGGCACAGTGTCCATACTTTGGTCTTGATTCTTCTAGAGTTTCATGCATTTAGCAAATTGTATCTTATATCTTGTGTATACTAAGATTTGGGCTAGTATCCACTTATTAGTGAGTATATATTGTGTGAGTTCCTTTGTGATTGGGTTAACTCGCTCAGGATGATGCCCTCCAGATCCATCCATTTGGCTAGGAATTTCATCAATTCATTCTTTTTAATAGCTGAGTAGTACTCCATTGTGTAAATGTACCACATTTTCTGTATCCATTCCTCTGTTGAGGGGCATCTGGTTCTTTCCAGCTTCTGGCTATTATAAATAAGGCTGCTATGAACATAGTGGAGCATGTGTCCTTCATACGGGTTGGGCCATCTTCTGGATATATGCCCAGAAGAGGTATTGCTGGATCCTCTGGTAGTACTATGTCCAATTTTCTAAGGAACCGCCAGACTGATTTCCAGAGTGGTTGTACAAGCTTGCAATCCCACCAACAGTGGAGGAGTGTTCCTCTTTCTCCACATCCTCGCAAGCATCTGTTGTCACCTGAATTTTTGATCTTAGCCATTCTGACTGGTGTGAGGTGGAATCTCAGGGTTGTTTTGATTTGCATTTCCCTGATAATTAAGGATGTTGAACATTTTTTCAGGTGCTTCTCTGTCATTAGGTATTCCTCGGGTGAGAATTCTTTGTTCAATTCTGAGCCCCATTTTTTAATGGGGTTATTTGATTTTCTGGAGTCCACCCCATTCAGTTCTTTATATATATTGGATATTAGTCCCCTATCTGATTTAAGATAGGTAAAGATCCTTTCCCAATCTGTTGGTGGCCTTGTTGTCTTATTGACAGTATCTTTTGCCTTGCAGAAGCTTTGCAGTTTCATGAGGTCCCATTTGTCGATTCTCGATTTTACAGCACAAGCCATTGCTGGTCTATTCAGGAATTTTTCCCCTATGCCCATATCTTCGAGGCTTTTCCCCACTTTCTCCTTTATAAGTTTCAGTGTCTCTGGTTTTATGTGAAGTTCCTTGATCCACTTAGATTTGACCTTAGTACAAGGAGATAGGAATGGATCGATTCGCATTATTCTACATGATAATAACCAATTGTGTCAGCACCATTTGTTGAAAATGCTGTCTTTCTTCCACTGGATGGTTTTAGCTCCCTTGTGGAAGATCAAGTGGCCATAGGTGTGTGGGTTCATTTCTGGGTCTTCAGTTCTATTCCATTGGTCTACTTGTCTGACACTATACCAGTACCATGCAGTTTTTTCACAATTGCTCTGTAGTAAAGCTTTAGGTCAGGGATGGTGATTCCACCAGAGGTTCTTTTATCCTTGAGAAGAGTTTTTGCTATCCTAGTTTTTTTGTTATTCCAGATGAATTTGCAGATTGCTCTTTCTAATTCCTTGAAGAATTGAGTTGGAATTTTGATGGGGATTTCATTGAATCTGTAGATTGCTTTTGGAAAGATAGCCATTTTTACAATGATGATCCTGCCAATCCATGAGCATGGGAGATCTTTCCATCTTCTGAGATCTTTAATTTCTTTCTTCAGAGACTTGAAGTTTTTATCATACAGATCTTTCACTTCCTTAGTTAGAGTCACGCCAAGATATTTTATATTATTTCTGACTATTGAGAAGGGTGTTGTTTCCCTAATTTCTTTCTCAGCCTGTTTATTCTTTATGTAGAGAAAGGCCATTGACTTGTTTGAATTAATTTTATATCCTGCTACTTCACAGAAGCTGTTTATCAGTTTTAGGAGTTCTCTGGTGGAATTTTTAGGGTCACTGATATACACTATCATATCATCTGCAAAAAGTGATATTTTGACTTCCTCTTTTCCAATTTGTATCCCCTTGATCTCCATTTTTTGCGGAATTGTGCTAGCTAGGACTTCAAAAACAATGTTGAATAGTTATGGAGAGAGTGGACAGCCTTGTCTAGTCCCTGATTTTAGTGCGATTGCTTCAAGCTTCTCACCATTTACTTTGATGTTGGCTACTGGTTTGCTGTAGATTGCTTTGATCATGGTTAGGTATGGGCCTTGAATTTCTGATCTTTCCAAGACTTTTATCATGAATGGGTCTTGGATCTTGTCCAATGCTTTTTCTGCATCTAACGAGATAATCATGTGGTTTTTGTCTTTGTGTTTGTTTATATAATGGATTACGTTGATGGATTTCCGTATATTAAACCATCCCTGCATCCTTGGAATAAAACCTACTTGGTCAGGATGGATGATTGCTTTAATGTGTTCTTGGATTCAGTTAGCGAGAATTTTATTGAGGATTTTTACATCTATATTCATAAGGGAAATTGGTCTGAAGTTCTCTATCTTTGTTGGATATTTCTGTGGTTTAGGTGTCAGAGTAATTGTGGCTTCATAGAATGAGTTGGGTAGATTTCCATCTACTTCTATTTTGTGGAATAGTTTATGCAGAACTGGAATTAGATCTTCTTTGAAGGTCTGGTAGAACTCTGCACTAAACCCATCTGGTCCTGGCCTTTTTTTGGCTGGGAGACTATTAATGACTGCTTCTATTTCTTTAGGGGATATGGGACTGTTTAGATCGTTAACTTGATCCTGATTTAACTTTGGTACCTGGTATCTGTCTAGAAATTTGTCCAATTCATCCAGGTTTTCCAGTTTTGTTGAGTATAGCCTTTTGTAGAAGGAGCTGATGGTGTTTTGGATTTCTCCAGGATCTGTTGTTATGTCTTCCTTTTCATTTCTTATTTTGTTAATTAGGATATTGTCCCTGTGCCCTCTAGTGAGTCTAGCTAAGGGTTTATCTATCTTGTTGATTTTCTCAAAGAACCAAATCCTCGTTTGGTTAATTCTTTGAATAGTTCTTCTTGTTTCCACTTGGTTCATTTCACCCCTGAGTTTGATTATTTCCTGCCGTCTACTCCTCTTGGGTGAATTTTCTTCCTTCTTTTCTAGAGCTTTTAGATGTGTTGTCAAGCTGCTAGTGTTTGTTCTTTCTAGTTTCTTTTTGGAGGCACTCAGAGCTATGAGTTTCCCTCTTAGAAATGCTTTCATTGTGTCCCATAGGTTTGGGTATGTTGTATCTTCATTTTCATTAAACTCTAAAAAGTCTTTTATTTCTTTCTGTATTCCTTCCTTGACCAAGGTGTCATTGAGAAGATTGTTGTTCAGTTTCCACGTGAATGTTGGCTTTCCAATATTTATGTTGTTATTGAAGATCAGCCTTAGTCCATGGTGGTCTGATAGGATGCATGGGACGATTTCAATATTTTTGTATCTGTTGAGGCCTGTTTTGTGACCAATTATATGGTCAATTTTGGAGAAGTTCCCGTGAGGTGCTGAGAAGAAGGTAAATCCTTTTGTTTTAGGATAAAATGTTCTGTAGATATCTGTTAAGTCCATTTGTTTCATAACTTCTGTTAGGTTCACTGTGTCCCTGTTTAGTTTCTGTTTCCACTGTCAGTCCATTGATAAAAGTGGTGTGTTGAAGTCTCCCACTATTATTGTGTGAGGTGCAATGTGTGTTTTGAGCTTTACTAATGTGTCTTTAATGAATGTGGCTGCCCTTGCATTTGGAGCATAGATATTCAGGATTGAGAGTTCCTCTTGGAGGATTTTACCTTTGATGAATATGAAGTGTCCCTCCTTGTCTTTTTTGATGACTTTGGGTTGGAAGTCGATTTCTTTAATTCTCTAAGGTTATAACTTAATTTGGTATCTAAAAAGGATTGTTAGGATACAACTGAAGCTTTGTGTTTCCTTTAAGCTATGCAGGTATATTAGAAATAAGTATAATGAGGATTTTAAAGTTTGTAACCTTTTTAATTTTCCTTAATACTACAATATACTTTAAGCCACCATATCAGAAGGTAATTAAGAAAACTTATATAAGAATTATTAGATGTATTAGATTGTTGAATTTTACAAAGGATTTGTTTTTGTAAGACACAGGTTCTAAACGTTTTCATTCTGATATTTAAATATTGTTTAATTATAAGTTTTTCTCAATTTCTCTCCTGTTGTCATATGATAAACTATCATAATCAACTAAGTAATTTTTTTTAAAAAGGAAAGTTTAAAAAAAAAAGAACAATTAAAGAAAGAAAACAGTTTCTTTTATGACTCACAGGTCCAGAGCAGGGAATTTTGGCATAGGCACCTTGAAGTGTTTTGCGATCATTCTGAAAGGAGCAAGAAAGCATGTCTGATGAAGCTCAGTTTACTTTTTGAAATTTTATATAATCCGAGATAATTTCACTCAAGAGCAATGCTACCCACCCACCATAGGCTGAATTTTCTACCTCAATTAAACAAGTTAATCTCTATGAGACTTATACAGAGGCTGATAAAGGAGGTATTTCTAGATTTTGTCAAGTTGATAATTAATACTAACCATCACAACGAGTCTTCAATTTTACCTGAAATGCTTATATAATAAATACTTAGAGTTGCACAAAATTAAGCTATTACTTTTATTAAAAACCGTAGCACTTAATTATGAACATATTATTGAATGATTGGGTAGTAAATAACAATGGCATTGTTTTTGTTGATTGCTTGTTTTTTACTTTTCTTGCTTTATGTTAATGAGTATTTTTCCTGGTGCAAAACCACATGCATGCCCAATGCCAGCTAATGCCTGAATTTTGTGCTAGATTGCTTGGAACTATAATTAGTGGGTGGGTGTGATTCTTTCTTTCTCTCTCTCTCTCTCTCTCTCTCTCTCTCTGGATACTGGAAATTAAACTTTTTTCTGCATGTCCTGCAAAAGAGAAACAAAACAAATCTAAACTAAACAACAACAAAGAACCATTTTTTTTAATTACTTTTATTTGATATTTTCTTTATTTACATTTCAAATGTTATCCCCTCTCCAGGTCTCACATCTGGAACCACCTACCCATCCCTCCTCTCCCTGGAGCTATGAGGGTGTTGGATTCCCTGAATTGGTCCCTGCAATGACCAATGCAAATCTTATAAAATGAAGCATTTAAATGAGGGCTAGCCTACATTTTCAGATTAGTCTATTGTCATAATATCAATAGTGTGGAGCATAGTGGCATGCATTGCCACAGTTGTTCGCATTGTTTTGTTCTGTTGGTTTTTGGTTTTTCACTATTCAAATGAATTTTTAATTATTATTTTTTATTGGATATTTTCTTTATTTATATTTCCAATGCTTTCCCCTTTCCAGGTCTCCCCTTTGGAAACACTCTATCCTATCTCCCCTCCATCACCCCATCCACCCACTCCGGTTCTCCCACCCTGGCATTCCCCTACTCTGGGTCATCAAACACCCTCATAAAGAAAACTGACTAAAGACTACAGGCAAGTGAAAGACCTCTAATGGCCATATATTTTAAGAAGTAATATGAAATAATTACATTATCCAAAGTCATTATTCAAATAAATAGGAAAAGAATCTTCCCAAAAATCTAAGACACAGAAATATATGTAAGAAATTTGAGTAAACAGACTAACTAAAGACTATCAACTAATTTTAACATATGCTATAGGGCTAAAATGTCATGAATATCATGATACTGGTACAGTTATCAGAAGATAAATCAATATTATAAAAGACAAAACACATAAATGAAACCACATAGATTGAGCCATCTTATTTTTTTACAAGATGCCAAATAACATATTTGAGAGAATATAGGCTTTTTAATAGATGTGTTTATATATTCATTTTTGTACAAATGAAGCTAGACTCATAGCTTCCCCTATACAATTAACACTCCCAGATGCACCAAATATCTCATTGTTGGACCTAAGAAACTGATACAGAAAAACTTAGAAGAAAAATTTTAAGGTATAGACATGAGAAAGTCATTCTGATTGGACCACAAAGACTCCTAAAAACAAAGAATTAACAAAGGTGAGTACAAAACAAATAAACAAGCAACTGGAGAAATATCATAAAATATATAAGAAAATCTGTTATCCATATATCTGGCCTTGGGTTAATACCTCAAATATACAAAGAACTCAAGTCAAAACACCAAACCAACAGTTCACTCAATTAATGAGATAATAAATAGACATGCAATTCTTATAAGATAAAATGAAACTATACAATAAACACACAGAGTAATGTTCAATGTCCTTGCCCACCAATTAAAATACTATTGGGATTCAATTTCATACCAGTGAACATGTCTATCATCCAGTATACAAACAATATATGTTCATGAGCATATAGGAAAAAGTGAAAACTTTTGTCCTTTTGTTGGGAATATAATGTAATCTAGGAACAATGGAATTTAATATAAATGCTCTTTGATAATTGGAAACAGAAGTATCATGTGACTTGGCTAGATGACTCTTAGTTGTATACCCAAATGTCTCTAAAATAAGCTATAACAGATATTTACATATCTATTTATTACAGTACTATACAATTATATTCTAGGTATGGAATTTATTTTTAACATTCTGTTACAGATGAGTAGACAAAGACACTGTGACATATATACACAGGGCATTGTTCATCCTTAAAGATCAACGTCATGATAATCACAGAAAAACAAGTGAAACTAGTTATTACATTAAGTGAAATAAATCAAAACCTTTGTTTTTCCACTTTACATTCTTCTCATTGGCTCTCTTCTGGTCATTCCCTCATTATCCTCTGAGGTGGAGGCCTTTCTAGATACATTTCCAACCTGGCACATCAAGTTTATGTAAGGTTAGGCAAGTCATCTCCCACTGAGACCAGACAAAGCACTCCAGCTAGATGAACATACCCCACATGCAGGAGGCAACAGCTATTGATACAGACTGTGCTCCAGTTCTGAACCCACATGAAGACCAAGTGGCACCTTTGCTACATATGTGATGAGAGGCATAGTTCCACCCTGTGTATGTTCTTTGGTTATTGGTTCAGTCTCTGAGAATCCCAAGGGTCTAGATTAGTTGACACTGTAGGCTTTCTGTGGAGTTATTATCCCCTTTGGACCACAAAACTTCCTCCTGTTCTGTAAGAGTCCCCAAGCTCCATCCAGGGCCTGTAGGCATCTGTATGTCTGAGTCAGCTACTAGCTGGAGCATCTAAGAGGACAGCCATGCTAGCCTTCAGTCTGTAGGCTTAACAGTATATCATTAATAGTGTCAGGGATTGGTGCTTGCTTGTGTGATAGGTCTCAAGTTGGGCTAGTCATTGGTTGACCATTCCCTCAGGCTCTGCGCTATCCCTTGTACTGACATTTCTTGTAAACAGGATAAATTTGGGGTTAAAAGTTTAAAAAAAGTTTTATGGGTGGGTTGGTGCCCCTATTGCTCCATTGTGGTTCCAACCTGGCTACTGCTCACATGTGACTTCAGGTTCCATGAGGTTTCTGTCATTTGTGGATTATAGATGTATAGAGATATATAAAATCTTACATGTAGAAATCATAATATATGATAATAAAATCAGAACTAATTGGAAACAGAATAGAAGTATACAGAGAGGGTACAGGAAAGGCAGCAACATTTAGGAGACTGAACCATAAGTCTAGAAGGTTTTCAAAAGTTAGTGTTAGGGTTGGTGAGCAGGAGGATGGGGGAAAGGGAACTAGGAAAGGGGATAACATTGGAAATGGAAACAAAGAAAATATCTAATAAAAAAATAGAAAAAAATTATGTTGGACCTTAAAGTAGAAATCAGAGAGGTAAGCAACCTGAATACTAGACACAATGTAACAACCACAAATTGTAATCTTGCTGTACAAACATACAGAAGGAAAGAGCTGACTTACAAAGAGATCAGAGATGTTCCCAAAAGAGATACAGTTGAACTGATCCCTGTTTTCAAGACATAATTGTGGTGGTTTGAATGAAAGATGCCCCCCACAGTCTCAGGCATTTGATTAATAGTCCCCAGTTTGTAAAACTGTTCAGGAGAGGGGGGGTGTAGCTTGTCAGAGGAATTGTGTTATTGAACTTGGGCTTTAAGAGTTTAAAGACTCACACCATTTCCCATTTTCTCTCTGCCTGTGCTTGCAGTTCAGGATGGGAGCTCTTAGCTTGTTACTTCATCTGTTTTGTCCATCACATCCCCTTCATGATGACTCTTATAGGCCAGAAGCCGTAAGCCCACATAAACTTTTTTGTCTATAAAAAAAAAGATTTTGATAAACATAGCCCAATACATGGTATAAATAATTGGCAGGAGTGGGTGGGTAGTTGGGGGAACAGCCTCAAAAAGCAGGGGGAGGGGTGATGGGATAGGGAGCTTCCTGGGGGAAAACCGGGAAAGGGGATAACATTTAAAATGTAAATAAAGAAAATATCCAACTAAGAAAAGAAAAAAATATTATATTCTATCAAATTGTTAGTGTCATTTGAAAAGGCTATTAAATAACTAAGAGCTGGGGAAAAGAGATACTTCTAAACACTTTAGGCAGAATGGCTGTATACAACATTAACTTATAAAAATCAGTAGTTGTTCTGTATACAAATAACAAATATGTTGTTGAGATCATGAGAATGGTTTCCTTCATAGTAGCCTCAAAATCAAAATGTAGGAATAACCTTAGCTGAGGTTACAATGAAAACTTCCAATCTTAGGACAAAGAAGTTGAAGAAGATACTAAATGGCAATACTTCTCATGTTCATATTTGGAGAATTAATAGCGTCAAAATCACCATCTTATGAAAAAGGAGTTTATGGATTTTAAGCATTCCAGTAATGAAAACCATTACCTTCTTCACAGAAATAGAAAAATAATCCAAAAAGCCCTTTGTAAACACAAGAAACCCAAAGAACGAAGGAAAACAAATGTTTTGGGGAAGAGTGTTGAAGAGTTTTGGAATGAGTGTGTATTATTGACAAAGATCACAATGCCTTAAACACGACGGCTTTGTTAACGTCTTCCTCGCACTATCAACATTTAGGTTTCCTTTCCTACAAGCTGTGGGACAGGAAGACAGAAATGACTTGTTAGAACTAGTCTCCACTCACAAAAAATTAACATGACTGCACTCCAGAAGACCCAAAGAGAAGCTGAAAGAGTCAGATGCTGATATTTGCACCCAACCAATGGACAGAAGCTGCTGACCCCTGTGGGTAAATTAGGAAAAAAAATGAAAGAAGCTGAAGATAAGGGCAATACTGTAAAAGGACTAGCAGATTCATCTAACCTGGGCCCCCGAGATCTCTCAAACACTGGACCACCAACCAGGCAGCATATACCAGCTGATATAAGGGCCCCAACACATATTCAGCAGAGGACTGCCACACCTGGGTTGAGTTAGAGAAAATGCACCTAACCCGTAAGAGACTGGAGCCCCCAGGGAGCTTAGAGGTCTGGTAGGGTGAGGGGGTAGGGACAACCTCGTGGAGATGGGGGTTTGGGAAGAGGTATGGGATGTGGAAGAGTCAGAGGGTGGACCATGAGGAGAATAAAATCTGGAGTGTAAAAAATTAATTAACTAATTACTTAAAACAAAAAATTAAGGTAAACAATACCATCAGGAGACTCGTAAAACTGAAAAAAATTTATTTAACAAATGAGCCAATTGATCAGGGGAACAAAAATCCTAGAGTTGGGAAAGAATGATTTCATTTTATACATCTCATAGAGGATTCATATCCTGAATATACAATAATAAGAATTGAGGTTTTTAAACTAGATTAGTTTTAAAAAATTGCCTATTGATCTGAACAGAGATTTCTCAAATAAATAAACAAAAATGACTAAGCAAGATATAAAATAAGGCTCCACAATCTTAACAATTAGAAAAATGTGGGGCATTGGGCTATGCACAGACAGGCTGGTCTCCAGTTGAGCTGAGATGCTGAACCCTGGGACCTGGTAGTAATCCATCTATATGGGATGGAAGATATTCTCTCATGCTCCTGGAACTCTGGCTCCTGCCTAAGTTACCCACCCCAAGCCCCCACAAGAGAAACATCGCTAGAAAGTCACTGTCCCAAGCTTCTGAACTTCAGGCTAAACTCCTCCCCAGTTACCTAGCAACAAAAATGATAGCAGCTCACTTTAAAAGGGGCTGTTCATGGAACAACAATATAAACTACCCAGTACCCCCCAAAGCTCCTGTCTCTAGCTGCATATGTATCAGAAGATGGCCTAGTTGACCATCAGTGGAAAGAGAGGCCCATTGGTCATGCAAACTTTATCTGCCTCAGTACAGGGGAACGCCAGGGCCAAGAAGTGGGAGAGGGTGGGTGGGGGAGTGGGTGGGGAAGCAGGTGGGGGACTTTTGGGATAGCATTGGAAATGTAAATGAAATAAATACCTAATAAAAAAAGGGGGAGCTGTTCTGCCCCTCCTTGCTCTTTCACTCTTTTGTTCTCTTACCTCTCACTTCTCTCAGTCCTTTGTTCTCTTGTTTTTAGTTTCCTCTCCTCTCCTCTCACTCTCTCTCTCTTACTCTTTCTGTCTAGACTTTCCCCCATTTCTCTCTCTCTCCCTTCTCTCTTTCCCCTGCCTTTCTACAATAAAGCTCTAAAACCATAGACTGTCTTTGCTCATTAAGGCTGTGCTCACTCTGGCATGTGTGGGAACCTATCTTCCCTTGTCCCTCTCTCCCATAACCCTGGGGTGACAGGGTGTGGCCCCCGGGGCCCCCAGGTTGGGCTGCCCCTTGTCCGCTCCCTGTCGAGTGGGTCAAAGGCTTGGATGCCCACCCAGGGCTGAGTGGAAAGCTTCTGGCAGCCTTCCTGTGTCTGCCTGTCCAGTGCATAGGTAGAACTCTGGCCAGACTTGGGTCCTCCCTTCCCTTCCTTCCCCAGGCCCCTTTTTAGTTCCCATAGAAAAAAGCAAATAAGAAACCCTTGACATTTAATGATGGTAAAGATTCTGTTAGAAGGCAACCGTTCTTCACTGTTGGTAAGAGTGCTACCTACTGTTTTTAAAATAAGTTTGGAGAATCTTCAATGTGATAAAAATAGATCTGATATATGACTGACATATACCCCAATTAGCATATATACCACTCAATGGAATATGCCAAATGACTCAATATGCAACTACAAAGAAGTTTACTTGTCCATGTTCACTTTGTTCAATTCAATAAAGCTTGAATACTGTATTAGTCTTCATGTCCATTAGCTGATAAATGCATAATGAAAAGGTAATATTCACAATGTATCTGTAAATAAAAAGAAAAACAGAACATTTTTTAGGCTTGTGGATGCTCTTAACCTTTAAGTATTATTTCTTTCTCTTGTCTTATTCCAAAAACACTGACTTAAAAGCCATTAAGGTGTCAAAGAAACATTTCCTTAAAAACTATTTCATCTATCTGATAATGTCATTAAGAATTTGACAATCATATTAAAAAACACCTTTCATTTAGTTTTCCTAGACTATCAACACCATCATTGTGTATGATAGTAATCACATGATGATTGTTGATAATATAAACAATAATCCATTATAACATTGAAGTTGACAAAGAATAAGAGTGAAAAAAAAACATAAACTATGTGATATCCTGATGCTACATCCAATAATCTGCTATATATTGTTTCTAATTTAACATAGTAGATACATAAAAATAAAATCAAGGAATCTATGAAAATTTCTAATACTTTTACAGTAGTTCTGGCAATGACTTGACTACTGACAGTCATATTTTTTATTTGATTTTTATTTCCCACTTCTACCCTCACATCATTAGAACATAATTATTTGTATTTACTCTTAGAGGACAAGTTCTATCTTTAATTATATCTGCTGTTGCAGTTTATTATTTTTACTAATGTAAACATGGGAAGTGTTGATGATCATCTTTCTTCACTTTACCCCCATGCTCTCTCCTCATGCCACCCCCTATCATTAGTCCTCTTTGCTGTTACCTCCTCTCATTAGCTGTAATTATGATGGTTCTTTGATTCTACTCTTTGTGAAAACAATGTTCCCTGTAGGTTTCATTTTTCTTCCAATAATAAATAATAAGTACAGCTATTTTGGAAAAAATAATTAAAATGTTTATGAGTCTAAACAGTATTTTTAAAAAAGAATATAGTTATGTGATGTCTCCTAGTACTTATTGCTTTGGATTTGACATTTTCCCATGGTACTTGAATGAGGAATGGGAAGAGAGAGTAAGGAAAGAATTCTTGCCACAATAGTCTCTAAAAGACACTGTGGTTTGTTCCATTCTCTTCAGGTTTTAGTTCTGTAGATAAGCTGTTCCTTCACCTCCTCTTATTCTTGAAGCATCAGGCTGCTGCTGGGTAGATAAAAAGATGATGATTATCTGTGAGATCCATGCTTGCTTCACTTTTGTTTAAATTGACATTGTATTTTAACATTTATTATGGAAAGTTTGTGAATGTGGAAAACTCCATACAAAATATCAGCCATATATATATATATATATATATATATATATATATCCTGTAAAGGGTACCTCAATGTCTATTTCAAAACTGATTTGATGAATACAGAAAAGGTCAAACTAAAAATAACTAAACTGAGTCAGTTACAAGTGTACTAACATATGCCTTATTTAATAACTGACTCTGAGTATACAGTATAGTTTAAGTAGTTTCATGAATGCTAATTCCTACAGCACAGGGTTATAAACTACCTGTCAGCTTGTTCCTAACAAGGTCAGGAAGTTATGTGAAAATGACATCCTAATGTACAAGAAGGTGAATGACTGACATGAGTGGGCTTGTGGGATGAAACTGCTGCAGCAGGGTAGCACACTCAAAATGACATGATGTCCTGAATCAGAAGCAACTGTGATCCCATCTGTTTAGAAAGCCTAGCTGCTCACATTAAAACCCCTCTATGCAGGCAACATATTTCCTGAGAGATATATTTTTTATTTCTATAAACACTCCAATGCTGTAAGTGTGAAATGTTTTCAGATTCCTCTCCCATATGTGGTTAGCTACTTCTATAAGATTTCATTAAATATCTCTGACACATTGAACAACAATGAGTAATTGCATGTGCAGACTGTGGATTGGTTAATCAGGCTTACCCAAAAGCAGGAAGCAATAATGTCCATAAAGAATTTTGTTAAAAGCTTCCCTATGATAGTGATCAAATGGAAAGATAATTTATGCTTGTTAAAACTCAGAATATCAAAGCAAGCCCTGAGCACAAAGTCTCTGATAAAAGCTAATATTGTTAACATGAAATACCTTTAAAAGATCTGTAGGTGTCATTGGTTCATATCTGTACTTTTATCATACTCTCCAGTCATTTGAAACCCATAAAAAATAGGAATCTGTGTTCTCACATCCCCTTATGTTTCTCTGTGTTCTATTTTCTTATGATACAATTTCCCAATTATAGCTTTCTAGAAAGCTATATCAATACTACCAATATCAATACTATATCAATATCACTACTGTATGAAATAAAACAATGAACACATATGGACAAATATATACTAGCAAACTTAATAGTATTTGACAGTATTTATTTGAAATAACTTTATATGCTTTCATAGATGCCTTAAGAGAAGATATAACTTCAAAATATGTAATAGCTGCTGATATAATGCTATGATAACTACTAATGAAGACAAGAATAGGGCCAATTTAGTTAATTTGTAAAATAAGAAATCATAATGGAATGAGGTAATATGTGATTAGAAGAATAGAAATAACCTTTAATCTTAAGAATAGCTTAAAAATAAAAATATAAATTAAAAACAGAAAGTGAAGCAAAATAATTTTATAAATTATTTACATGAAAATGCACTAAAGCATATGTAATTAGATGGTATATGGAAAGAGACTGAATAAAAAGTAAACAAAAATTCATGAGCAGTTGTTTATTAGTCATGTTGCTTTGAATAAGAGTGCCCACAAAAGGCTCACTTATTTGAATTCTTAGTTGCAAAAGTGTATAACTATTTGAATTGATTAGAAGTATTACAAGGTGTGCCCTTGTTGGAAGAAGAATCTCACAGATGTAGAATTTGAGGTTTCTAAAACTCATATAATGATCTGAGTCTCTCTGTCTTTACCTGTCTCTGTCTCTCTCTCTCTATGTCTGTGTCTGTGTCCCTGTCTGCCAGTCTGTCTGCCTGCCTGCCTGTCTGTCTGTCTCTTCCTTTCTCTTTCTCTCTCTGGCTGTGAATCAGGATGTAGCTCAAAGCTATTGCTCCAGCACCAAGCTCTACTCCATGATAAGAATGGACTAAGCCCCCGAAACAGTAAGTACTCCAATTAAATGCCTTCTTTTATAAGTTTTATAGGTCATGATGTCTTTCCATAGTGGAATATAGAAGACTTTGGACATTTGGACTAGAAAATGGTTTCAGTGGGGCTTAATGGGCAATCTTAGTAGGAGAATAGAAGAGAATAATAGGACTGTAGAGGCTCAGATCAAGAATTTTCAGAGGGGAAGTATATTTAGTAACATTTCTGATATTTTGGCAAGCAGTGTGGCTTCTTTTGCTATTCTCCTAAAAACCTACCTGAGACTAAATTGAAGACTACTGGATTAATGTCTCTTGCAGAAAAAAATCAAGAATGTCTAGTATTGACTCTCTGGTTATAAATAGTCACTTATGCATTTCCCAAATTAAGAGGAGTAAGATAAACAAAGAGCAATAGAAATGCATAATTTGAGGAGAAAAGAAGCACTGGATAGTGAAAATATTAAAACAAAAACTTGATGCTAAGTGGAATAATGGGAGTGTTGACTTAAGGAAAAAAAAACCCACCTACCTAAGCTTCCAAATTGTGAAGAAGAATTAAAAAAATATTTAAGCACAAAAGGAAACTATCAATGAGAGAAAGCTGACTCAAATGTAATTGAACAAAGGGATAAGGTTCAACCCCAATCAACATCAGAATTTGAAAGTTTCAAATTTAGAGTCAAAATACAAAAAAAAAAAAACAAAAAACTAAACAACAACAACAACAACAACAACAACAACAACAACAACAACAAAAGCAAAGAAAACAAAAACCTGATTATGGGATCTTCTTCTGAAACTAAAGCAAGCCTTGGAGGACTGGCTTGTGTCAGCGATGTCTTGTGTGGAGTCCCAGAGATAATGTTGTGTGAAATTGAAATCTGTATTATATTGGAGACCTCAAGAGTTTAGAAATGGCAGAGTCATGAAGTACCTGCCAAGGAGAGCTTCAGACTGGGTCCAAGGCATTGGTATGTTGTAGTCAAGAAAGCTTAAATATTGTAAATCTGAAGAAGACTTTAATATCAGACCTAGAGATACAGAAATTACTGTTTGTCCTGTTTGCTCCATTTATTTCTTTACTATGGTCCTTATCTCTCTTGCAGACAGCAATTATATTCAAAGTCATTGCAAGTTGGCAGGATGGTATTTGCATTTCATTTTGATATTAGAGAGTGTTACAGCTAAAAGTCTCAGAAGAGTTCTGTTCCAATCGGAGCCACCCCCACCATCTTCCTTCTGAGCCCAGCAGAGGCCTCTAAGGGGTCTAGAGTGCTCTCCACACCACAGGACCTTAGGATCACCTCAGGATCACGTGTGAGTGGAACGCAATATCAGCTCCAAAGAATTGTGGAGGGTCTTGTGCCAACAGGAACAGGAACAAAGGAACCCCGCCCAATCAAAGGCAGGGATCCATTCAGGTCAGGACCAGCCCCACCATCTTCTGCATGAACCCGGTGAGGGCATCTAGAGCACCAGAGGACTCTCCACACCTCAGGACCCCTAGCTCACCCAGGACCTCCAGATCACCTGAGAGCACGTGGGCGATAGAAGCAACAGAGCTTCTTGGTCAGGGTCCCATCAGGCCTTCATCCTCAGCAAGGAGGCAGAGCTGAGACCCAGACCCCTGGGCATATTCCTTGACAGAGGAGAGTTGGCCTGCAGGGAGAGTTCTGACACCAGAACTCAGGAGGTGGATCAGAGCTCCAGACTGCTGGACACCTGCCCTGAAAGAGGAGACCTTGCCTGCCGAGAGTGCACTGACCACTGGAACTCAGGAGATAGTTGTAATCCCAGGAGTGTTGACAGAGGCTAAAAGAATCACAGGAGGATCAAGCTCCAACCAGAGACAGCTTGAACATTAACACCAGAGATTTTTCAGATGGTGAAAGGCAAATGTAAGAGTCTTACTAACAGAAACCAAGAACACTGGGCATCATCAGAGCCCAGTACGCCCACTATGAGTCCTGGATACCCCACACACACATCTGATGATGGTGATAGAAGATTTTAAGAGGGGCATTAATAACTCACTTAAAGAAATACCGGAGAACACTGCTAAACAGGTAGAAGCCCTTAAAGAGGAAGCACAAAAATTCCTCAAGGAATTACAGAATACTGCTAAACTGGTAGAAGTCCTTAAAGAATCACAGGAAAACACTGCTAAACAGGTAGAAGAAACACAAAAAAATCCCTAATTGACTTACAGGAAAAAAAAAAACAAAAAGGCAATGAAATTGAACAAAACCATTCAAGATCTAAAAATTGAAGTAAAAACAATGAAGAAAACCCAAAGGGAGACAACTCTGGAGATAGAAACCCTAGGAAAGAAATCAGGAAACATACATGTGAGCATCAGCAACAGAATACAAGAGATGGAAGAGAGAATATCAGGTGCAGAAGATTCCATAGGAAACATGAACATAACAATCAAAGAAAATGGAAAATGAAAAAAGATCCTAACTCAAAACATCCAGGAAATCCAAGACACAATGAGAAGACCAAACCTACAGATAACAGGAGTAGATGAGAATGAAGATTTTCAACTTAAAGGGCCAGCAAATATCTTCAACAAAATTATAGACGAAAACTTCCCATACCTAAAGAAAGAGATGCCATGAAAATACAAGAAGCCTACAGAACTCAAAATAGACTGGACTGGAAAAGAAATTCCTCCTGACACATAATAATCAGGACAACAAATGGGCTAAATAAAGATAGAATATTAAAAGCAATAAGGGAAAAAGGTCAAGTAACATATAATGGCAGGTCTATTAGAATTACATCAGACTTCTTGCCAGAGATTATGAAAGCAAGAAGATGATGGACAGATGTTATACAGACACTAAGAGAACATAAATGCCATCCCAAGCTACTATACACAGCTAAACTCTCAATTACCATAGATGGAGAAACCAAAGTATTCCATGACAAAATCAAATCCATACAATAGCTTTCCACAAATCCAGCCCTTCAAAGGATAAAGGGAAAACACCAACACAAAGATGGAATTTACACTCTAGAAAAAGCAAGAAAGTAATCCTTTAACAAAACTAAAAGAAGACAGCCACAAGAACAGATTCTTTAACAACTTTAACAACAAAAATGACAGGAAACACCAATTACTTTTGTTTGATTTCTCTTAACATCAATTGACTCAATTCCCCAATAAAGACATAGACTAATAAACTGGTTATACAGGGAGCACCTAACATCTTGCTGCTTACAGGAAACCCACCTCAGGGATAAAGACAGACACTACCTAAGAGTAAAAGGCTGGAAAACAATTTTCCAAGCAAATGGTATGAAGAAACAAGCTGGAGTAGCCATTCCAATATCGAATAAAATCGACTTCCAACCCAAAGTTATCAAAAAAAGAAAAGGAGGGGCACTTTGTAATCATCAAAGGTAAAATCTACCAAGAGGAACTCTCAATTCTAAATATCTATGCTCCAAATGCAAGGGCAGCCACATTCATTAAAGAAACTTTAATAAAGCTCAAAGCACACATTGCACCTCGCACAATAATAGTGGGAGACTTCAATACCCCACTCTCACCAATGGACAGATCCTGGAAACAGAAACTGAACAGAGACACATGGAGACTAATAGAAGTTATGAAAAAATGGATTTAACAGATATATGTAGAACATTCTATCCTAAAAGGAAAGGATATAACTTCTCATCATCTAATGGTACCTCCTCCAAAATTGATCATATAATTAGTCACAAAACAGGCCTCAACAGATACAAAAATATTGAAATTTTCCCATGCATCCTATCAGATCACCATGGACTAAGGTTGATCTTCAATAACAGCATAAATAATAGAAAGCCAACATACACGTGAAAACTGAACAACAGTCTACTCAATGATACCTTGGTCAAGGAAGAAATAAAGAAAGAAATTAAAGACGTTTTAGAGTTTAGTGAAAATGAAGGAACAACATACCCAAACTTATGGGACACAATGAAAGCAGTCCTAAGAGGAAAACTCATAGCCCTGAGTGCCTCCAAAAAGAAACTAGAGAGAACATACACTAGCAGCTTGACAGCACAACTCTAAGCTCTAGAAGGAAAGGAAGCAAATTCACCCAAGGGGAGTAGATGGCAGGAAATAATCAAACTTAGGGAGGAAATCAACCATGTGGAAACAAAAAGAACTATTTAAAGATTCACCAGGAGCTGTTTCTTTGAGAAAATCAACACGATAGATAAACCCTTCATCACAGTAACTACAGGGCACAAGGACAGTATCCTAATTTACAAAATCAGAAATGAAAAAGGAGACATAACAACAGATCCTGAGGAAATCCAAAACATCATCAGATCCTACTACAAAAGGCTATACTCAACACAACTGGAAAACCTGGATGAAATGGACAACTTCCTAGACAGATATCAGGAACCAAAGTTAAATCAGGTTTAGATTAACAATCTTAACAGTCTGATCTCCCCTAAAGAAATAGCAGCAGTCATTAATAGTCTCCCAACCAAAAAAGCCCAGTACCAGATGGGTTTAGGCAGAGTTCTATCAGAACATCAAAGAAGACCCAATTTCAGCTCTACTCAAACTATTCCACAAAATAGAAACAGAAGGTACTCTACCAAATTCATTCTATGAAGCCACAATTACTCTGATACCTAAACCACACCAAGATCCAACCAAGAAAGAGAGCTTCATACCAATTTCCCTTATGAATATCAATGCAAACATACTCAATAAAACTCTTGCAAACCGAATACAAGAACACATCAAAACGATCATTCATCATGATCAAGTACGCTTCATCCCAGGGATGCAGGGATAGTTTAATATGAGGAAATACATCAATGTAATCCACTATAGAAACAAACTCAAAGACAAAAACCACATGATCATCTCAGTAGATGCTGAGAAAGCATGGCAAAGTCCAACACCCCTTCATGATAAAAGTCATGGAAAGAACAGGAATTCAAGGCCCATACATAAACATCATAAAAGCAATATACAGCAAACCAGCAGCCAATATCTAAGTAAATGGAGAGAAGCTGGAAGCAATCCCACTAAAATCAGGGACTAGAAAAGGCTGCCCATTTTCTCCCTACCTATTCAATGCAGTACTTGAAGTCCTAGCCAGAGCAATTCGACAACAAAAGGAGATCAAGGGGATACAAATTGGAAAAGAGGAAGTCAAAATATCACTGTTTGCAGATGATATGATAATATATATAAGTGACCTAAAAATTCCACCAGAGAACTCCAAAACCTGATAAACAGCTTCACAGGATGAGAAAGATATTTAGGGAAACAACACCCTTCACAATAGTCACAAATAATATAAGATACCTTGGTGTGACTCTAAGGAAGTGGAAGATCTGTATGACAAGAACTTCAAGTCTCTGAAGAAAGTAATTGAAGAAGATCTCAGAAGATGGAAAGATCTCCCATGTTCATGATTTTTTAGGATTAATATCATAAAAATGGCTATCCTGCCGAAAACAATCTACAGATCCAATGCAATCCCCAACAAAATTCCAACTCAATTCTTCACTGAGTTAGAAAGGACAATTTGCAAATTCATTTGGTATTAAAAAAAAACCTAGGATAGCAAAATAGCAAAAACTATTTTCAACAATAAAAAAACCTCTAGGAGAATCACAATGCATGACCTCAAGCTGGACTGCAGAGCAATTGTGATAAAAACTTCATGGTACTAGTACAATGACAGACAGGTAAAGCAATGGAATAGAATTGAAGACCCAGAAATGAAAACACACATCTATGGCCACTTGTTCTTTGACAAGGGACCTAAAACCATCCAGTGGAAAAAAAAGACAGCATTTTCAACAAATGGTGCAGGCACAACTGGCGGTTATCATGTAGAAGCATGAGAATTGATACATTCTTATTTCCTTGTACAAAGCTCAAGTCTAAATGGATCCAAGAACTCCACATAAAAGCAGAGACACTGCAATTTATAGAGGAGAAAGTGGGGAAAAGTCTCGAAGATATGGGCACAGGGTAAAAATTCCTAAAGAGAACAGCAATGGCCTGTGCTGTAAGATCAAGAATTGACAAATGGGACCTCATAAAATCCAAAGCTTCAGTAGGGCAAAAGATACTGTCAATAAGACAAAAAGGCCACGAACAGATTGGGAAAGAATTTTACCAATCCTAAATATGATAGGAAATGAATATCCAATATATACAAAGAGCTCAAGAAGCTGAACTCCAGAAATTCAAATAACCCCATTAGTAATGGGGTACAGAGCTAAACAAAGAACTCTTAACTGAGGAATACCAAAGGGCTGAGAAGCACTTGAAAAAATGTTCATCATCCTTAATAATCAGGAAAATGCAAATAAAAACAACCCTGAGATTCTACCTCACACAAGTCAGAATGGCAAGGATCAAAAATTCAGTTGACAGCAGATGCTGGCCAGGATGTGGAGAAAGAGGAACACTCCTCCATTGCTGGTGGGTTTGCAAGATGGTACAACCACTCTGGAAATCAGTCTGGTGGTTCCTCAGAAAACTGGACATAGTACTACCGCTAGATCCAGCATTACCTCTCCTGGGCATATACCCAGAAGTTGTTCCAACTGGTAATAAGGACACATGCTCCACTATGTTTATAGCAGCCCTATTTATAATAGCCAGAAGCTGGTAAGAACACAGATGTCCCTCAACAGAGGAATGGATACAGAAAATGTGGTACATTTACACAATGGAGTACTACTCAGCTAATAAAAACAATGAATTTATGAAATTCTTGGCCAAATGGATGTATCTGAAGGATATCATCCTGAGTGAGGTAACTCAATCACAAAAGAAGTCACTTGATATGCACTCACTGATAAGTGGCTATTAGCCCAGAAATCTAGAACACCCAAGATACAACTTCCAAAACACAAGAAAATCAAGAAAGATGACCAACTCATGGATTCTTCATTCCTCCCTAGAATATGGAATAAAATATCAATGGAAGGAGTTGCAGAGACAAAGTTTAGATCTAAGACCAAAGAATAGACCATCCAGCGACTGCCCCACCTGGGGTTCCATCCCATAATCAGCCACCAAATGTAGACACTATTGCATATGCCAGCATATTTTTGCTGAAGGGACCATGATATAGCTGTCTCCTGTGAGGTTTTGCCAGTGACTGGCAAATATAAAAGTGGATGCTCACAGTCATCTTAGGATGGAACACAGGGCTCCCAATGCAGGAGCCAGAGAAAGTACCCAAGAGCTGAAGGGGTCTGCAACCCTATAGGTGGAACAACATTATGAACTAATCAGTACACCCAGAGCTCATGTCTCTAGCTGTATATGTAGCAGAAGATGGCCTAGTCAGCCATTATTGGGAATAGAGTCCCCTTGGTCTAGCAAACTTTATATGGCCCCAGTACAGGGGAATGCCAGGGCCAAGAAGTGGGAGTGAGTGGATAGGGGAGCAGGGCAGGGGAAATGTACAGGGGACTTTTGGGATAGCATTTGACATGTAAATGAAGAAAATACCTAATAAAAATGTGGGGGGAAAAGTCTCAAAGGAACTGAACTTTGGAATTTGAAACAATGTTTAGACCATGGTAGATTATGGGGACTTCTATTCCTGTGAAGAGACACTATGATTTTGGCAACCCGTATGAAAGAAAACATTTAACTGGGAATGGCTTACATTTCAGAATTTTAGTCAATTTTCATCCTGACAAGAAATATGGCATTACACAATCAGACATGATGCTGGAGGGACACATGGCTCCAGCTGTATATATATAGAAGAGTAATTCCTTATCAGGCATCACTGAGATGGGAGTCTCTTCATCCTATGGTGTCTCCCAAGATAGGGGAATGCTAGGGCACTGAGGTAGTGATGCGTGGGCAGATGGGGGAGTACCCTCATAGAAGCAGGGGGAGAACAAGGAGATAGCAGGCTTGAGGAGGGGAAACTAGGAAGGGAGATAACATTTGAAATGTAAATAAATAAAATAAACAATAAAATAAATTTGAAAAAATCTACCACAGGGACTTTTGAGGTTTAATTAAATGCATTTTGCCTTATGATATGGTTATAAGTCTATTGGGGACAGGAAGAAAACAGTGATGGCTTGAATAAGAGTGACTCCCCTATGTTCACCAAAAAGTGACACTATTTGAAAAGCTTAGAAGGATTAAGGTATGTGGCCTTGTTAGATGATGTCACTAGGACTGGGCATTAAGCTTTCAAAATCTCATGCCAAAAGAGGGTCTCTTCCTCTGCCTGTGGATCAGGAAGAAGCAGTCAGCTATTGCTCCAGTGACATGCTCAAGATAATTGACAAAGCTCCTAAAACTGCAAGCAAAATCCTAATTAAATTATTTTTTAGTAAGTGTTGTCTTGGTCATGGAGTCTCTTTACAGTAATACAACAGTGACAGAGATAATAGATATATGACATTCATACAAATATGTGTCAAATCCCAAAGCACTAACATTCAGTTTTCTTTTTGTTTGTTTTTTGTTTTGTTTTGTTTTGTTTTGTTTGTTGTTCTTTTGTTTTTCTAGACAAGGTTTCTCTGTGTAGTCATGGCTGTCCTGGAACTCACTTTGTAGACCAGGCTGACATCGAACTCAGAAATCTGCCTGCTGGGATTAAAGGCATGCACCACCACGCCTGGCTCAGTTTTCAGGAATTAAAAGTAGGTGAAAATGATATATATGATATCAAAGGTCCTTCCTAAACTTGAAAGCCAATTTCGGTAGTTGTAGATTCAGCAATACTAAGAAATAGAATTCATAAAACCATAATGATGGTATGACAAGATGTTGTGAATAAATTCAGGTAACCATATAAATCTATTATCTGTGGAAAGATTGCAAAACACAGTGAAGTACTTCATATGCAAATTTGAAAATATGTTGACAGCAATGGATACCAATTAAGGGGTTCCCCCATGAAAATCCAATTTCTGGAAAGACAGCAGTTGCTCCTTTGCATCAATGTTACAGAAGATCCAAAAAGAGGACGATGAACTAAAGACATCTAACATTTTCTTATTCTTCACAAGATCAATGCAAATAGAGCATTGTGTTTCAGGGTATGGTGCAACAATACTGGAATATAGAAGGAAATTATTATCAATTCGGTTATATTGTGAAGACAATATCAATTGTAATATCCAATAGTGTACGAGGAAAGGAGAAGTTAAGCACTCCAGTAGAAATTTAATTATATGGGAAATAAGTCTAGGGAACCTCCATATCCTCAGTATCTAGAGCATTCTAAATATACACTTAAGGAAAAGAAATATGTAACCCCAGTAGCAAGTTTCCACTAGCGAAGACATTCTCTGTACATTTTGATTTAAGCATACAAAGGTGAGAGACTATGAAGACATCCTAAGAAGGGTTCAAACATCTATCCATACCTGAAGAAGGATTAGAAGCCTTTGAATTCTACATCTTCACATTGCACATGACCTAACTTCCTTTTTCCTTTGCTTATTAGCCTTTCATCCAAAATGCAGAGATTCAGGTATACTGATTCAAATTTGCATAGAAGTTTCTAAACACGTGTCTATATTGTAAGAACTACCAGTGTTGTCATTCTTCCTAGATATATACCTAAAGGAATTAAATAAACATTAATGGAGATACAAAAAATTTCATGATATTACAGAGCAAATCCTACTAGGTAAGTTGTGAGAGTACCCTATTGCCTATCAGTGTGCCATATATATACAGAGAGAGAGAGAGAGAGAGAGAGAGAGAGAGAGAGAGAGAGAGAAAGAATAGATAGATAGATAGATAGATAGATAGATAGATAGATAGATAGATAGATAGATAGATAGATAGAATGGAGTAGAATATTTAGGAATACAGAACTATGATGATACTCATGAGTAAATGGAAAGAATTGGAAATTATTGTATTAAGTTCAATATATCAGTTAAGTGTATGGAGAGATAGCTTAAACATTGAGAAAATTGGCTGTTGAATCTCAGCATCTACCTGGTGGCTCAAATCCATCTATACCTCTAGTATCATGGGATCTCTTTCCTTCAACAGCACTTGATCCACGTATTGTATAGAAATACAAGTAGAGAAAACACCCAAACACATAATACAAAATAAATATAAATTTAAAGTGATAAATAAGTCAAATGATGGTTATCATATTCCTTCCTATTTACAGGACCTACAGGGGAGGGCAAGAAATGGATACAGGAAAGCGGATGTTTGTCCAGCAGAAAAAAAGAGAGGCTCCTGAAAAGTTATGATGTAAAGAAGAAAGAATGATAACAGTCAGTATGATTAACAGCCATTATATCTCATCCTGTAATAATACTTATGTCCATTATTTTATATACTTTATAGAAAGTTTAAGAAAAGAAAGATGCACGAGTTACATACATTTCAGAGAAAATCTGACAGGCACTCTGGCCCAATTATTTTGAAGGGAGATTTAAGCAGTATACATCTTTGACCTTATCACTCTGTAAATAAAAAAGGGTCAGTTCTAAACTACATCGATGTCAGGGACTTTGTATGCTTATGAAATGATCAAGAAATGTATAGAGCTTTGTGTATATGTAGCACGTCATCCATATTCAGCATTAGAAATTAAATCTTAAGCACACCAACATACATTTGTACCCTAAATAAAAATAATTATTTACTTATTTGGGGCACAAATATTTACTTATGAAAAATTATTTGCAAACAAAAGTAATCAGAATAGCAGTTTTTTAAATGTTGGTAATATTTTACTTCATTTTTTTGTTGTTTGTTTTTGTTTTTGTTTTCAAGACATAGCTTCCCTGGGTAGCCCTTCCTGTCCTGGAATTCACTCTGTAGGCCAGGCTGGCCTCAAACTCAGAAATCTGCCTGCCTCTGCCTCCCAAGTGCTGGGATTAAAGGCGTGATCACCACTGCCCCCACAGCCTGGCTACTTCATTCTTATATCTGCTTCTGCATATAGTCTGTTTAAAAGTGCGACTTTGACTTTGGTAACTGAAAAAACAAAGATGTTAGGGCTCATGTCATAGGGAAATTGGAAGGGAGAAGACTTATGGGCTATTAGCATGGACATTTAACACTTTAATATTTCATTCATTCATTTACTATGAAAATGCATTGCATTTGAAAAGCTTTATTAAAGATAATAGAGTGTGTTTGAGTCGAACGTTAGAACTTTAAAATGTTGCTGTGTTCATCACAAGTGGAGAGGGAAGGAGGGACCTGGGAGGAAAAGTGGATGGGGAATTGGGAGTAGAGAAGAACCTGATCTGGTATTGGGTGAAGGAAAAGCACTGAAGCCCTGAGGGCCAGCAGAAAGAATGGAAATAGGCAACCTCAGGAAGTAGGAGATTGGGGGACCCTCCGAAAATGCACCAGAGACCTTGGAGGTGAGAGACTCTCAGGGCTCAAAGGGAGGGACCTTGGATAAAATGCCCAACAGTAGGGAGAGGGAACTTATAGAGCCTACCTCCAGCAAGAATATAGGGCATCAAGTGAGTGAGGGGGTTGCCATCCCACAGTCAAAACTCTGACCCATAACTGTTTCTGTATGAAAGAACTGCAGGTATGGAAATGGAGAGTAGCCTGAGGAAAAGAAGTTCCAGTAACAGGCTCAAAGTCGGATCCAGCTCAAGGGGAGGTCCCAAGGCCTGATATTATTACTGTGACTATGGAGCATTCACCACAAGGGACCTATCATGACCACACTCATGAAGACCCAACAAGCAGCTGAAAGAATAAGATGTACCCAAGCAATGGACAGAAGCTGCTTACCCCTGTGGTTGAACTGGGGAGAGGCTGGAAGAAGCTGAGGAGGAGGGTGACCCTGTGGGAGGACCAGCAGTTTCAGTTAACCTGGCCTCCCAAGATCTCTCAAACATTAGACTACCAATCAAGCTGCATAAGCCACCTGATATGAGGCCCCCAACACATATTCAGCTGAGCACTGCTGGGTCTGACTTTAGTCAGAGAAGTCAGAAGCTTTTGCTTCTGTGATGATGGACTTTGCCCTGTAAAGTGAAATAGACTATTTTCTTTGCAAGATAGTTTTTGTTAGACGGTTTATCACAGCAACAGCAAACAAACTAGGATGGGTATAAAAACTGATTTTTTTCTTTGCATTATCTGGTATTAATTTGTATGCATGCCATTATGTAAATCCATTTTATTTACTTCCATTTTAATGAATAATTTATGCATAATATTGCTCTGCATAAGAAATGTTTAAAGACAATTCTATCATAAATTCTATCACACTTTTTAAGTAAGCAATATCTATGGAAAAGCTCCTACTTTCAGCCTGTATTGCCCAACAGAATTGAATTATAAGAAGAGCTACATATAAAAAATGAAATATCTTCTGAGCAGCCCAATAAGCACCTGACTGAGACAGACACAGATACTCACACACAACCAATGGACTGAAGTCAGGGACCTCTGTTGGTGAATTAGGAGAAGGCTAGAAGAAATGAGGAGGAGGATGACCCTGTAGGAACACCAGCAGTCTCAACTAACCCCGGGACTACTGAGGTCTCTCAGACACTGAACCATCAAGCAGGCAGCATGTAAGAGATGGTCCAAGGCCCCTCAAACATATACAGCAGAGGAGTGCCTGGTCTGGCCTCAGGGGCAGAAGATGCACCTAACCCTCTAGAGACTTGAGGCTCCAAGGAATGGGGAGGCCTGGCAGGAGTAGGAGGTGGGGACCTCCTCTTGGAGACCAGGGGGAGGAGGAATGGGATGAGAAGCTGTGGGAGGGTGGACCAGGAGGAAGGTAAAGGCTGGACTGTGAAAAATAAAAGTAATTTTAAAAAATTGAAATATCCTAGAAGCCACATTGAATGAAGAAAAGGAAACCGAGTGTCAGTTATGTTTCTATTGCTGAGATAAAGATGATTTTAAAAAGGAACATGGAGAAGAGCGTTTATTTGACTCATTCAAATTGACCATAGTCTATCACCTGGTGATGTCAATGCAGAAACTCAGAATCCTGGAGGAAGGAACTGAAGCAATCATCTTGGAGTAGTGGTACCTGTTGAATTGTTACTCAAGTTTTATGTATTGTGCTTTCTTTATTATTATTATTATTATTATTATTATTATTATTATTATTATCTATTCTACATCCCAATTGCTCACCCCTCTCCAAGTCACATCCTCCTTCAATCCTTCCTCCATCTCCTCCTTTCTCCTATGAGAGGAAGGAGACCTTCCATGGGTATCTCCATACCCTAAATCATCCAATCTCTGCAAGGCTGGGCACATCCTTTCCCACTGAGGCAAGACAAGGCAGAGCAGGTAGAAGAACATATCCTACATACAAGCAACAAATTTTGGGATCATCTCCACTCCAGTTGCTCAAGTCTCACATGTAGACCCAGCTGCACATCTGTTATGTATGTGGGGGTGGGGTGGGCTAGGTCCAACCTGTGTATGTTCTTCCATTGGTGGTTCAGTCTCTGAAATCTCCATGGGTCCAGGTTAGTTGACTGTTCCTCTTCCTGAGACATTCCTATTCCCTTCCGGGTCCTCAGTCCTTCTCCCAGCTCTTCCATAGAAGGCCCAGAGCTCCATCCACTGTTTGGCTGCAGGTCTTTGCATCCATCAGAGTCAGCAGCTGAGTGGAGCCTCTCAGAGGACAGCCATACTAGACTCCTGTCAATAAGCATAGCAGAGTACCATTAATAGTGTCAGTGATTGGTGCTAGTCCATGGGATGGTTCTCTAGTTGTGTCTGCTCTTGCTTGGCTATCTGCTCACTCTCTTCTCCATCCCTCATCACTGCATTTCTTGTAGGCAGGATAAATTTTGAGTAGAAAGTTTTGTGGTGGGTTGGTGTCTCTATTGTTCCACTGAGATTCCTGCCTGGTTACAGGAGGTTGCCATTCGGGTTTCATGTCCATATGCAATGCTGTAAGTCATAGCTAAGATTACCTCCATTAATTGGGAGCTTAAATTATTCCAGTTCTCTGACATATCCCTGAGATCCCCCCCCCCCGCACGGCCCCCTCACCCCCCCCCCCCGCCAATCTCTGGACTTCTGCCAGTTGCAGATGTTCATTCATTCTCATGGCCACCTGGCCATACCTCCTGTTCCTCCCCACATCTGATTTTGAACCCACCCACCCCACCCCCTCTCCATTACACTTCCTACCTCGATCTTCCTCGATTTTACTCCCTCTTCTAAGTGAAATTCAAGCATTCTTGCTTGGGCCTTCCTTCTTGTTTAGCTTCTTTGGGTCTGTGGAGTGTAGCACAGGTATCCTGTATTTTATGGCTAATATCCACTTATAAGTGAGTATATACAATGCATGTACTTTTGGGTCTGGTTACATCACTCAGGACGATATTCTCACATTTCATCCATTTACCTGCAAAATCCGTGTTTTCATTTTTAATAGCTTAAATATTTCATTGCGTAGATCTATCATATTTTCTTTATCATATTTTCTTAAGTTGAGGGGCATCTAGGTTTTTTTTTCTAGTTTCTGGCTGTTCTGAATTAAGCTGTTGTGAACATAGTTGAACAGGTGTCCTGGTAGAATAGTAGAGTATATTTTGAGTATATTCCCATTAGTGCTATAGCTGGGTCTAGAGATAGAACTATTCCCAGTTTTCTGGGAAATTACCAAATTTCTTTCCTGTGTGATTGCACAAGTTTGTACTCCCACCAGCAGTGTAGGAGTGTTACCCTTGCTGCACATCCTCACCAGCATGTGCTATCATTTTTGATCTTAGCCATTCTGATCAGTGTAAGATAGAATCTCAGAACTCTTTTAATTTGCATTTGCCTGATGACTAAAGACCTTTGAACATATCTCTAAGTGTTTCTCGGCCATTCAAGATTCCTCTGTTGAGAATTCTCTCTTCAGTTTTGTACCATTTTGTAATTGTGTTATTTGGGATTGTGGTGTTTAACTTCTTAAGTTCTTTACAAATTTTGGACATTATCCCTCTGTAAGATGCAGGGACGGTGACGGTCCTTTCCCAATCTGTAGGCTACAGTTTTATGTTGAAGTCTTTGACCTACCTGGACTTGAGTTTTGTGCAAGGTGATAAAAATGGATCTATTTCTATTCTTCTACATGCAGACGTCTAATTAAACCATCACCATTTCTTGAAGATGCTTTCTTTTTTCCATTTTATTGTGTTGCCTGTACCTGAACAGCTCTCCACCAGACCCTACCTGCCCTTGGGTGTTGGGAGCACATTGGCGCAGAGTCAATTAAGCAGACTCTGGGAGCAGGTGAGAAATGCCTCAGCAAGCTCATCTGAGCACTGCTGCAAGCTCCTTTAGTACCCTCCACCCACAGACCCATTGGTCCCAAGAAAGTACCTATTCTAAAAAGTATCTATTCTAAGTTCTTGATTGGCTGACATTATTTGCACCAGCAATCCTGGTTTTCTCAGGCAGTCCTCATTTATGTCCTCCTGCAGGGGCTGCTTCTCCAGCTGCACAGCTCCCAGCGTTTACATAGAGGCAGCCCTGCTATTCCTGGTACACAATTGTGTTTGCTTCTTCAGAAAAAAAAAATCAATTTCCATAGGTGTGTCAGTTTATTTCAGGATTTTCAATTCAATTCTATTGATTAACATGTTGTTTCTGTACCAACACTATGCAGTTTTTATTACTATTTCTCTGTAGAACAACTTGAGATCAAAGGTGGTGATTCCAGCAGTTGTTCATTTATTGTTCAGATTTTTTTCAGCTTTTCTGTTTTTTTTGTTTTGTTTTGTTTTGTTTTGTTTTTCTATATGAAGTCTAGAATTGCTCTTTCAAGATCTGCAAAGAGTGATCTTGGGATTTTGATTAGAATTGTATTGAATTTGTAAACTGCTTCTGGTAAAATGGCTATTTTAACTATGTTAATCCTCATGATACCTGAGCATGAGAGATATTCCCATTTTCTGATATCTTCCACAATTCTTTCTTTAGTGACTTGAAGTCCTTGTCATATAAGCCTTTCTCTTGATTGGCTAGCATTAAACCAGGACATTTTAAATTATTTGCAGCTATTATAAAGGGCGTTGTCCCTAATTTCTTTCTTGGCCCAATTATCATTTCTATAAAGGAGTACTACTGATGGTTTTTTTGTTTTGTTTTGTTTTGTTTTTTTGAGTTAATTTTGTATCCAGTCACTTTGTTGAAGGTGTTTTTTTGGCTGTAGGAGTTCTAAGAATCATGAGGTCTTACTTCAAAAGCATGTATGTACTCCACAATATTGTAAAGTCTTAACAAAATGTATGATTTTCTAGGCAGATACCACTTATCAAAATAAAATCAAAATCAGATTTACTAGTTTAACAGTCCCATAATTTCTAAAGAAGTAGAAACAGTTGTCAAAAGTCTCCTGACCAAAAAAAAAAAAAAAAAAAAACAGGGCCAGATAGTTTTAGTGCAAAATTTCACTGGACAGTCAAAAAGAACAATTTGTTTTGTTACCTAATTCAGGACCACTTGCCTAATATGGCACAAAACAGTTGAGAGGAACATTCTATATCAAATATTAATCAAAAAAGTGTCCTATATTCTTTCCAACAGTCCAGTATAAGGGAGGTATTTCTTAATTGGGGTTCTCTCTTTCAATATTATTTTTGCTGGTGTCAAGTTGACCAAAAAGCTAATCAGTATACAGAAGTAATTTTAATAAAATATTTTAATTATCTTCATTTATCTGATACATTGATATCTTATGAATATAAACTTACAAATGAGCTGTTTAATATATTTGTGGTGTTATATGGGTTATGCTTTTACAACAAATTTCAACCTGATCATGACTGATTTCTTTGGAAATCTTTGCATTGTGCATAGATTTTATACTATTAGCAATTCAAATGAATTCATATGCTGAAGATAATCCACAAATTTTTAAAACTTTTCTAGTGTCTGAACTGAAGGATTAATTTTATATTCTAAATGTATGTTAATTAAATGAAATATCATCTCATAGACTTATTACTCACCCATGTCTAATATTTACTGCACTGTACAGCACAGATCAATGCCACAACTTTAGTATTATTTGCTTATTTAAGAGAAAGATTATTTTATCAATTAGTAAATACATTCCAACTTGTCCTAGAAAATAATGCAATATGATTATATCATTGCTGATAATGGTATTTAAAATAATCATTATTAGAAATAATACTAAATGTTATTTATAACAATTACATAATTTCAGCTGGGCATGGTGGTGAATGCCTTTAATCCCAGCACTCGGGAGGCAGAGGCTGGCAGATTTCTGAGTTTGAGGTCAGCCTGGTCTACAAAGTGAGTTCCAGGACAGCCAAAGCTATACAGAGAAACCCTGTCTCGAAACCTCCCCCCCTCAAAAAAAAAAAGCATAGATAGTTTCTTATGTGAGTTTTAATGTTTTCACGTTTCAAATAGTGATTTATATGTAGGCAGTGGATAAATGATAGAATGATAGTAGAGAAATGATAGTTGTAGATGTTCGTTATATGTTATAATATAGATACATATTTTAATAAATCAATAGTTATTTTCGCTGGTTATTTTTGATTTCTAACAGGTAACAACTGAAAACTATAATATTATTGATGGCTACCATTAGATGCATGAAGACGGTATTGTTCAGAAGGGAAATTACATTTGTCAGGTCACTGCTCATGAGCTCTTTCTGAAATATTCAATTGTGCTTATTTGCATGCATCAAAGAGACATGATTTTATTCTATTAAGAGAAACCGTGTATGAATGAAAATATTAATTATGTATTCTGTCAGATGTAATGCATTTAACAAGAAGCAAGATGATACAGAAAAAAAATTCCCCTTGAGAAATTTGGTATGGTTTCTCTTTGTAAGCGTTTTTTCTCAATGTGTTTTCAGTTCATAACACCTGAAATGATGACATATATGAGATTCATATCTGTAGACTGAGTTTGAAATAGTATCATAGAAGTGACAAAGTATGTTTCTTGGATTGGGGTCCAGAAAACAATTTTAAAGTTTTCTTGAAATTCTGGTACATTATTTACCTAACAGGTTCATGAGCTTGAGTGTTCAGTTCTATCTTTATTTTATATGTTTTGCTACTGAATTAGTGACTGTTTTACTGCTGTGACTAAGACAAACATAAAAGGAAATGTGTAATTTGAATCTACCTTACAGCTTCAGAGGGTTAATCTGTTATTATCATGATGGGAATCATGGCTGCTCATAGGCAATGATGGTGCTGGAGAAATAGCATAGAGCTACTTTATAATCCACGTGAATTAGGCAGAGAGAAAAAGAGAATCCTGGGCTTTACTTGGCTTTTGAAAGCTCAAACCACCACTTTTAGTGACACATGTCCTCCAATAAAGCTAAGAGTTTTAATCCTTCCCAAACAGTTCTACCAATGGGAAGCAAGCTTTGACACATATGAGGATATGGGGGCATTGCTATACGGATCATAAAAATTACTTTACACTATGATGTGCATGTGATGAGGCAGAGGATATTGGCTGTGATAGCAGATTTCAAAAGTAAAACCCAAAATATATTAACAATAATTCAAGGAATTGTATGACTGTGACAAGAATCCCATTAGACTACTAAAATTCTAGGATCTTAGCACACAGTACCAACTAATCCCAGTTTAATTCAGGACAGAGCTGAGGTTATGGCTTTTTTGTATATTTGTTTGTTTTCCACATACTGATGATTGACTATGTGCTATGAATCACCTAATAGAGGCACAATCATATTCTTGTCTTCAAAGAGTCAAGTGTTTTAGTAAAACAAAGTGTAAGTTGAAATATTAAGGGTGTTATTAGTACAATTTGCTTCAGAATCAGAAATAATTACTCATAAAAGAGCTAGAAAGCAAAGAAGAAAAGGTCTGTGTGGCTTCTTTCAAGAGATGAGATATGGAGAAGTAGAATTTATGCACTGAGAGTTTTGGATTGGAGTCCATGTACTTGGTTGGTGAGGCTAGTGAAGAAATTATGGAGTCCATGTACTTGGTTGGTGAGGCTAGTGAAGAAAGGATGTCTGAAACTTTCTCATTTTGGAGGAGCTACAGGGCCCTAAGATTCAATTTCTATAATTATATTTGTTTATTCAAGATTTCATTCTAGTGATTTCTCTAGGGCTGATTCTATGTTTCCTATAAAAATATTCACAATTCTTCAACGAATTAGAAAGGGCAATCGGCAGATTCATCTGGAATAACAAAAAACCGAGGATAGCAAAAGCTCTTCTCAAGGATAAAAGAACCTCTGGTGGAATCACCATGCCGGACTTAAAACTGTAATACAGAGCAATTGTGATCAAAACTGCATGGTACTGGTATAGTGACAGAGAAGTAGACCAATGGAACAGAATTGAAGACCCAGAGATGAACCCACACACCAATGGTCACTTGATCTTTGACAAGGGAGCTAAAACCATCCAGTGGAAAAAAGACAGCATTTTCAACAAATGGTACTGGCACAACTGGCGATTATCATGTAGAAGAATGCGAATTGATCCATTTCTATCTCCTTGTACTAAGGTCAAATCTAAGTGGATTAAAGAACTCCACATAAAACCAGAGATACTGAAACTTATAGAGGAGAAAGTAGGGAAAAGCCTCGAAGATATGGGTACAGGGGAAAAATTCCTGAATAGAACAGCAATGGCTTGTGCTGTAAGATCAGGAATTGATAAATGGGACCTCATAAAATTGCAAAGCTTCTGCAAAGCAAAAGACACCGTCAATAAGACAAAAAGGCCACCAACAGATTGGGAAAGGATCTTTACCTATCCCAAATCGGATAGGGGACTAATATCCAATATATATAAATAACTCAAGAAGGTGGACTCCAGAAAATCAAATGACCCCATTAAAAAATGGGGCTCAGAGCTGAACAAAGAATTCTCACCTGAGGAATACCGAATGGCAGAGAAGCACCTGAAAAAATGTTCAACATCCTTAATCATCAGGGAAATGCAAATCAAAACAACACTGAGATTCCACTTCACTCCAGTCAGAATGGCAAAGATCAAAAACTCAGGTGACAGCAGATGCTGGCGAGGATGTGGAGAAAGGGGAACACTCCTCCATTGTTGGTGGGATTGCAAGCTTGTACAACCACTCTGGAAATCAGTCTGGAGGTTCCTCAGAAAATTGGACATAGTACTACCGGAGGATCCCGCAATACCTCTCCTGGGCATATATCCAGAAAATGTCCCAACCGGTAAGAAGAACACATGCTCCACTATGTTCATAGCAGCCTTGTTTATAATAGCAAGAAGCTGGAAAGAACCCAGATGCCCCTCAACAGAGGAAAGGATACAGAAAATGTGGTACATTTACACAATGGAATACTACTCAGCTATTAAAAAGAATGAATTTATGAAATTCCTAGGCAAATGGATGGACCTGGAGGGTATCATCCTGAGTGAAGTAACCCAATCACAAAGGAACTCGCACAATATGTACTCACTGATAAGTGGATATTAGCCCAGAAACTTAGGATACCCAAGATACAACTTGCCAAACGCATGAAATTCAAGAAGAACGACCAAAGTGTGGACACTTTACCCTTTCTTAGAAATGGGAACAAAACACCCATAGAAGGAGTTACCGAGACAAAATTTGGAGCTGTGACGAAAGGATGGACCATCTAGTGATTGCCATATGCAGGGATCCATCCCATAATCAGCTTCCAAATGCTGACACCATTGCATACACTAGCAAGATTTCCCTGAAAGGACCCAGATATAGCTCTCTCTTGTGAGACTATGCCGGGGCCTAGCAAACACAGAAGTGGATGATCACAGTCAGCTATTGGATGGGTCACACGGCCCCTAATGGACGAGCTAGAGAAATTACCCAAGGAGCTAAAGGGAACTGCAACCCTATAGGTGGAACAACAATTAAACTAACCAGTACCGGGGAGCTCTTGTCTTTAGCTGCATATGTATCAAAAGATGGCCTAGTCGGCCATCACTGCAAAGAGAGGCCCATTGGACTTGCAAACTTTATATGCCCCAGTACAGGGGAACACCAGGGTCAAAAAGGGGGAGTGGGTGGGTAGGGGATTGGGGGGTGGGTATGGGGGACTTTTGGGATAGCATTGAAAATGTAAACAAGGAAAATACCTAATTAAAAAAAATATTTAAAAAAAAAAGAGAAAAAAATATTCACGATGCCAGGTACTGTCTTAAACAATGTTTCTGGTTTTTTTACTTAGCTTTCTTTCATTCTACACTAGTTTCTTTTATGATTCTTGAGTATTTAGATTAAAATTTTAAACATGATTGATGCTTTTAATCTATTAAATAATCTAAGCTAATATGATCACACATTTAAAAAATTTCTATCTGAAACATATGTATGAGAACTGCTACCAAGAAAGAAGAGTGACCACCTTCGACCAGTAATATAAGGGCACAGGTGATGAGATTATGAGATGAAGTCACTTTTAAATGTTAAAAATTTATGAATAACATGACTGTCTCATGGTTACCTGATAAATAACAGTACCAAATTCTGAATTGCAAATCCTATTAACACCTTTCTATTTTTATTGTATATTTCTGATGTGTGTGTGTTTGTGTGTGTGTGTGTGTGTGTGTGTGTTGTGCCTGTGTGTCTGTGTGTGTGGTTGAGAAATGCAAACAGAATAATTGAAATATCGTTATGACTTCAGTGCTTAAATTTTGTCTATATCTTTTACTATTGATGGTATATATCTGTATTTCAAAAATATTTATCTAATTTCTTATCTATATTATCACAAAATATCCCATGGCCTTATTAGATGCATGGTATAACGTAAAAAGAAAGTGGGACCACATAATGCTATATTTTAGTACCCATTTGTAGGATGTTGAGGGAAATAATGTGCAAGTGCTTTTGTATAAATCACCTAAAGTATTATTCCATAGGCTAGGAAAGAAATCAAGGATGTTGGCATTCTTGCTATTGAGGTATAATAATAAGCACAGATGACTTCTACTTGAATATAGCAATTAGGTCTTATTGCTCACAGTGTACTAGCTAATAGCAACAATTTAGTCATGCAGAAATAATTTGAAAACAAATAAAAATCAATGTTGACTGTTCCCACAAACAGCATAAGAAAACACTGTTATTCATGTGAAATTTTGGCATAGCTAATACACATATATAAGATGGGACCATTTCCATTTCAAATCTCTAGACATTATGCTGAAAACTGCTCAATTACAGTGTGAGCTCTGACTAGTAATTTTCGATGGTCATTGCATAAAAAGACTCTGTGTGACTTCTGACCTCTTAGAGTCATGATCATTTATTTTTCAACTTATTTATCTTACAAGGTCACAATATATTTCATTTGTATCTTCCTATCTGAGTATTTTAATTAGAAGTCTTGCATTATCTCATTATATATACAGTCAAGCCAAACTTATCAAAATACATTCCTGGATTTGCCATCACTTTCCAGCTGTGTGTACAAGATTTGGCTGCTTGTACTGAATTAACTACTTAGGCTTTCCAATGTAGACACAAAAGCAGAAACTAAATATGGCTCTAAATTCACAGTGCCAAAAAAATGTGGTTTTAGATTGTGCACGGGCATTAGTTACAATCTAGTGCAATACAGTAAACTTTCAGTTGAAGAAAACAATGCCAGGGGATATTAGTTAACTTTAAACTTATATTGTAAAGTAATGACAAATAAACTTCTGGGACCTGGTTATGGGCTTTTCAATACAAAATTCTCCCATTAACTGTGTGCTGCTAAATAGACCACAGCTGTAGTCAATGCCTTCATGTTGGCACTTGTCACTCTAGACTCAGCTCCTATAAAATTACTAACTCTTCTAGATTTTAGTTAGCTCTTGCATTTAGAACCACATGATATGCCCTAAACTTGCTTTAGTTTCATATGCTAATTTTCATTCATACCTGCAACAAAAATCAGTACTCCACATATAATTGTTAACAGTATAAAAGTTTAGAAATATATGGTGCTAAATCCTTCACATTAAAAAGGAAGAAACTATGAAATATGATAGCATTGCTATTGTATTTAGCGTTAGCCTCTGAAAAATAAAGTAAGTTAGTACTTAAATCAATAAATAATGCATTTGAGGATGTCCTCAATTAATACATGAGGAGCTATCTACTTCCCAAACTTTTTCAACATAATTCTTGCAACATTAGCCAGAGCAATTAGACACAAGGTGGAAACTAAAGGATACAAGTTGGAAAAGAATTCAAATTATTCTCAGTTGCAAGTGATACAATATTATACATCAGTTGCCCCAAATTCCACCGAGAGACTCCTCAATGAACAATTACAGCAAAGTATCAGAATATAAAACCAACTAAAAATATTATCAACACTTTCTAACTCTATGAAGAATTGAGTTGGAATTTTGATGGGGATTGCATTGAATCTGTAGATTGCGTTCTGCAAGACAGCCATTTTTACTATATTAAACCTGTCTATCCATGAATATAGGTGATCTTCGATTTCTTCCTTCAGAGACATAAAGTTCTTGTCATACAGATCTTTCATTTGCTTGGTTAAAGTCACACCAAAGTATTTTATATTATTTATGACTATTCCCTTATTTCTTTCTCAGCCTGTTAATCCTTTGAGTAGAGGAAGGCTATTGATTTGTTTGAGTTAATTTTATATCCAGCCACTTCGTTGAAGTTGTTTATCAGGTTTAAGAGTTCTCTGGTGGAATTTTTGGAGTCACTTAAGTATACTATCATACCATCTGCAAATAGTGATATTTTGATTTCTTCCTTTCCAAATCATATCCCTTTGACTTTCTTTTGTTGTCTAATTGCTCTGGCTAGGACATTTGAGTCCTATGTTGAATAGGTAGGGAGAGAGTGTGCAACTTTGTCTAGTCCCTGATTTTAGAAGGATAGCTTCAAGTTTCTCTCCACTTAGTTTGACGTTTGCTACTGGTTGTGAATTCATTGGGAATAACAAAAAATCCAGGATAGCAAAAACTATTCTCAACAATAAAAGGACTTTCAGAGAATCACCATCCCTGACCTCAAACTGTATTACAGAGAAATAGTGATAAAATTTCATGGTATTGGTACAGAGACAGGCAGGCCGACCAATGGAACAGAATTGAACCAGAAATGAACCTACATACTTATGGTCACTTGATGTTTGACAAAGAAACTAAACAATATAGTAGAAAAAAGACAGCATTTTCAACAAATGGTGCTGGTTCAACTGGAAGTCACCATGTGGAAAAATGCAAATTGATCCATTCTTATCTCCTTGTACACAGTTCAAGTGTGAGTATATCAAGGGCCTCCACATAAAACCATATACACTGAAACTAACAGAAGAGAAAGTGAGGAAGAGCCTCAAACACATTGGCACAGGAGAAATTTTCCTGAACATAACACCAATGGCTTATTCTCTAAGATCCACAATAGATAAATGGGACATCATAAAATTCAAAGATTCTGTGTGGCAAAGACTACTGTCAATAGGCCAAAATGGCAACCAACAGATTGAGAAGAGATCTTTACCAACCCTACATCTGATAGAGTGCTAGTATTCAATATATATAAGGAACTCAAGAAGTTTAACTCCAGAGAACCAAATAACCCTATTAAAAATGGGGTACAGAGTTAAACAAAGAATTCTCAACTTAGGAATACCAAATTGCTGAGAAGCACCTAAAGAAGTATTCTACATCCTTATTCATCAGGGAAATGCAAATCAAAATAACCCTGAAATTCCACCCCACAACAGTCAGAATGGCTGAGGTAAAAAATCAGGTGACAGCTGATGCTGGCGAGGATGTGGAGAAAGAGGAACACTCCTCCATTGCTGGTGGGATTGCAATTTGTTACAACCACTGTGGAAACCAGTCTGGAGGTTCCTCAGAAAATTGGACATAATATTACCTGAGGAGGCAGTTGTGCAGTTTCTGGGAGTATATGCAAAAGATGGTCCAACATATAACAAGGACACGATCTCCAATATGTTCGTAGAAGCCTAATTTTTAGTAACCAGAAGCTTGAAAGAACCCAGATGTCCTTCAACAGAGGAATGGATATAGGAAATATAGTACATTTACACAGCGAAATACTACTCATCAATTAAAAACAATGAATTCATGAAATTCTTAGGCAAAGGGATGGAACTCGAAAATATCATCCTGAATGAGGTAACTCAGTCAGAAAAGAATGCATGTGGTGTGTACTCACTGATAATTGGATATTATCCCAAAATCTGGAAATGTCCAAGATACAATTCACAGATCATGTGAAGCTCAAGAATAAGGAAGACCAAAGGGTAGATACTTCAGTCCTTCTTAGAAGGGGGAACAAAATACTCAAGGAAGAAATGCAGAGACAATGAGAGGAGCAGAGACTGAAGGAAAGGCCAACCAGAGACTGCCCCACTTGGGGAACCATCCCATATACAGTCACCAAACCCAGACACTATTCTGGATTCAAAGAAGTGTTTGCTAACAGGAGTCTAATATAGCTAGCTGTCTCCTCTGAGGCTCTGCCAGAGTCTGACAAATACAGAGGTGCATGCTTTCAGGCAACCATTGGACTGAGCATGGGTTCCCCAATGGAAGAGTTAGAGAAAGTACTGAAGTAGCTGAAGGGGCTTGCTACCACAGGAAGAACAACGCTCCCACATACTGAACCACAAACCAAAGAGTACACATGGAGGGACCCATGGCTCCAGCCACATATGTAGCAGAGGATGGCCTTGTAGAACATCAGTGGGAGGCAAGGACCTGCGAAGACTCAATGCCCCAATGTAGGGCAATTGTAGGGCAAGGAGGCAGGAGTGAGTAGGAGAGTGGGGGAGCACCCTCAAAAAAGCAGGGAGATGGAAGATGGGGAAGGGATTTCAGGAGGGCAACTGGGAAAGTGGATTACACTTGAAACATAAATAAATAACCTATCCATTAAAAATTATCACTTTGAAATGATGATTTTGAATACACTTTCATTCACAATAACCTCAAATATAATAATAATAATAAAACAAACAAACAAACAAAAGACCCAAAAAAACAAAGAGATCTAGGAGTTAACCTAGAATGGAAGTGAAAGAGCTCTGCAATGAAAACATTAAATCTTGTAAAAGAGACATTGAGGAAGACATAATACATGGAAAATTCACACATGTTCACAGATGAATAGAAATGATATCATGAGAATCACCATTCTACTGAAAGCAGTTCACAGAGCCAGTGTCATTCCAATTAAAATCCAAACCAAGAAACACAAAAACATCCTAAAATTCATATTGCCACAAAAGCAACAATAACAACACCAAAAACAAAATTAATAAGTAAAAGTAAAACTAAAGGAATACTAATAAAATTTATAGCTGATCCAACCATGGAACTGTTCTATAGGAATTATCTTTCTAAATCTTGAGAGTTGTTACAAACTTATAGTAGCAAAAATACCCATTTTACTGGCATGGAACAAAATGTCAATCAGTAAAAATGTAGAAGACTCAGATATAAGAATACGCAATTATAGATGTCTCACATTTTAACAAAAATGCCAAAAATACACACAGGAAACAAGATGGCAGCTTCAATTTGTACATAAAATTACTTCTCTTAACTCGGTAGGACACACAGAATATAAAGATAAACATTGAATAATCAGGTATATTTTGTGACTCACTATTTTGTTTTCCATTATAAGGTTCTGATGTCTCTTAGAAAATGCAAAGAATGATTTATTCTCAACTACCTTCCCTCCTTCCCACACTCTAAATTTTTTATCTTATTTCATATCCATATTTTAACTAAAGATATTCTATTTATATAGAGCCCATTTCTATACCTGAAATAATTTTTTCTGGAAATAAAAGGTATTATAATCTTCATATGCATGTAAATATACAATTATGTTTGTTGAAGGAAATAAATTCAATCCAAACCCATACACTATTCTGTATGCCAAGAAGTGCTTGCTAACAGGAGACTAATATAGCTAGAATCTTGTAGAATTCTCATTAATGTAATATATGTATATGTGTGTACACATACATACATATATACATACAGACATATATACAACATATACATAGATATATTCACCATATATATATACATATATACATACATATGTACATATATATACACATACACACATATATACCATATATATAGACATATGCATATATGCACATGTGTGTATATATGTGTATATATATATATGTAATAAACACACACACACCTTTGTATATATACATTTATACACACATATGTAGAGAGAGTATGTATACCATATATATGCTGATTGTGACATACCCTCTGCACATATCTCTGGCTCTCCTGGAACATGATAAATAGATGTTGCTGGCTTCCAAAACATAGAGATCCATCTTTCTTTGTCTACTGAGTACTTGAATTAAAGTAGTATCCCACCCTTATCTTTGACAATTCTGTGATATTTTTGACAATTAATAGTCTAGCCAATATTGGAATTTCAAATAATTTCTTAGAAACAATTCAACACAGCAGTTAGTTGCCATATTGTTGGGAGAATAACTTTTGGAAATGCCAAAAATACTTTCTGCTGTTGTAATCACTACATCCATGCAGAAGTAAGTCTTACATATATTTACCTCACTAGAAGTTAGTTTTATAATAAATCTTAATCTTGGATGGAATTAAATTAGGCATAAGTCTAACTAATATTTGAAGACTTGAAAAGATTAAAGCTACAGAATCTGATTTAGTATCAAAACTTTTTGATGACTGACATTGACAGTGAGCAAAAGAAGACATCAGAATATGGAGATTTAGGTGTGAGAAAGAAATGAAGGGGAAGTAAGAAGGCAACAAGCACAAACTGAGAGGGGTCAGGGAAGTGACTCTTCTTTGAGCCAAATTTACCTTGTAGAAAAGCCAAACCTACCATGGGAAAAGATATCTACTATTTTCTATCATGGTATAGGTTTGCCATAAATTATATAAGAGGATATTGGCTACAATCAAGCTAATTGTTATTACAAATGGAAAATAATGTCATAATAGATAAGTTTCATTTTTCATAAATTCTCTTTTTATAATCTTTATTTTGTTTCTATGATTGAGATTCAAGTGTCATGAAGTAGGTTATCTACTCGTGATATCCTTCAAAATACTTCTGTTGTTTCCCTTGAGTAAAACAAGGCCCAAGACTAAACTATCACATTTTTAGAGATATATAAAAAATACATAAAAATATTAGGTGACAGAGAAGTAGACAAGAAGGAGAGACTAAAGGCACAGTAGCTTATTAGTTTAAAATGGAAACTAAGACCAAAATTCCTGACTTTTCTTAGAAAATAAATCCTAATAATGCTGTAATGTAAAGCCCACTCCCACTTACTCAGAGTGACATGAAGTTACGATTTTCAATACCTATCTCCAGCAGAAATCTATCAGATTTGTTTAGAGTGCTTTTGAGAACAACTTTGTAATCTCACAAACAGGCTTCTAAATACATTGGACATAGAAATAAGTCCTGTGATTCCGATATGTTTAAGGTTCTGTAAATATTTTAAAAAATACTTCTTTCATACATAATAGAAAAGCAAAGTTAATAATTTCTAATTGTAATATAAGTAGAGGCATAAAGTAATTAATGTTTTTACATGATATAGCTTATTGTTATAAAATTTACTAAAAGCAGAAATATAGGCCAAATTTGTTTGTTTTTTGTGAGATATTTATTATATAGCACTCCTTTCTTTAGTTTTGATGGTAGTTATACTATGAATTTCAAAGTTACCTTTACATTCACCTATCAGCTAACATATTTCTTTAATCTCCATATATTAGTTAATAAATACTTAAAATAATATAGAATAATAAATCACAGTACTTTATATAAACATTAATATAGACTTAATAAGCCATATGACTAAATTATGTACAATTTTACAAAATTATGAAAAATAACCCATTGCTAAAACTAGGAAATATATGGAAATGACAAAAAAATACTCTGTCATGAATGAGAAAATATTGCTTTTGTAATGAGCATGTAAGTATATCCTAAGTGTTTATCAAGTGAAGAATTTATTTGAAAATTAAAGGTCTCAAAAGTCATTATTTTCTATTACCAATATATCTCAACACCTTATTACAGCCAACTCCTTTCCCCATCACAAATGAGCGATGTTGTTTTGAGGTTAATATTAACAAATTGTATGAGGTTCATATAATAAGCCAGAAATTGTTTGTACACTGGATATGCAAGGTAGTAAAATACCACTTAGTTGAGTTTAAAAAAAAAACACTAAATAATTATAAAATTGCCCTGGAGACAATAATAAAGTGATAATTAAAGTGCTCTGTGAGCAAGAGCAACAGAGAACCAGGAGTATGCTTGGGACCATCGAAAGAATCTCATCAGAGAACAGAACAGTTTGGAAATTAAGTTGGAATTGATTAGGTACAGAAAATCACAAATTCTTAATCAAGCCAAGAATTACGAAGCCTGTGGCTATAAGCAGGACTCCAGTGTTCTTTAGATGCAGGCTAGAATTATTTTTCTTTTAAGGAGCTCTTAAATGATAAAGACTAGCACTTTGTAGATTAACTGTATTTACAGCTACTGAAATTATTTATTGTCTAATCTGAGAAACTGAAATAAATGTAAAATAAATGGAGAAAAGAAAGCTTCTATGATTTTTGAAAACAAAATCCCCTTCAGTGAGGTCTCAGGTTACTAGAACTTGATGTATAATACTAGGCTGCACTGGAGCAAAGAGGAACCAAGGCATTCACTATGTCCTGTGCATCTGGAAGATAGAAATAAATGCACAGTGAGAAGCTGAGGTGACGCTTCTTTGGACGGAGTACTGTATAACGCCAGGGCCAAAAAATGGGAATGGATGGGTAGGGGAGTCGGGGGGGGGTGTGGGGGGGACTTTTGGGATAGCATTGGAAATGTAATTGAGGAAAATATGTAATAAAAAAAAGAAAGTTCTGAAAACATCAAGAAATTCTTTGATTATTCAATAGAAGGATCACTATCTGAAGAGAAAATCAAATCAATGCTTGTGAAATGGCTATCAGAATTCCTGGAAACATTTATAATCACAATGTTTGGCATCTTCACAAACCTGGGGTGAGCATCATAGATTTTGTCTATCGAGAATTCAAATTCTCACAATTGCTGAATAGATGGATCTTCAGCACTATTCGGTTAAAATAGAGTGGAAATTTTTTAGAGAAAAAAAAAGTTTAAAGTTTTAAAATGTCATTAAAAGGATTGATTAGATCCTATCACAGAATAGAATACACAAATCCATACATATGGAAGCAGAGTGACACAGAGAGAGAGAGAGAGAGAGACACAGCGACAGAGATAGAGAGACACAGAGACAGAGACAGAGACAGAGGAGACAGAGACAGAGGCAGAGGCAGAGGCAGAGGCAGAGGCAGAGGCAGAGGCAGAGGCAGAGGCAGAGGCAGAGGCAGAGGCAGAGGCAGAGGCAGAGGCAGAGGCAGAGACAAAATTTGATTTAAAGTATGGTGCCCAGTAAAGCAAGAACAAACTTACTGGAAGAGAATGAGAGATACACAAATAGGCAAAATAATAAGAAAAGTAGAAACAATTCCATCAGTCTTTTTCTGTTTTAGCATTGATACATTTAAACACATTTGCATTAACATGCTCATTCTCATTTTTCCTTAGATTTTGTTGTTGTTGTTGTTGTTGTTGTTGTTGTTGTTGTTGTTGTTGTTGTTTTGTTCTTTTGAGACGGGGTTTCTCTGTGTAGCCCTGGGGCTGTCCTGGAACTCACTTTGTAGACCAGGCTGGCCTCGAACTCAGAAATCCGCCTGCCTCTGCCTCCCGAGTTCTGGGATTAAAGGTGTGTGCCACCATGCCCAGCTTATTTCTCAGATTTTTAAAGTTAAGAAAACATTACAACCTGAAACATGAAAGTCACTAGATATACAACATTCAAATTATGTACCTAAGGACTATAAAGAACTATAATGTATAATGCCTGAGATATTTATAAATAAAACATCAAGTAAAGAGAAACTTACGGAGCCCATCCAAAACTATAATATTCACACAAAAATGAATGAATGAATGAATGAATGAATGAATGAATGAATGGGTAAACCTTTTATGAACTATGTAACAACTTCAAGAAGCTTCCTTGAATGACTTGTATACGTCATTAGGGGTCAGTTGAGTAATACTCCCATTTAGCAGGATTACCTGTTCACTTGGTATTGGGTAGTCATTTCGGGGGCTTCTGTCTGGGACAAGACTACTTCCACTGCTCTTGGCATCTCTTATTGCCTATAGTTCTCTGTTTAGGGCTCCATGAGATTCCCTTATATTACCATGTTTATCAGTAGTGTCATTGCTCAGGTCCTGTTTAGTTAATCTTAGTGTTGAGGTATTATGGGTGACACCTTCTGGTCTTCTCTAGAAGATGAAATCTCACATCAGGTTTCCAGGTTATCTAGCTTTTATAATCCTGCCCCACTGTTCAGCAATGTTTACAGAGCCTAAGCTAGAGGAGCTGTTTTGGAGATCTGTTCATAGGAGCTGGGTACCCACAAACAGTTAGTTGTTCTCAATAATTTATATTTTATGGATTTTTCTCTAATGGTCATTATAGCATGAGGAGATTTTCTGTTGCAACTTTAGAACTACACTTATCTATGGGTAGAAGGAATAAATGTTTAGAATTTAATTAGTAGGTATCCGGGTTCAGTAAAGTGGCAGTAACAGATCTTCATATGAAACCTGGGACCCCACGAGCCACAGATAGTTAACTAGATTTTAAATATCAGTCACAATTCTCTTCCTGTTGGTTATCCCTGAAGTCCATATAAACAGCTGCTAGTTATGACCAAGCTGTGAATATATCACTATAAGAGATATATTCGCAAAGTGATCACTGCTAGGGTTCATAAGTGTCAGACCTTGTTGGATTTTATCTTTGTCCTTACCTTTAGCTTTATTTTGATTTGTTGAATTGTTTTACTTGTTGTGGTTGTTTTTTTTTCTTTTGCAGAAAATAAATAAAGAAATTGGGTTGGTTGGAATATAAGCATTGATCTAGTAAGAGTTGGGGTAGGGGGTAAATATAACCAAAATACATTGTATGACAATTTCAAGGGGCTAATAAAGATTAAGAAAAACAAAAAGAACCATATTTTAAATGAATGCAGAAAAATAAAGATAGTTAAAAGATTGCTAAAATTTTTCAAATTTAAGGAAAACAGCAATCAAATTCAAGGAATTTCACTAACTCAAGCTACAATAATGAAAAGAAAAAAATACACAAGCCTACTGTAACCTCATTGATTCAAACCAAATATTTTATTGTGAACAGAATAGAATACAAATTTTGTAAAACTGTAAAAAACACAAATGAAGATATGCTTCTTCTCTAAAATAATGTGGCCTGAATCACAGAACAATAGTTTCAATATACTAAGGAGTAGAATCATGTTGGTGTATGGCTCTGATACCATTAACAATGTCGTCAGGACGTTGAAGGAGGAGAATGGCAAATTGCAGGTCAGACTGAGATATATATATATAAAAAAAAATGTTTGAAACCAGTCATAGCAAAATGGTATTTTTCTGTCTCAAAAAACCTAAACACAAAATCAACAGAAGTCAGTCTTTCAAATATCATATTGAAGGAAGATAAAATATTGTAACTTGTGAGTTTAGGAGCCCACAGCCCTGGCCTGGGACTGAGAACAAAGAAGAACAGCCCCCAGGCATGCCAGGGCCGGACTGTTGTTAAGGCATTCCTAAGAACATCTTGACTGAAAAGATAAAAAGGTATGCAAGGACCAGCAGGGCTATATTATCTAAGCCAACACCATCTGGCAGGAACCTCCCCTCTGTCTATTGCCCCTTGATGCTGGGTAAAGTCATACATCAACTGGTTGCTATGTGAACAAAGATAAGCCCCCAACCCTCAGGAACAAAGTCCTGATGCCCTTTCTGCTAATGTTTGAATAAGCCAATAGTGTGTCGCTATGCTGAATTCTACACCCCTAAGCCCCTTACCCATAAAAACCTCTAGCTTTCAAGCCTCGTGGCTGACATCCATTATCTCCTGTGTGGGATACATGTCGGTCTGGAGCTCTGTAATTAAACGTCCTCATGTAATTACATGAAGTGATGGTCCTTTGTGACTTTTTTTGGGTGCACACCGAATGGGGAATTGGGTGGGGGTTTCCCCACTAGATCTAACAATATCAATCTATTTTATTTTTACCATGCAGAAATGTGAGTGACTTTTGCACACATTCAAAGCCAGATTTATGAACCTGTGGGACAGTCAACCAGAAGAAAAAACTGTAACAAATACAAATCTGTATCTATGTAAAGAGAAAAAAAAAACATTGAAGTCTTTGTGGTTATGTGATTAAGAAAGTTTATTGCTCTTTCATAGTACCTAGATTAGGTTCCTCCTTTTCTAAATAGCAGGTCTCAAAAACCTGAAACTCAAATTCCTAAGAGTCTGATATCCACTTCTTTTCTTATTGAACTGTTAAACACACATTATTAATATCTACTGCTTTCATATTCGGACTCACACACATGTGCATGCACACACACATGCACAAATAATAGTAAATACTTGAAAATAAAAAACAATGGACATCGTAACGATAATCACAATTACTCTATTCTCTTTCACAAAATCTATATGAAAGTATAATATTTTAAAATTCAACAAAGATAAAATGTAGTTTCTTTTAAAATATGCTGAAATATGGTGAATAAAAATATTTAAAATATGAAAGTAAAACAACCAGAGCATATTTATGTAGAGTAATTTAAACTATATAAACTGTATACTATATAAAATATACAGTATGTATACAGTATGTATACTGTATAAAATAACTATCAAAACAACACAATACATATAATTAAGTCAATGAAATAAATAAAATTATATTTAAAATGACCCTAAAGAAGGTAGAAATTAGAAAAGATTAGAAGTATATGGAATTAAAATAATTTTAAAGGACTTCATTATACTTTACTCTCAGATAAAAATTGTTGTACATTTCACTAAGTAAGAATGTAGATGCCCATTAAAGAAACAATGTAGAACCAAAGCATATGTTTAAACAATTAGTAACTTATTATCAATGAAAGGATGAACATTATATATTCAACTCTGTAATTCAAAAATGGTTGTGTTTGCAAAATACTTCAGTCAACATTGACTTCCATGTCCCTTTAGTAAAGATACTTCTCTCAATAGAACTGAAATGGACAGGTATCTATGGGTATAAAGATACGTATTTGATCCTATGCTCATGTTGCAAAAATATAAGTAGGTTCAACTCTAGAGCCTATGTAACCTCCATCTACAGCTTCTTGGTCCAGTTTACAGTGCCAAACATTAATTTTCTTCTATAGATTAGGCTTTAAATGGAATAAGAAATTGATGAGTTACTTCCATTAGCACATTCCTGTTCCAGCTGTACACAGGAGCCTATTTTGCCAATGTACTCATTACTCTAGCTTTCAGGGATCACAGTTGGGGTACACTGGTGATGACTTTTCTGCCTCATCAGCTTGCATATAATCTTCTGGTCCTACAAAAGCTAGATGGCTGGGAGGAAATAATGGTCCTATACTGTACCGAAGATACTATAGCATCCTGCCTTTAGAATCCTTTGAAAAAAAAAGAGAGTTATATAAAGATAATCACGTAGACTGAAACATGGCTGTGAAAGCATTCTTAGAGCCATGGGTGGCAAACTTTATAGTTTGAGCCATTATACAACAAACTGAGAAAGCAATCAGGCCTGAAGTCTTATTTACTTTTCTCTTTATAGTAATGGACCTGCTGTCAGAACAACTTAAGGAAGAAAATTTTAATTTTGACTCATGCTCTCAGAGAGAATAGTCCATCGTGATGAGAAGACATGAGAGTTCTGAGTATGAAAAAGCCGGCCATATTGAAGACACAGAGAGGAAGCAAAGTGGGAGGTTGTAAACCGAGCATCATGAGTGATCACTCTCAGTGAACTTTATGTTCCCATTAGTCTCCATACACCATAGGTTCCATGTTCTCTGAAAACAATATTACAAGCCAGGTTCAAAGTACTCAAAACCCAAGAATGTGTTGGCTATTCCAGGGTCAATGTGTAACAACCGTGTAGGAGTTATATTGGTGCTCTGATGAGACTATTCCTTTCTGTACATGGAACAAAAAGACTCTTGTTGGTAGAAGATTCTATCCTTCAAAATTATTTCATTGATTATGAAGAGTAGCATAAGAGTTTTTTAATGAATGTGAGAATGGTGATATTTTTTCTATTGCTCTACAAAATCTGTTCCTTTTCTTTATAACCCTGTTCTATTTTATTATTTGTTCATGGGAAATTAATATGTAATTTTTGTATTTGATCATTATGTCTAACATTTGAGGATTAATTTACTTCTATAATATTTAGCTCAAATTTTTGCCCATCAATGTCTATATAAAATCATGAAAGATATAAAAGGCTTTTCTTAATAAATTGAACAATATTGTACCGTTCATAAGCCTAGACAAAAAACTCTATTTTAATTTTCTTGATGTGTAGACTATAAAACACTACATGCTCTTAACTGGAAACATATATATCATAGAAAAAATTAAGGAGAATGTAATAAATTGAATTAGTCCTTATTAAAATTATCACTTACCGTCATTATTTTTAAGTGATTTCCATTTTGTAAACTCAGGAGCAGAAGGCAACATTCTAATACATTGTACTGTAAATATCATCTCATTATGTTAACAAATGTAACACTCAGAACTATCTTTCACGCAACCCTTTATTAGTATTCCTTTTGAGATAAATAGCCTGGAATTCTGAGCAGTTATAATATCTGGAGACAAATAAAATATCAGGGAAATAATATGAGGTTAGAATATGAACTCATGTATACAAGATTCCCTCTTTATTCAAGATCAATGTTTGCAAAACATGGTTTCCTGGGTCATTACTAGCTGAGTGATTACAGTGTGTTCCAGGCAGTAAGGGATTGTGCTTTCAAATTAGTTTGAAGAAGAAGCTGAATAGTAAGTTGTATATTTGCATACTAAAGACTCAGCTTCAACTTGAAGTAAAAAAGATATGTTTATACTTGCTTAAATCAGCTTTCTACAAACTTGTTTATAACAGAATTTTTCATTAGACATCATTTTTATAGTGTGGATTATTAGTTTCCTACAGTGAGGAATGAGTAGACCATGAAAAGTGTTGTATTTTAGTGTGCATAACTTGCACTTGCACATCCATGTGTATATCTTTGCATATTTAGTATTTTGACTAACAACATAATTTGGAAGTCAGAGACAAAATTTTTAGAGGTATAATATTTCAATCCTTTGACAAAATCCTTCACGTGCCACTTCTTAAGCTAAAAGCTAAAATGGGGCATTTCAGACCAAAAAAGGAATCATTGCACATAAATGAAGTGAACAGTTAACCTAGACATCCACAAGAAGCCAAGCACGATGGGAAAGAGTGTGTCTCTGGAAATATATGGGATTTCAATGCTACTGAAATAATTACAATTAAGATCTTTGATGGGAATTGAGGACGTAAAGATGATACTTTTGCACAAAGAAGATAACAAATAATGCCTTACTTTAAAAATTAAAGATTCCAGAAGGATAAATAATAACAGAAAGAATGTTCAGAAGAGAAAAAAAGGAAGATTAACAGTGTGAAGACAATGTATAAACAAATAAATGAAAGTCCAGTAAGTGCCAACAGTAAGGTGAGTATACTTTGTGTATTGATCAGCACATGATGAATATAAATCCCTCTATTATCTTTGAACCCTTTAGCAATCAGAAACAAGGACACTAATGCATATCATGCCTTTGAGTGCCTCTATACTTTACATAGCTTGATTAGTATTTTATTAATTCCTTGAGAATTCACAACAGTGAATTTTGATCTTACTCCTACACTACTCTGCACCTCTGTAAAAATTCAAACTCACCTTCGATTAAACCAACTTTGTGTCTTCTTTTTCTTTTCCATAGCCCACTGAGTCCAAATTTGATGCTCAAATATTCTGGTGTGAGGCCATTCAATGGAGAAAGGTCAACTTACTAAGAGTTACATTTTCCCCCAAAACAAAAGCAAACAACAACAACAAAACAAAAACAAAAAAACAAAACAACAACAACAAAAAAACAGAACAAAACAAAACAAAAAACTCTTTTCCTGTGTTCTCTTAAATATTTTAGATTTTTTTTCATCTAGCAGTCAGAATGCATGAGTCATATGTACAACTGCCATGTTGTGACTGAAAAAGAGTTTTACTGTAGTCCTCCATTCCTTCTCGCTCTTACATTTTTTCTGAACTCAGTTTTATGATAATCCATGAGTATTGGAGAAATGAGCATGATAACTTATGGATGAACTTACTTAAATAACTTATTCACACACTTAACCTACTGTGAATTGAGAATATTGATGTGACGTATAAACTTTACCTATTGTGGCTCTCTGTGTTAATAACCATCTACTTCGGCCAGGCGTGGTAGCACATGCCTTTAATCCCAGCACAGAGGCAGAGGCAAGCAGAACTCTGAGTTCAAGGGCAGCCTGGTTTACAGAGTGAGTTCCAGGACAGCCAGGGCTACACAGAGAAACCCAGTCTCATAAAACCAAAAAAGAAAAGAAAAATAACCATCTACTTCAAGAAACTTTTCTCATGAGAACTGAGAGAGGCACTATTTTATAGGTATGATGTTCCCATAATGAATATATTTGGTCCAATATCCACTTCAAGGATGCTTTTCATTTTTATTATTTCTTTGAGAATTATTTATTTTTAACTAATTGTTAAAAAAACAAACGTTGTCCCCCTCACAGTACCTGCCTCTCAGAAAACAGCCACTCCTCCCCCTTTCCCTTCTCTGCTTAGAGGGTAGTCTCCTGCCCCAGGTATCCCCAGATCCTGGTATGTTATGTCTTCCAGGGTAAATATATTCTCTTCCACTGAGGCCAGACAAGGCATTCATGTTGGGAAACAGGTATCAGTGTCAGGCTGCAACTTTATGGAGGAGCCTCTGCTCTAGTTGTTGTGGGACCCACATACATATTGAGATGAGTTTCTGCTACATATATGCCACGGGCTTTGTTCAAGCCCCCGCATGTTCTTTGGTTGGTGACTAAGTCTCTGAGAATTCCCAATGGTCGAGGTTAGTTGACTATATTGGTCTTCCCATGGATCTCAGTCTTCTTCAGGGACTTCAATCCTTTTCTCAACTCCTCCATAAGAGTCTCAACTACTGTCTAACATTTGGCTGTGGGTATGTATATCTGATTCAGTTTTCTGCTGGGTAGAGCCTCTCAGACGACAGTTATGCGGGGCTCCTATCTGCAAGCATGACAGAGTATCATTAAAAATGTCAGGGATTGGTGTTTGCTAATGGGATGGGTCTCAAGTTGGGCTGGTTATTTGATGACCATTCCTTCAATCTTCCTTCATCTTTGTCCTTGCATTTCTTTCTTTTTTTTTGTTAATGAGCAAAGAAGTTTTAATATTTATACATAATGGCATATTACTAAGGTTTAGCAGAAAGCTTTGCATTTTGCAGCATTGATAGAATTGGGGAATGTTATGCTAAGCAAAATAAACCAGGTAGGAAAAGACAAATACATATATTATAACATACACATGGTCTCTAGTACAATTGGGAGCATAGGTGCATAGAGTTGCATTTCTTTTAGAAAGGACAAATTTTGAGTGAGGAGTTTTGTGGGTAGCTTGGTGTCCTTATTCCTAGGAGGTGGTCTCTTCAGGTTCTATGCTCCCACTGTTAGCCATCTTGGCTAGGGTCACTTGCATTGATTCCTGAGAGCTTCCCCCATCTCAGGTATCTGGCACTTCCTGAAGATTCCCCTTTGCTCACCCCTGCAACTGCCAATTATCATTCTGGGTCTCTCTCCTGTCTCTCAGCACACCTCATCCTGACCCTATTCTTCCCTCCCCTCTCCCTCCCACTTCTGTCCCTCTCTCTGCCTCCTAAAACTATTTTATTCCCACTTCTAAGTGTGATTCAAGCATCTTCACTGGGGATTTCTTTCTTGTTTAACTGCTTTGTGTCTGTAGGGTATATCCTTGGTATTCTGTACTTTATGGATAATATGCACTTATCAGTGAGTATATGCCATCCATGTCCTTTTGGGTCTGCTTAACCTCACTCAGGATATTCTCTATTTCCATCCATTTTCCTGCAAAATTCATTTCAATCATAATCCTCTACTCACTCCAAATCAATTCCCCATTCTCTACTTATTCAAATGTCTTCATATTTTTCCATACCAAGTAAAGTTTGTTTTGTACATATAACAAACAATGCAGGTCTTTCACTGGAAGGAGGTCTACCTCAGGGGCCTTCCTTGAAGAATACTGATTATTACTTTCCAATTAACCATTGAAAGCAAATATCCATTTAGTTAGGAGTGGAATTTCATTTATATCTTCCCTCTCTTGCACGAAATGTACCTGGCTTGTGCTTGTGGATATCTTTTATATGTAATATCCACTATTGTGAACTCATAAGTGAAAACTGCATTAATGTATTCTTGTAGTCGTCCACTTCTTATTTTCTTATAATCTTCTTTGTCACTTCTTTTACTTTGAACTCTGATTTTAGCAAGGAGAATGTATTATAATATACATATTCTGTTTAAGGTTGATCTTGTACAGCTCTAATTCTCTGCACCTGAACAATGTGGGTCTCTGGATTAATCACCATTTATTTATAAGAGTTCATTAGATGAAGGTTTACAAATACTAATCTATGATAAGTTATTAGGAATTAGTTTATTTATAATGTTAAGTTATAATGTTAAGTGTATTTACAATGTTAATTTACAATGTTACAATATAATGTTAAGTGTATTATGATCATGTCTAGAGGCTGCTTTTTTTACTAGCCACAAGTTCTTGGGCTAATAAAGTTGCTAGGTTTGGGTTTCCAATTATGGAATAGTACCTAAAGCCAATTAGAATATGGTTGGTTATTTCCACATGCTACAGTTCTTTGTTTTAAATGTTTATCAGCCTTAGGGAATTTAGCAGAATCCTTGGTCTCTTTTATGTATAAGATCCTATCATCTGCAAATAACATTAATCCAACTTCTTTCTTTCCTAATAATATACCATTTTATCATCTGTTCTTTCTAATCCTAGATAACTTTCCAGTATTTCATTAAGCAGGAGGCAGTGGTGTTAATAACATTGCCCTCCTCCTGATTTTAGTGGAAAATCTTTGCAATTTTCTTCACTTAAGAAGATAGTGCTTGTGGACCTATTTTAAATGAAAATATTTTTCATATACTGTGTTTTCCCTCTCTCAATTTCTTGCATATCTTCCACACCTCTCCACCCTTTCAACTCCATATCTTTATCTACTAAGAAACCAAACAGGCATTTTAAAAGGTGAACATAAATAAATAAAACAACAAAAATACAACTAAAAAATGTAGGAGAAATATACAAAAGTTCACAAATGCATTCACATGCACACACACACATATACACACACACAACATATATAATCACATACCACATAAAAACACAAATCAGAAAGTATATTATGCAACCAAAGTCTGGTTAATTTTTAAAGAATGACCATGCAAATCAATTTCAAACAAAAATTATAAAAATACTACTGAGTTAACTTAGTATCGTTTTTCTACTACTGAGTGGGTATTGGGTATGGTGCCTACTTTTAATTGTCTTAGTTTCTTGGCCAACCAAGAAGTGTCAAGCGTGAGTCCGTCCTCATGCAGTGCTCTTTAAATTTAATCAAACAGTATTCTGTTATTGTTGAAATGATTATGCCCCTCTTGCACCAGTGTATCATGCAGGCAGATTGGTGTTATAGAGAGAGGTTTTTGTAGCTGGTTGGTGTTTGTGAAAAGCAACCAACACCTATGGCAGTAGCTTTAGTTTCTTGGTTTACATGGAGCCTATTTGGTCAACAACTCAATTAGATGTAGTCTTTTTATTGAATTATATCATTGATATCTGAATTATGAACTCTAGATTACATTGACATGTGACTTATGTATTTCTAGATTATCTTGAGGTATTATCATAAAGGCATGTTTGATAGTCAGATGCCGATATGTAACTCAGAAGATGATAATATTGATTCTATTCTTGAGTCTTTCATGGGGCTGATTATGTATTTTGATTTACATGTTTTGGTTCATCATTGATCTCTGGGAAAAATAAAAATCATCATGGTAACTAGTGTATGATATGTTTAAAAAATTTTTTTCAAAGTACTCTATTGAGAAGTTTATTTTTCATCTATGTTCATCACAGATAATTGGCCTATGATTTCTCACCATAATTGGCTTTTTGAATTATGTTTGGGACCAGAGTTATAAAATGAATTTCTACCTGTTCCTCATGTCCAATTTGTGAAATACTTAGTGTTAGTTATTCTTTGAAGGTTTGGTAGAATTTCATGCTCAATCTATAAAACCATGTTATTTTTTTTCAGTTTTTCATTTTTTGGTTGGAAATATTTAATAACTGTCCTACCACAATAGAAAGGAACAACACTGTGGCTGGAGCGATGGCTTGATGGTTAAGATCACTGACTGCTCTTCCAGAGGTTCTGAGTTCAATTCCCACCAACCTCATATGTGTCTCACAACCATCTGTAATGGGACTTGAGCCCTTCTTCTGGTGTGTCTGATGGCAGCTACAGTATACTCATATAAATAAATCTTTAACAACACAAAAAGAAAGAAAAAAGAAATGAACAACATCAACTAAAATAAAGCAAAGAATATCTGAATATGCTTTCACTTTTTTTCTGAACAATTAAATATCCTGAGGAATTTGAGCAGTTACAGGCTTTACAATAATTGAATGGTTTCTACATAGAGCACCAAACATTTTAGGTTAGAAATAAGTTTGACTTTATACAACCCTCTAGCATAATGCCATGCAAAATTTGCTAGACAAGGCCATGGAAATCCACAGAGCCATTCTGGGCTTCATAATGATGTAACACTTAATGAATTATAGTCCTACTTAACAAAATTTCAACAAGGAATTCCTTTGCATATATTGTCATTTTCTTATAAGAATTGTTTTGGGCATATCTTCCATAAAATTGTTAAACCTAAAATTTCTTTCTGAGTCAATCATGCAGTATTAAAATACTCAAAAATCAGTAAAATGAGTTATCACTACATTTAAAATATTTACTTCATCCTAACTTTGTTATGCTATATGTCTAGAAATTTATCCAATTTTTAAAAGTCTCTTTTCCAGTGGAATGTAAATATATAAAATATTATCTATATTAACTAACATAATCAAGACATTCTTAATGTGTTTCTTTAGAGTGCATGTTTTTTTAAGGATTCATTAATTTGAAATTCAGAGAATATATATATATATATATATACACACATACACACACACATCTGCATATATCTATACTATCTATCTACACATACACACATATATATGCCTATATATATAATCTATTGTCTTCAGCAGTTTGGTCAAGAAACCTGAAGTATGTTCCATGTATTGACCTTAGCGTCCTTTTTTTTTTCCTTTATCTCTCTTTGTCATTGTTTGTTTGCTTGCTTGTTTTTATTAGATATTTTCTTTATATTTCAAATGTTATCCCCTTTCCTGGTTTCCCCTCCAAAAACCCCCTATTCCCTCCCCCTGCTTACCAACCCATCCACTCCTGCTTCCCTACCCTGGCATTCCCCTATACTGGGCCATAGAACTTTCCCAGTACCAAGGGCCTCCCCTCCCACTGATGACCAACTAGACTATCTTCTGCTATGTATGTAGCTAGAGCCACAGGTTCTACCATGTGTTTTCTTTGAATGTTGGTTTAGTCCCAGGAAGCTCTGGGGGTACTGGTTAGTTCATATTGTTGTCCCTGCTATTGGGATACAAATGCCTTCAGCTCCTTGAGTACTCCTCTAGGTCCTCCGTTGGGATCCCTGTGTTCCCTCCAATGGATTGCTGTGAGCATCCACTTCTGTATTTGTCAGGCACTGGCAGAGCCTCTAAGGAGATAGCTATATCAGGGTCCTGTCAACAAGGTCTTTTTGAAGTCCTCAATAGTGTCTGAGTTTGGTGGTTGTATATGTGATGGATATGAACCTTGGAGGGAACAAAGTGAATCCCAAAGGGCTAGCAGATTATTTTAATCAAATAAGCAAAACAAGAATTCTCCTCTAAGTAGCGGTGACACATTTATTTATATCAATACCCAAATGAAGTTTTTAAAATGAGGGCACTAATTCTTTCATATATTTTACTATTATATACTGTACATTATATAATGCAATATTAAATAATATTAAATAATATTAAGCAGTGAGTATTAAATACTCAATTTCACACTAAACATATTAAATACAATTATTTAATATTTACATTGACGTTAATTTCAAAGAGCTCTTAATTTTTATATTTTAGTATCCTTATTTTTAAAATATATATATTGTTAATTCTATGTCTTTTGAGGGTTTTGCTATAAGTATAAGAGAATTATCAATTTTTTCACTCTAGTGATTTATTAGAGAGAGAGAGAGAGGGAGAGGGAGAGAGAGAGTGAGAAATAAACTTGTAGAGGCCTCTTACCTGGAGCCACAGGAGGACTTTGGGTATCAATCTCTAATTGCTTTCTATCTTACTACCTAGAAACAGGTCTCTCACTTCAGTTGGAGCTCACCAAGTTTTGTCTAGTATGGTGGCTATCTAATGACAAAAATTAATCTTCTTGTTTATCTCCCCAGTCCTCCTAATGCATGAGGACTACAGATGCTTATGGTTCTGCCATCCATTTTAGGCGATTATTAGAAATTTGATGTCAGCCCCATCTGATTGCAGTGCAAACACTCTTACCCACTGAGTCATTTTCTAACACCTTTATTACCTTAATAGATTTAAGCACTTTTATCTCATATAGCTGACAAGTTTAGGATTTATATTATCCACCTAGCTATTCTTTATAGGAAAACAGGTATTCCTATTGCTTCATTTGAAAACTGTCCAGATTATGTATTTTAGGGAGCAGGTTAATAGTTTTACTGCACAATAAAATATGTTACTTTTTATATAAATTACATTTGTATATTTTGAGTTTCTGAATTTCTTTGTCTAATTATAACTTTAAAACAAAATTTACATGTCAAATATCACACAACCTGTGGCTTTTTTTTCTCTCTATCTAATCCTAGTTTGTTTTTAAATTTGAAAACTTATATCGTCACGAGTCTCATAATTATCAGCATAATCAGGACACTATTAATGTGTTTCTTTAAAATACTAATCAATTTGGTACACACAGGCCATATTCCTGTAACACAGTTAGAACACTTATTTTAATTATTCTTTTCTCTTACTTCCGGAACACTTGACGCTGTTTCACTGTTTTCTCATCCTTAGGAACCATCTCCAGATAATCTGTTAATTTAATTTATGTATCAATATTATTGAGATTCTTTAAAAAAATCTTCCTTAAAGGAACGGTATTGAAAATTATGTACATTTTAGGATCAAATATATTTCTGATATTTCGGGACATTTTTTCAGTTTTCTCACTTTCTTGTTTAGTGTAACAAGATTCCATAAAAAGCATAAGCTGGCAAAGTGTTGATTATATCAAGTTAGGAGAAATAGGTAACACCTTGGGAGACAGCGTCATCTTATGAGTCAAAATAAAACCGTTAACAAGTGCATATAAACAAGCTATATGCAATGAAACTTGCTAATGGATAAATAAAAAAAAACTAAACTAAATATTGATAATTAATTATTTGTGTCTTCACAGTGGAAACCAACCACAAATTGCTACTCATGTAACAGGGCTGCTTTTAATGTGTACCTAGGCTTTTTGTTTATTTTCAATGCATTTACAGTAAAGAATAAAGGTATTAATTTTGAATTCATGTTAATAGCAATGACTAACTCCCCCCCCCCACACACACACCAAAGAAAAGTCCAGGTAGCTATCATGTTGGTACCAAAAGTAGATTCTTCAGCATATAAAATGTCCTGAAGTCATTCAGTAAAATATTGTTTTTCTCTATGTTAATAAATGGAAGTTGAAAACCTTTCTTTCCATAGTTATAATCTTCATGGATAAGATAAGGGAATTGAAATAGTACAGTTAAGGGTGTAACCTGACAATTTGGTGCATAATCGATGTTTGCAGTTAAGTAATTGCACATGGTAAACTTACTTCTTCACAATCAAAATGTAGTTTGATAAAGCAGAATGAAGGAAGTAAACAACAAAAGATAAGTAAGATGGAGTGTTGGGATGAGTATTTTATATTTTTCTTTAAATCTGAAAAACATTAATTAGATTAGAAACATTAATCAAGGCAACAATTCTAATGAAAAAGTACATTTGATATCATTTATCAATTATCAATATATCATTTATCAATTATGATAAAGTAAATTGGCTAATTATAAAGAAATACAGTAGAGGACTAGCACAGGAACTAAGAAACGACAGTAGAGCCACACTATAACTCAGATGAGAATGGATTTCAAAGGTAAAATCTCACCGTCTTCCTGATGGTGCAGTCAATAGCTGTGAACAGTTCTTGGATTTCTCTCCCATTATCACTCTTGTCATTGGCAGAATTTTGAAAATGTGTTATAAACTATTTTAGAGTTTTTTTTTTTCTCAGCTGCAATTTATACGAAGGCTTTCAAAGAGATGCTATTATCTAACTTTAAAGTAGTAAATACCTAATTGGAATGGAGTTAAGGAACTGGTGTGATGTTTCTCTCATTCTCAGCAGTAACTCTTACTCGATATTTACCTATTTATTTATTTATTTATTTATTTATTTATTTATTCATTCATTCATTTATTCACTTTCATTCTGATTGCAGCCCCCCTCCTTCCAGTTGCCCCTCTTATAGCTTCCCCCATACCTCCTGTCCATCTCCTCTGAGAAGGGGGAGGTCCATGTCTGATACCATCCTATCATGCAGCTCAAGTGACTGAAGGACGAGACACAAGCACTCCTACTAAGGCTAGTGAAGGCTGCCCAGATAGGGAAATACATTCACTGTCAGGTACAGCCCCTGCTCCAGTTGCTGGGGGACCTGCATGAAGCCCAAGCTCTGTATCTGTTACATATGTGCAGGGAGCCTAGGTTCAGTGGGTTATGCTCTTTGGTTGGCGATTCATCCCCTGTGAGCTCCCAAGGATTTACATTAGTTGACCCTGTTGGTCTTCTTGTGGAGTCCCTATCCACTTTGGGTCCCTCAATCCTTCTCAGCAACTCTTCCTCAGAACTTCTGAGCTCCTCCACAAAACCTTAGCTCCATCTAATGTTTGGCTGCTGCTCATTGCATCTGCTTCAGTCATCTGTTGGGAGAAGCCTCTCAGAGGACAGTTAGACTAGACTTCTGTATAAAAGCATAACAGAATATCGTACATCGTCTAGGAGTCTCTGTTCAAGTCACCCTCATAGACTCCCTGGAGTCTCTCTCATCCCAGATCTCTGGCAAGTCCTAGTTACTGGAAACTCTTTCTGAAATTTGAGGGCCTCTTGGAATTTCTCCCATCACCTCCCAGGAAGTCATATTATTTGGATTCATGGATTTAGCTTCTGACATTCCTAGGAGGTGGAACCACACAGGAAATCCGTTTCTCTAGCTCTTATAATTGGTTACTAATGCCAAATGGTCAGAGATGCAAATATACATAACAAGTAGCATTGTACAGATTGAGAATGTTATATTTAGGGATGGATATATATCACAAGTAATGAAAATGGAGCCCATGAATTTATAAATGAGCAAAGAGTATTTCAAGAGAGGAAATGAAATGGTATGTTTTTAAATATAAGATAATATAAGAAACTAAAGAAAAACGAATGTTCAAAACCAAATTGTTAGTACATGTGAGATGCACAATATGGGGTTTCTCTTTCCATTTATGATAAGGGATAGATGATGCTATGTAGAAATATATCTGTGTTAAGAAGTCTAGGCCATTAAAGGCTGAAACAAAGTATTCTTGGAACACACATCTATTTTCAATCTAAACAATCCTTCATATTGGTAAATGTGTTCAGAGAAAATAAAGTTTGCTTCATTCATTTTGGGAACATTTACTACCACTGTATGATTGACACAGAGAGAAATGTTATGTTTAATAATTTTATACCAGACATGCATGCCCAAGGCAATTCACATGAGACAATTAAGGACAATACTTGCCAAGGAATTCCTTATTGAAATTTTGTTAAATAGGACTATAATTCATTAAGTGTTATATCATTACAAAACCCAGAATGCCTCTGGGAACTTCCATGGCCTTGCCTAGTAAATTTTGCATGATACTATGCTCTGGAGTTTCATAAAATTTAACTTATTTCTGTCCTAACATGTTTGGTATTTTATGTAGAAACAATATAAAAATAAGTCTGTAAGTGCTACAAATTCCTCAGGCTTTTTAACATTTCAGAGAAAAATTAAAGCAAATTCTTAGCTTGGTTTTCTTTTTCTTTTTCTTTTTTTCTTCTTCTTCTTTTTTTTTACAAAGCCTTATCTGTTAATAAAACTAATATGTTTGCAGTAGAAATTTGGGAAAATAAAACGCAACCCCATTATTTTAATTATATTTTCTCATATATCTTATCATGCAATTATGCAATTGTATTTTCATAGTTGACATCTCACTTAATGTAGCAAATATGAATTTGATATTTATATTAACTCAAGTATGAAATAATAATAACTTTAGATTTTGTAATAGACTTTTAGTTCTAACATTAGATTCTATTTTGCCTTATTAGAGTGGATATAAATATTTTTGGTTCAGACTTCTTTTGGGTAAGAAAAGTTAACTTCAGGTATGTTCTTGGTAGAACAGCATTTAGTCTACTTCTTTGATATTTCTTAGTGCTTTTCTTTACTGTGTTGTCCTGGATGTAAGTTATTTATTTAGAAAACAAAAGTTGCTTTTCCGGTCTCCCCTCACAGAATTCTCACCTCCATCTCTTTCTTCTTGACCTCTGAGAGTATCCTTAAGTATCCCCTAACATTGGGCATCTATTCTCTACAGGCAGGATTAGACACATCCACTTCCACTGAGGCCAGGCAATGCAACCCTCAGCTTCATCTGTGCTGGGGGCCTCAGGCCAGCCTGTGTATGATCATTTGTTGGTTGCTTAGTCTCTGGTCACTAAACTGAACCCCTGAGTGGTTCCTGACCTCTTCTGATAATTAATCAAAATGTCAGGTGTTCGCACGCAGGTCTTATTTGATACCAAACATATTTGTTAATTTTTAGTATGTATAAATTATAGGCATGCCATTTTAAATGGAAAATGAACATATTGCTTCTCATATCCAACTGAAGATAAAGGCCTCAAGAAGATACATAGTGGTATGCAAAGAGGTAACATGAATGTTACTTATAAATGATGATCACTTGGAATTTCAGATGAAGTATATTTTACATAGTTAATATCCTTAACATTTTCCCCTAGTTCTGCCTCACTGAGTAGCCAGGTTTTCTGCTGTAATACCAAAGTGAGAAGTTGTCCTTTAGAGGAGAATAGACATTTTCCTGTGAAATCACATTGACCATTATAGTTAATATTCTCTGTGGTTTGAATAAGATTAACCCATTAGGCTCATATATATGATGGCTTAGTCATCGGGGAGTGGAATTTCCCATTGAAAGAAGGATATTTAACCCTTATTGGAGTAGATACTCATTCTGGTCATAGATTGGTCTTTCTTGAATGTAATGTTTCTGTCAAAACTATGACCTGTGGATTTGTAAAATGTCTTATCCACTGTCATGGTATTTCCACAAAGTATTGCTTCTCTCACAAGAAATTACCTCACAGCCAGCGAAGTGACACGGCAAGCCCACAATCAACAAATCCATTGATATTAACATGTTTGCCCCCGTCCTTCAGTAGCTGTCTAATAGAAAGATGGAATGGCTTTTGAAGACACAATTACAGTGCCAATTAGGGTGAAGAAGACATGAAGACCTGGAGGAGATATGTCCACAAAGAAGACTATATTTTGAATAAGTATCCAATATGGGATATAGTTACCCCATTATCAAGGATAAATGGGGACCCAAGGGGACTCAGGAATCAAGGGGTGAAAAAAGGAATAGTTCTACACACTATGACCTCTAGTGACACACTAAGGAACAATATTTTTCCTGTTCCGGTGATCTTAAACTCTGTTAGCATAGGTAATTTGGTTGCAGAGATAAAAGTATTTTGTCAGGAGACAACAAAAAGATTTCCATTGACTAGAATGATAACACTCTTATTAGCCATTTTGGGCTTCTGATACACTTAAACCAACAGGCTAAAAAAAAAAAAAAAAAAAAAAACCTAGTGTTCGGAGAGGTGATAGACCTAAATTACCATGGGAAATTGGATTGCTTCCCCACAATGGAGCTAAGAAAGTTTATTTCTAAAATGTAACCAATTCTATAAGAGTCTTCTTGCTACTGTATTCTGTGATAAAGACAATCAGAAACTATAACAACCTAATGAGAAAGAACACAGATCCCTCAGGATTGAAGATGTGAATTATATCTCCAAGAAAATATCCATGACTGGCTGAAGTAATTCCTGAGATAGAAGAAATATAGATTAGGTAGTATAGGAAGATAGTTATAAATACTAGGTAAGGCCACATGACCTGGTACAGAATTAAGTATTATAATTCTCTTGAATGTTTCTGTCATATTTTGTTAAGAATCTTTTCATATAGATAATTGTGTTTTCATTTCTCAGTTTCTATATCATGTACTATAAAATCAATTAAAACTAATATTAGGGACACAATGAGAAGACCAAACCTACGGATAATAGGAGTGGATGAGAATGAAGATTTTCAACTCAAAGGACCAGCAAACATCTTCAACAAAATTATTGAAGAAAACTTCCCAAATCTAAAGAAAGAGATGCCCATGAACATACAAGAAGCCTACAGAACTCCAAATAGACTGGACCAGAAAAGAAATTCCTCCCGACACATAATAATCAGAACACCAAATGCACTAAATAAAGATAGAATACTAAAAGCAGTAAGGGAAAAAGGTCAAGTAACATATAAAGGCAAGCCTATCAGAATTACACCAGATTTTTCACCAGAGACTATGAAAGCCAGAAGAGCCTGGTCAGATGTTATACAGACACTAAGAGAACATAAATGCCAGCCCAGGCTACTATACCCAGCCAAACTCTCAATTACCATAGATGGAGAAACCAAAGTATTCCACGACAAAACTAAATTCACCCATTATCTCTCCACGAATCCAGCCCTTCAAAGGATAATAACAGAAAAAAAACAATACAAGGACGGGAACCACGCCCTAGAAAAAACAAGAAGATAATCCATCAACAAACCTAAAAGAAGACAACCACAAGAACAGAATGCCAACTTTAACAACAAAAATAACAGGAAGCAACAATTACCTTTCCTTAATATCTCTTAATATCAATGGACTCAATTCCCCAATAAAAAGACATAGACTAACAGACTGGCTACACAAACAGGACCCAACATTCTGCTGCTTACAGGAAACCCATCTCAGGGAAAAAGACAGACACTACCTCAGAGTGAAAGGCTGGAAAACAATTTTCCAAGCAAATGGTCTGAAGAAACAGGCTGGAGTAGCCATTCTAATATCGGATAAAATCGACTTCCAACCCAAAGTTATCAAAAAAGACAAGGAGGGACACTTCATACTCATCAAAGGTAAAATCCTCCAAGAGGAACTCTCAATTCTGAATATCTACGCTCCAAATGCAAGGGCAGCCACATTCATTAAAGACACTTTAGTAAAGCTCAAAGCACACATTGCACCTCACACAATAATAGTGGGAGACCTCAACACACCACTTTCATCAATGGACAGATCGTGGAAACAGAAACTAAACAGGGACACAGTGAAACTAACAGAAGTTATGAAACAAATGGACCTGACTGATATCTACAGAATATTTAATCCTAAAACAAAAGGATATACCTTCTTCTCAGCACCTCACGGGACCTGCTCCAAAATTGACCATATAATTGGTCACAAAATAAGCCTCAACAGATACAAAAATATTGAAATTGTCCCATGTATCCTATCAGACCACCATGGCCTAAGACTGATCTTCAATAACAACATTAAGAATGGAAAGCCAACATTCACGTGGAAACTGAACAACACTCTTCTCAATGATACCTTGGTCAAGGAAGGAATAAAGAAAGAAATTAAAGACTTTTTAGAGTTTAATGAAAATGAAGCCACAACGTACCCAAACCTTTGGGACACAATGAAAGCATTTCTAAGAGGGAAACTCATAGCTCTGAGTACCTCCAAGAAGAAACGGGAGAGAGCACATACTAGCAGCTTGACAACACATCTAAAAGCTCTAGAAAAAAAGGAAGCAAATTCACCCAAGAGGAGTAGACGGCAGGAAATAATCAAACTCAGGGGTGAAATTAACCAAGTGGAAACAAGAAGAACTATTCAAAGAATTAACCAAACGAGGAGTTGGTTCTTTGAGAAAATCAACAAGATAGATAAACCCTTAGCTAGACTCACTAGAGGGCAAAGGGACAAAATCCTAATCAACAAAATCAGAAATGAAAAGGGAGACATAACAACAGATCCTGAAGAAATCCAAAACACCATCAGATCCTTCTACAAAAGCTTATACTCAACAAAACTGGAAAACCTGGATGAAATGGACAAATTTCTGGACAGATACCAGGTACCAAAGTTGAATCAGGATCAAGTTGACCTTCTAAACAGTCCCATATCCCCTAAAGAAATAGAAGCAGTTATTAATAGTCTCCCAACCAAAAAAAGCCCAGGACCAGATGGGTTTAGTGCAGAGTTCTATCAGACCTTCAAAGAAGATCTAATTCCAGTTCTGCACAAACTATTTCACAAGATAGAAGTAGAAGGTACTCTACCCAACTCATTTTATGAAGCCACTATTACTCTGATACCTAAACCACAGAAAGATCCAACAAAGATAGAGAACTTCAGACCAATTTCTCTTATGAATATCGATGCAAAAATCCTTAATAAAATTCTCGCTAACCGAATCCAAGAACACATTAAAGAAATCATCCATCCTGACCAAGTAGGTTTTATTCCAGGGATGCAGGGATGGTTTAATATACGAAAATCCATCAATGTAATCCATTATATAAACAAACTCAAAGACAAAAACCACATGATCATCTCGTTAGATGCAGAAAAAGCATTTGACAAGATCCAACACCCATTCATGATAAAAGTTTTGGAAAGATCAGGAATTCAAGGCCCATACCTAAACATAATAAAAGCAATCTACAGCAAACCAGTAGCCAACATCAAAGTAAATGGAGAGAAGCTGGAAGCAATCCCACTAAAATCAGGGACTAGACAAGGCTGCCCACTTTCTCCCTACCTTTTCAACATAGTACTTGAAGTATTAGCCAGAGCAATTCGACAACAAAAGGAGATCAAGGGGATACAAATTGGAAAAGAGGAAGTCAAAATATCACTTTTTGCAGATGATATGATAGTATATATAAGTGACCCTAAAAATTCCACCAGAGAACTCCTAAACCTGATAAACAGCTTTGGTGAAGTAGCTGGATATAAAATTAACTCAAACAAGTCAATGGCCTTTCTCTACACAAAGAATAAACAGGCTGAGAAAGAAATTAGGGAAACAACACCCTTCTCAATAGTCACAAATAATATAAAATATCTCGGCGTGACTCTAACTAAGGAAGTAAAAGATCTGTATGATAAAAACTTCAAGTCTCTGAAGAAAGAAATTAAAGAAGATCTCAGAAGATGGAAAGATCTCCCATGCTCATGGATTGGCAGGATCAACATTGTAAAAATGGCTATCTTGCCAAAAGCAATCTACAGATTCAATGCAATCCCCATCAAAATTCCAACTCAATTCTTCAACGAATTAGAAGGAGCAATTTGCAAATTCATCTGGAATAACAAAAAACCTAGGATAGCAAAAACTCTTCTCAAGGATAAAAGAACCTCTGGTGGAATCACCATGCCTGACCTAAAGCTTTACTACAGGGCAATTGTGATAAAAACTGCATGGTACTGGTATAGAGACAGACAAGTAGACCAATGGAATAGAATTGAAGACCCAGAAATGAACCCACACACCTATGGTCACTTGATCTTCGACAAGGGAGCTAAAACCATCCAGTGGAAGAAAGACAGCATTTTCAACAATTGGTGCTGGCACAACTGGTTGTTATCATGTAGAAGAATGCGAATCGATCCATACTTATCTCCTTGTACTAAGGTCAAATCTAAGTGGATCAAGGAACTTCACATAAAACCAGAGACACTGAAACTTATAGAGGAGAAAGTGGGGAAAAGCCTTGAAGATATGGGTACAGGGGAAAGATTCCTGAACAGAACAGCAATGGCTTGCTCTGTAAGATCGAGAATTGACAAATGGGACCTAATGAAACTCCAAAGTTTCTGCAAGGCAAAAGACACCGTCAATAGGACAAAAAGACCACCAACAGATTGGGAAAGGATCTTTACCTATCCTAAATCAGATAGGGGACTAATATCCAACATATATAAAGAACTCAAGAAGGTGGACTTCAGAAAATCAAATCACCCCATTAAAAAATGGGGCTCAGAACTGAACAAAGAATTCTCACCTGAGGAATACCGAATGGCAGAGAAGCACCTGAAAAAATGCTCAACATCCTTAATCATCAGGGAAATGCAAATCAAAACAACCCTGAGATTCCACCTCACACCAGTCAGAATGGCTAAGATCAAAAATTCAGGTGACAGCAGATGCTGGCGTGGATGTGGAGAAAGAGGAACACTCCTCCATTGTTGGTGGGATTGCAGGCTTGTACAACCACTCTGGAGATCAGTCTGGCGGTTCCTCAGAAAACTGGATATAGTACTACCGGAGGATCCAGCAATACCTCTCCTGGGCATATATCCAGAAGATGCCCCAACTGGTAAGAAGGACACATGCTCCACTATGTTCATAGCAGCCTTATTTATAATAGCCAGAAGCTGGAAGGAACCCAGATGCCCCTCAACAGAGGAATGGATACAGAAGATGTGGTACATCTACACAATGGAGTACTACTCAGCTATTAAAAAGAATGAATTTATGAAATTCCTGGCCAAATGGATGGACCTGGAGGGCATCATCCTGAGTGAGGTAACACATTCACAAAGGAACTCACACAATATGTACTCACTGATAAGTGGATATTAGCCCAAAACCTAAGATACCCAAGATATAAGATACAATTTCCTAAACACATGAAACTCAAGAAAAATGAAGACTGAAGTGTGAACACTATGCCCCTCCTTAGAAGTGGGAGCAAAACACCCTTGGAAGGAGTTACAGAGACAAAGTTTGGAGTTGAGATAAAAGGATGGACCATGTAGACACTACCATATCCGGGGATCCATCCCATAATCAGCTTCCAAATGCTGACACCATTGCATACACTAGCAAGATTATGCTGAAAGGACCCTGATATAGCTGTCTCTTGTCAGAGTATGCCTGGGCCTAGCAAACATAGAAGTGGATGCTCACAGTCGGCTATTGGATGGATCACATGGCCCCCAATGAAGGAGCTAGAGAAAGTACCAAAGAAGCTAAAGGGATCTGCAACCCTATAGGTGGAACAACATTATGAACTAACCAGTACCCCGGAGCTCTTGACTCTAGCTGCATATGCATCAAAAGATGGCCTAGTCGGCCATCACTGGAAAGAGAGGCCCATTGGACACGCAAACTTTATATGCCCCAGTACAGGGGAACGCCAGGGCCATAAAAGGGGAGTGGGTGGGTAGGGGAGAAGGGGTGGGTGGCTATGGGGGACTTTTGGTATAGCATTGCAAATGTAAATGAGCGAAATACCTAATAAAAAATGGAAAAAAAAAAAAAAAGAAAAAAAAAAAAAAAAAGATGGCCTAGTCGGCCATCACTGGAAAGAGAGGCCCATTGGACTTGCAAACTTTATATGCCCCAGTACAGGGGAACGCCAGGGCCAAAAAAAATGGGAGTGGGTGGGTAGGGGAGTGGGGGGGGAGGGTATGGGGGACTTTTGGGATAGCATTGGAAATGTAATTGAGGAAAATACGTAATAAATAAATAAATAAATGAATAAAAAAAAAAAAAAAAAAAAAAAAAAAACAAAACAAAACAAGAAAAAAAAAAAAAAAAAAAAACTAATATTAGTTGTTTATATATAAGTTCTGAGATACTAAAAGAATGTCCTCCAATGGACATTATTTTATATTCTAAAATTTATAATGAATTTGCAGTTGTGTATGGGATAGTTATATAATTCTGGGAATAATTATGAGATATTTATTGTTTTCATTTAATATTAAATATGGCACGAAAATTATTGAGTCTCAAGTTCCCAAGGATAGAGTTGTAATGGCTATTCTAGGTTATGAGCTAGAATATACCTGGAATTATCTAAAATCCATATATATATATATATATATATATATATATATATATAGAGAGAGAGAGAGAGAGAGAGAGAGAGATGATATACAACATATATATGTAGATAGATAGATAGATAGATTGATAGATAGATAGAGATATGTGTATGTATGGTTGTATTTATATTCCTTTAGAGATCTCTGTTTAATGTCTCCTTTGCAAATTTCATGTTTTTTATTCTTCTCACATTATAATGATTCTTTTCTTTTAGCACTGAAAAGTATCAACATTAAGTGAGAAATGTGCAGCCTTAAAACCATTATTCTGGAATACATAAAACTTGCATTTGTGTCTCTCTATATTTGAACTATATGCTGTCTGGAAAAACATACTTGCAATAAAATCTTCCAATGTTGAAAACATTTTTGCCTCTAATTTATATATAAATAGTGCTACCTATTGAGTCATTGAATGCATTTAATTAAATGCAGGAATACTTTTAATGGTAATAATATTAATGGTATTATAATACAATAAATGTGGTAGAAACAAATAATAATATGTTCAATAAATTTCAATAAGTATTTAAAATTTAAAATTTCATGTAACTGTTTACCCAGTGGACAATATATTATAAAGTATCTCTCACATTGCATTCCTGAATATATGTATGAAATACTTTTATTCATAACTGAGTTTTACCAAACTCAAATATACACAAATATATATTTTGATATATTGCCTAACTTAATGCAATTTTTGTAACACTTCATATAAGTTCTGTTTCTATATCCCTGTTTCACTACCCTAGGAGTTGTGATGTGATTTATATAATGTCTAATTGACAATTTTTGCTTTACATCGTTCTTTACATATTTTATTTTTCACTTGCCTATTGGAGTGAGGAGCTGCACTGAGAACCTTTGGTAGGAGTAGCTGAGCCTTAACTTATGCTGAATACTAATATGGTGGGAATAAAAGCAACCATAAAAACAACAAACACTTAAATTCAAGTAGTCCGTGGGACTCTTGTTAATTGGCAATAACATCCTAGTTACTCTGATTTCATTGAAAGTTAATTATGATGATTACATTACTTTTGCATTTAGTTAGGTAATATATAAAAATATATTTGTGTATTGTTAATAAGAAAGACTGCTAAGTTAGTAAAAATGTGCTCTGTTCTTATCCTCCCATTTAGATAACATAAAAAAGAATTCTCTAGTTCAGAAAAGAATGTGTTATGTTAAGAAATATTATGAAAATTGTAAGACTTCCAAAAATACTCTTCTGATTTAGGACACAGATTATGATTAAAGTGTGTTTACAAAGTTGAAAAGACTGTAATGTATAAGACCTGGTTCTTGTAGAATGGAAAGGAAATATCTGAGATCTAGAAATGAACTAACAGAATGACCAAGAGTGAGAACACTAAAATCCTCAAATCAGTTGAATCTTCAAGAGAAGCAGAAAAAGTTATCTTCTATTTAGACTACAGTTTCTTTCTTTTCAAAAGTATGAGAACATTCCCTTCTCGCTGACCTAGCATTCTTCTATACTGGGGCATCGAGCCTTCACAGGACCAATGGCCTCCCCTCTCATTTATACCATATAAGGCCCCTTCTGCTCCTTCAGCCCTTCCCCTAACTCCTCCATTGGGGTTCCTGTGCTCAGTCCAATGGTTGGCTTTGAGCATTCCCATCTGTAGTTGTCAGGGCCTTACAGAGCCTCTCAGTAGACAGCTGTATCAGCCTCCTGTCAGCAAGCATATCTTGACATCTGCAAGTAGGTGAGGTGGATGGGGGAGCACCTTCATAGAAGCCCTGTAAGGAGAGATAGGATAGGAGGTTTGCAGAGGGGAAACCGGGAAAGGAGATAAGATCTGAAAGGCAAATAAATAACATATCCAATTTTTAAAAAATGTGTATGTAAGACCATATCATTTGCAAACTGGGATAATACAACATCTTTCTTTGTGATTTGGGTGACTTTATTTCTTCTTGTTTTCTGCTCAATTTTTTAGAAATTTGATTAATGCAATTTCCAAGTACGTGAACACTGTTTTATTTTGAGCTTAGAAAACAAACTTTAAACGTTTTGTCATTAACCATAATGTAAAATTTGGTACCCTTGGAAATGGCCTTTATTATGTTGATGCATATCCTTTGCATAGTTAATTGGTAGGGAATTTTTAATCTTAACAAAGACACTAAATTCTATCAGCTGCCTTTCTGTATCTATTGATATGATCATCAAAAAAAAAAAATGGATGAGACCACAAATTGGTTTCTATTGTCTTTATTGTCTTTAGATTTCCACATCTTTGTGTATCTAATCTGATAGCCATCACATCATCTTTACATAGTAAACATAAAAATAGCTTATATGGTTAAAGCCAATCTAAACAACACATGGGAAAAGTTGTAATATAACAACAGGGATTGTTCAAGAAAAGACAGGAAATTTTGGAATGTATTTAGACAATATTTTATACATATGAGGGCCTGTGAATATTATTCAGTAGTCAAGGTTTTAGAACAGGTGTCTACCATGGTCAGAATATATGTTGAGATGCTTTTCAGAAAACCAAGTGTCAGTAACCTACAATTTTGTGGGCTATATCCTAAGTCTACATGTGTGTTTATTGGCAGTGTAAGTGCTATAAAATCTGAGAGTGCTAGTGTTTATTTGTCATGCAAGAACCAGGAATGCTTAAGTGAATGCTTACTTTAGCCTTTTGAGATTCTAGTACATAGTAAAACAAACAAAACAGCAACAGCAAAAAGCAAGTGATAAGTGACCTTTGGAAGCTAAAATTTTATATTCTAGAAACAGATCTTAAAATACTTTTTTAATACCTCTACCTCTTAACCATTAGAAACAGTGTGAACCTAATCATTATAATATGAATTGAGTCCAAAACAAGTACAGACATTTTACACATGTTCATATGGAGATGTATTGCAGTGACTAACAGATTGTGGTAACACCAGAATTAAGTAAGACAAACAGCTGGATACACTAAACACTTTCTCCATACCCAAACCATATGAGATTAATACACATAGGCTGTTCCTTGAGGCTTAGTGTAAGTTCATTTTCATATTTCACTAAGCAAAACAAGATATCAAGACTCCTGGATAACAGAAGTATTAAAAAGACACTGCAAACTTGGACCCTAATATTCTAACAACACTCTCCAAACAGAGTGTGGAGACCAGCATTTGTACGTTAGACAAGAAACACATGATTCTTGTTGGTGGACTACTCTGGTATTCTTTTAACATTCCCAAATCTATGAATGGATGAAGAATTTACTTAATTAATAGAAGAACTATTCCATTTGTGTTTCAATCAGAAAAATTATGAACCCAGGAGTGGCCAGTGGATGACCCTGGATCTTCAAGGCATAAGCAAAACAATAACTTAGAGAAAATACTACATGTTTGAAGGAACTTTAATGATCAATGCTATTCTTAATGGCTGAAAATATTGTGGTCTCCTTCAAAATGTATCAGTATAAGAATTCCTATCACCATGTGCGTTCTGTAGTTGGACTTTAGTGGATGATGATAATCTTCCAGAATATCAGACAAATGAAAAAAAAACATAAGCAGATGACAGCAATCACATCATCCCTTCAATATTATGTACATCTATGGGAAAACAATGTTTTGAAGTATAGCTATTGCTCTGTCGATAATATTCTTTCTAACAATTAAAAGTAAAGAACAAACATTTATTATTTCAAGGCAGGCATGTTAGTACATATCCAGTGTTTGGTTCCAGTGTTCGGTCCCAAATCTATGCTGTTTCTAACATATATGTTTCTTGTAAATGTATGGTTTCAGGTCTGATAAGAAATTGAGATATTCTCCCTAGAGGAATTCTCTGTCTCCGCCACTCCAGGGAGTCTGTAGCTCCCTTACCAGTTGTCTGTAGCTCCTTTTTGAGGGTAGAACTTTGCCCTGTCTAAGTTAGCACATCCATTGGTGTCTTTGTCTTTTAAAATATCTACTTTCTTTTATCTTAACAATATATGCTTTTAGAAATTTTACTTTATAATTAACATAAGTATCTTCATAGTTAGGGTGTTTATTGCAGTGACAAACACAAATCTAGCCAGTATGACTAGCAATGGTTTCCTTTATGCCATTTTTATACATAGCCAGTGAATGTTATTCTGCCCCCTCCCCGTCTCTCTTGTAGTCTTCTATTCCTTCTTTGAATAAATCCACATGCTCCATATCTCCATCTCAGCTTTCACATTAGATGCTCCAAGTTGCACTCCTTGCCTGCCTTCCTTCAATCCATTTCACTTCCCTTCTCATGGGTCTCTTTTCGTCTGTTATGATCTCTATGCACATGTTTCCCCACATATCCTTAATATGAAAGTGTGATGTTTGTCATTCAGAGCCTGGGTTATCTTGCCCAATTTTCTTAAAAATTTCACAAGGCTTTACAGATGAATGCAATCCTGCTGTGTGTGTACTGTATTTTCCTTATATATTCTCATTTTGATGGACATCTAGGTTGCTTCTATTTAGTTGCAATAATGGATATGCATAGGCAAGCATCTCCATGGTGATGTTATATGCCTATAAGCAATTTAGCTGTGCAGTTTGGCAGCTCTATAAATTTTTGGTTAAGTTCAGCAGGACTTTGGTTAACAGTTGCAAGTTTACAGTTTTGAAACGGTACGTAAATGTTTCTTTTTCCCGATATGCACATGGTATTTCTTACTATTTGTTTAATACTTGCATGGAAACAATTGTGCTGATTTCTTCTCTTGAAAAAAATAAGGTTATTTTCTACTTTAACATATTCTTTCATCAGTTCTTGTAATTTCTGTATAGCTTGATGATTAAACCAGGGTGTTGAACAACGAGTATGAGAGAAAACCATCAGGTTATCAAGCCTTTCAGTTTCTGGTCATCTTTTTGTAGTTTGGAGAAATCACTGAAAGCTAATTCAGTTCACTGAAGGTCAGCTTTCACGTTCCCTGGCTTCTCTTGGTCTTGCTGTGTGCTCTATATACCTATGCTCTCTTCAGAGATATGTGGAGGACTTGGCAGGCCTTTCTACAATGTTCTGAAGTGTCTACTTCCTTCAATAAGGTCTCACTCCAATGCTGGTGGACAGCAGTCCTTTGAGGGGTTGATGTCCCTTCATTATCAAGCTGTCCAGATATGATGACAGTGACAGCAGTTTTTCATCCTCCACAAAGGTCAAACCTGTGTCACTTGACTGCCAAGTTCCTAATCCTCATAGTTTCCTTTGAACTAAAACAATCTCTTGGTTTCAGAACTCTACCTGGAGCCACTGAGATAGGAGTTGAGGAGCTTAGAAAGATCACAGGCCTACTGACACCTGGTGGGACCTGAGGGGTGTTTGTTTTCTGTATTAAATAAGCATTGAACATGGTGAATTTTTCATCTTCATTTGTTATTATTTTGTTTTGTTTTCCTGTAGAATTTCTATGGCCTGTAAAATTGTTTTGTATGTGCTCATTTACTTTTAATATTTTTGTGCTTAAACATGCTCACCTCTGGATTATGGCATTTAACAGAAAAATGTCTTCACTGATTTTTTTTAAAACTTATTTACAGTACAGAAGAAACACAGGCATTTAACTATTAACAATAACAACAAAATGTTTAAATTTGACTTACGGTACAGATAATACAACTGCTAAAGGAGAACAGAAATAAAAAAAAAGAAAAAGAAAGAAAGATAGAGAGAAAGAAAGCAAGCAAGCAAGAAAAGGTCAACATATAAACAGACTTCTAACTTTCGACTTTTCTTTCTTCTATATTAGTATAGTTATACGCAAATACTTATTACCAAAACGATGTCCTTAATACATTTTCTGTAAAACCACTTGCTAATCCTTTACACTTCACACAGTAAAGGTATTGGGGGGTAAAATTCGGTTCTCTTTCTGCAGTGCATGGGATCCAACCCAGGTCTTGAACATGCTAGGAAAACGTCCTACTACTGATCCTCATCTCCAGCCCTTAATTTTACCTTGGATTTGAGTAAAGGCCTCATTAACTTGGGAAAGCTTAATTTGAACTCACATTGTATTGCATAGAGGCATTGAATTTACAATATCACTGGCTTAGGCTTCACAGAATATTGCAGAAATGGCTGTTATGCCAAGCTCTTGTATCAAAAGCATCGGCTGAGGTTGTCAAACAGTGGGCTTTTGTTTCTTTCTTTTCCTTTTTCTTGAGATATGTCTCCTTGTGTAGCTCTCCCTGTCCTGTAACTCTCCATGTAACCCAAGCTTGTTTCAAAGTCACAGAAATGTGGCAGCATTTGTCACCCTCTACTGAGATTACAGGCATGTGACACTGCAGGCCTCAAAGAGAATAAATTCAACAAAGCGACTTGACTTGCTTCAGAAACTTAATTATTGTAAATTAAAAAAAATATATGCTTTGTCTGTAATCAAAATAATTCCTACTGTGGCACAGCTTTTTCATGGTAGCTTGCACAGAGCCAAGTACACAAAATGTTACATAAATTGCCTTACTACAACACCTTGTTATTCTCAGGCTCCAGGATCTTTTAATGTAGAGGTCTAGGCACAAAGTACTTTCTTATCCTCTTAACTCCCAGTGCTGTGGGTTCTTCCCAGTGAATCACCCAGTGCCAAGGACCAGCCAGAGCTTAGAGAGGAGTTCTGGGAGAAAGGGTGTCCAGCAGCAGCAGGGAAACAAATGACTCAAAATCAATTCATGGATTGCAAGTTGGCATCCTAGGTTCTGCTCTGTATGGTTCCTTAGACAGCTCTCTGTAGATAGCTCTAGGCTTTGTAGTCTGTTAAGGACAGTTCTCTCTGGTTGAGACAGCTGTCTCTCTGCTAGTAAAGATTATAAAAAGCTCTCTAGATAGCTCATGGAATTTCTGACCAAATCAGAAAAGCTGCTACCAAAAGCTCTTAGATTTTCTTACCAAGTCAGAAAACCATTTTTAAAAAGTTCTAAAAGTAATTCTTGGGTTTGTCGATCAAAATCAGAAAGCAAGAAAACATTCTAAAAGAGCTGTGTTCGCTCTCTATATAATTCTTGGGGTTCCCAACCAAGGTCAGGAATCATATTTAAAAAATTCTAAAAGAGCCATGAAAAATTCTAAAAGAGCTGTGTTCACTCTCCGTAGATTTTCTGACCATAATCAGAAACACTGTTAGGAACAAATTCCTGAATAGCTGTGTTTGCTCTCCAGGGATCTTCAAACAGCTCACCTCTTGCTAGAAAACACTCTAAAGAAGAACTGTTATTGCTTTTTGAAAACGCATCTCATGTAGACCAAAACCTAGTTTTTTATTTATGTATCAATTCCTTTATTTATTCTAGGCTTGCTCCTGACCTTCACAGTCCTTCCCTAAAACTGCCATTCCAACCACACCAGGACCTTGAACTGAGGAATCTGTCTGTATTTGTATCTTCCTTCTTTGTGTCTCTCTGACAAGCTGGCTCATAGTGTAGCTGCCTATGTTCCCTTAGATCTGTGAAGCTCATTACACAATACATAGTGCATTCTTATATTTTTGAGTAGTTGAGAAATAGCATATTTTTGAACTCAGGTATTTAAGGTTCTTTTCCACAACTTTAAGGACTGTCCTGAAGTTCCCAGTATTTATCATTTTGCTGAGACATTAACCCTACCTCTGCTCCCCAGACTCTTGCTGTCCCTGATTATCATGGACATTAATAAGTACATTCCTTGAAGGAGAAACATTAAAATGTTTGTATTCTCTTTTTATTAGATATTTTCTTTATTTACATTTCAAATGTTATCACCTTTCCTAGTTTCCCCTCTGAAAATCCCCTATCCTCTCCTCTCTCCCCCTGCTCCCTAACCCACCCACTCCTGCTATTCTTATACAAACAAGCCTTAGGCTCACAGTAGCCATCAACTTTGGTGGGGGTTGCCTGGGTGCTCTTGGCCCTGTTCCAGAGGCAGAAACCATACCATTCCACCCCTGCAAGGCCATGCCAGACTGGCAACCTGGGTTCTGTTGGTTTGGGTTTTTGTTCCTGTTTGTTTATTTTTGTTCTTTGATTGCTTCTGTTATTTATTATGAGGCACTCTTAATGACCGACTTCACTCTTGGATTAGTCCTAATGTTCAAATTTGTCCTAATGTTCAAATGCTCAGTTCAAAATTATAGTTTCCTCACTTTTATCATACAAAATGCATATGAGATCAAATCATTTCTGAAGGTTTCCAAGAAATTGTGAGCCAGTAATTTTATTTGACCTCAAATAAAGACTCATATTAAACATTTGAAAACTTAGTTATGAAGTCAATTAGACATCATACAACATGTTTGCCAAATTTCCAGTTTTTTCACCCTAGAAAATACAATACAGATTTTTAAAAAGCAATTTCTATTTTTTAAAAATGTACCCAGTGAATATTTGTTTCCTTTTAATGCACATTTACAACTGCAATATGTGCCCCATTTTCAACTTATAACGTACAAACATGAAGAATTCTTAAACTGTAGTTATATTTATTTGTGGTCAAACTGGGTATGTGAAGGTTAACCTACTTAAGTATAAAATAGTGCAATTTAATACATTGTGACAAGTGTTGCATTTAAAAAAAGTTATTTCCTGTAGTTTCAGATTGTAGAAAAAATGTGAGCATATTTTGTTCTAAAAGGAGACATAGAGCCATTCATTTTTTATAAGACATACCCAGGCAATAACTACTGATGAAATTTGAAATGTAAATTTTTTGTAATTTTTACTTAAGAAACTTCCATATTTTGCATGTGCATTTATTATTCTCTTTGTAAAAATCAAAAGCACCAATCATCCTGGTTTCTTGAAGAACAGCACAATACTGAAAAAATGTCACAACCTCTTACAATTTATTTTTTCTTTCTGTATTTTAATTATTCTCAATACTTTCACTTTTATGGACTCATACTTTTGTGTGTGTTCAGGGGTCCATTACATGTGTTTGATTGACTTACTATTGTAAGAAATATTAAATGTAAGTCTTTTTCTATCAAATATAACAGAGTTTGTATGTAGTACTAGGGACTCAAATCCTTTTGACCTCACGAATTTGACTTATCACAAATATGTAAATCTAGCAGTAAAACATTTCTTGGTACAGAAGATTTTTACTGAATTCCTGAAATTTGGTGGCCATGAACACTTTCCTCTGGAATTAAGGATCTGTTATCTCTTCCTGCTTTATTTTCTTTTTGCCAATTCTTTCAAACCTAGTTAATGGTCTGAGACCTGTGTTACCACTGAAGGTGTTATGTGCTGCTGCCTGTAGCCATGTGGATGTTCCAGGGCCAAGCAATCATGGGTTGCATATTGACGAGTGCCTGTGCGTCTACTAGAGGTCATGATAATGCCCAGTGGCCATGTTCAGATCCTTCATGGTTCTGTTTTAACTGGGGAGCCACGTTATCCATGCCCTGTGTTACCTCTGAAGGCTCTGTGGATATAAACAACAATATTCAAAGGCCATGCTGCTGCTGTGGGCCTTGTTGATGGGAGTGGCCTGTGCTGTTGAAAGTAACCATGGGGAAGTCCAGGATTCATGCCCCCGATGTCTACTATCAATGTTCCAAATATGTATTATCATACATTGAGTGAAATAACTACTATGTGAGTATTTAGTTACCTTTGTGACTAACTGTAGCTGCTACTAGTTAAATTGGACCTTCTAAATGTTGCTCTTTCATAGAAATATGGGTTGACTATGTGATGTGTGTAATGTCTATAGCCATAGGAGTTTCACAGGCAACAGGCCAAGAGCCAGGATGTACTCCTTAATTTCTGTAGATTAGCTCTTTAGATTTCCCTGGCTTCTAACAAGGAATGGTAGGAGAATGGGCTTCCCGTTTTTTATGGATAACCATCCATTTACCCCCAGCAACATGATAATAGGGGTTTGGGATATATCAATGATTGCATAGCCCTATAGTTCTGAAACAAAAGAAATATACTAAAATTGATTTGTAGAAAGTCTTAACAATTCAAAGAAAGTAAGCAACCTACCTGAATTTCTGGAAAGACAGGCACGAGTCAGTCAGTCAATGAAGAATTCAGTAGATGTCTAAACTTGCAGGTCTCAGACAAATTTAACAACCCTATACATCAAGCAATTCAGGTGTAAGGACAAACATAAAGCAACCATCAATATAGGGTGTCATAAAGTGACCAAACAGTGAGCAGTATTGTTGGAGGGTATAAAAGAGTTGTTTTAAGGAAAATCAATAAGCATAAAGAAAACATTGAGACATGAGTCAGTAATCCAACAGAGAAACTCAGTGGAGAAATGGAAGCAAACTTAAGAGATCAAATGAAATCACTGAGCTGAAAAATACACAAGAAGCAAGATTGAAAGTATTATAGAACACTCAACAACCAAATAGATTAAACAGATAAGGGAATTAATGTGCTTGAAAATAGACGGTTACTTGAAAGTCTGTATATAGAGACAAAAAAGGAATATATAATAATAAAGAAAGCCTATGGGAAGTCTAAAGGAAATGAGAATTGTACATAATTTTTATTTCATTTTTATTGATTATTTAATTTATTTACATTTAAGATGTAATCCACCTTCCCAGTTTCCCCTCCACAAGCCCCCTATCACCTCCTCCCTCTACCTGCATCTATGAGGGTGTTCTCCCATCCACTCATGCTTCAGCAGCCTAGTAGTCCTCTATCCTGGATCATCAGGCATCCACTGGACAAAGGGGATCCACTCCCAGTAATGCCAGATAAGGCAATTCTCTGCTATATATGCAGCTAGAGCCATGGATACATCCTATGTACTCTTTGGTTGGTAGTTTAGTCCCTGGGAGCTTTGGGTGGTCTAGTTGGTTGATACTGTTGTTCTTCCTGAGGATGCAAAACCCTTCAGCTCTAGTCCTTGCCCTAACTTCCCCACTGGGGTCCCTGCACACAGTCCAATATTTGGCTGTGTACATCCTCACCTGTATTGGTCAGGCACTGGCAGAGCCTCTCGGGAGACAGCTATATTAGCCTCCTCTCAACAAGCAGTTCTTGGCATCAGCAATAGTGTCTGGGTTTGGTATCTGCATGTGGGATGGATTCCTAGGTGGGAAAGTCTCTGGATGGCCTTTCCTTCAGTCTCTCTGCTCCACTATTTGTCCTTGTATTTGCTTTAGATCAGAGTAATTCTGGGTTAAATTTTTGGAGATGGGTACGTGGTTCCATCCCTCAACTGGGGGAACCACCCATAACCTCTATAGATGGTCTTGACAGGTTCTTCCTCCCCTTTGTGGGATATTTCAGCTGTCATCCCATGAGTTCCTGATAGGCTCTTGATTTCCTGGCATCTGGGACTTTCTGGTTGCTATCCCCAGTTCCACATCCCCTATTGCTACACACCTCTGTTCAATTTCCTTACTCTCTGTAAATCTCCTCCATCTCCCATTCCCGATTCTTCCCTATCTTTTCCCCTTCTGGCGTTCTCTTACTCCCACATCCCTGCCAACCTCTACTTCCCTTAATTATTTTCCTCTGCCTTCTAAGCCGGACTGAAATATCCACTCTATGGTTTTCCTTCCTCCTGAGCTTCATGAGGTCCATGAGTTATATCATAGGCATTCTATATCCTTTGCTTAGGCTTATCAGTGAGTACACACCATGTGGGGTTCTTTTGTGACTGAGCTACCTCACTCAGGGTGACACATCCATTTGCCTGTGAATTTCATGAAGTTATTGTTTTTAATAGATGAGTAGTGTTCCATTGTGTGAATGTGCCACATTTTCTGTATCCATTCCCCTGTTGAGGGACATCTTTGTGGTTTCCAGCTACTGTCTATTATAAATATGGCTGGTATGAACATAGTGGAACATGTGTCCTTATTACATGTTGGAACATCTTCTGGGTATATGCCCAGGAGTGGTATAGTTAGGTCTTCTCGTAGAACAATGTCCAATTTTCTGAGGAACCATCAGACTAATTTCCAGAGTGGTTGTACCAGCTTGCAATCGTGTCAGGAATGGAGTAGTGGTCCTCTTTCTCCACAACCTCTCCAATATCTGCTGTTACCTGAGTTTTTTACCTTAGTCTTCTTTCTGACTGGTGTGAAGTAGAATCTCAAGATTGTTTTGATTTGCATTTTCCTGATGGTCAACGATGTTAAACATTTCTTTAGGTGCTTCTTGGCTATTAGGGTTTCCTCAGTTGAGAATTTTCTGTTTAACTCGGTCCCCCACCCTTTTTTTTAAAGAAAATTAGGGTTCTTTGTTTGTCTGCAGTCTATCTTCTTGAGTTCTTTCGGTATTAGTCCTCTATCAGATGTAGGATCAATAAAGATCTTTGCCCAATCTGTTGGTAGCCATTTTGTCCTACTGACAGTGTCATTTGCCATAAAGAAGCTTGGCAATTTTATGAGGTCCCATTTGTGGATTCTTTATCTTAAGGAATAAGTCATTAGTGTCCTGTTTAGGAAGGTTTTCTTTGTGCTCATGTGTCCAAGGCTTTTCCCCACTTTCTCTTCTATTAGATTCAGTATGTCTGGTTTTATGTGGAGGTCCTTGATCCACTTGGAATTGCACTTTATACAGGGAGTTAAGAATGGATCAATTTGCATTCTTCTACATGTTGACCCCCCCCCCAAGTTGAACCACAACCATTTCTTGGAAATGCTGTCTTTTTCCATTGAATGGTTTTAGCTTCCTTGTCAAGCATCAAATGACCATAGGTGTGTAAGTTCATTTCTGAGTCTTCAATTCTATATTCCATTGATCTACCTGCCTGTCACTATGCCTATATGATGCAGTTTGGTTTTTGGTTTTTTTGTTTGTTTGTTTGTTTTTATTTTTGTTTTGTTTTGTTTTTCTCACTACTGCTCTGTAGTACAGCTTGAGGTCAGGGATGGTGATTCCTCCAGATATAATTTTACTGTTAAGAATAATTTTCACTATCCTGGGGTTTTTTTATTCCAAATGAATTTGAGAATTATTCTTTCAACCATATGAAGTTGGAATTTTGATGGGGATTGTATTGAATCTGTATATTGCTGTAGGCAAGAAAATATTTTCAAAAATTTACAATTCTTATATTCATTTCTCATAGTTTTACATATCAGCTGTGAAATTAACAATTTTATCTAATATCTGTGATAGCCAATGAGAATTTACTGTTCTTCAGAATACATGGATTAATAAATTGATTTCTTTCCCAACAGCATTGATATCCATGCTATATACAGTGTTTCTAGTTTACAGGGAAAAGACAGACTGACAATTTCAGATTCTTGTGCATGATTTCTCCCTGTATCACAGATGATTTCCAAGGCTATTTTTGCTCTCCACAAAATGACTGTAAATCCTTATTGCTGAACAATACTCAACAGTTCATCAAACAAGGAAAAGTTGACCTGGGTTACAAATAGAAGCTTTTCCACTATGAACTAACATTCATGAGACTGAACAGAACTTTTCATGCTATTGAATGAGAATAGAAGTTTTCAATATTATTCAGCTACAAAGCTAACCCCACAATAATAGCATGCCTGTTCTATATACCAGTGCAGTAGTGCTACAAATATAGGAATAATCAATAACTTTTTATTGGATTTAAAGCCCATGCAATGAGATAGAATCAATGTCTGACACTGCAAAAGTGCCCAGGAGTCTGATAGTACATAGTTCATGGGCCCTAGGGAAAATTACTAGTATTGTCCAGCTAAAATAATACAGCAATAAAATTATTTCGATTCCTGTATTGTAATACACATAGAACAGTACATCACTCAGCCCTCATCAGAGAAGTTTCTTTTTCTTACAATCAGTGGAATTACCACAGAACCCCAAACTGTACAGAGTAAGACAGTGAAAGAATTTGGAGCACTCAGCCATAAATAAGATATATTTTTCTGTAGAGGAATTTTAATCCAGTAACATAGATACTCTGAAAAAGGAATGATCCAATGACCTGGGTCTTTGCTGGATCATGCTGGAATGAAAAGCCTTTAATCTCTGTACAGACATGCCCTTACTATACACCTTTAATCCCAAACAATGAAGGCAAAGTTAGTTTGTAGATGGAAGCAGCCCTGTTTGAAAATGACTACTAAATAAAAACTTCAAACCTCTCTTCTCAAGGCTCAGGCATCTATATAAAATGGAGGCAGGAAGATTGTAAGAGCATAGATTGGTGATAACTCTAAAGAAACAGTATCATCCAGACACAACAGGACTCATAAATACTTGAACACACAAAGATTATGAGAGTAAGACCAAGATCTGCACAATTTTAACCAGACAAAATCCAATCATAACCACAGGGAAATAGACACAAAGTCCCAAGCGTAACCAGGAGGCTTTTAGTAATTGATACCTTCTGAGAGAGGGAAAGCCAATTTTTCGAATGGACTATCCATAGGTATATCAGTCATATTCCAGGACAAACCCTAAACTCAGGTGTAGCTGACTAACAGGAAAAAGAAAAGGAACTTGATTCCTAAAATATTTCTTCTTACTCTTCCACAGTCTTCCAAAAATTCTAAGAGAAAGACCTAACAAAGAACTTCCATTTAGACTTTTTCTCTGCATAATATCTGGCTGTGGATTTCTGCACCTGATCCCATCTGATTCCCGAGGAAACCTCTCTGATGGAAATGGAGGGCCCCAGGAGAATATGACCCACTGAGCCAACTGACAGAAGCAAGCAGCAAGCATGGTAGTGTTCAAGTGTCATCTGCATTCATGTTATGGCTGTTAGCTTGGTGTGTTTGAGGGACTCCTCAGTGTGACTGTGTGTTCTTTGGTTTTTTTGTCTGGTTTTACAACTTTTCTCCTTCTCTTGGTTTGTCGTGACCATCTTCTCTATGAAGGGTTTGCTCTGTCTTATTGTATTTTCCTTTGCCATGTTTGATTGTTGTCTTTTGGACACCTGGTTTTTTGTTTTTTGTTTTTTTTTTTGTTTTTTTTGTTTTTTTTTTTCCTGAAGGGAAATGAAGAGGATTAGCACTGGGGAAGAAGGGAGTGGAGGCAGATGGGAGGAATGGAGAGAGGAAAACTATGGTTTACCTGTAAGGTATGAGAAAAAAATGTATTTTTTCATTTAAAAAAATACATTGATATCTTTGTGTGAATTTTTGTTGTTATTTTGTACTATTTTTTAAAATTTTGTTTGAATTTTTACTTTTGATGTTTTTGATTCCTTTTCATTGTGAGAGAGATGAAGAACATGACATTGCATAGGGAGGATTTGGAAGAAGTTGGGTTGAGGGAAGTTGAAGGAAAAGAATACAATCAAAATATATTATATGGAAGATATAAATAAAAATAAATTTGTGTCATTTTACATTTCTGAGATATCGGAGACATTCTGTTTTACCTTTATGAGATACAGATACATGACTTGGTATGACAGTCTTTCTGATGGGACAGCTGTAATTGTTGGGTTATTGTTGCAGGCCATTGTGACTCTGTATATCCTTTACCTCATTGTCCCCTTGGTACTACAGTTTATTTTTCACATTAAGTAAAATCACTATCAGGAAAAAGAGGAATGTTCTGTAGTTTTATGACCTCTATGCTGACAGCTCCATATGTTTTAAAGGATACAAAATCAGGATTATGAAACAGCTATTCACATCCGAGGGATGTTTTGTGAATTTATTGCTTGGCTGTGTGGTAAAACTGCCATTGTTTTTGATGGACAAGAACATATTTCTTTGAAATAAAACCAAGGTAATATCTTACTGCAATTCAAAAATCATGGCTACCTTAAGCTACAATTGTTCCACAAATGTGAGATTATTGGTTTCCCAGGGATTTATTAATTTGATATATTTTAATCCCAACCCATTGTAAAAGAATACGGTTGTCACTCAGATAACAAAGTCTCACTTATTTCATGCAACATTTTGAGTATCTTTTTTCAGTCATATCTAAAATTCATCTGGCAGTTGGGAAAAGACCTCCGCTGCACAGCAGTCAGTCACCTACAATGAATGCAAGAACCACATCCAGACTTCAAATGTCACCACATTGCCATCTTACTGTGAATGGCTGAAATTTACTTCCCGTTGTTAGTGGGGCTGAAAATTGCCACAGGTTTCTACAGTTATAATGTATGTCTAAACCAGAAAACACTTCCTAGATTGAATTGACCTTTTAGAAATAGCACTTTCATCTTTAGGATGCAGGACTGGTGCAATATTTTATTTAAAAAGGTTATTTAGTTATAGAAGTTGGAGAAAGGGTAAGGAATTAGAAACAATTATTTCTATATATAATGCTTTGCTGTCAAAATATAGTAAAAAGGAGCAGTGGCCACTGAGTATTTAGCCATGTAAACACTACAGTGAAGACTATTCTAAAAAATACCCTCTTTATCTTTACAAATAAGAGTAGTATGAAGAGTGACAAAAATAGTGTATTTTGCACACTTAAGTAATGTGTCCCTTTGTCATTGATACAGACAGGAAAACAATCGTCAAGTTTATTGGGTTACATAAAGCAAAATGTAAGTCTATGTTATTCAAATAACACTGTGTATTTTCTTCTCTCTCTCACAGTCATTCTCTGTCTCTCATTGTCTATGTGTGTATGTGCACTTCTGAGAGAGAAAGACTGAAGGAAACAATAATAAAAATGAATGTCATAGAAAGAAATCTTAAGAATGCTTTAAATGTGTTATTTGGCAAGTTTTAACAAGTAAATTAAAATTTTTAAGTTAGCTTAAACATGTATATGAATTTGATAATAATTAATAGTGGTGTGACATATTAGAATAAAATTTTCTCATATTGTATGTTTATTCTTTGTACTTGTCTTCTTTTTTTTTTTATATCACCACTCAGTAAAATTAATGGTACATGGAATTTAGGTTTTATTGAGAGTTAGCTGAAGGAAAACATCAATGGAAATAACTATGGGGTCAAGAATATTAAACAGAGAATATTTGTCATGTCTCATTCTATACTGCCTGCAGTCCACATACCCATCATTTTTGTCCATAGTTTAAACATGAATTTAAAGGTTTTGAAAAAGAATTTATGATACAGCTCAGTTTAAAAAATTGTTTTTTCTGGCGTTCACTGTTTCTTCTGCTTTTATTCTTTTTATTCATTTTAAATTGTTATTTTCCCTTTCCTATGTGTATGGTTAAATCAATTTTAAGCACACGTCTTATCAAATTATTTCTTAAATGAATAGACTTACACTATAGAAAATAATTACATATAAAATAACATTTGAAGAATGGAAATAAACCTCAAATAGACAATTCTTTCATGTCATTAGTCATCCTTCATCACTGTGATGTGTTCCAATAATCATAATCATCTACTCATTTCCCCTTTAAATGCAGCATGACTAGACAAGCCTTGGTAAATTGAAAAGAAAATAAACAAGTAATGTTGAAAACTTAATAGAGAATACTAAAGCATCTAGAGGAATTTTATTTTAGCAAATATGCAAAGAACACAAAATTCAAAATTATACGAGACGTGACTTTTATTTTAATAGATGCTATTTTATTCTGCATTGTTTGGTGCTACTTATATTCAAAATACTACTGTTTTCTTTTAAAATGCATTTGCTTTGCCTACTGGCTTGGGTTTTGAGGTTTTAGAGGTGTAGGTAACCATATCCCTCAACAGTTTTAAAGCTACTTAAGAGCAGGGAGCATGTTCTTGGCATCTGTGAAAGTTCAGTTCTCCAAGATGGATGAGCTGTTTGTGTACTTCATCTACTGCATCTTTGATCATTCCTGTGGTCATGGGGTCAATGTCGCTCTAATGATTCAGCCCATTATATGTCATTAAATTGTAATTCTAATACATGTTCCTATGAAACAACCTTTCTCTCTGGCTTCTTTTGGAATACTCTTAATCAAAGGTGTTACAGAGGAGCCGATGCTTAACGTTCTACCAGGAAGAGAGCTGTCATAAAAATATTTAGAGACTTTTGGTTTGCCATTGAAGATAAGAAGGCACCAAGGTTTGTTGGAAATAGTTCCTTTGTGTCATGTTTCAACTCTGTAATGCTCCCACAAGCTCATGTGCTTGAACACTTGATCCCCATCTGATGGCACTGGAGCAGAAAGTTATGCAACCTTCAGAAGGTTGAACCTTGTTGGAGGAAGAGGTGTGCAAGGAGTTAGTTTGTTGGTTTATTCTCAGTCTGCTTCCTGACAGTCAGGTTGTTTGGCTTTGAGTCCTAATGCCACACCTTCTATGTCATGATAGACTGTATCGTAATAAAACCTTTCTCCCTCAAGTTGTTTTTACCAGAATAATGAATTATATAGTAACAGAAAGTAAACTAATCATTGAGGGTACATATAACTAATTATCCTGAGTGAGTTAACCCAGTCACAAAAAAACACACATGGTATCACTCACTGATAGCTAGATATTAGTCCCAAAGGTTGGAATGCCCAAGATACAATTCACAGACCATATAAAGCTCAAGAAGAAGGAAGAACAAGTGGTGGATGCTTCAGTCCTTCTGAGAAAGAAAATTAAAATAATCACTGGAGATAGAAGGTGGTAGGGACTTTGGAGGAAGAAAGGAGGGCAAGGAGAAAAGGGGGGGCAGGATCAGGTATGAGAGGAGACAGGGATGATGTACAGAGGGTCAAGAATTTGAACAGAGGTATGCAGCAATGGGGGATGGGGAACTGGGGGTAGCTACCAGCAAGTTCCAGATGACAAGAAAACAAGAGGCTCCCAGGATCCAATGAGGATGAAATAAGCTAAAATGCCATTGAAAGAAGAGGGAGAACCTGTAGAGACCATATTCAGAGGTGAGGCAAGGTCACCAGTTCGGGGATAGGGCTACCGACTCATCTCCAAATATTTAGTCCAGAATTACAACTGTCTAAAGAAAATACACAGAAAAGTGTGGAGCAGAGACTGAAAGAAAGGCTATCCAGAGACTGCCCCACCTGGGGATTCATCATATATACAGAGACCAAACCCAGACACTATTGCAGATGCCTAGAAATGCTTGCTGACAGGAGCCTGATATAGCTGTCTACTAAGAGGCTTTGCCAGAGTCTGACAAATACAGAGGCAGATGATTACAGCCAACCATTGGACAGAGTACAGGGTCCCCAATGGAGGAATTAGAGGAAGGACTGATAGAATTGAAAGGGTTTATAACTGCATAGGAAGAACCAACAATACCCACCAACTAGACCCCTTAGAGCTTCCAAGGTCTAAACCACCAACCAAAGAACACACATGGTGGGACCCGTGGCCCAAGCTGCATATGTAGCAGAGGATGGCCTTGTCAGGACCTTGGTTCTGTGAAAGCTAGGTGCCCCAGTATAGGAGAATGCTAGGTTGGTGAGATGGGAGTGGGTGGGCAGGTAGGGGAGCACTCTCATAGAGGGGTGGGGGTGGGGGAATGGGATAGGAGGTTTTCAGAGGGGAAACCCAGAAAGGGAATACTATTTAAATTACAAATAAATAAAATATCCAATTTTTTAAAAAGAAAATTTCCCCTGTGCCAATGTGTTCAAGGCTATTTTTAACTTTCGCTTTTATTAGGTTCAGTTTATCTGGTTTTATGTTGAGGTCCTTCGTCTGCTTGGACTACAAGGTTTGTGCTCTTCTACAAGTAGACATCCAGTCAGGACAGCACAATTAGTTGATGATTTTTTTTTCTTTTTTAAAAAATTTTGTTCTGTATGGTTTTGTCTTCTTTTTATTTTTTTTCTTTTTCTTTTTAAAAATGTTTTTTATTTATTATTTTCTTTATATACATTTCAAATGCTATCCTGAAAGTTCCTTATACCCTCCACCTGGTCTGCTCCCCTACCCACCCACTTTCATTTCTTGGCCCTGATGTTCCCCTGTACTGGGGCTTATAGAGTTTGTAAGACCAAGGGGCCACTCTTACCAATGACGGCCACCTAGGCCATCTTCTGCTACATATGCAGCTAGAGAAACAAGCTGTGGGGGTACTGGTTAGTTCATATTGTTGTTCTATCTATAGAGTTGCAGACCCCTTTATCTCCTTGGGTACTTTCTCTAGCTCCTCCACTGGGGGCCCTGTGTTGCATCCAATAGCTGACTATGAGCATCCACTTCTGTGTTTGCCAGGCACAGGCATAGCCTCACAAGAGACAGCTTTATCGGGGTCTTTTCAGCAAAATCTTGCTGGCATATGCAATGGTGTCTGTGTTTGGAGGCTGATTATGGGATTGATCCCTGGGTGCAGCAGTCTCCAGGTGGTCCATCCTTTCCTCTCAGCTCCAAAGTTTGTCTCTGTAACTCCTTCCATGGGTGTTTTGTTCTCAATACTAAAAAGGGGCAAAGTGTCCACACTTTAGTCTTCATTCTTCTTGAGTTTCATGTGTTTTGCAAATTGTATCTTGGGTATTCTAAGTTTCTGGGCAAATATCCACTTATCAGTGAGTACATATCATGTGAGGTTTTTTTGTGATTGGGTTACCTCCAGAAAATCAAATAACCCCATTAAAAATGGGGCTCAGGGCTAAACAAAGAATTCCCATCTGAGGAATACCGAATGGCTGAGAAGCACCTGAAAAAATGTTCAACATCCTTAATCATCAGGGAAATGCAAATCAAAACAACCCTGAGATTCCACCTCACACCAGTCAGAATGACCAAGATCAAAAATTCAGGGGACAGCAAAAGCTGGTGAGGATGTAGAGAAAGAGGAACACTCTTCCATTGTTGGTGGGAGTGCAAGCTTATACAACCACTCTGGAAATAAGTCTGGTGGTTCCTCAGAAAATTGGACATAGTACTACTAGAGGATCCTGCAAAATCTCTCCTGGGCATATATCCAGAAGACTTTCCAACTGGTAATAAGGACATATGCTCCACTATGTTCATAGCAGCCTTGATTATAATAGCCAGAAACTGGAAAGAACCCAGATGTCCCTAAACAGAGGAATGGATACAGAAAATGTGGTACATTTACACAATGGAGTACTACTCAGCTATTAAAAAGAATGAATTTATGAAATTCCTAGGCAAATGGGCCTGGAGGGTATCATCCTGAGTGTGGTTTTTGCTTCTAAGTCAAAGCTCAAGTGTTCACAGGTGTGTAAATTCATTTCTGATCCTTTGATTATGTTCCATTGATTGACCTGTCTGTCTCTGTACCAATACCATCCATTTTTTTTTTTCATCACTAGAATTGTGTAGTACAGCTTGATGTCAGGAGTCATGATTCCTCTTGAAGCTCTTTTATTGTTCAGAATGTTTTTGGCTTTCCTGGGTTTTGTATTTTTCCATATGAAGGTGGGAATTTCTCCTTTCCTGACTGTAAAGAATTGTGTTGGAATGTTGATGGGAATTCCATTAAATCTGTAGGTTGGTTTTGGTAACATGGTCATTTTTAATAGGTTAATTGTACTAATCTATGAGTAAGGAAGGTATTTCCATCTTCTGTGGTCTTCATCAATTTTTTTTTCTTCAGGGACATGACTTTCTTGTTATACCAATCTATATCTTGCTTTGATTTGTTAGAATTACAGAAAGATATTTTATATTATTTGTGGCTATTGTAAAGGGTGTTGTATCCCTACTTTCTTTCTTATTGCATTTATCATTTGTATGAAGAAAGGCTACCAAATTAAAAAAAATGGAGTACAGAGCTAAACTTAGAAGTCTCATAAGAGGAATCTTGAATGGCTGAGAAGCCCTTAAGGATGTTCACCATCCTTAGTCATCAGGGAAAAGCAAATCAAAATGGCCCTGAGACCTTAAACTAATCAGAATGGCTAAGGTAAAAAAAAACTCAGACTATACTTCATGCTAGCAAGGATGTGGAAAAAGGAAAACCCTTCTCCGTAGTTGGTAGGATTGCAATCTGTTACAACCACTCTTGAAATCAATCTGGTGGTTCCTTAGAAAATAAGACATAGTTCTACCTGAAAACCTGGCTATGCTGATCCTGGGCATATACCCAAAAGACACTCCACAATATCACAAGGACATGTGTTCCATTATGTTCTTAGAAGCTTATTCAAAATAGCCAAAAAATGAAAGCAACCCAGATGCCCCTCAACAGAAGAGTAGATGTAGGAAATGTGGTTCATTACTCAATGGTATATTATTCAGTTACTAAAAACAAGACATCATGAACTTTGCAGGCAAATGGAGAGACATAAAATATCTTCCAGAGTGAGGTAACCCAGACCCAAAAGAACATGCAATGGTATGTACTCACAGATAAGTGGATATTAGACTAAATGCTCAGAATATGCTACAAATCCTATGAAGTTGAACAAAAAGGAAGACCCAAGTGAGGATGCTTACATTCCCCTTAGAAAGAAGAACAAAATAATCATGGGAGAAAAAGGGAGGGAGGTATATAGGTGGGAAAGTGGATAGGGAAGGGAAAAGGTAGAAGGATCACATATGAAGAGAGAGAGGAGAGAAACCCAAAGGGCCAGAAGAATTAACGGAAACATCCAAGTGCTGGAGATTTGGGAGGAGTACCTTTAGAAAGTTCTAGAGACCTGTCATGTGGAAGGGTCCCAGGATTCAATGTGGGTGACAGACCAGTTACTGACCCAACTTGGCATCTATCCCATGGACAATCACCAAACCCTGACACTATTACTGATGCTAAGTTACATTTGCAGACAGGAGCTTAGCATGGTTATCCTTTGAGAGGCTCTTCCAGCAGCTGACTGAGACCGATACAGATATTTACAGCCAATCATTGGACTGATATCAGGGACCCCTATGGTAGAGTTAGGGGAATAACTAGAGGAACTGAATGGGGGTGGCAACACCACAGGAAAAACAACAATGTCAACTAACCTGGAACCCTAAGACCCAATGTCTGAGCCACCAACCAAAGAGCATACAGGGGCTGGTGCTAGGTCCCAATATATATGTAGTAGAGGACTGCCTTGTCTCAGGAGGGAATGTATCTAATTCTGTAGAGGTTTAATGCCCCAGGAAGGGTAGATACCATAAGGGTGGTGTCCTTTCAGAAGCAAAGAGGAAGGGCAATGGGGGTAAGGACTCCATAAATTCTCTGGGAGGAGAGGAAATATTTAGTAGTAAAGAAATAAAACAATTAATAATGACAACAACAACAATAGTAATAATAATAAATTAAAAGAAATCCAATACCTAGGGAAAATAAAACAAATATTTTCTAAAAGTTAGAAAGAAATAGTGTGACTAAACATTTGCCAGTTAAAGTAACCAAGTGCAACGAATTTTCACTCAAATGACAAATAGCAATAAGGTACTCATTTGTATGTGATTCTCCCTACTTTATCTTAAATTAAAGGTGCATCCATTGTTTTTTCCAAACAAGAAGAATAAAAATAAAAACAGGTGCAAATTTTATTGCAATGAATAATTATCTTGAGATTTGGACCTTAAAATTGAACTCCATATTTACAATGGCATTGTTTAATGAATTAGAAACATCAGCAAATGCAGCTGTCCTGTATTTTTTATTTGTTTGTTTGTTTTGTTTTTTGGTTTTTATTTATGGTCAAGAAGAGAAAGATACTGGTGAAGCCATTTGAAATAAGATAAATCGATTCAAACTTGCTTGTTACAATGATTTGTAGGTTTCCTTCATATTTTTGAAAACAGAAACAAAAATAGAAATAAAGATGTAACATGTAAATATCTGAGACATTTTTTTGTTTTGTTTTTTGTTTTTATTTACACTTGAACCAATCTTTCTAGGTGTAGAAATGAAATTGGCCAGCTAATCTTACTTACAACAAAGAAAATATTTTATAGCCTTCTTGGTTACTTCAAAAAGAAAAAAATATCTTTTTTTTTAATTCCAAATCTATTTGAATATGTTAAGTAGATTGAAACATTGTTTCTTTTACCATTCTGGAATTATAACCATTTCATTGTTGTTGTTGTTGTTGTTGCTGCTGTTGGTGGTGGGTTTTTTGTTTGTTTTGTTTTGTTTTGTTTTGTTTTGTTTTGTTTTGTTTTTAGAGACAGGGTTTCTCTGTATAGCCCTGGCTGTCCTGGAACTCACTTTGTAGACCAGGCTGGTCTCAAACTCAGAAATCTGACTGCCTCTGCCTCCCGAGTGCTTGGATTAAAGTCGTGCGCCACCACACCCGGCATTAACCTTAAATGAATCAGAGATAGCAAATGATACTACATGTGAAATACTGACAGAATGACATTAGGATATAATAATTTAATCTTACAACTTGAACACAAGTTGAGCCATCTTTCCTAAATTTTTTGAACAATAGTGTCTTTTATATGCTTGTGTATCTTCCTCAGTCATGAAATCTTAAATCTCTTATTGTCTCCTTAATAACTAGTTGTTTCATATTCTACTGTCTTATTCATCTGAAATAAAGGAGGACAAGCAGTATCTGTTTGAGTGACCAATTGCCTACATTTCAGAGAATCATCAGGTATCAGGTATGTAACAGGCTTCAACGTGTCATACAGCAGTAGATAGGCCATAGAAAAACTGTAAGAATGCACAACACATTCTGACTGGTGTGAGGTGGAGTCTCAGGGTTGTTTTGATTTGCATTTCCCTGATGACTAAGGATGTTGAACTTTTCTTTAGGTGGTTCTCAGCCATTCTGAATTCCTCAGTTGAGAGTTCTTTGTTTAGCTCTGTACCCCATTTTTTTTATTAGGCTTATTTGGTTCTCTGTAGTCTAACTTCTTGAGTTCCTTATATATATTGGATATTATCTCTCTCTTATATATATTGGATATTATCTCTCTATCTCTATCTAGGATTGGTAAAGATCTTTTCCCAATCTGTTGGTTGTTTTTTGTTTTTTTTTTTTTTTCTCATTGACAATGTCCTGTGCTTTAGAGAAGCTTTACAATTTTATAAGGTCCTATTTGTCGGTTCTTGATCTTACAGCACAAGCCATTGGTGTTCTGTGCCATATGTTTGAGGCTCTTCTCCACTTTCTCCTTTATAAGTATCAGTGTATCTGGCTTTATGTAGATGTCCTTGATATACTTGGACTTGAGCTTTGTACAAAGAGATAAAAATGGATTGATTTGCATTCTTCTACATGATAATTGCCAGTTGAGCCAACACCATTTTTTGAAAATGCTATCTTTTTTTTTTTTCACTGGATGGTTTTAGCTCCTTTTTCAAAGATCAACTGACCAGGTATGTGGGTTCATTTCTGGGTCTTCAATTCTATTCCATTGATCTACCTGCCTGTCACTGTATCAATACCATGCTCATTTGTTGTTGTTGTTGGGGGTTTGTTTGTTTGTTTTCTTTTTTTTGTTTGTTTGTTTTTTAATCACAATTGCATTGTAGTACAGCTTGAGGTCAGGGATGATGATTCCACCAGAGGTACTTTTATTGTTGAGAATAATTTTTGCTATGCTAGGTTTTTTGTTATTCCAGATGAATTTGCAAATTGACCTATCTACCTTTGTGAAGAATTGAGTTGGAATTTTGATGGGGATTGCACTGAGTCTGTAGATTGCTATTAGCAAGATGGCCGTTTTTTACTATATTAATCCTGCCAATCCAAAAACATGGAGATCTTTCCATCTTCTGAAATCTTCTTTGAATTCTTTCTTTAGAGACTTGAAGTTCTTATACACATCTTTCACTTGCTTAGACATTGTACCACCCAGACACTATTGTGGATGTCAACAAGTACTTGCTGTCAAGAACCTGATGTAGCTGTCTCCTGAGAGGCTCTGCCATTACCTGACAAATACAGAAGTGGATGCCCACATCCATCCATTGGATTGAGCATAGGGTCCCAAATGAATGAGCTAGAGAAAGTACCCAAGAAGTTGAATGGGTTTGCAGTTTCGTAGGAGGGTCAACAATATGAACTAACCAGTACCCCCATAGGTCCTAGGGACTAAAACACCAACCAAAGAATACACATGGTGGGACTCATAGCTCCAGCTGCATAAGTAGCAGAGGATGGCCTAGTTGGTTATCAATGGGAAGAGAAGCCCTTGGTCCGGTGAAGGCTCTATATCCCATTGTAGAGGAATGCCAGGGCCAGGAAGCAGGAATGGGTGGGTTGGTGAGCAGGGGGAGGGGTAAGGGGATAAGGAGTTTTCAGAGGGGAACCTGAGAACTGGGATAACATTTGAAATGTAAATAAAGAAAATATGCAATGGAAAAAAACCTGGTCATGTACTTCCTTAGACATGTATTTATGTACTGTTTATAAATAGAAAGAATTTTATTTATTGGAATAAAGGATGTTGGTTCAATTATTTATTTATCATGTAAATATATTGCTTCTATTTCATATTTTATCTACTATATTTGTTTCAGAGTATTAATTTAGATGAGGTCATAAAATAAATTAAAATTAAATTCTGTTATTGACATAATTATTTTTGTGTTTACCTGTCTTTACAAATGAATAATTTATTAATAAGGACCTTATATGTTCATATGCAGGAAATAGCCTGAGAATGAATAAAATGGAAATTCTACTTGCCTTACTTTCTTTAGCATCCTCTGCAAATCTCGTTTCTAAAATGCGGAATAAAGGAGATAAGATGACAGTTCCCTTTGGAGTGCATCAAAACACACCAGGGCAATAAAAACTATGAGAGCAAAGATGAAGGTCTGTGACCCCAATTGTGGCATCACATATTTGTAGAGAGCCACTGGAGAATGGCCTGCTTGGCCTTGCTATTCCTTTCACTAGTCAGTGTACAAGCTGTTTCAGAAACATTTTGAAACTGAGAAAATTTTCTTTCAAAATCAAGCTCTTGGGATAAATTAAAGCTTTTAGCTCAGTGGAACATTTCTACAACCTGGAGGGTTAAAAGTACACAGAGCCCATACATTTTTAAGCCTCAGAGTTATAGAAATCCATATTGAATTCATGGGTGTCAGGGTATGTAAAAAGATAAACATGTTTATAAAGTTACCACTGCATCAGAAAATTGAATGATAAATGACAAAGCATGAGTGGCCATATTAAAAATAAAGCTTTTGATATGGCCATTTATATTCTATTTTCTACAAGTCACTATGTTAGATTTATATGGATGAGTTCTTTGTGGATTGCTCATGGCTATACCAACATGAGAAAAAGTGAAGTGAAGTCTTATTGCTGTGAAAACACCCTAAGAAAAAGTGATCATTTTTGTGAAAGAAAGCTCGGGAAGACTTTTGATGGCAGTATAGTTTCTGCCTACCCAAATTCATAATGAGGTTTAAGTTTGTAGTATGGATGTTGGTTACTACAGGATTTCTCCTTGTGTGTCTCTTTTCTCTTCTCCTTATGACCAATCATTGGCATTTCTGAATCCCAAAATTATCTGAAAAGCTTCAGGTATCTCATCAGAGAACAAAGACAATATTCTGCCCTTGGATTTTCAAGCCTCCAGAATTGTGGGGTTTAATGTAAATTAATTTCATGAGAATTCATTCAATCTTGGGTGTTCTGTTATATAGAGAGAGGACTGAAAGTGAAAGGTTCATAAAGACTTAAGGAATTATAGAAGTTAATTATTAAAGATAGAGTGATCTAAAAGGAAAGTGTTATATGACAACATTGACATATACAATTGAAGTTGTATGCTAAAAGGTTTTTCTTTAATTCCAAAAATTGTTCTCCAGAAAACTGGGGCCTGTTGATTTAGACACACACACAGTACCTTGGAAATGAAGGGCTCTTGAGAGAGAAAAATGTGTAAAATGAAAAATACTTTATATAACGATCAAGAAATCAAGAGAACAACAGACTATGAGGCACAGAGCCTTATGAATGTCCTTACAAATATATTGAAATCAAAGGAGAAGTTCAGGTAAGAGACTTGAGGGGCTGTATGAGAAACCACAGTGGTTCACACTGCACCTTGCAAAGACAGCCAGTAGTGTTTATGACAATAAAGGATGGGTGTTTGTGAAAAGTGGCAACATCATATCTCTTTTCTGATTATTGATCCATACAATGGCCTCTTTTCTAAATGCAAAATTCTTTATCCACCAAAATCTCTCTTCTACAGTTTTTCTATTTTTTTTATTGGTTATTTTATTTATTTACATTCCAAATGCTATTCCCTTACCAGTTTCCCCTCCACATGCCCACTATTTCATTCCCCCTCATCCTGCTTCTATAGAAAGAAATAATAAATGGCAAAGATGTAGTGAGTGTGATACCATGACCACAATGTGTATTTTATGTCCTAATTGATGGGGTTGGAGAGGCATTAGTGGGACTGCAAGATAATAATATGTGTGCACATGACTGATGTCAAAGTAATGTTAGAAAATTTGGACACTGATAACTTATGCTCTTTATCCCCGTAGAAATGGTGTGAAGACAGCATGATAAAGAGCTTAAGTTCAACCTCTGCAACACAGAAAGATTTTGTCTGAAAGCAAAACAGAAAAGGAAAACTTCTGCTTAAAAGAAATCTATGCTCGTAATTCATTTTCATCTCCTTTCTACTTCAATTACAACATCATGGGATTTGAAGTTTATGATTATCATAATTTAACTATTCTCAAGATTAAATTAAATAAATATATACACTATTGATTTGGTGAAAATTTACATATCTCAGTAAAAATCCAACTAGGTATAGCTCCCTATTGCTTTAGTGTTTTCTTATATTTGTGGCTTAATCCTTTCATGTTTGTCAGCATGTTACTTACCTGGCTTCTTGTATGGAATTCTGCCAAGGTCTCATGTCTTCAGTAACCCTTATTTCCTGCAATTTGTGATACCTCTGTGTACTCTCAAATTATTATTTCATTCACCTAGACACTGTGGTCATGTATTACACCATGGACCTTTTGTATCTTTCCCTCAACCTTTTATCCCTACCATTCTTGAAGTAAAGACATCATTTTTTTATTATACTTCAGTAATTCATTGTTTGTGCTTTATTCTTAGTAATTCCATTTGCAGATACCTGTTTAGAAAAAGTGGACACAATTTACATAATTGAAAAATCACATTGGAAAACCTGTTGCTGTCAGTTGAAGGTAATGGGAACCTGGCCAAAGGAAGTATGCAGGAATATATACCACCAAGTTGAATGAAAATATGAAGGAAGCAATCAACACCTTCTTTCCAATGTTACCATCTGCATAGATAAAGGAGGCCAGGGCATATATAAATGTGCCCATTTGTAAGAACATAAGTGTAATTTCAATATCTTTTCATGTACCTCAGTAGGTTTGTACCTCCAACTATCATACACAATGTACATTCATCTAAATGTATCTCAATGTTGATTGCATATGCAGATTAATTCTTCTACTATTTCCCTACAGGTGAATGATGCCTGAATACAGAATACCTTTATTAGAAACTCCTTGAAATTTTTGAATTAAACGTGTTTCAAATAAGCAAGGAGACAATACGCATTACATATCTGTAAAATTGTGAAATAATAAATGTAATTAGTAAAGGAAAATCTCAAGTATATTTTATTAAGTTTACACTTTATAGCAAAATAAATTAGCCTCATTCAGGGATTGTGTGGGTTGTTTTTCAGGAAAGGAACACAGAGGACATATTAGACATTACGCTCATTTATGCTCACTGCCTATTTTCTTTTTAAATCATTTTTTATAAATAATACACTAAGTTTATTAACACAAAACCTTACAATATTTTTCATACATTGTGATATAAGTTTAGGTTAATTTAATAATCTGTTCATAACCTATTGCAACATATGGATGTAGAATTAAGTTTGTCTATTTTAACATCTAATTCAATACTCCCAAATTAAATACATGTTTTTGCTCATTTTCTCAGGGTTTATCAAAGACAAAAGTATAATAAAGACTCCCATAATTTGCCAAGCCCACCTCCCAGGAAATTTTGTGATTAGCACTGAATTGATTAAAGTAAATTACAGGGAGAACAGTTTTATTAGTAAGAAGGTGTCAAGCCCTGGCAAAGGCAGTTTCTAGGTATGATAATTATAAAATTACATGAAAGCATTTATTGGGTTCACAGAAAGCCCTTTATGAAATAGAAGAGGCCGGAGCTGAAATGCAGCCAGATTTGGTAACAGCATGCAAACAACCTTCAGAGTCAAATACCATTCAAAACTGCCTAATCCCATAACTGCACCAAAGCTGGCAGGTGCTCACTACACAGCACATTAATTTAGAAGACTTAGTGGGGATTTTAAAGATAACCTTCTGTGCCCAATATGCTGAGAGCAATGTGTCTCTGGATAAAAAAAAAAATACCAATTTTTCCCCTAATCTACAGATCTACAGGATGATAAAGATATAAAATAGAAACAAAAATATATTTTTCACGCCAGAATGATTAAACCATTTTTATTAAGCCTGTTTTAAACTTACAACCTATAATTTTTGGAAAACAGCAATATAAATATATATGGATTGCTTCTGTTCTATCACAACAAACATTATAGTGGATCATGACCTGAAGGTATCCTATATATAAGAGCAAAAATACCATTTGGTGAACAACTTACGTGCATCTGGACAAGACATTGAGGACAGTGTTAATAGAATTCTCTGTTCTCATATGATTTTTTAGCAATGAAATGAATTGTACTCTCATCATGAACATCATGGTGTCTTGAAGCCAACTTATCTTTGTGATACTTCCAATGTTAACTTCTTTCTTTAAAGGATTATGTAAATACTACCTTAGAAATGTAAAAATCTACAAAACAAAGTGGTGGTGAGAAAGGTCAGGACACCCAAATGGAATAAATGACTGAACTGTGAAACAGATTTGATTTGACAAAGAAACATGGAGAGTGACATTAATCTTTTCAAAATTTATGAAAGCTTGTAAGTTAAAGGAGAAAATGATTTTCTAAAATTGCATTATCTTTTATTAGGTATTCTTGGCTATATGATCTTAAAAATATTGAAGTGAATATTTTCTAAAAGACCAAGCAGCTAGTGGTGAAGAGGAGAAAGTTTCTCTTTGTGCTTTTCCTAAATGCAGTCAATTTAATAATCTATCAGTAGGTCATCTGAAACCAAAACCCAAACCAACCAAACAAACAAAATCAAATATCAGAATAACCAAATTTATATTTAAATTGTATTTTTGTTTTTTTTTTCCTATACTTGTAGGACTTCCTAGAAATAGACCCAAGTTTTGTTTTTGTCTTTATATGCTTACAAGCCGTATCAGTTCCTTCATATATACCTAGATATTTTCATGAGTTTATCTATGATATTTGATGATACCTTCAAATCTACAGACAGAAAAAAACAAAACAAAACAAAACAAAACAAAACAAAACAAAACAAAACAAAAATAACAGTTTGTCTTGTCTGGTTTTTGTTTCAATGCTTAGGCAAATGGACCTGATTGGAGAAAGTCACAATGCCTTCAGATAACAGCCTTCTCAAGGCTGTTCTCCAAGTCTGATTAGGCTTTTTACCATGAGGATCTACAGTTCTTTGTTCTGGTATGGATTTTCTCCATTTTCCACAATATTTTTAACTGAACCATTTTATCTCCTCAGCTCTCTACTGTTTACTTTCTGGATTGTGTTCAGGAGACAATCCTTCCTCCTCCTTCACAGATATACAGAGCTCTTCAGGTAAGGGCTCTTTCTGACTTCTGAAACAATGTCTCCAAAAGTGTTGAGTGTCATAACTAATGCCGTCCTTTGGGCTTGCAAACATCTCAGACTTCCCGAGTTGAACCTCTCTTCTTGGACCCTGGATATTACAGACCCTTTCTATAGAATTTCCTTGTGATTGACACGCTTTTACATTTTCTACATTATTTCTGCATTTGCCTTTTGAAAAGTTCTTTTTTCTTTCACTTCAAGCCTCTCCTTTTTTATCTGCCTTGAAGAGCAAAAACATATTTCTTGGATAATGTATCCAATCCTTTTTTTTAATTTAATTTTATTTGTAATTCATTTTTCACACTCCATATTCCATCCTCCGCCCCTCCCTATCCACCCTCTAACTGTTCCACATCTGACACCTCCTCCCCACCCCACCCCATCTCCACGTGAATGCCCCACCCCCTACCCCACCTGACTTCTAAACACCCTGGGGCCTACAGTCTCTTGAGGGTTAGGTGTTGCATCTCTGAATGCACACAGATCTGGAAGTCCTTTATGTATGTTAGGGGCCTCATATCAACTGGTGTATTCTGTCAGGTGGTCCATTGTTTGAAAGAAATCAGGGGTCCAGATTAAATAAGACTGCTGGTCCTCCTACAGAATCGCCCTTCTCTTCAGCTTCTTTCAGCCTTCCCTAATTCAACAACAGAGGTCAGCTGCTTCTGTCCATTGGTTGGATGTAAATAACTGCATCTGATTCTTTCTGCTACTTGTTGGGACTTTTGGAGGGCAGTCATGATAGGTCCTTTTGTGAGCATTCCATAGAGCCTCAGTAATAGTGTCAGGCCTTGGGATCTTGCCTTGAGCTGGATCCCACTTGGGACCTGTTTCTGCACCATCTTTTCCTCAGGTTCCTTTCCATCTCCATCCCTGTAGTTCTCTCAGAAAGAAACAATTGAGGGTCAGAGGTGTGACTATGGGATAACTGCCCTATCCCTCACTAGATGTCCTGTCTTCCTGCTGGAGATGGGTTCCATAAGTTCCCTCTCCCTACTGCTGGGCATTTCATCAAAGGTCCCTCCCTGTGAGTCCTGGGAGTTTCTTACCTCCCAGGTCTCTGGTGCATTCTGGGGGTCCCCTGCCCCCAACCTCCTATTTCCTGAGGTTGCCTGTTAACATTTTTTCTGCAGGCCCTCAGGGCTTCAGTACATTTCCCTCACCCAATACCTAAGCAGGTTCCCCTATACCCACCACTTCCCCCCACCCTGTCCACATTCCCTCCTAAGTCCCTCCCCACTTGAAATTGCTTTCTTCTCTCTTCCAAGTGGGACTGAGGAATCCTCACTTGGGCACTTCAGCTTGCTGAGACTTTTGAATTCTGTAAACTGTACCTTGTGTATTCTGTATGGGGTTTTTTCTTCTTTTTTCTTCTTCTTCTTCTTTCTTCTTCTTCTTCTTCTTCTTCTTCTTCTTCTTCTTCTTCTTCTTCTTCTTCTTCTTCTTCTTCTTCTTCTTCCTCTCTCTCTCTCTCTCTCTCTCTCTCTCTCTCTCTCTCTCTCTCTCTCGCTCGCTCATATCTACTTATCAGTGAGTACATACCAAGCATGTCCTATTGGGATGTTATTTTCTTGTTCCACAGAGAAGTTGAGGATTGGCTGTACTCAGTGCAGTTGGTCAACAGCTTGACTACTCCATGGAAGACCCATCATTCTTGAAGGCTCCCAGTAGCTCTACTATAGCCAGGGCAACAGATCAGCAGCTTCTTTCCCTGTGAAGAGCCCCGAGTAGGAAGGACCCACAGGTGGTCTAATATAGCCAGGGCCTCAAGCCTGAAGGAAACCTGAAGCAACCCAATTTTTATTTTATTTTTCTCATTTCAAATTATTTTTATGAATATTGCATTATAAATTTAATCCACAGTGGAAAAAATTGAGTTGAATTAAACCCTGTCTCATTGTAATCTGTGGATAAGTAACACCACTGAAAGATTATGCAGACACTGTGCATCTGAAACAAAGCAGTCATACCATGGAACTCTATATGCTAAATCATGAAAACATAAATGCAAAATACCCAGACTCACTTCCAATGGAAAACTGTTTTCTTATCTCCCACAAATCATAGTCACACATAATACTGGCCTTCAAAGTCCTCTTGATTGATATGTTTATGTTTTTGTTAGGTTTATTCTGTCTTTGTAAGGTTTTAGAGATGATCAAAACATTGAATCTTCAAAGGAAAACAACCAAAAAAGAAAACTACTTTTTTATTATTTTAACAAATTAAAAAGCATACTTTGAAAGAGGTACATATTTTTAAAATAGTTGAAAGAACAAAATGCATGTATCATAATTGGTAAATTCTTTAAATAGCATAGAAATGGAGTGTAAATAGATATTACACAGGGGAAAACATTTACTAATTGGATCAACATGAAAAATGTTATTTGGCATCATCACAAAAAATAGCAAAAAAAAATTTAAGTCAGAATAAACTCATATTCAGTACATTTCATATGGAGTTTTGCCTATCAAATGCGGTCAAGGATAATAAACAACATTACAGCCCCATTAGTCTACTTTAATACTAGGAATTGTCACAGAAGAGCCTTTAATATTAGCATCATGGAAAGCAGAGCCCCATATGACTCACCATAGCAAGTGAATAAGAAGATGTCAGATATTAATAAACATAAGAATAGTTAAATAAGATGCAATGCATTCACATATAAAATATACAACCATGAAGTATATGAAACAGGGATGTGTATCTTACTATAAATAAATCTAGAATACTTTTTATTAAAGCAACTGCATGGTATTGGTACAGATACAGGCAGGTAGATGAATGGAATAGAATTGAAGACCCAGATTTTAAACACACACACACACACACACACACACACACACACACACACACACACATACCTATGGTCACTAGATCTCTGAGAAACGAGCTAAAACCATCTGGTGAAAAAAAAGACAGCATTTTCAACAAATGGTGCTGAACCAACTGGTAGTCAGCATGTAGAAGAATGCAAATTGAGCCATTCTTATCTCCTTGTACAAAGCTCAAGTTCAAGTAGATCAAGAAGATCCACATAAACCGGATACACTGAAACTAATAGAAGAGAAAGTGGGGAAGATCCTCGATCACATGGGCTCAGGGGAAAAATTCCTGAACAGGATACCAATGACTTATGTTCTAAGATCAACAATAGACAAATGGGACCTCATAAAGTCTCAAAGCTTCTGTAAGGCAAAGGACATAGTCAATAGGAAAAAATGGCAACCAACAGACTAGGAAGAGATCTTTACCAATCCTACATCTGTTAGAGGGCTATCCAATATTAGTTAGAATCAAAATTTAGACTCCAGAGAATCAAATAACCCTATTAAAAATAGGGTACAGAGCTAAATGGATTCTTAACTGAGGAATACCGAATGACCGAGAAGCACTTAAAGAACTGTTCAACATCCTTAGTCATCAGGGAAAGGTTGTTTTGCAAATCAAAACAACCCTGAGATTCCACCTCACACCAGTCAGAATGGATAAGATCAAAAACTCAGGTAACAGCAGATGCTGGCAAGTATGTGGAGAAAGAGGAAAACTCCTCCATTGCTGGTGGGATTGTAAGCTGGTACAACTGAAACCAGTCTGGCAACTCCTCAGAAAATTGGACATAGTATTACCTGTGGATCCAGCTATACCACTCCTGGGCATATACACAAAAGATGCTCCAACCAATAACAAGAACACATGTTCCAATATATTCAGAGCAGCCTTATTTATAATAATCAGAAGCTGAAAATAAGCAACATGTCCTTCAATAGAGGAATGGATACAGAAAATGTGATACATTTACACAATGGAGTACTACTCAGCTTTTAAAAACAAAGAATTCATGAAATTCTTTGGCAAATGGATGGAATTAGAGAATAGAATCCTCAGTGAGGTAACCCAGTTGAAAGAACAAACATGGTATGCACTCACTGATAAGTGGATATTAGCCAAAAAGCTCAGAATATCCAGGACACAATTCACAGACCATGTGAAGCTCAAGAATAAGGAAGACTAAAGTGTGGATTCTTCAGTCCTTCTTAGAAGGGGAATAGTATTCTCACAGGAGATTGAGGGTAGGAGGGACTTGGAAGGAAGGGAGAAGGGGGAGAGGGAAAAGGGGGCAGGATCAGGAATGGGAGGAGATGGGGATGATATACAGAGGAGGGTCATGGATTTGAACAGAGGTGTGTAGCAATGGGGGATGGGGAACTGAAGGGAGACCCCAGCAAATCCCAGGTGCCAAGAAAGCAAGAAGCTCCCAGAACCTAGAGATGATGAGATAAGCTGAAATGGCCAACATAGTGAAGGGAGAACCTGTAGAGACCATATCCAGAGGTTAGACAAGGAACCTGGTTGGGGAATCAGGCCACACACTCAGCTCCAATTTTAACCCAGTATTGCTCCTGTCCAAAGGATATAAGGGGGAAAATATGGAGCAGAGACTGAAGGAAAGGCTATCCAGAGACCCCATTACCTGGGGATCCATCCCATATACAGACTCCAAATCCAGACACTATCGTGGATGCCAAGAAGCCTGATAAAGCTGTCTGACAGGAGCCTGATAATAGCTGTCTCCTGAGGGGCTCTGGCACAGATGTGGATGCTCACAGCCAACCACTATACTGAGCACAGGGACCCAAATGGAGGAGTTAGAGAAAGAACTGAAGAAGCTGAGGGGTTTGCAGCCCCATAGGGAGTATAGCAATATCAACCAGCCAGACCCCACCCCCACCCCCACCCCAGAGCTCCCAGGGAATAAACCACCAACCAAAGTATACACATGGAGAGACCCATGGCTCCAGCTTGATATTTATAGGGGAGCAACAGGGCAGTGAGGTGGGAGTAGGTAAGTGGGTGGATGAGCACCCTTATAGTATCAGGGTGAGGAGGGTCAGATATGGGGTTGGCAGAAGGGAAACCAGGAAATGGGATAATATTTGACAAATACAATATCCAATTAAAAATTACCATAGATAAATAACATGAATAAGAAAATAAAAGGTTTTGATGTCTGTGTATTTATACAGTAACAATAAAATCAAAACTATATCTCTACTACATATTCAGCACAGTAATTATTTCTAGCTATACATAGCAGGGGGATATGAGACTTGGTAATGTTATATAACAGACTTTAATTATACTTGTAGTAAATATTTATTTTTATTTTGTTTTTATTTTTTGAGACTAAATATAATTATGTGACCGTAGTTTGTATGGAAGCCATAGCAATTCTCCCTCCTCATCTTGGTTGGCATTCTGTATCTTAACCTGAGTAGACTGTATTATTTTATTTTAGTACTGTTCTATACTTCTTCCCTTCTACTAATTACTTGTGGTTCAGTTTATACATTTCACTAGGAATTAGGAGAAAGTAATTTTTCTTGAGCATATTAATAAATAAAGCATGATTGGTATATTTAAAAATGGAAATAGCCAGGAGTGGTGGCGCAGGCCTTTAATCCCATCACTTGGGAGGCAGAGGCAAGCAGACTTCCGAGTTTGAGACCAGCCTGGTCTACAGAGTGAGTTCCAGGACAGCCAGGGCTACACAGAGAAACCCTGTCTTGAAAAACAAACAAACAAACAAACAAACAAAGGAAATAAAATCTCTTATGTAGTTAAGCAGAATGATTATTCAAAAAGTCCAAGGAAGACTATTTCTACCACTCGAGTAATTTCCTGTAGTTCTTTGTTTGTGATTGAGGCCTTCTAGGCTTTCTCTCTCTACTTTGCTAAGCTCATGTTTATGCTGTCATATTAATGAAACTGTATATGTGATGCTTCTGACAATGTTAGAGGAGACAGTCTCATAGCCAACTCCCTGATGCTCTGGCTCTAACAAGCTTTCTGACCCTCTTCCTCTCTTATTCTTAGAAATTAGGGATATGGGTTGTATGGTGAATACAAGTAACATTATATAGACTAAGTACATTGTATTTGGAAATATGTATAAATACATATATAGTATTTATTTAATAATTCGTGAAAAAAACTTACCACTTTGAAAGAGCTAGAAGGGATATATGGAAGGGTTTGGATGCACAAAGGGAAGTTTAAATGATATAATTACCTTCTCAAAAACATTTATAAGTAATTTTTAAAAGCCCTTTAGTACCTAAATCTTACACATATGTTGTTTCATACAAAACAGTGAATTTTTCAGTAGGTTTACTTTAAATTTCTTGAGCAGAAATTGTTCTAGGGTCCTTTGAATGGCCTCAGGTTACTTTAAGACAGGAAAAATTTGGCAAACGTTTGAGTAACAGCAAGACTTAACTAGGGAAAGAATGCATAAAGGGATGCAGGCTTTGCTTTCTGAAAATTCAAAAAGTACAAAGAACAATCAAAGACTGTAGGAAAGACAAGAAACCTAATTAAATGAACATGATACTGACAATAATTTCAGCTTATCCCAGGCAGATCCATTTCTAATTTTCAATATCTGTAGCTCTATAGTGATAAAGTTGAGTTTTCTTTATCTCATTAGAGATTGTGAAGACAATAGGAAAGTTTTTTTGTTTGTTTGTTTGTTTTTTTACATTAGGTATTTTCTTCATTTACATTTGAAATGCTATCCAAAAAGTCCCCCATACCCTTCCCCCCTACCCACTCCACTACCCACCCACTCCCACTTCTTGGCACTGGTGTTCCCCTGTACTGAGGCATATAAAGTTTGCAAGACCAAAAAAGACAGCATTTTCAACAAACGGTGCTGGCACAACTGGCAGTTATCACGTAGAAGAATGCAAATTGATCCATTCCTATCTCCTTGTACTAAGGTCAAATTTAAGTGGATCAAGAAACTCCACATAAAACCAGAGACAGTGAAACTTATAGAGGAGAAAGTAGGGAACATTTGTATAGACAGCATATTCTGTTACAGTAGCTTTCTCTCACACCCAAATAAACCCTGAAAAAGGTCAAAGAAACAGATAAATTTTAAGAATGACTTTATCATCATTACTAGTGTACTGTAGGCTCATGAACGGCCCTGGCAAATGAAATGAGTGATAACCTGAAGAAGAGAGTGAGTCACAGAAAAGACAAGAAGGAAAAGGAAGGAGAAACAGTCTAGAAGTCATGAGAGGAAAAGATAAAGGAAGCAATAATGATGCTAGAGGTGAATCTGAATTCCTAATGAATTAAACTAGGCATAATTGGAAAGAAAGATTGTTTTTAGAAATCATTCATATATTGTTGCATGTGTTTGTAAAAATGCCCATTACAGCAAGCATAAATACGCTTTACAGATGCAGAACTACAAAAGCACAGGCCTCTAAGAGAAGGAAGCTACCAACAGTCCTGAGCAACCATACATCTAGGAACTACAAGGACAACCATGCCATAATGACCCAAAGGATTCAGTGGACATTCCCATATCCTGGCTGTAACCAGAAGCCTCCCATATGCTTCTCTTTTTTTTTTCAATTTTTATTAGATATTTTCTTCATTTACATTTCAAATGCTATCCCAAAAGTTCCCTATACCCTCCTCCCACCCAGCTCCCCTACCCACTCACTCCCACTTCTTGGCCCTGGCGTTCCCCTGTACTGGGGCATATAAAGTTTGCTGTAATTCTTATCCCTAAACTAAGAAATTTCTCTTTTTAACAGAGACCTTTAGAGAAAACCACCTGTCAAAATGCAGAGAACAAATTGTTATGCCATACTAAGTCCTAAATGATCCATTTACGATACAAATTCTGCAACCAAACTCATGAAACATTATGAAATAGGAGGTCAAAATATTGTAAGAGCCAGGAAAACATGATGTCTGATGTAAGACTGTGTCTACTAGAAATGTCATAGAAGCTACAAAGTCTAAGCAACATGGCTGCCTAAAGAAGACCAACATAACAATGATATGAATAGACACGATAATATGAAAGAGGTCTCCTCTAGTCTTAACCCTAGTTAAAAACTGTAGGAAACTAAAGAATGAGACTAGGAGAAGCCAACCTTCCCTACAGAAGTTTCCTCAGCTAATCATCCAATATCAACTGGTCAACTCTTAAATCAGATATATTACAAACATAAATGAATACATACATACATACATACATACATACATACATATGTAATACATACATACATGAAATTAAATAACCAGAGAAAACGAATTTGAAGAGTGAGTATATGAAAGGGCTTGAATAGAAGAAGGGAAAATAAAACAATATCATGTGTAATTATATTTTAATTTCCAAAATCATAATAAATTGTAAAGAGTTCAAACATCCCAGGAATATAAAGACAAAATGTAAGTAGCAAATGGGAATCAATTTCCTATTTTACTGTTAGTTGGAATGTATTTACACTTTTATCTTTAAGCAGAAGAGTTTACTTCAATGTGATCTGTAAGAAAACAGTTTCTTTCAAATATTCTAACAAAAGTACTCAAAGAAAGTAGCTCTGGCTGGAATGATATCAGTCTGTTCCCTGAGACTGCAACTGAGCATAAAGTAAAAGTATGTGGACAAAGTACCACAGTGGACTCTGGGGGAAAAAAAATCTCTAGATGACCAAACAAAGATGGAGCCGACCAATTGCCAGGCTATAAGGTAGGCAAATATCATGATCTTCTTTGTAGGTCATATCCCTCTGGTATAAAACTGATAAGTTCACCTCAAAGATACAGGTGCAGGAATTTAATAATAAATGCATAAATGCATGTTTCTTGTCCTTGCATCTAAAGAAGTTTGTAAATAGTTATAAACTTTAACAAAAATAGTGTTGATCCAAATTCAATATGCAGCTGAGGATTCATGAAAGTTCATGTGCTCTGTGTTCATTCGTTTATTGTAAATTTGTTTTTTCATTGTGTATACTTGACCAAAGGCTCATGAATTTTCAAAGCTGTGAGGATCAAGTAAATAGTGAAGTGTAAATAAAGACATCTCTAATACTGGAGGGGTGATGGAATTGATTTGCACCCCAGCACAGAAAGAAGAAAGAACATAAAGAAAGTGTGTTTTCATCAAACAGGAATTTCTCACCACCAAACTCTGAACAATTGTACGCTATAATTGAAAATAAACATGAGTTTTTATTTTATAGTATGCATACTGGAAAATAGCCTATTTATCTATTTTCATATTATTAACATGCTGAGAAATCTTAATATAAGATAAAGATGATTATTAGTTGTAGAGTTTTGCCATAATCACATTTGTCTTTGGAATCATTTTGTCCAATATTAAAATATTAAGCTTTCACATTTTCTTCATTGATTGGAAATATACCTGACAGTCATTGTTACTTCATTCTTGAGTTTAACTTAATTACTTGTTTATACCATGCCTGATCTATTACTACTGGTATGAATATGATTAGGAATGGGGAGGTGCTCAGTTGGAAACATGTATTCGGTGCAAGCATGAGAACCAGATTTCAGATACCAGCAACTTTGAATGTGTAGAGACATTCATCTTCTTGAACAGACACAGATACTTATGTATTCATCCTCGTGCACATATACACAGGAATACATGCATTCATCATATGCACAATTACTCTCACACACACACACACACACACACACACACACACACACACACACATCTATGTGTGATAAGAATCTTGGGGTATAGATAGAGAAATATTGTAGGATTCAGAAGTGAAGAAGGACAAAATAAAGTGGTAGGCATGGCAGTGCACAGCTGATATAATGCACAGTCTGAGGTTATTTCCTTTGTTTTACCTTTTATTTTGTGGTACTGGCACATAAATTTATGGTCTCCATCATATGTCACAAATGTTCTAAAACTGAGCATTATCCCAGGCCCAAACATTAAATTAAAAAATATATATATTTGAGACAGCATCTTATTCAGTTACTCAGGATAGCCCTGCACTGGAAATCCTATAGCCTCAACAACATAAGTAGCTGGGGTTACATGCCTGTGCCACAAGTCACAGGGGTTAAAATCTGGTTTTATTTTTCAAGTTTCTTTGTTTAAGTAAATCACTTTGTTACAACAATATCTAAATGGCTGCATCTGTTAAAGAGCATGAGAAAACAGATGGTACCCTCAAAGAGTAATTAAGGAGAGTTGAAGACAAGGGCTTTTACACATAAGCACATAGGTTAAGTAAAAAACAGAGAGAGCACATTCAGGAAAGAGCAGCTACACAAAGCTGTTGTCAGTCTTAGGCCCTAATCAGCTGTGGTTGACCTTTGAACTCAATTAGTAGCCAAAAGCCATGAGGACTTATGTGATAAAATTACATAACAGAAAACTTCAAGGAGCCGAATAGCAGGTGCAAGAACAAGAGTAGATCAGGCAGGAAGTTCAGAACTCGTCACTTAATCCTACCCTTTGGCCTCTCTGGATCCATTTTTATTTGTGTGCATCTGCTGCAGTGTGCAGATGGTCTTCAGTTTGTGATGTTTTGATTGACAGTTTTATGCTTACCACATAAAAGCTATACACCTTCAGCGGAAACAATATATCGAATTCTGAATTTTATCTTTGCCCAGGATGGTGACAATGTGGTAGTGAGCCCATTTAAAAAACAACTCCTACACAAAGCTGGTATCAGACCTAACACTGATTAGTCTCTGATGCTGGACAAGTCCTTAGCTAGCCATCTTAACAGACCATAATAGTCTGTACCATGAAATATCAATGTGTAAATGGATATTTCAATTTAATTATTGAGCATATTTTCAACTTAAATGGTTCTGTTTACAGTTATCCAGTTAAGAAGTAACATTTTCATGAGTCAAAAGCATCTGAAAAATTTCCTCTCCAAAAACATTAATAATTTTTTTGTTTTGTAAAAAAGCATATCACAGCAATATAACAAAAAACAAATAGATGATTAAAAATCTGAATAGCAAGAGCTCTTTGATTCCAATGGTGTTTTGGCTTCTTTATTATTTAAATTTCAGAGTCTGTAGTGTCAAACTTAGAATAGGGAATTTGGATGTTATATTTTTGTTGCCTAGACTCCAAACCTCTGGTAATTTCAGTGACATGAAGCACTGGACAAAGTTTCCTTACAAATAAAATGGGTCTCCTGAAGATGATCATGAAGTGACTAACACTGTGACTCTCACACAAAAGTTGCCCATACGTCTCATAGTACTCCTATCTCTTGAAAGCTTTCAGTGATACCATAAACCTTAAATAGGAAGACAGCTTTCTTAAACACTGGGCTTGAAGTAGAAAGAACTTATACGCATACCCCTTATCCAGAAGCATTCCAATAGTGTCTTCTCTTCATAACTGCAATAGAATTCATACTGAGTGAAATATATTGTTTTCATTAAAAAGGGACCTTGGGTTTTTTTAAGTACATGCCATCGAGTGAACCTGGAAGACGGCTTCTACTTTATGCCCACTTCTGGTTCCCTATTAAAGCCCTCACTCTGCTTGATTTCTTTGTTTTCATTCCTCTCACAAAACAACAACAGGAACAGCAGCAACAAAAAGCAAAAGCCTCTTAAATCAATCTCATACAAGATGTCAGTGGACTGCGGTCACCAGTGTAGTTTGTGAAATAAAAGCCAGTTCATTCATTCACAGTAATTGCTTCTTGCTCTACTTACTCATGGAAATGATCTATATAGATTTTCGATGAAGAACTACTTCAGGAAGAGGGTTTTGATACTTTCTTTTATGTTCTGAATTTCCATACCAGAGAATTATGATAAAGCACTGTAGGAAATTATTTACAGCATAAGAATTTTAGCAGAGGTTTGATTCACACAAGATTTTTTATACTAATTAGAGCAATGTGATTGGCAGTGCTAAGATTTTGTGATGTCTATTTTTATATGCCAAAGCTTAGATATAAATGGCTTGATAGGCAGTGAGGAGAGGTAGGGGTTACACTGTGAAAATTCACTTCACAAATTTGAATATTTATCTTATTGGAGGACTCCGTGGAGATTCCAAGTTTAACTCAACATATGGTCTGTAAAATTAAAATTAAATTTATTTGTATAAATTTGACACAATAGGAGTTAAGCTGAAATGAAGGATACAAGCATATGGTGGGTTTATCACTAATTGAGAGCCTTATAGTATGGGGAAAAGAGGAAAAGAAAGGTTTGCTAGTTTTCCCTTCATTTTCATGACTATGTATAACAGCACATTACTAAAGTTCATTATTGGCTGTTATTCTAAGCCATGGGTAAAAAGATTTTCTTAAGTAAAGTAAGTAATGGAAATAATCTGATTTCTACTTTTAAAAAGAAAATGTTTATTTATATATTATATGTGTATATGTTTAAATATATATGTATGTAAACACAGATTAGATAGATAGATAGATAGATAGATAGATAGATAGATTCATTCATCGATACATAGATACCAATGCATTATATGCACACACACACACAGACACACACAGACACACACACACACACACACACTACTGCCTTTCAAATAGGCATTTCCACTTATCTCTTTGGAAATTTACAGTGGAGGTTGTTCATAACTTTCTTCTCCAGTAACTGCATTAAACTATGCCTTGGTACTTCTATTCAATATGATGTCAAAGAATGTTATTCCTTGTATTTTTAATTAATCTTTCTTGAGCAGAATATGGTATTACCCATTTCTTCTCCCTCTTTTAAACATAGCAAGACACTTGGTTTCTTAAAACTCTAAGCGGGTGAACAAATACATTTAATGTCCACTAAAAACTGAAGGCTCTCCAATGGAGTCAGTTTTGGATGCTGCATTCTTCATTTCACATGATAAGAGCATGTCTCACTTTGGAGAGGCACTTCAGTATTGGTGATGACTCTACCACAGTGGAGTTCTGATGGGACATAATTGAGTTCCATCCTCTTATGCCACTTCAGGAATCGTAGATGACTGTTTTTCTTTCCTGTTTTATATGTAATTGGCCAAATCCTTTCCAATAATGAGCACACAATTACCATCTAACTTTATTTACAATAATATGAAAGCACAGCATGAAGAATTTTCAACACGTTTCTAGGAGTGCTATGTGCTTTAGTATAAAACTCCAGAATATCATACACCTTTCTTCCTCTTTATATGTGATTTCTATAATTTCTACTAAAATTACTAAAATGTACTTATTAATAGTTATTCATACTTGATAGTTTATATTCTGGAAGTGAGAATTCCAAAATGTGTTTCGCTGTGCTAAAAACCTAAGTTCCTGTTTTATGAAGATACAAGAGCACCTAAATTTTTCTAGGTGTGTTTGTATGTCTTGGATTATAACATTCCTAATCCTCAAAGACAGACCTACATGTCTGTGACCTCACTCTCTGAATGACATCTTTGGAGTCTGATCCTTATAAGGCCCCTCATTTTAACTTAAGAACTGCATTTATCTCATACAATTTATTGTGACCTTTAAATTATTCACATCTAGAATGACCTTTTATTTTTTAATGTGAAATACACACACATTCTTGAAATAAGGTATGGTTATCTTGGTGGAGGGCCTTACCCAATCTTTGCTATATTTTATACTATTTCATAACCACTAACAACTAGCTTCTGGCCATTCTACATCCATTTCGATTTCCCTGTTTAAAGATATCTAAAAGATCACATGATCATTTCATTAGATGCTGAGAAAGCATTTGAAAAAAATCCAACACCCCTTCATGATAAAAGTCGTCATCCAGTGACTGTCCCACCTGGGAAGCCATCTCATATACAGTTCCCAAACCCAGACACTATTGTGGATGCCAATAAGTGCTTGCTGACAGGAGCACTTATATAGCTATTATAAATAAGGCTGCTATGAACCTAGTGAATACAATTTGCAAAACACGTGAAACTCAAGAAGAAGGAAGACCAAAGTGTGGATACTTCAATCCTTCTTAGAAGGGAGAACAAAATACTCATGGAAGAAGGTATAGACACAAAGTGTGGATTAGAGACTGAAGGAATGACCATCCAGAGACTGCCCCACCTGGGGATACATCCCATAAACAACCACCAAACCCAGAAACTATTGTGGATGCCAACAAGAGCTTGCTGACAGGAGCCTGATAAATTTGTTCTCCTGAGAGGCTCTGCCAGTGCCTGACAAACAAAAGTGGATGCTCACAACCATTCATTGGACTGAGCATGGAGTTCCCAAAGGAGGAGAAAGGACCAAAGGAGTTGAAGGGGTTTACAGCCCCATAGGAGGAACAAAAATATGAACCAACCAGTACTGAAAGAGCTCCCTGGAAATAAACCACCAACCAAAGAGTACACATGGAGGGACTCAAGTCTCCAGCTGCATATGTGGCAGAGGATTGCTTTGTGGGACATCAATGAGAGAAGAGACTCTTGGTCTTGTGTAGGGGAAAGCCAGTAGAGGGAAGCATGAGTGGGTGGGTTAGTGAGCAGGGGCAGAGGGAATGGGATGGGGGGGGGAGTTCAGAGAGGAAATGAGGAAAGGGGTAAATTGAAATGTAAATAAAGAAAATATCTAATAAAAAAGAAAAAAAAGATAATCTAAAAGAAGTTTCTTTTGTTCCTGCATAATGAATCACCAAACTTTTATCTACATATGTCTCTCCTATGTGTACCCAACTGCAAGTTAAATATAGAGTAAATATAACTCAGAAGCATGTTGCATGTAAATTTTTCATGTCCTAGTTTTTACAAACTTTCTACATAATACAAATGTGTAGCCATAGACTATAAGATTAATAATACAGTTTTATTTTTGAATAAACACAAAACAGGAGAGGTGGACTTCTAAGCTAGGAAATAAATGAATCTTTGTTTCTTTTCAATAACATGCCAGAACCAGAAGAGAGTGAGGTATTCTAATGTTCTTTGTGTTTTGGACTCTTTATTCTAGATTAACTCATATTCTTCTATTGAAGACAGACCAGGCTACCCTCTGCTGGATATATATGTCTGGGGCCTTGAACCAGCTAGTGTATACTGCCAGGTTGATGTCTCAGTGTCTGAGAGATCTCAGAGTACAGGTTAGTTGAAACTGCTGGTCTTCCTATAGGATCGCCCTCCTTCTCAGCTTCTTTCAGGCTTACCCTAACTCAACCATAAGGATCCCTGACTTAGGTCCAATGGATATAAGTATATTCCTCTATCTCATCTGCTTGTTGGGCCTCTCATAGGACAGCCAGGCTAGGCTCTTATCTGTAAGCATATCATATCATCAGTAATAGAATCAGACCTTGGAGCCTTTCCTTGAGATGGATCCCAATTTAGGTCAGTCACTGGACCATCTTTCCCTCAGTCTCTTCCCCATTTCTGTCTCTACGGTACTTTTAAACAGGAATGATTCTGGGACCTAGATTTGACTGTAGTATGACATCCTTATCCCTTCACTTGATGCCCTGCCTTTCTACTGGAGATGGACTCTATAAGTCCCCGCTTCCAACTCTTGGGTATTTCATCTAAGATCCTTTCCTTTGAGTCCAGAGAGTCTGTCACCTCACAGGTCTCTAGTACTTACTTTCTAGAGCGTCCTTCCATCTCCTACCTCTTAGTTACATATTTCTATTTCATTCTGCTGGCCTTCAGGGTTTCTGTCCTATCTCCTCTCATTACATAATTATGATCCCCTTTCCCTTCTCCCTCCCCTCTTCCATCCAGGTCCCTCTCTCCTGTCTCCCATGATTGTTTTCTTCTCCATCCCAAGTAGGATTGAAGCCCTCTTTTGGGCCCTCCTCCTTGTCATTCTTGAGTTCTGTGGATTGTATCCTAGTTATTCTGTATTTTATTGGCTAATAGTCACTTATTAGTAGTGAGTACATACCATGCATGTCCTTTTGGGGCTGAGTAACCATACTCACGATGATATTTTCCAGTTCCATCCATTTGCCTGCAAAACTCATGGTTTTCTAAATATTTTAATAGTATTGCATTGTATAAATGAACCACATTTTCTGTACCCATTCTTCCATTGTTGGGACATCTGGGTTGTTTCTATCTTCTTTCCTTTTGTTATTTTAATACACAGCCAGGTCCCATTTTATGAAAGCTTAGACGTAGATAATTTTCATCACCTTCCCACACAACTAAGCAAAATCTAGTCTCCATCAGGCTGATGGCACATGTCTATAGTAGTGGCCCTCAGGAGACAAGAGGAACTCAAGTTCAATACCAACCTGTGCTGAATTATGGAGACTCACAGTTTAGAGAAAGGCTTGAGATGTGTATTTTGGAATGCAAAGATTCTAAATGATCTACTTCATCTGACAGTTTCCTTGGTTTCTCTTCTGCTGTTCTTGGAGTGTATGTAATGACTTCCCGGAAGTGGTTATGACAGAGCAATGCAAAGTTTGCCTCTATTGTGGTGCATTGCCATGGTCTCTCAATATTTGTGATAGGTGATATTCTTTCAGTTCTTATTTTAGTCCCCTACTTTCATTATGGTCTTCCAAGTGCTAGAGTGCTTTTTGGGCATATTTTCCTATTTCTGTTGCTGAAATGGAGGATTTCCTGTTTGCTGTGGAAGTTGCTCTTGGCATTTCAGACATAGGAACAAGAAAGCTGAATATTTTTTTAAGTTTCTGTTATACAGGAAACAGCATCATATAATGAATTTCTGTTTAAATTTATGACACACCACCACACCAAATATTTAAAAGCTAATGAATCTGAGAATGCCCTCTACAATTTATAAATGTTTTTCTGCAATCCTCACTTCTTAAATAGGATTTCAATGTTTTTCCTTTAACAATAGGTATGAAAATGATGAAACATTTTTAGGGTGGTATGTTTGTTTGTTTGTTTTTTGGAAGCATTCAAGTGTACAATGTGCACATTCAAGTGTATAATAAATGAAGGAAAACTGAAGAATATATAGCAGAAAACAGATTCATTAAAACTTAAAATCTAATAGTACTATAAAATAATATGAAATAGTCATATAAAATTTGCATAAACTTTAAAGAATATTACAATAATCATCATAATTTATTATGACTGGAGCATAATCATTTTTATTGACACAGTCATTTTTTCCAATGCTGGTACATTTTGAAGATATAGAAAAAAGTGGTTTGTGAGATCAATTTTCATGTCTTATTTGGAAAGATACTCGAGGATCTAAAGTTTATTGTAAAGCAAGACACAGACACTTAGAGAAAGGAAATAAAGCCCACATTTTGTTGAAAGAAAATTAATATCATACATGTTTGTTTTTATGATCTAAAAATATTGATCTAACTGTTCACAGGATGTTTATATTACATAATACACTCAGGAGTCACTATTCCCTTATAGTAAAGACTAAGAGCTTTTGGATATGCATGTAGAGTTCTTCCAGTGTTCAGGACACAGGCACTTCACAGGCCTTTTGTGCTGGGTGCTGATTCTCCATCTGTCAGAACCCTGATTGTTTCAACAGTGAACGTGGCATTGTTACATGCTTAATTTAGCCAGAACCCTTGATCAGCCTTATTCTGTGAATAATAGCAAGATGGCATTTGATCATTTCACATGACATCTCAGTGGGATTCCTATTCTAGAATGTTTTCTCTTCGAAGCTGATTAAATATGTTTTTCTAAAAATGCCAAAAAGAAAAATTAAATTATGCATTAAATGATCTTCATAGTACAGGAGAAATATTACTTTTCTTCTTTTTAATTGAAAATGGATTCTCCTCTCTTGCAATATATTCCAACCACAGTTCCCCCACCCTACACTCCTCCTAGCTTCCTGTTTGTTGTGAAGGGACCTGATACTCTTTGTAGTTTAATGCTAATTCCACTCTCCTGAGAATAGCTGCAAACAAGGAATGAGTCACACACTCAGGTGACTTCTTGTGAACCAATCCTCTAGTGAATAAAGGAGCCAATCACTGGGCAAGTAGGAGGGATTTCCAGGTTGGACAGAGAAAAAGAGGACACAGGAGAGAGTTAGGTCCTTTTGGACGGTGATAACATGAAGACAAGATGTAGCTATGAGTGTCTCAGGGTTTCAATGGCAGATCCATCAGGATTTGTCACCAGAGAATTTAGATTTAATAAGGCTTACAAGATTAGGATTTTCATTGCTGTGCAACGATTGAGTTACAGTCATTTCTGAACTAATTTTATGTTGTGTTTTCCTTCACACAGTGGCTTGTCTGGGTTCAAAAGAGAAAAGTATGGCAGCAAAGTGTATGTTTGCCTGAGGTGCACCACAAAAGCCATGGGAGATTTGAAGCATGGTTTTGGTGTGATAACAACCCAGAATGGGAACTTAGTGATCTAGGTGGAGACATTTCAGGAGCTGATGGTCAGAGAGACTATAAACAGGCAGGCCAGACCATCCGGGCAGAGAGTTCCCTGAACAAGTGCTGGGGCATGCTGGTTCTTTTTTATAATTTTCGAATATTTTAAATATTTTTTTAATATTTCCCACAACACCCTCCTCTTCCCTTCCATATATATAGGGTTTTCAAGTGGTATGTGTGCATGTGAATGTATGTTATGTGACTAAGTATGTATTCCTGTTTCCATGAGTGGGATGCATATATGGAAAGTGTGAGCATTTACCTATATGCACATACATGTAGAGATATGGCATTGCCATCAGGAGTTTATACATTATTCTTCACTTTATTCATTGATGCAGGTCTCTCAGTTGAACTAAAAGCTCAATCTCATGGCTAGTCTTGCTAGATTCCTCCAGGTATCTGCTATCTCTGCTTTCTGAATGATAGATTATAGGCTGACTGCATACCCACATGTCACTTATATTGTTCTTTTAGGTATAAATTCTAGGACAAAAGCTTTAATCACTAAGATGTTTTATGAGATCTGAGACAACATCTGGAGTAATCAAATAGCATGAAAAAGTGAGAAAACTAAATGTTTCTATGATATAATATAACATGGATTTAATAAAATCTCTCATTTATTATGATTCAGTTCAATATTTACTTCTTCCATTGCCTTGCACACTTGCCTGAAATTCACAAAGATTTATTTCTTGGTCTGTGCATAAATGTTAAGGATTATTATATATATATGTATATATATATATATATATATATATATATATATATATATATATATATACACACACATACACGTATATGTGTGTATGTGTGTGTGTTTGAATATATATGCACATATATATGCACATAGGTGCATGGTCACATACTATATGACAAACTCTAGTTAACTACCATCTAGGAATCAATTGTAAAGAGTAAGTATTTTATATATATTCAATTTGGTAAATATAGGGCTACAAAAATTCCAAGGATTTAGATTAGAAGCATTACATTTTTTGTGAGTTTTACTGTAGAAAAATAACTGTTGCAACAATACACAAGCTATATCGTGGATTCTTTAAGTTATGTACTAATGCCTCCAGTCAAGTACTGCTATTTGCACAAAATACACTACATTATTTCATGGTTTAATAATAGAATTATCTCTTATGTAACATGTGGAAGACATCAGTGTATCTACAAGTTGATTAGACTTATTAATTACATAAATTAGCACAAAGGACAATGGTTCAAATCTATTTTATGTAACAAGGAAGCCAGAGCACATAGTTCTCAAACAGCACCTTCTTTATACTACACTTTGTGAAGATCATAAAGCCTTATTTAATATTCCCTGAAATATGTCTGGTATATGAATTTGCAGTAATATCTTCTTGGCCAACTTTTACCTATGATTAGATAAGAACGCAAAACTTCTATATATAATTTATAAAGTAAAGGACTACTTATAATGTTTTGTGTAAGTGTGTAATATTTTGAGATCTCCCTATCTGAATTCCAATCACTAGTATAAATATGAGAAAACATTCTACCCTTTTATGGTACATTTAACATTTTTAATTTAAATTTAACAGTTTTCAATTAATTTAGCTTCAGTACTTTAATCTATTTAGAATTAAAACATTCATACTATGTATATTTGTTTCAAATTCTAAGAAATATAAAATTTCACAGCATCATATAATATGTATTTTGTGGGTTTTATTGTTTAATTATATTGTCTGATATAACTAAAAACAAAGTAAACCAAATTAATATAATGACTTTGTAACTTTACAATCATGAAAAAATGTGTACTTCACTTTTCCATATTTTATACAAATATCATAAAATAGTTTGGTTAAGATGAAAAAAATCACACTATAATTTTAATCACTATATTCAATAAGTTGAAGATATTTCTAGAGCTTGAATGTAATGTGGTTTGCTATATGGGGTCTCCTGTCAGTTTTAGTCACTGAAGTCTATGACATTTTGTGTTTATAAGATACACTTTACTTTATTGAAGTATCGAGAGTTATATTAAATCATGCCTTATTAAATTCATTTACATTATGTTGGGTTTTTTGCTTTGAAAAGCTATATTTACACCTGCTTTGCTATAATGTAGTTTTTGGATTTTCACAAACGTTTCCTGTATTATCTGAGTTTCTTGTGCTGCTGGACAGAATGATCATTCTTTAAACCTAGTGTTCTTAATAACCTGTTTTATCTATGCAATTGTTTTGCAAAGTAATGGGTTTCACTATGTCATATTTATGTATTCATGTCATATGATCTTACCTCAATCACTTCCCATCATGTCCTCTGTTGTCCCGTCTCCCCATCCTGATAGTCTGCTTCCCACATACTCACCTTTCTATGCACATTTTGGCTTTTGTGTGGTCTCATTTCCTAACATGAGAATAAAATAATAATTACAAAATGAAAATATGCTTTATTGATTGTGTGATTTCTGTCAGACACAATATCAATATTTTATTTATATTTATTTTATTTATATGAACATTCACATATATATGGCTTAGCAGGTAAGAACATTGCTCTTCCAGAGGTCCTGAGTTCAATCCCCAGCAACTAGATGGTGGCTTATAACCATCTATAACGTGATCTGATGTCCTTTACTGGCATGCAGGAGTACATGCACATAGAACACTCATATACAAAAATTAATAAATTAATCTTTAAAAGAAGAAAATAGATATTGTCGATTTGAGACATAGCAGGGACATGGAGCACTAGAAGACTTGGAGGGAGATATAAAATTATGTAATTACATTTTAATTAAATGAAAATAACACAATACTTAAAGTAATTTAACAATGTTAAGATGACAATATTCAAATTTAACTATAGATTTCAAAAAATGTATATAAAATTAGTTTTCCTTTTTTATTTTTATTTATTCCATTTTATTAAAAGGAGCTTTTCCATATATATTCTAATGGCAGGTTCCAGTTTCCCATTCCCCAACTCCACACCTAGCCAAATCAATGCCCTTTCCCTCTCCTTCTCATTAGAGAACAAACATAATAATAATAATGATGAAGAGGAAGAAGAAGAAACAAACAAGCTAGAAAAAAAAACCCAAAACAAAACAAAATATAAAGGAATCGCACTATATAACATGCAGCTGGTTTTTGTTTTCCATCCTACTTATTTTGCCTACAGAATGTTGGGACGATTTGCATGTACTTAATGTGTCTGGCTCTTTTGGATAGATTTTGTTCAATAATACTGAAGCAAATCACAATTTTATACACTGCACAAAACTGTGTGATGGATGCTTGGGAGCAGTGTTATAAACATGATGATTATAATGTGCTAAGTGTTGGCCCAAAATGTAAATATTATATGTGTTAATCTCTATATCTGTAAGAATTACTTTGTTTAGTAAAATAAAAATTATTACTGCTTTTGTCTAAAATGTAGCTAAGGATCTTGAATGGGGATTCTGACTACTAATTAAATTTTCATAGTCAGATATTAATATAAAACATAGTCTTTCCATGCTGTTCCATATGAGAGAAAAGCAGAGAGATACTTTATTGATCGTCAGATATGAAATGTCTATATGAATATGTGATAGAAAGCAGTGTAGGAAATCATCAAAAACATCAGACTCAAGGAATAGGTAATTCCTAAGATCACAGATGGAGGATCAGACTGAACTAATATCTAAATATTAGGTCATCAGACCCATGAGATGAATTAAGTTTTTCATAGTATGCTTTCTATTGCAATTGGTTATAACAACCATAGTACAACAATTCTGCTACAAATACTGGTTCTAGAAGATTGCAACATTAAGGACAATGATTCCAGGCTATTTACTGATGTTGCATTATTTTGTTTTGTCTTCTGAAATCAAGAAATTAAATACAATCTAATTAAAAATGAAGGTTCTCACAGAAATTGCACTGCCAGGCTGGGGGCTACCAGGTTGAACCTCCCTCCACCTGCTCAGAGAAGAACAGGATGGGGGAAGATAACAGGAGCTGGTGACTGGGAGGGATGCAGTGAGAGGGATGTAATGTAACTTTAGTTATTTAATTAATTAACTAAATTAAAAATGAAGGCACAATTTAATAAGTTGATCAATAAACAGAAAAGTGAGATGCTACAAAGACTATGTGATTCTAATATGTCACTTCTCAATATATGTTTATCAATACATATTTGTATAGATACATATAGAGTGATAGATATACATATACTCTTGTGTGCATGTGGTAAATCATAACTCAGAAAACTTTACACTTAATGAGCACAATGAGATTGTTTAATCTAAACTATTATGTTTATTTTTACATTAAAAGGATCGAGCCATAAAAGTCTATGCTCGAGCCCTGAATAAATTTCCTGGAAGCCTTTACACTTTCTCTGAAACTTTATCCATTTCCTATAACTTTAAAAGTAGGGCCTGAAAGAGAGGCTTAGTTTTCCTATAAGTGAGTAGAACACAGAACAAATTGAACTTTCAAATAGCTGCACATACCATTTTAGTTAAAGTGAGTGCATTGACTGGGAAGAGTTAGGGATCTGAAAATCATTCATAGAACAGAGGGAGAGACTGCGATGAAGAACGAGAAGTTAGCCTATGAAATTCTACTCAATCTCCTTCAACACTTGCCACCTCCGAGTACTTATAACTGACAGGGTTATCCTGCTCTGCGTGAATAAATTGTGGCAATTTTGCTTGAGGTAGTTGGCTTTTGAGACAGCAATTTTTCTTCTCAACACTTCTTTGTACAAAGTCAAATGTGAAGTCTATGAGGAGATATATTACAAGCTAAAAGACCATAATGATAGTTGTTTTTCCTCTTTAAATAGTCTGAAATTCCAGAAATATTTGAGGATGAATATTAAGTATAAAGGATGGTGGTTAAATGAATGGAAAACTGGATAAGGCTGAGTTTGTTGATATAAGATAAGAAATCATAGATTCTAGACTGACATTTTCTGATTATAATAATAGAATAAACCCTCAGATGTCCGATTGATTAATCAAAATGTGGAATATAAATGACTCCAGTAAATAAAATTTCAATGTAAGAAATTTTTAATATATTTTACAGAATGACAAAATGCACAATTGAATCTACGATTGAAAACAGAAGATAAATGAAAAGGCATAATGGCTTCTATATGAGATAACCGAGTCAAAGAACTTTCAGAGCCTGCCTCACAGACCAGGAAATTGGCAGAGGCTTATTGATTATAGATTCCCTAGCAGTAAAGAGAAGACTACTCTATGCATTTTATCTGTTTAATACAAAATTCCAATATTAGAGAATAGACTTCTCACTATATCAAGTAAAAAGAGAGCTACAATGCTTTTATCAATTCCAAAACCACAAGTAGTATTTAGATTCACATCTTGAAAGAAGAGCACGCCAGATCCCTTTATGAAAGAATCCAATTATGTATCAATACATATTTGAAGTATAACTAGAATCCAATCAAAGGGGCTAGGTAGGACCCTGAAACATAACATGGTTTCCTTGATTTCTGAAACGTATAATAGGAACTGGTACACACTGAGTCCTATATATGTACAGTGAAGGTCATACAAAGAGGATGAACCATTAAGAAAACATCATAATTGTTTTTATCTTAAAAAAAAAAGCAAATGAACAACATATTGAAGTTTGGATGTATCTCAGATTTTATGGTAACCAGAATAAAAATCCTGGGAACCCACAGGCTACCTCAGCCATCAATGCAGTAGGTGAACTGAAAATCTCCATTTCTCTCTCCATTCCTCTAAGTCCAAGCACCAGTTTCATCTTATCTCACTTAAACATAAATAGTGGAAGGAAATGACCTAATAGTTCAAGACCTAAAAGTGGACATAGAATCAATAAAGAAAATGTAAACTGAGGAAATGTTAGAAAAAAAAATTCAAACAGGAAATTCAAAGAAATTTTCTAAAATATAATAAAAGATAGACAAGAGAGAATCACAGGCAGTGAAGACACAATAAAAAAAAAGTATATTGGTCAAAGAAAGTGTAAAATCTACCAAAATCCTGACAAAAACATACAAGGTAGTTGAGACACTATTAAATACAAAATTTAAGAACAGCAGTAATTAATAGAAGAAGAAACTTGGCAAAAGGCAGAGAAAATATTTTCACCAAAGTCATAGGAGACAAATTTTCTCACTTAAGCAAGGAGATCTGTATCAAGAAACATACATATAGAACAACAAATAGACTGAACCAGAAAAGAAATTCCCTTGCTCTATACATAAAACTCAAATTGATAGAAAAAAAGAAGAATATTAAAAGCTGCAAGTGAAAAACATCAAAAAGCATATAAAGATCAATATTCTAGAATAACACCTAATTATTCAATGGAGACACTAATAAAATGGAGCATAGGAAGATGTTCTATAAACTCTAAGAGACCTCAGATGCCAGTTCAGACTGCTTTACCTAGAAAAACTTTGAATCACCATAGATATTCCATGAAAAATAAATTTTAAGAAGTATCTATCTATAAACCCAATTCTACAGAAGGCAAGAGAAGTGAACCTAAGAGATTAACCAAACCCAAGAAAACATAAGGAATAAATACTTCCATGCTAGAAAACCAAAAGAATATTAAACATTCAAACACACACACACAAAACACACACACATGCACACACCATCACTTCTACCACCATCATCATTAACACCACGAGCAATAACAAAGGCAATAACAAAATAGCTGAAATAAATAAGCAATAATGTGTACCTCACATCTCCAAAGATCTCAATTCCCCAATAAAATGATAGTCTAATAAAACGGATGCAAAAACAGTAGCCATCATTCTGTTGTACTCCGGGAATATACCTTAATATCAATGATAGGCATCATCTCTGGATAAAATACTTGGAGACATATTCTACGCAGGTAGGCCTAAGAAGAAAAATGATGTAGCCATTTAAATATCTGACAAAATAGACTTCATATCAAAACTAATCAGAAGAAAAAGGGGAGAGCACTAAATACTACTAACAGAAAAATCCACTAAGAAGACATTGCAATTCTTTGTTACTATGAGGCACATAAAAGTGTCTTAGTCAAGGTTTCTACTTCTGCACAAACATCATGACCAAAAAGCAAGTTGAGAAGGAAAGGATGTATACAGCTTACATTTCAACATTTACTTCCACCGAAGGAATTCAGGCCTGGAACTCAAGCAGGTCAGGGAGCAGGAGCTGGTGCAGAGGCAATGGAGAGATGTTATTTACTGGATTGTTTTCCCTTGCTTGCTGAGCTTGCTTTCTTATAGAACTCAAGACTACCAGCCCAGTGATGGCTACACCCACACTGGGCCCATCCACACTTGATCACTAATTGAGAAAATGCCTTAAATCTGGATCTCTGGAATCTTAAATCTGGAAATGGACGTGTTTCCTCAAGAGCAGCTCCTTTCTCTGTGATAACTCCAGCTTGTGTTAAGTTGACAGAAAAAACAGCCAGTATAATTGATTCCTCTTGTCAACTTGACACATAAACACCTATTAAGCTTCAACCCTTTCTTATTCAAAAGATCTAAATAACTTTAAAATTCCCACAGTCTTTACAAATTCTTACACATTAATATTTCAATCCCTTTAAATTATCCAATCTATTATAAAATTCAAAGCCATTTTATAATTAAAAGTCTCTTCACTGTGGGCACCAATAAAATACTTTCTTTCTTCAAGAGGGAAAAATATTAGAGCATAATCATAAAAGCAAAATCAAACTCTAACTGTCCACTCTTGGGAATCCAGTCAAGATCTTCTGGGCTACTCCATGTGGGTTGCTTCTCCAGCTGTTTTTTTGTAGTACACACCATGTCTTCTTGACTCCAGCTGCCTGTACTTCACTGCTGCTACTGTTCTTGGTGGTCACCTCACAGAACTGGCATCTCCAAAACATTGCTGGCTTCCACTGCAACTATGCTTCACCTGTAGCATCTCATTGGCTTTCTTCATGGTGCCAAGCCTCAACTCCTTTGCACGATCCCTTCAATCCTTCGCCATCAATTGCAACTGAACCTACATCTTCACCAATGTCCTTCCATGATCTCTTACACTGCCGAGCCTCAGCTGTTCTTCATGACTCTTCATGAAGGGTACCCAAACTTATAAAAGAAACACTGCAACAGTATAAATGACATATTCACTCTGACACATTGTTAGGGAGACTTCAATACCAAACTGTTGTCAAGAGACAGGTCATCCAGACAAATCCAGAGAAATTTTGCAGCTAACTAATGCTATAAACCAAATAAACCTAATTAAAATTTTTAGAACATTTTACCTTTATCTCTGCATCTATTGGAACATTCTCTGAAATTTTCACATGAAAAGAAAGTCCCTACATATAAAAGAAAAGTGAAATCATATATTCTATGTCACCAACAAAGATTATAAGTGAATGCCAAGTTCCACAGATATAACAGATTTTCTAAAATTGAATAAAAACAAATGTACACATAACAAAACTTATGAGACACAATGAAGGATATTGTAAAAGGCAAGTAAGTTAAGTGCCTACATTACAATTTTGAGCGAGTTCATACAAGTAACTTAACAACATACCTGAAAGTCCTAGAAAAATATGGAAGAAATCATGCCTAAATGGAGTAAATAACAACAAATAAACTCAGGTATGTTATCAATAGAAACATATAAACCAAAATAAACCTTCAATTAAACAAAGAGTTTGTTCTATGGGGAAATCAATATGATTGACAAATTCTTACTAAAATTCACCAAAAATCAGAATAAGAATATTAAAATTAGCAAAAATCAATGTTAAAAAGATATGATAATATCTGAGAAAATCAAGAGAATTATACAAACATACTTTAAAAACCTGAACTCCATGAAATTGAAAAATATAAAAGAAATGGATAATTTCCTCAATAATTTTCTTTACCAAAGTTAAATAAAGCCCAGACAACCTATTTAAGCAGACATATAACACCTACTGAAATAGAAGAGACACTAAAAGTCTCCCAACTCCCCCAAAACAAACAAACAAACAAAAAAAACAAAGAAAACAAAAACAAAAAATAAACACAGGGTCAGATGTTTTAGCACAGAATTACACTAAATTATCAAAGAAGAGTGAATGCAATACTACCCAATATTTGCACAAAATGGAAACAAAGAAAACTACCCAATTCTTTATACTAGGCCATAGTTACCTTAATATTCAAACCACATAATGAAAACACAACATAGAGAAATAATTTTACAAATCATTTTCTCTTATGGACATAGATGTAAAAACTATCAGTGAAAATCTTCAAATTGAATCAAAAATATCACCCACCCATATGATCAAGTAAGCTCGACTCCAAAGAGATAGGAATAGTTTAACATATGTAAATAGGTAAATGGAACTCACCACATAAACATTCTGAAAGACAAAAACCAGATGACATCCTTTTTCTTCCAGAAATCCTATGACAAAATCCAACATGCTTCATGATAATATGTCAATATTATATAGGCAGTTTTTGGCAATAACAACTTAGGAGAGAGATTTGAAGCAATTCAACTAAAATTGGGAACAATATAAACTTCTCCATTCTGTCCATACTTATTCCATACTGTATTTTCAGTCTTTCCTAGAACAATATGACAACTGAAGGAGATCGAGGGGAAATTAATTGGAAATGAAGAAGAAAAAGTACCTTGTTTGCATATAATTTGATAGACTACATAAGTAATATTTAAGATTTCTCAGAACACTCCTACAACTGACATATAAGTTTAGCAATGTAATTGTATAGGAAATTAATTTATAAAAATCAGTAGTCATCTTATATACAAATGACAAATGGATTAAGAAAGAAAACATTGTTTCTATGGCTATAGGTTGCTGTCTACAAACTGATGACAGGGGGCCATTGCTGACAGAAATACCTGTATAACTCAGTGAACATGGAGACATAGCACAGGTGCCCACATAAAGCCTTCATACCAATCTGCTAAAGTCTTTGAAACAGGCATGTGCTCCACATTCTACCAAAAGACAAGTGAAACAAGTCTGGTCACTCACAATCTCTTTCCATCAACAGTGATTCCATGCCTGCAAGATATGCTATGACAATGAAGGCACAGAGCTCCTAGCAGTAGCCAACAAATACTTAATTTGACTGAAGGCCCACTCCAACATTGCTTCAAGTGACCAAGAACTTGAAACTAGATAGTCCAAAGAACAAGAAAAAAAAAAAAACATGTGCTATATTTCTATGTAGCAATAAAATGGTGACTAATGATCTCTGATACTCATAGATAAATTCCTTTCTCCACCATCATCAGAGAAGCTTCCTATTACTGCATATGGGAACAAGCATGGAGATCCACAACCAGAAATTATTCAAGATTGAGAGAACTTGAAACACTCAAACCTGAAGATGTCTCAATAAAATCCTTTCCCTCTAAGCTAAGGGAAACTTGCAGAAAAGGAGGCAGAAAGGTACAAGAGCCAGAGGGTGCATAGTCATAGAAGTAAACACCAAGAATGTCCTGACACATGGCATCATGTAGACAAAGCTGGGATCCACATTCATTAATTTACAACTTAAGTGGAAATTTCTGGTTGTGTCATGACTTCCAGAAGCTGATTTGGGATGTTTTGCTGAATCAGATCTAAGAGAGGACATGTAATGTTTGGGGAGAGTATAATTAGGACCCAACAGACAGTGACAGGACAGTTGCATAGCTCGCTGTTCAACACGTTGTTGATCTCATGTCTTCACTGATAGAGGCACAGCAGAGAACATCTCCTAGTGTTATTGCTGGTTCTGCTCACTCCCACTGACTCATGCTCATTTGGCAGAGGCCTGGCTGTTTCTGTTGGATTGTGCCACCCTTGCTGATTCATGCCTAATAATACTATTTGAAGTGGACTATTAGTATCCTGGAAACAGAAAACTACTTCTAAACAGGTCTACATACCCATTGTCCTACTATCCATCTCTTCTCTCCTATCTTTGGACAATGGGATAGAAGGGAGAGTCAAAGTGTTTGAGAACCATTATTAAAGTAGATTTTAAAAAATCCAAGCCTACAGTTCCCATCAGAATACTCTTGAAGACAGATATACAATATCTTCCTATCTTGTTGAGCCTACAGCCTCATTCATGCAAGAATCAGAAACACATTTATCCACTTTCAAGTCAAAATACCTGCATTGGTATACAAGCACACAGAAGACAAGCACACAGAAGCAGGAGGAGCCACCAATTACATCCTGGCACACAGCCTAGTTGTGGCCAGGGCTGGAAGCATACTGACTGTGATATTTCTCTGAAAACTCTTCGGGATTACTAGCAAGGCAGATACAGATATGGTACGCAGGAACTTCATAGCAAGTGCCTCCATATTGGTAAGTACTCCCTCCACAGGAATCAGTGTCAGTTTTACAGGTCCACCCTCTGTACCCAGGAGGACAAGGGCATAAGAAACCCCTTTCACCTTTGGTATTCATACAAGTGGCAATTCCTTGGCATGTAGAGGAGAAGAAAGGTTCTTTTAGATCTTCACAGTCCTTGTCCAAATCATTGGTCATGTCCAAGCAACAACTGTTGTTTTGTGGAAAACCCTTGGGCTTACAATTGCTTTGGCAAGAGCTTCCAAGATACACTGAAATGTTTTTTATTGCAAAATGAATCCTAGCACCTCAAGCCACTGCAGGACTAGGAACATTCTCTCCTAAGTAGGCCAGTCAATATAACCCCGTTAAGGACCAGGCTACATAGGCAGGAAACAGAGTCAGGGTAAGAGCCTGCTCCAGTTATTGGGGGACCTTATGATGGCCATGCTGCACATCTGCTACATATGTGCTGGGGCCTATGTCCAGCCCTTGTATGCTCTTTGTTTGATGATTCAGTCTTTGGAGATTCCCAACTTTCCAGGTTAGTTGACTCTGTTGGTCTCACCTCCATGTGAGGGTGAGTCAGTATGCAGAGGACCTCTCTATCTAAGAGCTAAAGAGGAACAGAGGGAGAAAGGGCTGTGTGAGGGAGGACTGGTCGGAGACAGGCAGCTACAAAAGGGATGTAATGTGAATACATAAAATATATTAATGAAAACAAAAACAAAAGCAAACAAACAAACATCATCAACAACAACTAGAAGACAGATGGAGGATATCAAGGAAATGGGCCCCTGTAAATCAACAAGACTGAGTTACATATGAACTTGCAGAGACTGAGGTAGCATGCACAAGGCCTGCACAGGTCTGTACCCTATAGGCACTAAGCTAAAAGGAGAAGTGGACACATGTCCCCAAACATACCCAGAAGAAATCTCCAATTCATAAGCATATGCATATGGAGCTTTAGATTCTTATAAGGGACTGTCACTGGGAAAACAAACTGCTTTTTATTCTCAGTACACGCCCTGCAGTAGATGGGCAAGAGAAAGGAGACTCTGCAGCATCTTAGAGGGTTTTGTCTTATGAAGACATGTCTAGGCTTTTCCTTTATTTTTCTTTAATTCATTTTTATTTTATTTTATTTTTATTTTACTTTATTTATGCATTTTCTTTTCTTTTATCCAATATTTTGCTTACAGATCAGGGCTTCCAGTTTTAAGTTTTTACAGAATTCTTGAGAGTGGGAATGATTGAATCTCTTCCTCAGGTGTTCTGAGGTTTTGTTTGGTTTGTTTTTTTTTTTTTTTAATCTTATTATAATTTGTTTGATATTATACCTTAAATACCTGTTGATTCACATTGCAGAGGATGTAATAGTGGACTTGAGAAGGTGGAGAGGGAACAGGAATCAGGGTATATTATGTGAGAAAAAAATCTATTTTCATTGTTATTTTTTCATAAGTTACATCCTAACTGCAGTTTTCCCTCCATGTAATTCTTCCAATCACCTACCCCATCTCCCTATTCCCCAAGATCCACTCCTCCTTATTCAGTTTTTCTTCAAAACAGAGCAGACCTATAGGAATATCAACCAAACAGCACATACCTCTGGTGGATTGAATATACTTAGCCCGGGGAGTAGGTGCATTTAGGAGATATGGCCTTGTTGGAGTAGGTGTGGCCTTGTTAGAGGAAGTGTATCACTGTGGGCATGGGCTTTAAGACCCTCCTCCTAGCTTCCTGGTAGCCAGTCTTCTCCTAGCAGCCTTCAGATGTAGATAAACTCTCAGCTCCTCCTACTCTATACCTACCTGGATGCTGCCATAATCCTGCCTTGATGATAATTTAAGCTAGCCACAATTAAATATCCTTAAGAGATGACTTGGTCATAGAGTAAGTTCCCAGCAGAAAAACCCTAAGATAAAACCCTTATATCAAGGGTTTGATTCTAGCCTAGGTTCTATCCAACTGCTGGTTCCTGGCCTCTCATGCTGAGTCAGTCATAGACTCTCTCATGGCAAGGGCCTAAATTTGAGCTAGTCATTGGTTGATCACTCTTACAGGCTCTGCACTATCATTATCCTAGCACATCTTACAGGCAGAACAAATTGGAATTCAAAATTTGTATGGTTAGGTTGATGTTCTAATCCTACCAATGAAAACCATGTCTAGTTACACAGGATGGCTCGTTCATACTTTATACCCTCCATTCCTAGGACTCTGCTAGGGTTACCTTTGTAGATTCCAAGGAGTTTCTAATTCTCTAGGTTTGCGAAATGCTCCCCTAATCCACCCAATTCCAATTGTTCTTCCTATTGCTCTCTCCTTCCAAACCCTACCCTCTTATCCCCCTCTGTTTCCATTCCTACCAGCTGCTGGTCTATGTGCAAGATCTATTCAATTTTCTCTTCCAAGGGAAGTCTATGAGTATCCTTTGAGCAGTCCTTGTTTCTTAACCTATCTGGGTCTGTTGCAGCATGATTATCCTTTCTTATTTGCTAATACACACTTTTATATGAATATATTCCATGTATTCACCTTTCTGGGTCTGGGTTACTTCACTGAGGAAATATATTTGGGGGTGGGGGTCCATCCATTTGCCTGGAGATTTCATGATGTAACTTCTTTTTTTAAACAGCTGAGTAAATTACAGTGTGTAAAGGAACAAAATTTTCTTTATCTATTCTTTGGTTGAGAGACATCTAGGTTGTTTTCAGGTTCTGAGAATTGTGACTAAAGTGAAAGGGAACAGAGTTGAGCAGATGTCCTTGCAGTAAGATGGCATATCCTTTGGGTATATGCCCAAGAGTGGTATAGCTGGGACTTGATGTAGATAGATTTCCATTGTTCTGAAGAATGTTGATTTTCACTGAGGCTATACAAGTTTGAATTCTTATAAGCAATGGAGGAATGTAGCCTTTCCTCTACATCCTCACCAGCATGGGGTGTCACGTGTATTTTTGACCTTAGCCCTTCTGACAGGTATAAGATAGAATCTCAAAATAGTTTTTATTTACATTTACCAGATAGCTAAGAATATTGAATGTTTCTTTAAGTGTTTATCAGCCATTTGAGATCCCTCTATTGAAAATTATATATCTTGATTTGTACTTTAGTTTTGATTGGGTTAATCGGTTTGTTGATATCTAGTTTCCTGAGTTCTTTATATATTTTGGATATTAGTCCTCTGTGAAAGTGAAGTTTGTGAAAAAAAATTTCCCCGTTCTGTAAGCTATTGTTTTGTTCTACTGATGCTGTCCTTTGCTTTAGAGAAACTTTCAGTTTCATGAGCTGCTGTATATTAATTGTTTATCTAGGTCCTTGTGCTATCGGTGTTTTGTTCTAAACTTACCCCCTGTGGCAATGTGTTCAAGGATATTCACAAATTTCTCTTTTGTAAGGTTCAGTGTATCTGGTTTTATGTTGAACTCTCTGATCCACTTAGACTTGAGTTTTGTTCAAGAGGACAGATATGGATCTATTTGCATTCTTCTACAAGCAGACATCTAGTTAAACTAGCACCATTTGTTGAAGATGCTTACTTTTTCCATTGTGAATTTCTGGGTTTGTTATAAAAAAAAAAATCAGATGTTCATATGTGTATGGCTTTATTTGTGTTTTTTTTTTTTTCATATGTTTTTATGTGTGGGTTTTCAATTTGATTCCATTAATGAATATGCTTATTTTTATGCCAATGCCATGGGGTTTTTATTACTATAGCTTTGTAATACAGCTTGAAATCTGTGTTGGTGATATGCCCAGAATTTTTTTTTTTAAGTAAACAAATGTTTTAGCTGTCCTTGCTTGTTTGAATTTTTTTTTAATCCCATGGATTTTAACTATTGTCGTTTTAAGTTCTGTAAATAATGGTGTTGGGCTGTCTTTGACTCTGTTGCCTGCCATTAGATCCTCTTTCCATACATGGACTGCTTGGTTGAGTCTCATAAGAGAGAATATACCTAGTCCTACAGGGACTAGATGACTCAGGGAGGGATGGCACTCAACAAGGACTTCTTGTGGGAAGAAAGGAGGGGGACCTAAGTTGGGATATTAAGTGAATAAAAATAAATAAATCGTTTAAAAGAAAGAATTGTGCTGGAATTTGATTAGAATTGCCTTCACTCTGTAGCTTGCTCTTGGTAGGATGGGCATTTTTACTATGTTAAGCCTACAGATCTATGGACATGGGAGAGCTTTCCATCTTATGATATCTTCCTCAATTTGCTTCATTTAAAAAATCCTTTACTTGTTTGTTAGAGTTACTCCAAGATATTTTATATTGTATGTGGCTATTTGAACTGTGTTATTTTCCTGATTTCTTTCTGAACCATTTGTTATTTGTCTATAGGAAGGCTACCGATTTTTTTTTTTTTTGAGAAAAGATTTTAAAATTCACTAGAGATTTGCCATTCCTCTCCATTACTGTGCCTCCTCTTGCAGCATTATTGATAATTCATAAGTGTAGTCTAGGTTTAACATTCTATAACTTTAATAGACTTCAGGGAACATTTTGTTTTTGACCTTTATAATCTCATGGATTTATGTTTCAGTAAAGATTCTCAGCCCCAAGGTAATTTTCCATATTCTCTTTGTTTACTTGCCCAAACTGCCGATTTCGCCACATTTGGAACATTTCTTTCTTTGCTCAATGCTGGGGTTTTGGGACTGGCTCTAAGGAAATGCATTACAACCTAGAATCTAGCTCTGCTAATATAAATTCTAAGAAGCAGTTGTAGGCATTATAGTGCATTTTAAATATCTTATTACAAATAGCCCCAGTTCCTGAGAATTCCTGTTCTCTTAGTTCTTCATTTCTGGGTTTTGACTTTTATTTCATTTAATATTTTCTTCTAAAAGGATGCATATTAGAAATATCACTCTATATCCTTCATTATTAGGAATTCTCACTAGAGTCACCTTCATAGGCTGCAAAAAATTTCGACTGCTCTCGAGTTCAACACTGGTCCTTTAGGACCTCAAATTCCAGCTGTCTCACCTCATACTCATACCTCATCCTTCATAGCTAATGTATACTTGTAAGTGAATATATGTCACTTATAAGTGAATATACATATATGGGTCTGAGTTACCTTACCTCAGGATGTATTTTGTCCATTTGACTGAAAATTTAGTATTTACATTTTTTCTTTGTAGCTGCTAAATAATACCCCATCATGTACATGTACCATAATTACTTTACTCATATTTTGCTTGAGGAATATCTAGGTTATTTCTAGTTTCTGGTATTATAAATGATGCTGTAGTGAACAGAGTTAAGCAACTGTCTTTGGAGAAGTGTGAAGTGCCCTTTGGGGATATGCACAAGAGTAGTATAACTGGGTCTTGAAGTGGATCAATTTCCAGTTTTTTGATGAATTGTCATATTGATTTCCATAGTAACTATACATGTTTTTCCTCCCACTGACAATGGAGGAGTTTTCCCCTTGCTCTAGATCCTTTGATAATAAACAAATGTGAAAAATCTGTTCAACAATTTATTAATGTTCTTGTTACTGAAATATAACAATTTCTTCTAAATATTTTAAACAACTTAAATATATTTACATTGATAGATATACTCCATAGAAATTATCTGAAATTTATGAAAAGTATTAAGCAACTAAACCAGTCTACTGTTATGTTTACAAAGCATTTTCCAAATATATTTTATATAACAGAACATGTTTCAATTTTATATTTCACCAGAACTCTATAAGCTGTCATGTTTTAAAAACAAATCACTTTTTAATTTATTAAATTATAGAACATATTCATCACATGTACATTTGTTTAAGATAAATATCACTTCTCAAAGAAGTATCATCATTATTAAATGAAAACATAGTGGAATTTTTTAAGGAATTCATTTAAACTTTTCTGTTGGTTATACTATGGGCAATATATAAGTAGAAACTATTTTTTTCTTCCTTCCTCTCCACTACTCACCTACATTTTCTTCTTTCCCTGTATAATTTCTCTCTCTCTCTGTCTCTCTCTCTGTCTCTCTTTGTCTCTGTCTCTTTCTCTATCTCTCTGTGTCTCTCTCTCTCCTTTCCTTCCTTTCTTCCTTCCTTCCTTCCTTCCTTCCTTCCTTCCTTCCTTCCTTCCTTCCTTCCTTCTTTTCTTCAATCTTTTCTTTAACTCTCTTCATTTTTGCTTCATATTCTCCACATTTATGAGGCATTCACACATCTAAGGCAAAGTCATGACTGATCTAGGATTAGAAACTTGATGTTCCACAAGAACTAGTTCATACAAAACGTTGAAGTATTACTTTAGAAAATACTCTGGAAAGATAGCTCCAGAAGGTAAAACAGTATTAAGTAAGCTATGGCTAAGAGTATTTTCAGAGAGAACTGAAATGGAAGCTGAGATGAAGTGTTAGGAGTTAACTAGATGAAGTTTAATGGGAAGCATTTTTCAACATCAGCAATACAAAGTGATAATTTATTATGGCAGGAAAGCATGAAGCAAAGCATGACATTTAAAGAAGTCCAGATATAAGGCAAATATATTAACGGCATGGCACTACAGATAGTCAGGGATAGACCATATGAAGGATTTTCCTGTGTGTGCTTAGAGTATTATTTTTAATGCCAATATCATTAAAGAATCACACGAGCAAAATAGTAAGGCAAGTAAGTATTCTAATATGACTTTATGCTTGACCTATATATTAAGAAAAGCAATCATCTATTTTATCAAGCTGTCAATGTACATGCCTAAGGCTACCTTATACAGAAAGTCCGATAAAGTCATTAATAACATGACTTGAACAACTGTAAGCAGCACCTTTGACTATCTAGAGAGTAGTTTCTTAAACCCGCATGAAATAAAGTGAGGCATCCCTCTGAAGATATGAGAGCAGAAGCAGAGATGGTTGGATGGATTGAAAAATCACATATATGGCCATGAAATTAAATATATGATTAGGGGTAGAAAAATATAAATTTGTTAAGTTTATAACCAGAAGATAAATTAACAGTACAATACAATGGATACAACACAAACATGAAGGGGTAATGTGAACTAGAAGCCTTGCATCAGTGCTTGACAGAGGGGCATGAGTCACTTGAAGTGTAAGAAACAATGAAGAGATAAGGCTCTGGGGAAGAAAAGAAAGAGGATTTGACTTTAGATCTTGACCAGCTAGTTAGGAAGAGTTTTAAGAGACTCAAGGGACAAGATCAAAAGAACCATGGAAATATAATTCTGAGGCTAATGGAAGAAAGTTCAACAGAAGATAAAAGTTGAAGTTTTTTTTTTCCTTTAAACTTATATATAGCATTTATAGCTGAGAGATGCTGAGAGAGTCAGATGGTCAGGAACCAGAAATCAGAGGTCTGCGAGTTGACAATTATTCTGCAAATGGGACAGTGAATAATAAAATGAATGGGAATGTTTCAAAGGCCAGAAGATGACTTCAAAAAATGAATGTATAGTCAACTCTGATATGTCACCAGAGATGTCAAAAAACTTTTTAAGTATTCCAAGGACCTTTTAGTCAAATGAGAACATATCATCGTCTAGGTTGACGGAGTCAAACTGTTCATGGAAGAATGGGAAGCAAGAGTAGATATTATTTTAGAGAGGTGTGATTAAAATGCTATAAATAGAAATAGGGCATATAAAAGAAGATATATCAAAAGAACCATATTTTATTTGATGGTCTTCTGTGTTATATTTGCTTACACATACTGTAAAATTATCCAGCATATTGGAAAAAAAACCTACAACTAAGTTCTACCTTAGACAGTCTTTGTAATACCTCTCAAGTGGTAGTATTGTAAATTTACACTATTGTGTTTAGCTCAAAATACAGCTATTTTGTAAGGTTCAAAACTGTGAACATTTACTACTGTTCCCAGATTTGTGAAGTCATTAACATCCCATGTTGATTTTACTGTGGAGAAAATTGTAGTCCTTATAAAATACAAAGATTTTGCTTCTTTCCCTTCCCTATTCCTAAATCACTGCATGTATCCACGACAAATAAGTCTAATGAATACCATTTCTTTGATACACATGCATGTATTTTAATTAGTTGCTTTTCCAAAGGCAATGTGATTTATTAAATTATTTTCAATGACTATGTTGATTTTTCTTGTGCTCATTAAGTACTTTGTCATCTTTAGTGCTGTGGTTTGTTTCTTAAGGCTTTGATCACTATGATGATTTTATCACTGCTAGTATTAGAATCTACATTTTCTGTTACAGGCCATTTATTAGAGTTGGTGTCATAATTACCTCAGTAATATCTTTAGAAGTTTCTATGCTCTAAGATGCTTTTCTTGAATCATAAAAAAAATTCAATTTTTGGACCAAATAATCATTTTTGTGTGTGATTATCATCTTCCATGGTTTCCATCAGTACCCATAGTTTATCTCAGTTTTAATTGTTCACATTCATAGATTCTTTTTGATGATCATATTGAAAAGAAAATAATTTTATATTATTATCAGATTTTCTATTTTCCTTTCCATGTTTTTACTTAATTTTTATAGTCATACTTATAATTCAATAAAATTACAGTTTTAAATATATAAATTACAAAATCAATAATGAATAAAAGAAACTAATCACAAATAATTACTTCTATCTATTATTGTCTATATTATGTTCTGGCTAATAATAAACATAGTTAGCCACACAGAATATTTTTTTTAAATCACTTAGTAGCCAGCCAATTAAATTAATCTTCAAACTTTAAAAAGATATTACTCTCAATTCAGATACCCTTACTGATGTGAACACTTGGTTTGGACCTTCCTTCTTTTATAGTCTTTATAGCAGTTACAGCTACATACACAATTATTGAATGTATCAACATACTTAGATTAGTCAGTTTATAATGCTCTCAAGCCAGCTTTCTGGCTGCCAACTACTTATAGTTCTCTTTGGAAACTTGGGACTTTTCTATTTCAGTTGCAGCACATATGCCCTTGGGTAATTCTGTTTTCAACTTACATAAGCCAAGATAATTCTGGGATATAGGTGAACATTACAGTTTCTAATGTCTTCCCTACTTTGAGGCTAATGCTTTTCAAACTTTTTTTAGCCACTATGTAAACTGACAGTTGCCCTGAGGGTTTTCTTCTTTGAGCAGCCTTGACTAGAGGCAGCATTGTATTTGTGTAGTCTCAGAAATAAATCTGTAGATTGATTAGACTTGTACTCAAAAAAGAAGAGATTTCTGACACACTGCAGTGAATGGTGTTGAGCTTTTAGTTCTAGATATTTGAGAAAATATTGGATTATTTGTGATCATTTCAATTTAGTTATGAAAACAGAGGGGCTTTAGAAGTGCATTCAGAGGAAGCAATAGCCATTAGGTATATTAAATAGGTGAATTTTAATGTGTTTATTATATGTTGAAGCTTAATAGTTTATGAACAATGACATTCACAGTTTTGTGCACAGCAGTTGGAGAGAGAGAGAGAGAGAGAGAGAGAGAGAGAGAGAGAGAGAGAGAGAGAGAGAGAGAGGAGAGGAGAGGAGAGGAGAGGAGAGGAGAGGAGAGGAGAGGAGAGGAGAGGAGAGAGCTCACAAAGGAGGCTAGAGGAAAACTGTATAACAATCTGTAGTGAACACTGAACCATTTAAGAAGTTGCACCGAGAATGATCAAACAAAAATGGTAGAATGTCTGTAAATTCAATATTATTCTTTGATATTTTTGGTATTATTCATCAAGTTTTACTTGAAAGACAAATAAGGGGTTCTGCTTTACATGCATAAATATACTTCCTCTCTCCCTCTCCTTGTTATTTCTTTCTTTTAAATTGTTAGTCTAGTTCCTGATATTCACAACTTTCATTCCCTGCTCCTTTAGGATACTGTTGCAGGAGTCTTGGAATTCATCAGAGTATATATCTTGATTTAGATAGCCTTAACTCAGAGAAAGGGCCCCGGAAACTTAGGGAGACTAGGAAACTCTGATCCAGGAGTTCCCATGGTTGTTGCTTCAAAATTGCTATGAATCAGAAGTGGGGGTAGTAGGAGGTGGGCAAACTTCATTGAAGTTCAAAAATGACTTGCTAGGAGGTGACTTGTAAGTCAACCTTGCCTTCATGGGCCTCTTTTATGGCCAGCAATTGAACTTGGTTGGCAAGGTCTGTATGTAAAATAGGGACTGAACTGAGAGACTGAAACTTGGTTAAAATGAATGGCTTTGGAGGACAATGGTTGGGTGTGAGACAAAACAAGAGAACACAGGCTCAGGAGAGCAGCACCCCACCCCCATCCAATACCAAGATTCAATGAAGAAGAATATGCAAGTGAGGAGAGCAAGAGGCAGTGGACAGCCATGAAGTAGTAGTCATCAACATTTTATGTCAGTTCCTTAAGATCACATATCTGAGTTAAATTTACAAAGAATGAACTTTGTAAAGTCAAAGGTGTGCTCTTAAGGTCCAGCTCAGTACTCAAGTGTAGAATCAGGGCTTCTGAAATACACTTAAGACGTTGAGCTATTTTCAAATTTGGGAGCGGGGTAGACTGGGAAGTCTATCCTCTGTGTCACATTCTGTATTAAGTTTATCAGAAAACTTTCCATTAGTTTGCAGGTGTCTCCTTCCTGTTCAATTAGTTTAAAGCCACTTCTCCCACAGAACTCACCCCAAATGAACTGCTGGATTAACCTTTGCCTTCTCCAAGAGAGACTGTGGAAAGAAAGGGAGGAAAGAAGGAAGGGAGGAAGGGAGGGAGGGAGGGAGGGAGGGAGGGAGGGAGGGAGAGACCAAAAAAGGAAGTGAAGGAGGACCTTATCCTTATCACTAACAATATCTCATATTAGAGGAAATGTGTCATTCCTTCTACTTGGCTTATCTAACAATATTATTATCTTCAATTCCATCATAGTTTTCACTCATACGAAGAGTAAATGTGATTTCTTCCTTCTTCCCTAGCCCCGAATCCTCACCAGTATTTGAGTGTCAGTTCGTCTTCAGTTATCTTTAGTACCCCTTTTGATGGTATCTCAAGTTAGAATGAAGGCAATGTGAAATCTCAGTGTAGTATTGATGTGTGTGTCTCTGAAGGCTAAGGAGGGTGAGCACTTATTTCGTCATCTCTTTTTTGGCCACAGGTAAATCTTTTGCTGTGGTTGTTGTGGTTGTTTTACTTTTTAAAGAAATTACATGATGGATCAAGTGATATCTGTATTTATTTGTTGAATAAGTATGCATCAGATTATGTGTGAATATTACACATCTATGTATGAACATGTGTAAGCATGTGTGGTGGCCCAAGGTCTGTATCAGGATGTATTCTTAAGTTGCTTCTCCACATTGAGCATTAAGGAAGGGTCTGTGGTTGTAATTGAAGTTCAGTTTCATCTGACTGGGTGGTGAACAGACCCACTTTTTTCCACACCCCAGTTCTGAAGTTATAGACATGTGCTGCTTCGTTGAACTTATGGATGGATTCTGAGGATTCAAACTCTGTTCCCCAGGAGTGGGCCATAAATATGTACCCTCTAAGCCATTTATTCTACTCCAGTTATCAGGTTCTTTTGACTTTCTGAAGACTTAGTTTAGATTATCTGGATATTAATATTATGTTGGATGTAAGGGATGGGAAGTACAATTTATAGTCCTGCCTTTCCTCTGTTGAAAGTTAACTTAACTGTACAGCTTTTAAAAAATTAAAATATTTGTGTTTATTGTTTTAAATTGGTGTGAGTGGCTGTAAGTGACCTATGTGCACACACGTTCAGATCCCTGTAGAGGTCAAAGACATTGAATCCTTCAGAGATGGAATAACAATGCATAATGAAACCCCTGAAATGGGTGCAGTGAATCAAATATATATTTTTTTCCTGTAGTAACAGCAAGCAAGGAGTCTTAAACAGGAGACTGTCTCCCTGGCACTGTGTGGAAACAAACATTTTAGGAAACCATCCTCCTAGTCCTGTGTTGAAATATTTTATTTGGATTCAGTGCCAATGAGAAATCTTGCTTTAATTCCCTAGTCTTTCTGTTTATAATTCGTGAAATTATTGCCTGTGCAATATCTCCAATGGTTCCCTATAGTATTTTCCATTTTCTGTATCTTATATTAAGGTCATGATACAACTCCCATTACTTTATATATGAAATGAAAGATGGGACTATAGTTTCAGCTGTTTACATGTGTATGGTAGTTTGAATTGAATTGGGCCCCATAGGCTCATAAGGAATGACACTATTAGGAGGTGAGATCTTGTTAGAGTAGGTGTGGCATTATTGGAGATGGTATTTCTCAATACACTTTCTGCTGCTTGCTGAGCAGGATATAGAACTCTCAGATTCTCCTCCAGCACCATGGCTGCCTGTATACCTCAGTGTCTCCCACCTTGCCTATAATAGACTATACTTCTGAAAGTGTAAGCCAGCCCCAAGTAAATGCTTTTTTTTTATAAGAATTTCCATTGTCATTGTGTATCTTCTCAGTAATAAAACTACAACTAAGAAATGTATATATCCGGTTTTCCTAGCAAATGTGTGCTGAAGAGGCTGTCATTTGTGAAGTATTTTGACATCTTTTTTTTTTTTTTTAATTCAGAATTCACTGATGTAGATATGTGGGTTCATTTTCAGGTCTTCTGTTCTTTTTCACTGTTCTACCTCCCACTATCAACCTGTGTCTGCTACTCTACTCCTACAACATGTTTAAAAATATTGAAATTCATCGATCTTGGCTTTCATGGCTCAACACAAGGAGAATAAAAATTATCAAAATGGCTCTTTTTTTAAAAATCAATAAAATTCCCATCAAAGTACCAGTGTCAGTGCTGCAGAACTGTCTCAGAAGTTAAAAGCACTTATTATTCTTCTAAAATACCAGAGTTCAGTTATTAAAACCTAAAAATACCATAATCACAAATGTTTGTACTTTCAGTATGAGGTGATCCAATGTGCCTTCGAGCACCTCCCCACACAAATACACGTGTACATACCCATGCACGTCTTCAGATATCACATTTTTAAAATTAATTATCAGTGTATTTCTAGTTCACAAAACTAGAATAATAATATTAAAATTCATATAGTCATGCAGAAGAGGTTAAATAACCAAAGTTATCAATACTTATTTTCAATTGATATTTAGAACAAACAGCTTTAAAAGCATTGTGGAAGTATATACTATAACTTTTTTTCTAGATTTAAAAATTATAGGAAGTATCATATATATATATATATATATATATATATTCTTTCTTACTATGAAGTTGTATTATTCAACAGAAATACAAAACTTATTGACACAAACAGAATGGTTAGGTGTTAACAATTAGATATTTATTATTTAAAATATGATTGATTGTATTTGGATAGAATGAAATCATATTTGTATAGGTTTTACATTCTAGATTTTGAATTTTTAGGGACATAAGAACAGTAAAAGAATATAAATGAACTTAAAGATGTCATGCAGTTTTATAAAATCTAAGTTTGCATATTGTCAAAGGTACAATATGAATCCAGAAAAAAAGCACTTTTAATACTAACATGATAGCTTCCTTTATCAAGTCTTATGAAGCTCACAAACATTAGAAAGCATTTTATTTCTATGCATTGAGGATTAAGCAATGACACTGTGTTTATGAATATGTTGGCAACAGCAGTTTACTGATAAAGTCACTGCAGTTGGCATTTATTGCAATGAACTGTAATCCTCCACTCTATCACTCAGAGTACATCACGCTGTTTCAACAAATACAATCTGTTAACTCTCATACAAATAGCCATGATGCCCTTAAAGGAAATATTACTTGACTCTGAAGGTTCCCTAGCAATTTCAGAGAATTCTTAACCTTGGTAAAACCCAATATATACCATATATTCCCCTCTTGCTTTGCATTTTTCTCCTTTTTTCATTCTTCTCTTGTAGAATACAACATGGTTGCAGCCTCTCCTTCTGCCCCTCATTCTATTCTCCCTTTCCAACCTTCTGTATTCCCCAGATGCACTGTTTCTTCCTTTCCATTTGTAAAAGAGCAATCCTCCCAGTGATACTTCTTATAGCAAGATCTAATAAAACTAGCTATAACCCTCATATGAAAGCTGAACAATGTAATCTAGTAGGAGGAAGACTGTCCCATGAGCCTTCACAGGAGTTATACCCGTCCCCACTTTGATTCTTAGGAGTCCAACCAAAAAACCCAAACTAAAGTACCAGAGGGAGACAGGGAACTGGGAGGGAAATTGGACGGGGATGGAAAAAGAGGGACGATTCAGATACAGAAGGAGATAAGTACAGAGGAGAAGGGCAGAAGTACAGAGGGTCAAGAATTTGAAAGGAGGTGTGTAGCAGTGGAAGGAGGTGGGGCTGGGTGTAACCACTAGAAAGTCCCAGATGCCATGGACCCAAGTGTTTTCCAGGACCCAACAGGGAGGACATTATCCAAAATACCCATCAGAGAGGACCTGTATGAACCATATCAAATGGATAGGCATGACCCCCAGGTTAACAGATGGGGCCACTCACCCACTTCAAAAATATTAATTCAGTATTCCTCCTGTCAAAGGAAAATGCAAGGGCAAATAGTGGAGCAGAGACTGAAGGGAAGGCCATCCAGAGACTGACCTACCTAGAAATCCATCCCCATCTACAGACACCAAACCCAGACACTATTGATGTTGCCAAGAAGTGCTTGCTGATAGAAGCCTGGTATAGCTGTCCCCTGAGAGGCTCTGTCAGAGCCTGACCAATACAGATGCTGATGCTTGAAACATTGGACTGAGTGCAGGGACTCCAATGAACAAGTTAGGGCAAGGTCTGAAGGAGCTGAAGGGATTTGCAACTCCATAGGAAGAACAATATCAACCAATCAGAAACCCCAAAGCTCCTAGGGACTAAACCATAAACCATAGTTCACAGGAGGGACCCATGGCTCCAGCTGCATATGTAGCTATGTAGCAGAGGATGGTTTTATCTGGCATCAATGGGAGGGGAGCCCCTTGGTCCTGTGGAGGATCAATGACTCAGGGTAGGATAATGCTAGGGTGGTAAGGCAGGAGTGGGTGAGTAGGTGGGAGAGCACCCTCATAGAGGCAGGGGGAAGGGAGAAAGGATACTGGGTTTGTGAAGGGCAAACTGGGAAAGGGGATAACATTTGATGTAAAAACAAACAAAATAACCATTAAAAAATAAAAGAACCACTATGTATGCAGGGAGCTTGGTACAGCAGGCTCTGTGGTTGATACTTTATTCTCTGTGGGCTCCTATGAGCCTTGCTTAGTGGACTCTGTGATCTGTGTTTTCCTTCTGTGCTACATCCACTCCAGTAGTGACATGAGTAACAGGCCAAAAGCCTGGATGCAGTCCTGAGGCAAAAATTTCAAAGAAACTTTGTCTCCTGGAACTGTGACATCCCATAGCATATATGCTCCAAACTTGTCCTTGCAAATGGATCTGTGTGCTTCCTTTCAGTATTGTTTTATTATAGGTGCCTCCAAGCAATGATTTACCAAATACCTAAGCAAATTCGAACTTTGCTTCCTGGCCTTCACTGATTCACTAGGTAGTCCTTGAGCTGACCCTGGGCTTGAATTCAGTAAGAGTGTTGCCAATTCAGTGACATTCGGAATTGTCTCTGGTATTGTAAGAGATATAGTGAAAGAAATCAGGCATTACTATCTACTACATAGAATTAGAAATCTCAGGGTAAGTTTAGCAATGTAAGCTTAGAATTCTTATTATAGTTATGTATGGCAGACTACATTACTTATTAGTAGAAAAGTCCCCCCACACTATCACTCAGAATAAAAGCCAAGTCGCTCCCATATACAGGAATTTACAATGGTTTAGAATGTAGATCTGGCTGTGGCTTTAGAGTGTTGCATTATTCATGAGAAGGCTAGCTAGAGTGGAACTCCCTAATTAGAACCATGACTTGGGCATGAAAGCCCTTGCTCCAGGAGTGTAAAGACCTCACACCTGGCTTCTAATACTAAAGCTGACCTTAGATAGAGCTGACTTTGTCTCAGTTATTTTATTGCCCAGTTCCTGCCAGTCTTTGTGTTTACATTCCTCTGTTCTGTGTAAAAGTCATTATGCATCCGGTAACCTCATTGTACCTTGCAGATGTGTCACCTAACTTCCCTATTTTCTTCTGTATAAAAAAAGAGCTACTAAGAAATGGAAACTTATTGGATTGGCTGCTGTGCTGTTGCTACCCTGCATTACTGTTCTGGGGATGGGTTTTGTGGGTTTTCCCCTTTATAAACACTATGCTGATTATTAAACGTTGAGTCTCGATCAGAAAAAAAAAAAAAAAATAAAAAGTTTGATGCTCAATTTGACATTATATTCAGATCCAACACACTCTCTCGTGTCTGTGTCTGTCTGTCAATTCTTGCTGACTCTATGCCCATCTGCCTGAGACTCTGATTCCCACAGATTGAGGGGGGGCCTACTGAGCCTGGTCCCTGGCACTTCTGTCCTCAAACCGGGTGAATCCTGCAATTCTTCTTTTTCATCTTCTGTGGGGTTCCCTGAGCTCAGCTTAATGTTCAAGTGTGCATCTCAGCATCTGATCCCACCAACAGGGCAACACACTGATCCTTTGAGTATAGCAGAATATCATTCAGAAACATCTTATTGACTTTGTTTGTTTGTTTTGTTCTGTCCTATCCTAGGACTATGAGCCATCTAGTTTCCTGATCCTGGGCATCTCAGCAGTGTTGTAAATTGACTCCCTTTCTTGGTGTGAGCCTCAGGTTAGACCAGTCTTTGATGGATCACTTCTCAAGCTGTATACCACCATTGCCCCTGCATCTTGCATGCATGGCAGGTTGTGGGTTGTAGATTTTGTGACTGGGTTGGTGTTCTTGTCTCATCACTGGTAGGCTAGTTATGGAAGATAGCTGGTTAGGCTTCATATCTTCCATTTCTAGGAGTACTTGCAAGGGTTAACCTCATAAGATTCAGAAAGTTTTCACTACACTCTGTTTTCATATTGTTTGCAAGCACACAGGAAAAACGTCAATATCAACCAGAACACCCAGAGCTCCCAGGAACTAAACCACCAACCAAAGTATACACAAGGACAAACCCGTTGCTCCAGCCGCATATGTAGCAGAGGATGATCTTTTCAGGCATCTCTGGGAGAAGAGGCCCTTGGTCCTGTGAAGACTTGAAGCCACAGTGTAGGGGAATGTGAGGGCAGGAAGGTGGGAGTGAGTGGGTGAGTGGGTAGGTGGGGGAACACCCTCATAGAATCAGGGGAACTGGAGATGGGATAAGATCTTTCCAGGGGGTTGGACCAGGAAAGGGGATGACATTTGAAATGTAAATAAAGAAAATATCCAATTAAAAATGGGGAAAAAAAGAAAAAGAAAAGAAGTGGAGGATACTTCATACACCCACCAAAATAATGTATCAGTTCTTAACATCTATGCCCTGAATGCAAGGTCACCTTCATTTGTTAAAATGTTTACTAAACTTTAAACCACAAATTTACCCTCACACATTACTAGTAGGAGACTTCAATACCCCACTCTCACCCAATGTACAGGTCATCAAGACAAAAACCTAAAGGGGAAAAACTATGGAGGTAACAGATGTTATAAACCAAATAGATGTAACAAACATCTATAGGATCTTTCACCTAGATACAAAGTATATATATATTCTTCACAGAACCTCAGGAAACTTTCTCCAACATTGACTACATACTCAGTCAAAAACAAAATCTCAACAGATACAGGAGAATTAAAATAACCCCAGCATCCTATCAGATCCCCTGGGATTAAGATTGAACTTCAACAGCAGCAGAAACAACAGAAAGCATAGAAACGCTTGGCAAGTTTACATTTAAAAAAAATATTTCTCTCATTAGAAATATTTTTCCTAAGATATTGTGTTTACATATTTCACTGCACAAATTATCTTGCCAAACTCCTATTTACTTTGCATTTTAATCTTCTTAATAAATTTGCTTGTTGTTTGAAGTAGTATCATAAGGTGAATTCTGTTCTGAGACACAGGCAATAGCATACACATAATAAGTCTATTCTCTCCAAATTTTTGATGTTTGTGCCTGGAGTTAAAACTAATTGCAACATTTATATCCTGAGAGTAGATCAACACATCTTAGTGAGTACTATTCCTTCTTCCATAAAACACTTCCTTTCATTCTGCTGTAATCCTTCTTGTAATCTTCGCATCACTCTCTACTCATAAATAAGCTCTTTGTAGTAATTAACTACCAGTATTTTTGATATTATTTTATTATTTTCTGTCATTTGTAGCTCGAGAAAAAGTGGCATGTTTACATGCATGAATGTTTTTGTATGTGTATTTGCTCAAAGATGTCTGAGTTTTTCTTCATCTTTTCTTTGGAACAGTCATAGATATGGACAGTGTGAAGGGTCATGCCTTACTCAGACTTTAATCAGGAAACTCTTTGTGCTGTTTTTCTGTAATGCTATAAATGTCTCCTGGCTATAGGAACACAGGTGACTTTTCATGAAGCAGTTCAAGCATTCCCTGTGGAAACTGTAAAGCTCCATGTTAAAAGTTAGGATTGTGATCCATTCCTCCTGGATCACGATGATCAATCTTCCTTCATTTTTGTTTGTTAAATTCAAGTGATATTGAGAATGGAAGAATGTATTAATTGATATTTGATTAGTAAGCAGGTGCATTATTGACCAAGTCTACAGTATTTTGGTCTTTACTATGAAAAATAATACCTAAAATATGAGAGAATAAAGTAATTTATGAACTAAGATTTCCTCAGAGCATCACTTCCTGCTTGGTTTCCATTGTTTGCCTTTCCATACCAAGAGTCATGCTGTTACTTAAGCTGGACTTCTTCTGGAAAAAATGGTTGCAATTTTCACATTATAATTTATGCCAATTCTGCTTTCTTTCTTTTAGGTATTCTTCTACTTAATTAAAATGTCTGCCTGAGGCTAGTTTTTCAAGTAGACTATATCATATTGTGAAATTAATAAGAATGATTGAAAAAAAACCTGACACTGACCACTATCCAAAATATATTTGATTAGTAGGTGAAATGTCCAGAAATTGGTGCTGTGTGTTCAGATGGCTTTCAAAAATAAAGCAAAACAAGAAGTGGAAGGTAGCATTCACAAAAATAAAAATAATTAGAAGTTGTCTGACCATCATACGAATCATAATCAAATTGTCAATGTTAGATAAAATGTGGGCAGTCATGATTCCTATGTTAGTTTGTTTGCAAAGATATTTATGAATAAGAAAAACAGTGAAGAACCTTTACAAGAAAACACTGATATAATGGGAACAGAGGAAATAATTTACACAGCCTCCTTTACTTTTTGAAATTTTCATTTCTTTTTATTTATTGAATACAACTTCTTAATCTCACATAATATATCCTAATTACAGTTTCCCTTTCTTCTATTGGTTGTGACCAATTCTCAATTTTGCTTGCAAATATACTGGAATTAATACTATTTCCTTTCCATCTGCCTCTCACAGCAGGTTCACTCTCCGTCTTTCATTAGAAAATAACAGTCTTGCTGGTAGATGGTGGTGCATGCCTTTAATCCCAGCACTTGGGAGGCAGAGGCAGGCAGATTTCTGAGTTTGAGGCCAGCCTGGTCTACAGAGTGATTTCCAGGATAGCCAGAGCTACACAGAGAACCCCTGTCTCTGAAAACAAAAAAGAAAACAAACAAACAAAAAAACCCAAGATAGATTAAACAAAAACTAAGACATCATAAAAGGACAAAAATTTTCATAGCACATTATGGCAACTAGAGAAATGAAATGGACCTAGGTGAAAGGAGTAAACAATTAATATTTAAATGTATAATTTTATATTCATAATTGAGAGAACATTTCCCAGATCAACATACTTGATGACTTCAACTGACAGATAACAGAAAAAAATAGCTAAGAAGGTATATAAAGAAGTTATTTCAATTACAATATAAAAGAGTAGGTGCTTGAGAGACAGCTTTCTTCAGAGAATCATTCTAATTTAATGAGTCTCATAAATACCTGTGGATACTTTAGAGAGTGCACAAGATAAATTATAAAATCTTGCCCATGATTTAAGAACTAGGAAACATGAAACATTGCTCAAGTACGAAAAAGCAGAATGGCTCCTTTTTGCTTTTTTCTTTTTCTTTTTTCTTTTTCTCTTTAATATTTGCTGCCCCTAAATTTCCTGAAAAGACATCTTTCTCCTGTTCTAGTGAAAACAAAGGGAAGGGTTTTTGTTTGTTTGTTTTGTAATTTAAAAGGACGGTGTTCAATTGTGCCTAAAACTGACTAACAGAGACATACAATACACATTTATGAACTTATCTGAAAATTAGAAAACCTTCTTAGCATAACTTCATTATAAACCCCTTCACCCTGTCCGTATTGATAGCACATGCCTATGCCCTGGCTTCTTTCTGTGCCCACCCTAGGCACATGTTCAGGGTAACTTTAACTTCAATAATACACAAGAGTGTTGTGACTCTTCTAGACTCCACATTATATTTATAAAGGTGTTTGTTTCAAGATTGAAAATGTGAGAAAACATTTGGAAATATAATTTTGGATTTTTCACCTAAGAATAGACAGACACAGTGGAATAAAATGGAAGTATTTCATTAATTCACCTGGATTAATGTGTTTTTTTAAATTTTTTATTAGGTATTTTCCTCGTTTACATTTTCAATGCTATCCCAAAGGTCCCCCATATCCACCCCCCAACCCCCTACCCACCCACTCCCCCTTTTTGGCCCTGGCATTCCCCTGTACTGGGGCATCTAAAGTTGGCAAATCCAATGGGCCTCTCTTTGCAATGATGGCCAACTAGGCCATCTTTTGATGCATATTCAGCTAGAGACAAGAGCTCCGGGGTACTAGTTAGTTCATATTGTTGTTCCACCTATAGGGTTGCAGTTCCCTTTAGCTCCTTGGGTAATATCTCTAGCTCCTGCATTGGGGGCCATGTGATCCATCCAATAGCTGACTGTGATCATCCACTTCTGTGTTTGCTAGGCCCCAGCATAGTCTCACAAGAGAGAGCTATATCTGGGTCCATTCAGCAAAATTTTGCTAGTGTGTGCAATGGTGTCAGCGTTTGGAAGCTGATTATGGCATGGATCCCTGCATATGGTAATCACTAGATGGTCCATCTTTTTGTCACAGCTCCAAATTTTGTCTCTGTAACTCCTTCCATGGGTGTTTTGTTCCCATTTCTAGGAAGGGGTAAAGTGTCCACACTTTGGTCTTCCTTCTTGAATTTGATGCGTTTAGCAAGTTGTATCTTATATCTTGGGTATCCTAAGTTTCTGGGCTAATATCCACTTATCAGTGAGTATATATTGTGTGAGTTCCTTTGTGATTGGGTTACCTCACTCAGGATGATGCCCTCCAGGTCCATCCATTTGCCTAGGAATTTCATAAATTTGTTCTTTTTAATAGCTGAGTAGTACTCCATTGTGTAAATGTACCACATTTTCTGTATCCATTCCTCTGTTGAGGGGCATGTGTTCTTTCCAGCTTCTGGCTATTATAAATAAGGCTGCTATGAACATAGTGGAGCATGTGTCCTTCTTACCGGTTGGGACATCTTCTGGATATATTCCCAGGAGAGGTATTGCGGGATCCTCCGGTAGTACTATGTCCAATTTTCTGAGGAACCGCCAGACTGATTTCCAGAGTGGTTGTACAAGCTTGCAATCCCACCAACAATGGAGGAGTATTCCCCTTTCTCCACATCCTTGCCAGCATCTGATGTCACCTGAGTTTTTGATCTTAGCCATTCTGACTGGAGTGAAGTGGAATCTCAGGGTTGTTTTGATTTGCATTTCCCTGATGATTAAGTATGTTGAACATTTTTTCACGTGCTTCTCAGCCATTCGGTATTCCTCAGGTGAGAATTCTTTGTTCAGCTCTGAGCCCCATTTTTTAATGGGGTTATTTGATTTTCTGGAGTCCACCTTCTTGAGTTCTTTATATATATTGGATATTAGTCCCCTACCCGATTTGGGATAGGTAGAGATCCTTTCCCAATCTGTTGGTGGCCTTTTTGTCTTATTGACGGTGTCTTTGGATTAATGTTTTATGATGTGGAAATATTTATAAATGGTAACCGTTGGAATTTTGGCAGTATACAAAATAGTCAGGGAATGTATGATGTGCAACCGTTGATAAAACATGATGAACATATAGAATGATGAATTCTGAAGTCAGTATGAAATCCTGAATTGAAAACACACACACACACACACACACACACACACACACACACACAGGAAATGGAGTCTGAGCTTTCTTTCCATCTGCAACTCCTATTGATATATCCTTGTTTGTAAGTGAGAATAGTCAGAAATATATTGATCACAATTAAGCAGTATTTATCATATATGACATGTAAAACTTTTCAAATTCAATACTCATTATTTTCTCTGTTTCTTGGAATACTTAAAGAAAAGAAAACAAAGAGTGTGGAGTATAAATATGTAAGTAGAGGAGATTTAATGACAATGGTCAAGGCACAGGCTGATCTAATATAAAGTCATAGATTAAACAATACACAGGTGTGTTAAATATTTAATGGGTATGATATAATTATGAAATCTATTAGAATATTAAGGAAATTGGAAGCATGAAACATTCTTTTGGATGTTCTGCTGATCTTGTACTATTTGAAAGATGCTTTATTGCAGAAGTTATGGACATAGTTCTCCCTCCCACCTCCATGCTTCAAGAAATGAGACTCAGATTCAAAATATAAATAAGAATACCTCAGCAATATTGCTAAGCTCTACTCTGACTATAATCATAACCTATGATAACATATTAATTTTAACCAACATTCTACAATGTGACTGGTTACCTGTGTTCAAACCATGTTTCTGTCTTGATACATCTTCCTAGTGAAGATTTCCATGCCTGGCTCCATCCCAGAATCCTTTCTGCCTACCAGATGTCCCATTTCTGTTTCCTGACTAATTAATAGGCCATAGACTTTTTAATTGACATGTAATACATAGATAAAATACACAAGATATTCTCTTTACACTTTATGTTCACTGACAGGGTCCAAATCATATCATGTCATAGTGATCTAACATGGGCTTATATGTAATGTTTAATTTGCTATTATATGATTTGCTTTTCCATAAAATATAAAACTTAGACAACCTCGCTTGAAATGCCTTTCACACTCATAGCCTATGAATATGACACATCTCTCAATTACTCTCAATAGAGTTAAAATGGCTCTGGTCTATTTCTCTAATTTACTCCAAAGGCCATTTCAGGTAAGTTTTCCACAAAATGCACCAAACACGTTCCCTTCCCTCAGGCAAAACCATGAATATACAACAGCTCCTCTTGGCTAAATCAGATGGTGTTTGTAAACCCATCAGTGAGTTTTATTCTTTCTCTCAATGTAGACAAGAGAGGTTCCTGATAATTGTCTCCTGAAGTGGATCCCAGGTCAGTGATGAAGGAAGCTGGAACATGGCCGCTGTCCTCAGGATCCATTCTAACTCAGCATTCCTACAACTTTTAGTTCATTGTTTCTTTTAAAATCAGACATACTATAACATTTGTTAAGGAAGCAGTTGCTGTACTAATTAGGACTTTCAGTAAACTCTGTTCTCTATCTATTAACAAACTGACTAGAAAGAATCATGTGAATCTAGTCTATCCTGTAATTTGACTTATTTCAGGCTGTGTCTTGTTAAGAAAAAAAATATGATTTGCCGGTTTCCTTCATATTGTATTGAGGTGCCTCCAAAGAGAACATCCTTGGGGCTAAATTCTAGCTTTCTTCCATTAATTCACAGATTTATTTTCCTCTAGTGCTTGCTTAATATGACTGATAGAGTCTCCTTAGAGAGAATCACACTGACTATTGCTGCACCTGCTCTTTACTTCCAGAACAGATAGTGTTCCTAGCTTCAGAATTTGTTAAGCCAATTTCCTTCAAAATGTGTGCTTTGGTATTATTGAAGCCAAACAGCAGCTGTAAAATTATTCCAATTGATTTTTTAATCTCACAAATGCTCCTGGAATAGAAGAAAGCAACTCACTCTGTTGTTTCAACTTTTAGAATATATAATAATAGGAAACATATTTTAAAATAAAAATTTCAGATACATGGAGGATAATAGCAGATGTAAAAGAGAATAAATTGTTCTAATGAGGAAAACACGCAGACAGAAGTGTTGCTTTACAAAATGAAAAATCCAACTAATAAAAACAGGAATATATCTGGGTCTACGTGAAAATTCCACATGAATGTGTTGCCCTCATTTTGTTCGATGCATGTCAACAAACATTGTAGAGTTCTGCATAAAGAAAAATAAGCAAAACCCACAAATTCTCTTGTACACTAGAACTGATAATCTCTATAAGGGTGCAATTACATGAGCATCACCCACTTGAGCCCTTTTTTGTGTGTGTGAAAGTATCCCCATGAAAAAAAATATAAAAGTCATGCTTTATTGCATAAATAAATAACACCCAAAGGGTCCCATCAATCTGCCTCTCCATCTCTTCCAGCCTTAGAATCCAAAAGCCCTTTTGACTTCTGAGGCTTAGTAAAACACTCTCTTGTGTTTAAACAATTAAGAACTTCTTACTTCTGAAAACTTTCTCTGCTTAACTGCTTGATGACATATTAAGACTATGCTTAGAACAATCACGGAACTCTCAGAACTAACCATTAAAAAAAACTTTAAAATTTAATGAATAATCTATTCATTTGATATTGTATTTGTTTATTGGGGGGAATTTTCTTTATTATCTATACTATATATCCCATAGAATGTGTGTCCAACATGGAATACTAGAACTTAGAAAGAATATGGCAAAGGACACAGTCAATAGGACAAAAAGGCAACCAATAGATTGGGAAAAGATCTTTACCAACCCTACATTCAATAAATGGCTAATATTTAATATATACAAAGAACTCAAGAAGGTAGAAACCAGAGAAACAAATAACCCTATTAAAATGGGGTACAAAGCTAAACAAAGAATTCTCAACCAAGGAATATCGAATGGCTGAGAAGCACCTAAAGAAATGTGTAACATCCTTAGTCATCAGGGATATGCAAATCAAAACAACCCTGATATTCCACCTCACACCAGTCAGAATGGGGAAGATCAAAAACTCAGATGACAACAGAGGCTGGAGAGGATGTGGAGAAAGAGGAACACTCCTCCATTGTTGGTGGAATTGCAAGTTGGTGCAGCCACTCTGGAAATTAGTTTGGCAGTTCCTCAGAAAATTGGACATAGTACTACTGGAGGACCCAGCTATACCACTCCTGGGCATACCCAGAAGATCCTCCAATATGTAGTAATGACACAATGCTCTACTGTGTTCATAGCTGCCTTATTTATAATAACCAGGAGCTGGAAAGAACTCAGATGCCCCTCAACAAAATGGTGGATACAGAAAATGTGGCAATCTCAATAGTGTATGAGTTTCATGACTTCTACATGGAAATAGTTTCCACTTGGAGAACAGTAGTCACTATTTCTGAGTTATAAAAATCGCACTTGATATCATTTTAGGTATAAAATTGCTTCTAAGTGAGAAACACAGAGCTTGAAGGAAAGTTTTATAAACTGTAATTTGAGTCAAAATTCCCTTCTGAAAATAAAATGTGTGTCATTTATCAATTCTCATGTTCTACTGCCTTTAATCATGAGTTTAGGGTTTTTCTTCACTCCTTGTCAGACAAAGAGTTTATAAATTAGAGCAGATAACTTTAGTACCATTGCTAGAGATTGTTGCAGGATGTCGACATATGCATTAGTTAATTCCCACTAAAGGGCTACTGAGGCACAAGGCCCCCATCTTATATTTAGGGAGAAAAAGGGAGGAGAGATGCTAATGACCCTCTGAAGCCTTAGCCAATATATGGTTCTCTAGTCTAGTCTTTTTCAAACTTCCTATTGATGCAATCCTTTAATATATTTCCCGATGTTATGGTGACCTCCACCTATAAACTTTGTTGCTACCTTATAACTATAATTTTGCTACTTTTAGGAAATGTAATGTAAATATCATATGTAGGATGACTGGTACATGAAGCCTGTAAAAAGGTCATTCTACCCTGTAAGCAGTCATGATTCACAGATTGAGAATCATGCTCTAATCCTATAGGACAATAAAAATTACACTAGTGGAAGAAAGTAAAATAGGCATGCTCCTACACTTCATCCTTCTTTCTTTCCTTCCTTCCTTCCTTCCTTCCTTCCATCCTTCCTTCCTCTTTTCTTCCCTCCTTACTCTTCATCCTTATTTTCAATGTCTCATTTGAAATAGTTACAATAAATTATAATTATATTTAAAATATTCTCTAGTGTCAATTTTATTTCCCACAAGCCATGTAATAAAGACAAAAAATTGTAAAAGATTTGCTCCATTAGTTGATTCAATATTTGTGTGATTTTAAAACATTTCTGAATTTTTTCTCCCATTTTCCCAATTTAAAATGATTTGGGTATCTTTATCCTGTATTTGTCCCAGACCTGGACTACCCTGCACATCTATTATGTTAAATTCTAAATTCCCAATAACAGGAGTACATTCACTGAAATCCACAAATATATTAAAATTCCTTGAGAGTGTCCTACCTAAAGCATCTGAGGAGACTCAGGCATTTATGTTATTACTATTACAAAGCTCATTCTACATCCATTTAGTTTCCAGTTCCAAAAAGGAATCGTGACTCTAAATGAGGAAATTATACCTACTTCCCTTTGCTAAAATTTAGGGATACATATATATTTTTAAAATTTTTATTAGGTATTTTTTAAATTAGGTATTTATTTCATTTACACTTCCAATGCTATCCCAAAAGTCCCCCACACGCTCCCCCACACCCACTTCTTGGCCTGGCTTTCCCCTGTACTGAGGCATATAAAGTTGGCATGACAAATGGACCTCTCTTTCCACTGATGGCTGACTAGGCCATCTTCTGATATACATGCAGCTAGAGACACAAGCTCTGGGGGGGGGGGCGCGGTACTGGATAGCTCGTAATGTTGTTCCACCTATAGGATTGCAGATCCCTTTAGCTCCTTGGTTACTTTCTCTAGCTCCTCCATTGAGGGCCCTGTGATCCATCCAATAGCTGACTGTGAGCATCCACTTATGTGTTTGCTAGGCCCCGGCATAGTCTCACAAGAGACAGATATATCTGAGTCCTTTCAGCAAAATCTTGTTAGTGTATGCAATGGTGTCAGCCTTTGGAAGCTGATTATGGGATGGATCCCCGGATATGGCAGTTTCTAGATGGTCCATCCTTTCTCCTCTTTATATATATTTAATTAGGTATTTTCCTCATTTACATTTCCAATGCTATCCCAAAAGTCCTCCATACCATCTCCTCTCAATCCCCTACCCACCCACTCCCATTTTTTGGCCCTGGCATTCTCCTGTACTGGGGCATATAAAGTTTGCAAGTCCAATGGGCCTCTCTTTCCAGTGATGACAAACTAGGCAATTTTTGATACATATGCAGCTAGAGTCAAGAGCTCTGGGATCCTGGTTAGTTAATAATGTTGTTCCACCTATAGGGTTGCAGATCACTTTAGCTCCTTGGGTAATTTCTCTAGCTCCTTCACTGCGGGCCTTGTGATCCATCCAATAGCTGACTGTGAGATTCCACTTATGTGTTTGCTAGGACCCGGCATATTCTCACAAGAGACAGCTATAACAGGGTCCTTTCAGCAAAATCTTGCTACTGTATGAAATGGTGACAGCATTTGGAGGCTGATTATGGGATGGATCCCTGGATATGGCAGTCTCCAGATGGTCTATCCTTTTGTATCAGCTCCAAACTTTGTCTCTGTAATTTCTTCCATGGGAGTTTTGTTCCCAATTCTAAAAAGGGGCAAAGTGTCCACACTTTGGTCTTCTTTCTTCTTGAGTTTCATGTGTTTTGCAAATTGTAACTTATATCTTGGGTATTCTAAGTTTCTGGGCTAATATGCACTTATCAGTGAGTACATATTGTGTAAGTTCTTTTGAGATTGGGTTATCTCACTCAGGATGATGCCCTCCAGGTCCATCCATTTGCCTAGGAATTTCATAAATTCGTTCTTTTTAATAGCTGAGTACTACTCCATTGTGTAAATGTATCACATTTTCTGTATCCATTCCTCTGTTGAGGGGCATTTGGGTTCTTTCCAGCTTCTGGCTATTATAAATAAGGCTGCTATGAACATAGTGGAGCATGTGTCCTTCATACGGGTTGGGCCATCTTCTGGATATATGCCCAGAAGAGGTATTGCTGGATCCTCTGGTAGTACTATGTCCAATTTTCTGAGGAACCGCCAGACTGCTTTCCAGAGTGGTTGTACAAGCTTGCAATCCCACCAACAGTGGAGGAGTGTTCATCTTTCTCCACATCCTCGCAAGCATCTGTTGTCACCTGAATTTTTTATCTTAGCCATTCTGACTGGTGTGAGGTGGAATCTCAGGGTTGTTTTGATTTGCATTTCCCTGATGATTAAGGATGTTGAACATTTTTTCAGGTTTCTCTGAATTCGGTATTCCTCAGGTGAGAATTCTTTGTTCAGTTCAGAGCCCCATTTTTTAATGGGGTTATTTGATTTTCTGGAGTCCACTATCTTGAGTTCTTCATATATATTGGATATTAGTTCCCTATCTGATTTAGGATAAGTAAAGATCCTTTCCCAATCTGTTGGTGGCCTCTTTGTCTTATTGAAGATGTCTTTTGTCTTGCAGAAGCTTTGCAATTCTTTGAGGTCCCATTTGTCAATTCTCAATCTTACAGCACAAGCCATTGCTCTTCTATTCAGGAATTTTTTCCCCAGTGCCTATATCTTTGAGGCTTTTCCCTACTTTCTCCTCTATAAGTTTCAGTGTCTCTGGTTTTATGTGGAGTTCCTTAATCCACTTAGATTTGACCTTAGTACAAGGAGATAGGAATGGATCAATTCGCATTCTCCTACGTGATTACTGCCAGTTGTGCCAGCACCATTTGTTGAAAATGCTCTCTTTTTTCCACTGGATGGTTTTTGCTCCCTTGTCAAAGATCAAGGTACCATAGGTGTGTGGGTTCATTTCTGGGTCTTCAATTCTATTCCATTGGTCTACTTGTCTGTTGCTATACTAGTACCATGCAGTTTTTATCACAATTGCTCTGTAGTACAACCTTAGGTCAGGCATGGTGATTCCACCAGAGGTTTTTTTATCCTTGAGCAGAGTTTTTGCTATCCTAGGTTTTTTGTTAGTCCAGATGAATTTGCAGATTGCCCTTTCTAATTCATTGAAGAATTGAGTTGGAATTTTGATGGGGATTGCATTGAATCTGTAGATTGCTTTTGGCAAGATATTTTTAGTATCTTCTTTTAAGTTTGCCATGATGATGTTTTTAAAAACAAGGTGTAGTCATAGTCAAAATATTAATGAGCATTCTTTTTATTATGGAGTGACCTTTCTGTTGCTTGTCATTGAGACTCTTTTCATATATGTACATTATTGATGTGTTTTCCTTTGCTTAAAGATCAAGAACACATATTTAAAGGAAAATGAATTGTGTATTCTATTTTAAGTAGAATAATAAACAACTCATTGTTTCATATCAGTTATAATCATTTGATAATGACTTATTATTTAAAATGAACCTGGAGAAAAACTCTGAAGCAGAGATCATCCCACATTTGTCTGTTTCCTACCTTTGTCTTTGTCTTTTAAAGCTCCATCTTTTTGTTTTGATTTCTATTGTTCTAGTCTTTTTATTTTGTATGTTATTTTGTTTATAATGTGGTGCCCAATGAAGCTTACATGCTATTCCTAGAACTCACATCCATGCATCCCGAAAAACTTGCAAAAATCCCAAATGTCATAATATAAACTACTTTAGTTACTTGCAGTATGAATTATTTCTGATTTATCTTTCTTATATATATATATACTACATTAAAAATCTGAAAGGACATATAGTTTTGATGTTGTTATTGTTTTGACCTATACTGAGAAAACTGATCTTAATCAAAAGGATTGCATCTTGCTGACTTGTTTACAGAACTGTCTTGATATTCAGTCTACTGTTCCAGATCATTTTCAATCTCAAAGTTGCATAGGCCCTTTAAACTTCGTGCTGTGACACTGGTTCTAAAATGTCAAATCCTGTTTGTTTGGGGTTTTCTCTCTAGCAGTGCATTCTCCACTGCAGATATGATTTAAGCAGATAACCTTTGATTAAGCTATCTTTCTCTAAGATTCTCTCTTCTGTGCTGCTATACTGGCAGCCACATAAAGACTTCAGTAGCAATCCTTCCCATGAATGTGATAAAATGGTCTGTAAAGATTAGCCTTCCCTAGGTACACACAGCACTATTCTACTTTTAAAGACACTAAAAGTGTACTCAGAATATGTTACCTACAAAAAATATTTTTATATAGAAAGGACACAAACATAGCATCCTATCATGAAAAGATGCTGAAGATGAGACACATCACATTTAGAAAAATAACACTAAACAAATCTGAAATCAAATCTAATGGTGCTGATTCTGATAGTAGTTTAGTGGATACAGGATTACCTGTCCATATTTCATATAATCTTATAGAATATTAGCCTACTTAAGGATAATATTATCTCCTTGTAAAAATGTTATGATTATTCCCTTATTTATAAGATTAAAACTGATTATCTGAGTCATTGAATAAACATTGTCACCATGCTACATAATACCAAGGATTTAATATTCTTTGTTGCTATGCTATGCATTTAAGATAAATAAGTTCATCTTAGGCAGCTAATAGGAGTATTTGTTTCGTATTCTTTTCTGCACTCTTTTATTTGATCTGTAGTGAGTAGTCAGTTCAACACAAATATTCATTTAGTATCATTCAATTTACTAATATTTTCTTATCTTCATTGAATATGTTTAGACACCACAAATATCATTCAGTGAACTTTTTTTTTTTCCTTTCACCCATGTTATCAAGGTCACTTAGCAAAGGTACCATTTTCCCAACAGGCCTAATGCAATGGAGATCGAAAATTCTCCAGTGCAGATGTTTTCTCTGAAGAGCAGTCTGTGTGTTTTGTAGTTAGAAATTTGGAGGAAGACTTGTATGGAGCCTTGCCATCTATGGAAACCACCTTGTTGACTTTCATTCTCCTCTCCCTTAACAAATTTACTGTATTTTCTGGTTATATGTATATATGTTTTCTGGGTCTTTAAACCCATAGAAATCAAGAGAAGAGAGAGTAAGATAAGGGAGGAAGGTCATTACAGCATTTGCTTTAATGAACTTATTGTTTTATAATTGTCTTAGATCTATAAAAATATGCAAAAAGTAAAGTTAAAATTTACCTCCTAAGTCCACACAGCCTCTCCTACTACCATTTATTTCTCACCATAATATGTTTGAATCTATATTAATACATCATTACTCTAGTTTGTAATAGCACCCACATGTGTTCTTAGTATATGCTTTTTGGAAGAAAATGCAGCCATCGTTAAGGCTTCCTGTCAAGCAGATATCTTCTATAGAAGTCCATCTTGGCCTCTTAACTCACACCTTGCTCTGTTAACTACTGATAACCATGAAATCTCACTACCTGTGTAGGTATTTTGTTCCAGAATGTTATACAGATGGAATCAGATAGCATATAGCTAATGCATGTGGGTTTCCTGTACAGTATATACATTTCCACCATAGTTCTTATTACTAATAGTTCACTTCCTTTGATCATTAAGTAATAAATCCACAATTATACATTCACTTCTACAGGAAAATATTTTAGATGGGCCATCCTAAATACATTTAAAAAGGTATCTGTGTTCAGGTTTGTGTGTTTGTGCCCACTGGGGTAGATCATAAGAACTGAAATTGCTGTGACATACAGCAAAATTTAATGCAGTCTGTTTTACTTTTTTAATATGAGAATCTCACATAACAATATTTGCTGTTAATAATGAGTCCCTTAATCCCTTCCCAGCCTAGAGAGACTTACAGCTCTGTCCTCTTCAACCCATATTACAACATTACATTGTTTAGTTGCTCCTTTATAACGAGATACTGGTCCTCATTTTTAATGCATGTGCTTTCTCTTTGCTGTTTGACATTAGATGTCTTTAAATGTCCCCCTCCAAAGTTTAAGTGTCGGAACTTGGTGTCCACCAATTGCAACATTCAAGGGTTGGAAGTAGAGTCTATTGAAAGAAAATGCATCATAGGATTGCACCCTGATTGGGGGTTTGAATCTGATCCTGCTGTGTGTGTTTTTTGTTGTTGCTTTTTGTTTTGCTTCTTCCTTCTTTTCTTTCTTTCCTTTTTCCCTTTCTTTCTTCCTTTCTTCCTTCCTTCTTTCCTTTCTTTCTCTCTTTCTTTCTTTCTTTCTTTCTCTCTCTCTCTCTTTTTTTTTTTTTTTTTTTTTTAGGACAGCATCTCTCTATGTAGCCCTGCCTTACCTAAAACTCAAGGTAACTTATCTTGAACTACTCCTCATATTTCTTTACTTCTTGCTGCCACAAAGGAAATAGAGTCATTGTGCCACATTCTTTCCTGGTGATATACTTGGCATGCCAACCCCCCCCCCCCCCGCAACTGTAACATTATTTTGTTACTACTTAGTAGCTACAATTGTGCTACTTCACATGTTGTTACTTCACAACTATAATTAATTATTATTCACAAAGGGGTCCTTAGACCTCCAAAAGGATCACAAATCAAAGATTGAGAGACGCTCTGTAGATGGAGAACACATTCCTTAAGAGAAAAGTAGACTAGGCGTTTCAACAATATTTAGCTAAATGGAAATATTGTGAAAAAAGACTGGCAGGGGGAGGCAGGGGGCGGAGCACAAAGGAGGATATAGTCAGAATATGGCACTGTTAATAAATTTCTGAAAATTAAAGTACTTCAGAGTCAAACTGATGACCTAATGGTATAGTCCAAAATTATAAACAAAGACATATAAAGATAATTAAAACAATAATCAAAAATGCCCATAGAGAATCAGAGAGGCCACTTACATCTGGACTGTCTACTATGTTAAAATTTCTTCTTCTTTTTTTTTTTCTTTTTTCTTTTTTTTTTAATTAGGTATTTTCCTCACTTACATTTTCAATGCTATCCCAAAGGTCCCCCATACCCACCCCCCCAATCCCCTACCCACCCACTCCCCCTTTTTGGCCCTGGCGTTCCCCTGTACTGGGGCATATAAAGTTTGCAAGTCCAATGGGCCTCTCTTTGAAGTGATGGCCGACTAGGCCATCTTTTGATACGAAATTCAAGAAGAACGAAGACCAAAGTGTGGACACTTTACCCTTTCTTAGAAATGGGAACAAAACACCCATAGAAGGAGTTACAGAGACAAAATTTAAAATTTCTTCTAATTTTCTGATTTTATTTTTTTTCATATTTGATATTTCACTTATAACCAAGTGTAGATGTGACCTTGATGAACAGGTATAGATCTAGTACTTAAAGCACATTTTTTTGGTAAGAAACATGACTGATAATCAATTATTTTGTCTGATTACTGCAAAGCACAGTAGCAGGATATTTGTCATATTTTCTGATCCTTAGTTTTCTAATGAATAGATTTTACTTTTAAACCTATCAGTGACAAAATTAAGAACCACCATTATTTAACATTTAAGGAATGCTTGTAAAAAATATGTAAAGCTACATGAGGGACAAATTAAAATTAATGATTACAAGATGACAAGAAAACTAGCACAAATAAATTATTTGAACTAGGAGCCAAGGCATTATATATAATTAGCAATTGTTGTATGCAATTAGGAAGAAAAATCCCAATTGGTATAGAGGAACATGTGAAACAGCATAATAAAGTCTGGCCATAGACCTTAGAAATGGGTAAACGTTCATTCTTATATTCAGATCAATTATTGTATCATGAAATTATTTGAGGTCATGCCACCAAGAAGTGCAGTTACTAGCATTGATTGAAGTAGACCCCCATATCTGTATGCTGATATCATAGTACAGGCTCCTTCAATTACACCATGATTTTATGCAGACATTGCCTAATATTAGCTCATAAAATGCTGGCAACTTCTTTGACTTATGTTACTCCTCAGAAATTTTAGTTTATTGTGACAGCTGGCTCAATATCCATGTGTAGGAAAGAGTTGAACACTGATTTCCCTCAACTAACCATAAATGCAAATAGCAATAAAACAGTAATTTATAACAGCAAGATTTATTGTGTTTTTCTTCTAGATGATTTTTCATGTGGAGAGTAAAACGATTTTACTTGGTCTGTATTACTAAGATGCTTGCTGTTTACTGAATAAATATTACTCTTTATCTTTCTCCTAAGGTCATAGGAATCTTCTACTTAAAAATAAAACAATAAAAGAGTCTCTGTTTACATAACATGGAAAGATGATATAAAATCCCAAATCATATATAAATCACTTTAAAGAAGTTGGATTGACCAAAATGACAGGAACATTTTTTTGGGAAAAAGAATGTTTTCTATACATGACAATATATTCTGGGTTTTTCCAATCTCTGCTTTAATACATATACATACACATACACATACACATACACATACACATACACATACACATACACATACACATACACATACACATACACATACACATACACATACACATACACATATACATATACACATACACACAATCTCTTAATGTCTGGAGTCTATATTATTTTATGAAAATATCTATGTTTTCTCTTAATGCTAATGACATTAAAATTCACAAATCTTAGTGTATATAATGTCCTATTTATAACTTGTAGGGATAATAATAAGAAAATATTTAATAAATCTATCTGTAAGTAGGAACTATTCCGTAAATATTGAACAATGTAGCAATTTGGTATAAGGTGGTATATTATGAAGATTTTTTTTATAAAACAATCTTTCCCCATAATAATGTATTGTTACGGCTCCTTAGAAAACCTGTGCCACATATAATGTCTAAACATTGTCAAGAAAAACAATTTGCAATATATTTATTGAATTGAGTTGTTCTAAGCATCTATCTTTTATGAGGGGTATATGTATGCATCTTTGTGCTTGTACATGTGGGGCATGTGTGTGTGTGTGTGTGTGTGTGTGTGTGTGTGTGTGTGTGTGTGTATGTGCACAAACATAGAGGCCAGATGTCAACTACTACCCAGGGGCTATTTCTACTCAGGTGCCATTACTTTTTTGTGCGATAGAGTCTTACTGGCCTGGAGCTTGCCCAAAATACAAAGCTACACATTGCTGAGTTCAAGAAACTGTTCATGGTATCCTTTTGGACATATAACTATGTTTTCCACCCATGCATCTTAAATGTGTAGAAAAAAAAAACCTGCCTAAGTATAAAGACCTGACCCTGACCTTATAATTCAGATTAAAGCAAATTGATACAAGTACATTGTCCATAGCTATACTGAAGAATATCACATTGAACAGGCAGATAATATATGTTTACCTAATCATTTTCTATATAAAATAAATACTAACTGTACCTACTGTAACATGGTACATTAGATAGCAGTGTACACTAATTAGGAAACCAAATTCACACTGTCAGGAATTTTTGCTTAGAGATGCTGAGGCTATAAGCAAAGATATAAGTACATCAAATAATAGAAGTTGTTACCTGTGTTTGAATGGGGAACCAAATGAGTGCTAAAACAGAACACTTAGGAATTGCTGACTGTCCCATTTAGATGTTTAGAAATATCTCAGGCAATGTGCTCTGTGCCATCAGAGTTGGCGAAGTTATTGTGGCTTATCCATGAAATGAACCTACAGGGACAAATATGTCAATGTCATGGATCTGGTAAAAGCATGGCATAGTGGATCATGTTAGGACAGTTGCTGAGTGCAGCAGAAAATGAAGAACAAATAAGCAAGAACATCATCTTCCACGGTTCTTTACACTGTCTTATTTAGTTATATTTACTCAATAATAAAGCTATGAACAAATTATTAACCTGGATTAGCATCTAATATGGTCTCTCTGGCTTCTCTAGAAAGAGTGGCATTTGGAGTTATAAATGATACTATTATCGTGGTGCATGTATTTAATGTTGGTGCTTGGAAGAGGATTCAGAACCATCAATAGTTTCAGGGAAACATAGGATACAGAATAAATCCATGGGTAACCTGAATGCTGTTGCATAAGTTCCCAGGTGTAACCCATAGTTCATCATCATCATCTACATAGAAACAAAATATGCTGTCATTGCTTATAGTTCGGCAAAGGGATAAGGGAAACTAAAATAAATTGATGTTATGATAATTGAATATATATCAAGTGACAACCTGTGTTGTGAAAAAGTGATAGAAGAAATTCTAAATCTGGGTTGCTGATTCAGCAAGAAGTAAAGCTATGGCAGCTGGAGTAGTACTGCTACAAATAGAAACACTGGAATAAAGATGTAAACCTCAGAGTGAGAGCAAAATGCAATGTTGAAGCATAGATAAGATAATAAAATAGAAAAGGCAAGTTAACAATCGAATAGGTACTTTTAGAGAATGGCATTAACAGGAACCAGATATGTAGTTATCAATCTTCCTAATATTGTGAATCTTTAATACAGTTCTTCATGTTGAAGTGACCCCAAACATAAAATCATTTCCTTTCCTTTTTTATATTGTAAATTTGCTAGTTTTATGTATAAGAGGGTAAATATCTGATTTGCAGGATATCTAATATGTGACCCCGTGAAAGGGTCATTCTACTCACAAAGGGGTCACGGTCCACAGGATGAGAACCACTGGACTATAGAAAGTCTGACTTGCACATCCATGTCTATTGCCATGTTATTCACAAGATCTAGAATACAGAATAAACCTACATGTCCATCAACTGATAGATGTGTAATGAATGGTACAAAATGGAATACCACATGTTTGTAAAAAAAAAAAAATTGACATCATGAAATTTGAAGGTCAGTCTGCTGAGCTTCAAAAGTTTTACTAAATGGGATCAGTGAGATCCCAAGACTGATTCTTGTTATCTCTCATGTAAAAGCACTAGCTTCACATAGTTCATGTATTTACCACTGAGTAAATATAGAAGCCAGTACACCAGAAACAGGCTATTGTTTAAAGGGATGTATTTAAAGAGTAGGAGAGTAGAATCCATGTGAACTGAAAGTAGGAAAAGAAAGGAAAGGCTTGTATATGTTGTAGTACACTGACAACTGATGACAGAAGAGTTGATAGTGATACTATTTGGGAGCCTATAATCTTGTAAGCTTGATTCAAAAGAAATTATAAGGAACGATAGAATAGAAGGTGACATGAAAGAATAAGTGGAGAAAAGTGGGAGCCAAAGGCTAGAGCTGAGATAGGAATGGGACAGGGTGAGAAATGAAGGATGGAAGTGGATTAAGCTAAAATAAAGATATATACAGAGGTCCTATAACATTACACTATTTTATGCTAATTAAAACATTTTTTTAGAAAAATAAAGAAGTTTGAATAGAAGTACTTTTCATACTGAATGATGCTATTACCAGAACACCACTGTAACGAAATGAGAATGTTAGTTTGAAACACAGGTACTTCCATGTGAGTTATTCGTCAGAAAGACCCCAAGAGGTTCTCATCACAATACAGGCTTTTGCCATTACAACTGTATGTGGAAAAATCCTCTTGTTGCAAACACTACATGGCATTGTTACAGGACACAGAAATCAGTATTCAATTGAATAGGATATTCCCTGCTGGCTAACTTTTATAACACTGAGAGGTGCTGAGGAGTAACTGTTTGTATCTGGGGTAGAATTATGTATCCTACAACACTAACCTGGCAGGCAAGATGTGCCAACCAATTTACTAGTAGCAACACTTTTTTAAGGAAAATAACCAATTGCTTTTTAAAATAGATTTAAGGCCTGCTCCACAGAAGAGACCCCAGGTTTGATATATCAACAAAGTCAAACTGAAGGCTAGGGAAATTGACATAGGCCATAGGAGAGAAATTATTAATGTTTTTCTTCTAAATGGTCATGTTGTCAATCTGTCCTCCAAATATTTATGTTTATATCCTTAGGTATATACTGTTCTTAGTTTTGGTCAGAGAAGTTTCTTATTGCATATGGTAGTGATTAAAGAAAACACTTTATTCTGAGACTAAGTAAAAGTGAGTGCTGTGCAGTATATACCCTCCCCCACTTCCTCAAGGTACAGAAAAGGAGCAAGGGCAAAAGAAGGCAAGGGCCCAAAGTGGGGAAGAGATGCTATAAGATGTGGTCTGCTGAACGTGAAATGGATGTTCTACGCATTAACTCATAGCAGCTGTGGTTGGACAGGTAGGACCTGGAATAGATCAAACTACTTAAAGAGTCCAGCTTCAGTAGAGAGGAATCTCCATCCACAGATTGAAGTCAATTGGCAGTTGACAGCTAATCCTGTGAGAGGTAACTGTTTTCTTGTAGAGTGTGGTCACTGTTAGGCAGACTCCATGTTCCATTGGATGTATTTATGGGTAGAACTGTTAGATTCAGTGAGTTTTAAAATAAATGGATAAAAAAATCTTAAAATAAGGAAAATGAAATAGTAGTTTATTGGGAAGTTGAAATAGGAATGACAAATGGGTATGATCATGATACACTGAATATATACGCGAACATTTAAAGGTAAATTTAAAACGACTTTAAAGAGAAGTGTGTTGGCTATGGTTTTGTCAACTTTACAGGAACTAAGACTGTATGGTAGGAAGGAATGTTAATAAAGAAAATGTGATTGGCCTATTTGTAAAATGGGAGTATTTTATTGGTGATCAGCTATTGTGAAATGGCAGGGACCAATGTGTGTAGCATTTATCCTAGGCAGATGGTACTAGAATATATAAGAAAAGTATCTTAATTTAAACCTGGAGAGCAAACTAGTCTACAGTGTTCCCCTATTTTCACCCTATCAGTTCCTGCCTCCTGGTTCCTGCTCTGCTTGAATTCCCGCCTTGACTTTAATCTGTGATATTCTGTGGTCAGGACTAAGAGCAAAGAAAATTTCCTTTTGGTCATGGGTTTAAAGAAGTAGAAACCAATTCAGAACAACTTGCATATCATGTATGGAAACAGTATGTATGAATACAGAACATGGCACCAACCTGCCTGAGTGTTACCATGCTTCATTAAACCTCTGAATTGTAAGCTAGCCCCAATTAAATTTTTTTCTTTGTAAAAGTTGTTCTGTCTTCACAACAATCAAACCCTTACTTAGACAGCCAAAGAGCTATCAAACACCTTGGCAGATGTATAGAAAATGCTATCAGGCTTCTCTTGTAGATTGATTACTGTAGATTTCATGATCATAAACAAAGAATATGCAGATAGTAATGCAACTGAATAATAGAGTAACCTAATAAGACTAAAGTAGATATGATTTTAACCAGACATTCATTTTATTTCCTCTCTAAATTAAAATCAGAGTTGATTATATCCTACAGACTTTGTCTCAATATAAAAACATTAATCACATGAAGACAGTGAACTGAGTGGAGAAACACCTTCCAATCCAGAGAAAATATTTAACAATCCTATCTGTAAGATATATAGGCTTATATATTTTATATAGACATAGAATTATATCCACTTCTTATATTTACATAGTATATATAAGAAATTTTTCTGCCATATGTACCTATGGATAAAACAAATGAACATATAATTTCAATAAGAAACTCCACAGTTTAAAAAGTAATAACATATTTAATAAATATTAAATGTACATAAATGAGTAATCAGACTATGGAAACTATACAAAATAAGTTATCATTACAGGTATGTAAATTAAATCCACAGAAAATACTCACATAATGGTAGAAAAAGGACAGCTCAAAAGATTGATAATAGCAAATTCTGACAAGGATGTGGTGAGTTGAATTCATCACACATGGCTGTAGGAAAGACAAAATCAAATAGTCACCTTGGAAAAGTAGTTGATAAATTGTTTAAAAGTAGACACTCATTTATAACGTGACCCAGGAATTTCTCTTATTTATCAAAAAGAAAGAGCATATATGCATAAAAAGATTTACTAAAAAGAGTCTGCATGGACATTTGTGATAGCCTTCAGATGGACCAAATCCAAACGCCTGCCCTCTGCTGAGTGGATTACAGCAATCATCATGTTAAAGCAATGGGATCTATTAGTAACAAAGAGAAAAACAGGTTTATACCTACTACAATGTGGATGAGTGTCAAAAATGATAACATAAAGAAAAATTCTATTCACAGAAAATTCTGTAGAATGTAACCACAAGGACATATGAGGTCACATTTTCAATTCTTGAAGGCATTATAATATATTACTAATTGTTGTTTCCCAACTGTGTGAAATTAATCTAACTATGTCAAATTACACAACTATAAGAATAAGCTTTATTACTGTAAAGTACTTCATTATATGTGTGTGACATTCTGTGTTTATTAGCTGTAAGGAGATGCTGAGACAGACTTTTCTGGCCATTTCCAGCCTCTGTGGAAGCTCAATGGGTTAATTCACCCTCTTCATATTCACTGACCTCATTTGCTTTGCAAAAGCTAGATGAACTCTCCTTTTATAACTTTCGACTGTGAATGATAAGGAAGGTACTGGCAGATGGTGAGGCCTTCTAAAAATTCCACCTTCTCTTCTCATACTGGCTTAAACTTGGACGTTTCCTCAGTGGCAATAAAGAAACAGAAATACTACTTCCAGCTGAACCCCATTCATCTCAATCTCAGGTTCTTTTATTTGAAAAATGTGTGGAAGAGTCAGGATATCCTTGTATAAAATTCTCTTAGTTTAATGTGTGTTATCTACATCTATTTCCTTATGTTTATAATCTATAAATAAAAATATAAATAATATGTATATCTATAAAATCTACCTATAGTTATTCTATCCATCTTTCACCAATATGTTCAAAACTGTGTGGCTTAACTTGAGGAATAATTCACAAATCTTTGATTCATGAGATTTTTATTGAGACTATATTTTTATTTATTTTTTAATTAATATTTTTAATTACATATTTTCCTCAATTACATTTCCAATGCTATCCCAAAAGTCCCCCATACCCTCCCCCCCACTTCCCTACCCACTCATTCCCTTTTTTTTTTTTTTTTTTTTTTTGGCCCTGGCGTTCCCCTGTACTGGGGCATATACAGTTTGTGTGTCCAATGGGCCTCTCTTTCCAGTGATGGCCGACTAGGCCATCTTTTGATACATATGCAGCTAGAGTCAAGAGCTCAGGGGTACTGGTTAGTTCATAATGTTGTTCCACCTATATGGTTGCAGATCCCTTTAGCTCCTTGGGTACTTTCTCTAGCTCCTCCATTGGGAGCCCTGTGATCCATCCAATAGCTGACTGTGAGCATCCACTTCTGTGTTTTCTAGGCCCCGGCATAGTCTCACAAGAGACAGCTACATCTGGGTCCTTTCGATAAAATCTTGCTAGTGTATGCAATGGTGTCAGCGTTTGGAAGCTGTATGGGGTGGATCCCTGGATATGGCAGTCTCTAGATGGTCCATCCTTTCGTCTCAGCTCCAAACTTTGTCTCTGTAACTCCTTCCATGGGTGTTTTGTTCCCAATTCTAAGGAGGGGCATAGTGTCCACACTTCAGTCTTCATTCTTCTTGAGTTTCAAGTGTTTAGCAAATTGTAGTTATTCAATCCATCTTTCACCAATATGTTCAAAACTGTGTGGCGCTTCTGGGCGGCGCCATCTTCAGCTCCAGACAGCCGGCCACCTTCCTGGTGAGAGCACGGGGGTCTGCCTGGCCTGAGAGGTTTGTGGCACAGGCGCCGGCGGGAGCCTTCTTGGCTCCGGGACTCCGCGGAGGGCAGGCTGCACGGGTGACTGTGTGGAATACAGAGTGCCAGCCGTTTCTGGGACGGGCGAGAGAGTCGCAGAGCTTCTGGGCGGCGCCATCTTTAGCTCCAGACAGCCGGCCACCTTCCTGGTGAGAGCACGGGGGTCTGCCTGGCCTGAGAGGTTTGTGGCACAGGCGCCGGCGGGAGCCTTCTTGGCTCCGGGACTCCGCGGAGGGCAGGCTGCACGGGTGACCGTGTGGAATACAGAGTGCCAGCTGTTTCTGGGACGGGCGAGAGAGTCGCAGAGCTTCTGGGCGGCGCCATCTTCAGCTCCAGACAGCCGGCCACCTTCCTGGTGAGAGCACGGGGGTCTGCCTGGCCTGAGAGGTTTGTGGCACAGGCGCCGGCGGGAGCCTTCTTGGCTCCGGGACTCCGCGGAGGGCAGGCTGCACGGGTGACCGTGTGGAATACAGAGTGCCAGCCGTTTCTGGGACGGGCGAGAGAGTCGCAGAGCTTCTGGGCGGCGCCATCTTCAGCTCCAGACAGCCGGCCACCTTCCTGGTGAGAGCACGGGGGTCTGCCTGGCCTGAGAGGTTTGTGGCACAGGCGCCGGCGGGAGCCTTCTTGGCTCCGGGACTCCGCGGAGGGCAGGCTGCACGGGTGACCGTGGGGAATACAGAGTGCCAGCCGTTTCTGGGACGGGCGAGAGAGTCACAGAGATTCTGGGGCGGCACCATCTTCAGCTCCAGACAACCAGCCACCTTCCCGGCAAGAGCCACAGAGCTTCTGTGGCGGCAACATCTTCGACTCCAGACAACTGACCACCTTCCTGGCCAAAGCAACACAGCTTCTGGGAAAGATCCTGTTTTGGGCCTTCACCTTCAGCCAGGAGGAGGTCCAAACACCAGATAACTGTACACCTTCCCTGAGAGAGGAGAGCTTGCCTACAGAGACTGCTCTGACCACTGAAACTCAGAGAAGAGAGCTTGTCTCCCATGCCTGCTGATAGAGGGTAACAAAATCAACAGAGGAACAATCTTTTAACAAAGACAACTATAACAACTAACTCCAGAGATTGCCAGATGGCGAAAGGTAAACGTAAGAATCCTACTAACAGAAGCCAGGACCACTCACCATCATCAGAACCCAGAACGCCCACTTCGCCCAATCCAGGACACCCTAACACACCTGAAAAGGTAGACCTGGATTTAAAAGCATATCTCATGATGATGGTAGAGGACATAAAGAAGGAATTCAATAACTCACTTAAAGAAATACAGGAGAACACTGCTAAAGAGTTACAAGTCCTTAAAGAAAAACAGGAAAACACTGCTAAAGAGTTACAAGTCCTTAAAGAAAAACAGGAAAACACAACCAAACAGGTAGAAGTCCTTATAGAAAAACAGGAAAACACATCCAAACAGGTGATGGAAATGAACAAAACCATACTAGACCTAAAAAGGGAAGTAGACACAATAAAGAAAACCCAAAGTGAGGCGACGCTGGAGATAGAAACCCTAGGAAAGAAATCTGGAACCATAGATGCCAGCATCAGCAACAGAATACAAGAGATGGAAGAGAGAATCTCAGGTGCAGAAGACTCCATAGAGAACATCGGCACAACAATCAAAGAAAATGGAAAATGCAAAAAGATCCTAACTCAAAACATCCAGGAAATCCAGGACACAATGAGAAGACCAAACCTACGGATAATAGGAGTGGATGAGAATGAAGATTTTCAACTCAAAGGACCAGCAAACATCTTCAACAAAATTATTGAAGAAAACTTCCCAAATCTAAAGAAAGAGATGCCCATGAACATACAAGAAGCCTACAGAACTCCAAATAGACTGGACCAGAAAAGAAATTCCTCCCGACACATAATAATCAGAACACCAAATGCACTAAATAAAGATAGAATACTAAAAGCAGTAAGGGAAAAAGGTCAAGTAACATATAAAGGCAAGCCTATCAGAATTACACCAGATTTTTCACCAGAGACTATGAAAGCCAGAAGAGCCTGGACAGATGTTATACAGACACTAAGAGAACACAAATGCCAGCCCAGGCTACTATACCCAGCCAAACTCTCAATTACCATAGATGGAGAAACCAAAGTATTCCACGACAAAACTAAATTCACCCATTATCTCTCCACGAATCCAGCCCTTCAAAGGATAATAACAGAAAAAAACCAATACAAGGACGGGAACCACGCCCTAGAAAAAACAAGAAGATAATCCCTCAACAAACCTAAAAGAAGACAACCACAAGAACAGAATGCCAACTTTAACAACAAAAATAACAGGAAGCAACAATTACCTTTCCTTAATATCTCTTAATATCAATGGACTCAATTCCCCAATAAAAAGACATAGACTAACAGACTGGCTACACAAACAGGACCCAACATTCTGCTGCTTACAGGAAACCCATCTCAGGGAAAAAGACAGACACTACCTCAGAGTGAAAGGCTGGAAAACAATTTTCCAAGCAAATGGTCTGAAGAAACAGGCTGGAGTAGCCATTCTAATATCGGATAAAATCGACTTCCAACCCAAAGTTATCAAAAAAGACAAGGAGGGACACTTCATACTCATCAAAGGTAAAATCCTCCAAGAGGAACTCTCAATTCTGAATATCTACGCTCCAAATGCAAGGGCAGCCACATTCATTAAAGACACTTTAGTAAAGCTCAAAGCACACATTGCACCTCACACAATAATAGTGGGAGACCTCAACACACCACTTTCATCAATGGACAGATCGTGGAAACAGAAACTAAACAGGGACACAGTGAAACTAACAGAAGTTATGAAACAAATGGACCTGACAGATATCTACAGAATATTTAATCCTAAAACAAAAGGATATACCTTCTTCTCAGCACCTCACGGGACCTGCTCCAAAATTGACCATATAATTGGTCACAAAATAAGCCTCAACAGATACAAAAATATTGAAATTGTCCCATGTATCCTATCAGACCACCATGGCCTAAGACTGATCTTCAATAACAACATTAAGAATGGAAAGCCAACATTCACGTGGAAACTGAACAACACTCTTCTCAATGATACCTTGGTCAAGGAAGGAATAAAGAAAGAAATTAAAGACTTTTTAGAGTTTAATGAAAATGAAGCCACAACGTACCCAAACCTTTGGGACACAATGAAAGCATTTCTAAGAGGGAAACTCATAGCTCTGAGTACCTCCAAGAAGAAACGGGAGAGAGCACATACTAGCAGCTTGACAACACATCTAAAAGCTCTAGAAAAAAAGGAAGCAAATTCACCCAAGAGGAGTAGACGGCAGGAAATAATCAAACTCAGGGGTGAAATTAACCAAGTGGAAACAAGAAGAACTATTCAAAGAATTAACCAAACGAGGAGTTGGTTCTTTGAGAAAATCAACAAGATAGATAAACCCTTAGCTAGACTCACTAGAGGGCAAAGGGACAAAATCCTAATCAACAAAATCAGAAATGAAAAGGGAGACATAACAACAGATCCTGAAGAAATCCAAAACACCATCAGATCCTTCTACAAAAGCTTATACTCAACAAAACTGGAAAACCTGGACGAAATGGACAAATTTCTGGACAGATACCAGGTACCAAAGTTGAATCAGGATCAAGTTGACCTTCTAAACAGTCCCATATCACCTAAAGAAATAGAAGCAGTTATTAATAGTCTCCCAACCAAAAAAAGCCCAGGACCAGATGGGTTTAGTGCAGAGTTCTATCAGACCTTCAAAGAAGATCTAATTCCAGTTCTGCACAAACTATTTCACAAGATAGAAGTAGAAGGTACTCTACCCAACTCATTTTATGAAGCCACTATTACTCTGATACCTAAACCACAGAAAGATCCAACAAAGATAGAGAACTTCAGACCAAATTCTCTTATGAATATCGATGCAAAAATCCTTAATAAAATTCTCGCTAACCGAATCCAAGAACACATTAAAGAAATCATCCATCCTGACCAAGTAGGTTTTATTCCAGGGATGCAGGGATGGTTTAATATACGAAAATCCATCAATGTAATCCATTATATAAACAAACTCAAAGACAAAAACCACATGATCATCTCGTTAGATGCAGAGAAAGCATTTGACAAGATCCAACACCCATTCATGATAAAAGTTTTGGAAAGATCAGGAATTCAAGGCCCATACCTAAACATAATAAAAGCAATCTACAGCAAACCAGTAGCCAACATCAAAGTAAATGGAGAGAAGCTGGAAGCAATCCCACTAAAATCAGGGACTAGACAAGGCTGCCCACTTTCTCCCTACCTTTTCAACATAGTACTTGAAGTATTAGCCAGAGCAATTCGACAACAAAAGGAGATCAAGGGGATACAAATTGGAAAAGAGGAAGTCAAAATATCACTTTTTGCAGATGATATGATAGTATATATAAGTGACCCTAAAAATTCCACCAGAGAACTCCTAAACCTGATAAACAGCTTTGGTGAAGTAGCTGGATATAAAATTAACTCAAACAAGTCAATGGCCTTTCTCTACACAAAGAATAAACAGGCTGAGAAAGAAATTAGGGAAACAACACCCTTCTCAATAGTCACAAATAATATAAAATATCTCGGCGTGACTCTAACTAAGGAAGTAAAAGATCTGTATGATAAAAACTTCAAGTCTCTGAAGAAAGAAATTAAAGAAGATCTCAGAAGATGGAAAGATCTCCCATGCTCATGGATTGGCAGGATCAACATTGTAAAAATGGCTATCTTGCCAAAAGCAATCTACAGATTCAATGCAATCCCCATCAAAATTCCAACTCAATTCTTCAACGAATTAGAAGGAGCAATTTGCAAATTCATCTGGAATAACAAAAAACCTAGGATAGCAAAAACTCTTCTCAAGGATAAAAGAACCTCTGGTGGAATCACCATGCCTGACCTAAAGCTTTACTACAGGGCAATTGTGATAAAAACTGCATGGTACTGGTATAGAGACAGACAAGTAGACCAATGGAATAGAATTGAAGACCCAGAAATGAACCCACACACCTATGGTCACTTGATCTTCGACAAGGGAGCTAAAACCATCCAGTGGAAGAAAGACAGCATTTTCAACAATTGGTGCTGGCACAACTGGTTGTTATCATGTAGAAGAATGCGAATCGATCCATACTTATCTCCTTGTACTAAGGTCAAATCTAAGTGGATCAAGGAACTTCACATAAAACCAGAGACACTGAAACTTATAGAGGAGAAAGTGGGGAAAAGCCTTGAAGATATGGGTACAGGGGAAAGATTCCTGAACAGAACAGCAATGGCTTGCTCTGTAAGATCGAGAATTGACAAATGGGACCTAATGAAACTCCAAAGTTTCTGCAAGGCAAAAGACACCGTCAATAGGACAAAAAGACCACCAACAGATTGGGAAAGGATCTTTACCTATCCTAAATCAGATAGGGGACTAATATCCAACATATATAAAGAACTCAAGAAGGTGGACTTCAGAAAATCAAATAACCCCATTAAAAAATGGGGCTCAGAACTGAACAAAGAATTCTCACCTGAGGAATACCGAATGGCAGAGAAGCACCTGAAAAAATGCTCAACATCCTTAATCATCAGGGAAATGCAAATCAAAACAACCCTGAGATTCCACCTCACACCAGTCAGAATGGCTAAGATCAAAAATTCAGGTGACAGCAGATGCTGGCGTGGATGTGGAGAAAGAGGAACACTCCTCCATTGTTGGTGGGATTGCAGGCTTGTACAACCACTCTGGAGATCAGTCTGGCGGTTCCTCAGAAAACTGGATATAGTACTACCGGAGGATCCAGCAATACCTCTCCTGGGCATATATCCAGAAGATGCCCCAACTGGTAAGAAGGACACATGCTCCACTATGTTCATAGCAGCCTTATTTATAATAGCCAGAAGCTGGAAGGAACCCAGATGCCCCTCAACAGAGGAATGGATACAGAAGATGTGGTACATCTACACAATGGAGTACTACTCAGCTATTAAAAAGAATGAATTTATGAAATTCCTGGCCAAATGGATGGACCTGGAGGGCATCATCCTGAGTGAGGTAACACATTCACAAAGGAACTCACACAATATGTACTCACTGATAAGTGGATATTAGCCCAAAACCTAAGATACCCAAGATATAAGATACAATTTCCTAAACACATGAAACTCAAGAAAAATGAAGACTGAAGTGTGAACACTATGCCCCTCCTTAGAAGTGGGAGCAAAACACCCTTGGAAGGAGTTACAGAGACAAAGTTTAGAGCTGAGATAAAAGGATGGACCATGTAGACACTACCATATCCGGGGATCCATCCCATAATCAGCTTCCAAATGCTGACACCATTGCATACACTAGCAAGATTATGCTGAGAGGACCCTGATATAGCTGTCTCTTGTCAGAGTATGCCTGGGCCTAGCAAGCATAGAAGTGGATGCTCACAGTCGGCTATTGGATGGATCACATGGCCCCCAATGAAGGAGCTAGAGAAAGTACCAAAGAAGCTAAAGGGATCTGCAACACTATAGGTGGAACAACATTATGAACTAACCAGTACCCCGGAGCTCTTGACTCTAGCTGCATATGCATCAAAAGATGGCCTAGTCGGCCATCACTGGAAAGAGAGGCCCATTGGACACGCAAACTTTATATGCCCCAGTACAGGGGAACGCCAGGGCCATAAAAGGGGAGTGGGTGGGTAGGGGAGAGGGGGTGGGTGGCTATGGGGGACTTTTGGTATAGCATTGCAAATGTAAATGAGCGAAATACCTAATAAAAAATGGAAAAAAAAAAAAAAAAAAAAAAAAAAACTGTGTGGCTTAACTTGTGGAATAATTCACAAATCTTTGATTCATGAGATTTTTATTGAGACTATATTTTTAAATGTCTATTTAAGACAAACTTAAAATATTATTCCATTCTAATTGTCATGGAATACTTAAAGATGTATGACATTTTTTATGAGATAAATTTACATTTTAATATATCTCAGCTTTAATATGTCTCAGTAAATTTTTATATACTGGCAGTACTATTTGAGATACTAAATAACACAATACTACATTTTATAAACCAGGTAGAAAATATCAAGCTACCAATGATCACACTGTGATATTTGTATATTTATTTCAATACTCAGTATTAAGAAATACATATGGTGAGTGTTGTATAGTAGATAGTGTTTACAAAATCATTTAAATAGCTTCAGGAAAATAATCATAGAGTATATAGAAATATATTTTTGACACATATCTTTAACATACAAAAGTCACTTTATAGGTGAAAGTAACCTGGGAATTAAAGTGGACATAAAGTGTCAGGAGCAATTAAAATGCCTAAGAATCAAAGGAGAATATGTTTGCAATAAAATCAGCCGTCTCTCTAAATGGAGACAGTATGACTCCATTTTTTCTGACTTATGTTTCTGTATCTATCATTTTCTTTCCCATATCCATCTTCTAGTGATATTCTCCTGAACATTAAGCCTTCCATATTGGTAGACTTTTCAAACACCAACACTGTGTATCTCATTTACATCCCAAGGAGCTATTCCTCTAACGTCCTCTGTATTACTACATTACCCCTGTCATCATGTGACCAATATATATTCACATGTAAAAAGAGCATAAGTTTGCGGAATTCAATTCCAGGTCTCTCCTCACATTAGTATTCATAGAAGCACTTATTGTGTCTAAAATGTTCTTGGGGTGCAAAGATGTTTGTTTAATTTAAAATGATGAAGGAATTTGGTCGGAAAAAACTAAGAAAAGACTAGACACTTACACAAGTGGACATTGCTGATATCTTTGGGCAATGTGAAATTTTGTAAAGATCTTTCCCAGAACAAAGTCAATTGGCTGCAGGCACTGGATAGGGATGTTCAATTTCATTTTTCTTAGAGTAAAGGGCACATTTCTATCTTTCACACAAATTGGTGCAATTACTGGAACGAGATAGAATTATCCGGCTTGCTATTGTATGTGCTCAGTTTCCCAGAATATGGAAGGTACCTTCAGGGATTTATTAACAACTTCCTACAGTCAGACTATTTTAAAGTTGTGAATGCCCTGGACACTGAAATTTCAAAGTATAAAAGAGTTTTATTTCCAGAACTTTTTGCATAGTACTCTTATAATTGTGCTGGGAATAATATAAATTTTAACCCATAAATGTTCACTGGCTTCTTTTCCTTGCCCCGAGACCTATAATGAATATGCTGGCATAGTCTGATTTGTATTCAAATACTCACCCAAGCACACAGGGATAATGTATTATAAATAGTAGGTCTGGGGAAATAGTAGTTAAAAAGGTGAAAGCACAAATGGATTTTATATCCTTATGGTCAGAATATAAGTGGTAGAGAAAAAGTAGAAAAAAATAGAGAGAGTATGAATAGATCTTGTACAAAAATATAGGCAGAATTGTAGGCTTGGGGATAGAAATTACAAGGAGGTTTTGTGTTCTCAGCACAGTCTGTAAATACTGAGTCTGTAGCAATGCAAAAGATGATAAAATGTACTGGATAGCAATGGATACACTCCTCTTTACAGAGTTTTCAAAATTCATATTTCTTTTTTTTCTATTTCTCTCATATATTATATCTCAATTGCAGTTTCCATGACCATCAACTCTTATCAGTCTCTCTTGCTTACTTCCCCTTTCCCCAAGATTTATCCTACTCAACTTCTGCTCAAAAAAGAACAAGCCTCCTAGGAATAGCAATCAAACAGGGCAAAAAAAATCTACAATAAGACCAGGCATATACAATCGCAGAAAGGCTGGCTAAGACACCCTATTAGGAGAAAGATCCCTTAAGTAGGCAAACGAGTCAGAGACAGCCTCTGCTAGCACTATTAGAAATTCCCCAAGAACACCAAGTGACTCATTTATGTAGAGGACCTAGGACAGACCCCTGCAGGTTCCATGATCTCTGTGAGCAACCATGAGTCCTGATCTGTTGATTCGGTGAGACATATTCTTGTGGTGTCCCTGACTTCTCTGTTTTCTCCTATCATTCTCCTATCCCTTCCTCCTCCAGACTCTCTATGTCCTGTAGAATTCTGCAACTGTGGGATGCTGCATCTACTCCCATCAGTTGTTGGATACAGTATGTCTAGTCTCTCTGATGACGATTATTCTATGATAATCTAGCTGCTTCTTGTTGCTTCTGTGCACTTCTGCTGATTTGTCAGATCACTGTGGTTTCTTCTGGATTGAACTGCTACTTCTGATTCATGTTTGATGTTTGCCCATGGGATTGGACTGCCACTGCTGATTCATATTTGAAGGTTTGGACTTCTGATATTCTGACAATGACTATTGGAATCACCTCAAAAAAGAACTACTTGTAAAGAAGTCTACAACTTACATTTCTTTTTTTTTTTTGAATGATCAATATTTATTAATGTTTGTCCATGTTAATGGATTTGTTTCAAGATGAATTAAGTACAGTTTAGCATTAGGTCAGCAATGATATAATTATCTGTGATCAAATTTTATGGCACAGAACATTTATTTTGAGGTGCAATTAAATGAACTGTTGTCCCATATTCCTTTTAAAAATTACCATGCATATACTAAAAGCATGCACTCAGTTAATATTGTATTCTGACATTTGAATACAAATGTGCAGAACTGTGTTTTCTCTTTTATATACATACCTACATACTTTTTTTGTAATTTTTTTATTTATTAGGTATTTTCTTCATTTACATTTCCAATGCTATCCCAAAAGTTCCCCATACCCTCCCAACCCCACTTCCCTACCAACCCACTCCCACTTCTTGGCCATGGCGTTCCCCAGTACTGAGGCATATAAAGTTTGCAAGACCAAGGGCCTCTCTTCCCAATGATGGCCGATTAAGCCGTCTTCTGATACATATGCGGCTAGAGACACGAGCTCTGGAGTACTAGTTAGTTTATATTGTTGTTCCACCTATAGGGTTGCAGGCCCCTTTAGCTCCTTGGATACTTTCTCTTGCTCCTCCATTGGGGGCCCTGTGAGCACCCACTTCTGTGTTTGCTAGGCCCCAGTATAGCCTCACAAGAGACAGCTATATCTGGGTCCTTTCAGCAAAATCTTGCTAGTGTATGCAATGGTGTCAGCATTTGGAGGCTGATTATGGGATGGATCCCTGGGTATGGCAGTCTCTAGATGTTCCATCCTTTTGTCTCAGCTCCAAACATTGTCTCTGTAACTCCTTCCATGGATGTTTTGTTCCCAATTCTAAAAAGGAGCAAAGTGTCCACACTTTGGTCTTCGTTCTTCTTGAGTTTCATGTGTTTTGCAAATTGTATCTTATATCTTGGGTATTCTAACTTTCTGGGTTAATATCCACTTATCAGTGAGTACATATTGTGTGAGTTCCTTTGTGATTGGGCTACCTCACTCAGGATGATGCCCTCCAGGTCCATCCATTTGCCTAGGAATTTCATAAATTCATTCTTTTTAATAGCTGAGTAGTACTCTATTGTATAAATGTACTACATTTTCTGTATCCATTCCTCTGTTGAGGGGCATCTGTGTTCTTTCCAGCTTCTGGCTATTATAAATAAGGCTGATATGAACATAGTGGGGCATGTGTCCTTCTTACCGGTTGGAACATCTTCTGGATATATGCCCAGGTGAGGTATTGCGGGATCCTCTGGTAGTACTATGTCCAATTTTCTGAGAAACCGCCAGACTGATTTCCAGAGTGGTTTTACCAACTTGCAATCCCACCATCAATGGAAGAGTGTTCCTCTTTCTCCACATCCTTACCAGCATCTTCTGTTACGTGAATTTTTTATCTTAGCCATTCTGACTGGTGTGAGGTGGAATCTAAAGGTTGTCTTAATTTGCATTTTCCTGATGATTAAGGATGTAGAACATTTTTTCAAGTGTTTCTCAGATATTTGGTATTCTTAAGTTGAGAGTTCTTTGTTTAGCTCTGTACCCCATTTTTTAAATGATGTTATTTGATTTTCTGGAGTCCATCGTCTTGATATATATATATATATATATATAAAGATTTGACACCTTTCTATCTCCTTTTACAAAGTTCAAGTCTAAGTGGATCAAGGAACTCCACATAAAACCAGAAACCAGAGATACTAAAACTTATAGAGGGGAAGGTGGGGAAAAGCTTCGAAGATATGGGCACAGGGGAAAAATTCCTGAACAGGATAGCAATGGTGTGTTGTAAGATCGAGAATCAACAAATGGGACCTCATATAATTGCAAAGCATCTGTAAGGTAAAAGACACTGTCAATAAGACAAAAAGGCCACCAACAGATTTGGAAAGGATCTTTACCAATCCTAAATCTGATAGGGGACTAATATTCAATATATACAAAGAGTTAAGAAGCTGGACTCCAGAAAATTTATGTCAATTCTTAACCATTATCAACTTAAATTGAAAGTTTGAAATTTGGAAAGATATAATACTTTAAATACAGATATTTAAAACACTGTGTTTATTAGCTTCTTACATAATTATTTTCTCTTTATTGTGTGTATTAAATAAGGTATAGAGATAGAGAAAACAAGTCTTTCATCATGTTCTGGAAAATCCCACACCTTTTTCTATAATTAGAATAAAGGATATTTTTTGTTCATAAATCAAAAAATGCCCAGTTTCTCTCATTATCTAGATACAAGTTTTAAAGTGTAGACCTACAAATGTACAAATGACTAATATTAACCACAGTTCACATGTTTAGATCTCCATCCTCTCTGTTCTTAGTTATTTTAGTACTAAGTCCAGAACACTATTTATAAATTATCTTTAAATGTGATGATTCTTTCCATTGAAATCTCATATTATTTCTGGATTGCCCTTCACAAAGACTCCTTTTATTAATACATACAAATGATATCATTGTCTTATGAGAAAAATTAAACACTTATTCAAGGAGACCATATTTTTCTTTATATACTGAAAATAATTAAATGATTTGCAGATTATAGACTTTTAATAAAAAATACAGACATATCTAAAGCATATTCAATTTTTCAACTTCCATATTTAGTTAGTTAAAAAATGTCTGGTCAGTTTCATTTCTCCAACATCTTTCCAAGTATGTTTTGCATCTGTTGTGAGTATATTAGAGTTTATGCAAATGTTATTCTCAACCACTAGGTATCTAACTAGATGGTCTATATTTTACTATTCAGTCATCCACAATTCTTTTAGAATATTAGCAGTATCATTCTATATTATTAGTGTTTTATATTACAACTTATATATTCCTGAATATTTTCATTTTAACAAGTATATTAAATATAAGATTATCTCCCTTATCAATAAAGCATTCACACTAACAACCTCAACTTGCAGGTAAGCTAATAAGTCAGGACATTCCTCTAAATGCTCACCATGCTGTACAGTGATAGTAGCTTCCATTACCTTGTTTATGTTCTTGATTTCAGAAAGGGAGGAAGAGTTAAAGGAATTAAGCATCATCCTTTAAAATCTTAACCTACTACTTACACAAACATTTTCTTTTCATTTCCCACTCACCAGAAACTGTTTATACTCTAGCTAGCTTGCTGAACTTCTTTAGAAATTGAGATATCTGTTTCTCCATGATACTACTACCCATATCTGAGATTTTGAGGAAGTTTCCCTCTTCTTATGTACAACTTGTTTTCTCTCAATCACACACCACCTATTGAAACACATGGCAATGTCTATTCACTTTCTCTATCCCTCTCCCACTTTGCCAGCATTTCTAGGTAGAGTGATCTCCTGAATCAAATGTGTCTTCTTCTATGTAGAGATGTCTATATTAAAATCTGTGTACAGTTGTCACCTGTGTGTTCATTTCTAATTAAGTGATTGCTTTGAATTCTACATATACCTTAATTTTCCTGTAGCATTTGCTTCAATATATTGGGGGGGGATGTGGGGAAATATTTTTTTTCAAATATTAAGCCTGTCAAACTTAATTCCTGCTCCTTCAAAATAACTACTTTGCTTTGGATTCATGGTCCCAACATTTGGTGCTTTGTCCTATAGAAAGAATTCCCTGTGATCTTTTTCTATGGCCTCTTCAGTACTTGACAATGAATAGTAGGCTCTATTAAAATTTGTCCCAGATTTATGCTAGTATAATTTGACTGTCTCACTTTTCCTTTGTAGTTTGGAATGCTGTAGGCTTTGATCAGTGATAATTTGCTTCCCTTGACCATAACTATCAACTCTGCTTTCATTAGGCATGACTCCTGGTAGTCCCTTGTCTATGTCCTTAAAGTCAAGCACTTCCTTTACACATGTATAAATTACCACCAATGTAGTTAAGACACTTTGATTGATAATAGCCCTTACAACAATCATAGGCTAACAAAAAACCTAGAATCAAGTACAAGAGAGCTCCTTTTCCAGTCCTTGGTGAAGGTAATCCACATGACTCCCAAATCAATGTAGAATATCTATATAGCAGTTGGTTGGCTGTCTGGGGGTGAGGGAGTGTTCAAGGTGGGTTCCTAGGCTGAAGGCACTACACATTTAGGATACTAGGCTCAGATGTTTAAATTGGATTTAACATGAAAGCTCCTTTCCTGTAATCTAGCTGCCATGGTACCAGAAAATACTATTGAAACTGCCAAGAGAGGTGATCAACTAAACAATCCTGGTTAGTTGAAATAGCTATGAGTAACAACAATATGTAGCGTGGCAAGTTATATGTAAGGAATTTGATGTCAGACCTACTCAACAGAAGACGTAGAAGAGGTAGTAGTGACAGGCTTCCTGGGGCTATTAAGTACTAGGTCACAAAAATGAATTTATTATCACTACTTTCCTAGGCCCATAGAATTCATTACTACATTATTCTATCCTTAAATTCACATAAAAATGTAGCTATCACTCTTCATCAAAGAGTCTCTCTTTATATCAATTGTGGACCATGAGAGAAAAGTATATCTAGACAAAATGTAGAAATCAGTTGATTGTGGACAGCGTTCTCCAAAAGAATGCATCTATTACACTTCTTGCATCTATGGCTCAGGAAAATTAACAGACAACAAAGAAGAAAGAATGTGAGTCCCAGGATATCAGAAAGGGTGTACTGTAACAGTCTTTCCCCAGGAAAGGTTGCACAAGCAAGAGTGGGAAATTGACAATGTCAGTGTACATGTTAACTTGGAAGGTGGAAATTTTCACGTGTTCCCACTGCTAGATAAATGCTAAAGGAAGTTAAGGGCTACAAGAAGAGGGAAAATTCACTTCTACCATGGAGAAGCACCTGTTTTGGTTGTCCAATGTAGATTATTTTGCACTAAAACAATAAATATATTTATTAATTAGAATCATTATATAATAGTCATATATTCAAAGAGGAAGAATCCACCAATTTAAGAGAAGGAGGGAGTGGAAGGAGCTGGAGGAAGGAATCTTGAGAAAGGCTAGAGGGAAGAGAGGGATAGGGAAAAGTGATGTAATTAAATTAAGAACATATTAAACAAATAGAAGTAGTTAGTTCTCCCCACACATAGGTAAATCTCGGTCCATGTACATATTTGCTATACAGAAAGCTTCTTCTGGGGCAGAACTGGTGCCCTTGTCGTTTCTAGTTGAAACGATTTAATAATTTCAACATTCAGATTTTTCATAGTACATTACTGAGAGCTAAAGGACAAAAAGCAAAAATGTTATTATTCCAGCACTTTTAATAAGAGAAGGCTGGTCACTTTAGCAATCAGCCACTGAACCACAGAAAACAGCATGTGGGCAAATTATATATTGTTTGTCCTTAACATAATGATGGTAGGGAGTACTCACAGGTAGCATGGGTTTTAATCATAAAAAAGAATTTTGAAGCTTTCTTTAGAAATCATTTTATCTCTCTTCTGACTCCTTAGAACAAAGAGCAGAAAACAACACTGGTCATTTTCCTTCTAATTAATTTTCATTTTACATGAGCATTTGTATGTATTTAAATGCAAATGCTTTTAAATGCTGGTAATAGAAGAAAGCTTTGCTCCTACCTTCCACTCTATTCTACACGTAAACCAATTTGTTCTGTCTCTCGGTCCTTTTCTTCCAAGCCGTTCTAAACATTGGTGGGAAAGGCTTTAGTATCCTATTAATTTACAAATATATACACTTATAGCCACTCAGAATGCTTTTTAATATTATGTTCCTTCAAATTATTTTCTGTCGGTTAATTACTCACCTGGCTTAGCTTGTTTCCTTACTTTGCTTAAAAACATCTTTTTATACATTCCTAAGACAGTGAGGAAGAAAAAGTTTTAATGGTTTATTTTCAGAATCATTACATTTATATTTCCCTTTAGTTGTGTTTTGCATAGAACTTTACAAGGCAGCTCTCCACTTGAACTTGGCATTCAGGTGTTGCGAAACTTAAAGCTATTCTGCTATAATTTAGAAAAGCTCTCCCACGTAGCCCATGCTAGACTTGACCAATGGCTCTTTTTCTCAGTCTCAAGAATGCGGAGATCAAAGGTATGTGCTATAAATAAACCTCTAATGCATCTTTATTATTCTTATTGGTTAGGCATTATTATTTACAAAGTTGGTGATAAAACATTTATGAAATTCTTAGTATTAAAATGTTTTGATATTTAGTTGTATAGTAAAAGGAGACAAAGTTTGGTGTAATGACAGTTCTAATATGATCTTTGATTTATTGTGATTTCACTTTTGCCATGTAAATTTCAAATATTTCCCTGGGGAATCAGAAGTTTCAAAATTATGTTAAAGGCTCAATATATTTCACAAATATTATATTGTACCTCACTCCTACCTCTTCTACCATATTTGGATAGCTCCTCTAAAATGGGAGAAAATGGAGGACTCACGTTTAATAGCAGGGCTACCTCTTCACTGCCTGATATGGGGAGCCTGTCCCTGCCCCTCTTCCTATTGCCTCCATGCAAAAGAAGAGCCTTTACAATGACAGGTGAATCACCAGACCAAATTGTGGCTCTTTCCAATCCCTTTCCCTCCACCAAAGGGGGGAGGGAGGGAGGGAGGGAGAGAGGGAGGGAGAGAGAGAGAGAGAGAGAGAGAGAGAGAGAGAGAGAGAGAGAGAGAGAGAGAGAGGCAGAGAGAGAGAGAGAGGCAGAGAGAGAGAAAGGCAGAGAGAGAGAAGGGAGAGGCAGGAGAGTAGGAGAAGGAGCAGGAGCTCCTTGTTTCTTTTTCTTGTGACCAACATAGCTGGACTCTCCAAGAGCCAGCCAAGGAAAAGGAGGAAAGGCATCATAAGCCCCTGGCCTCCTCCTTCCAGCAGAGAGGCCCACTGTCGGTCACTCAGCTAGATAGCCTCCCCTCTGCATGGGCTCTGCTTTGAGTCTGGATCCCTGAACATTCTCAGTTGGTGACCACCTTACAAAGTCAAATCACCCTTTAGAAATATTTATTTATTTATTTATTCTCCACATATTTATTTATTTATTTATTTATTTATTTATTTTCCACAGCCCAGCCTGCTATATGTTATAGCCAAGCACTCTGCAGGCTTTGGATTTGACAAATTCCCATCCCTGGCCCTAAAGGCTAGATGCCACCAGTCGCCTAGGAATGTTTCTGTTTCTTTTTTACTTTTCAGGTGTCAATGAAGCATAGATTTGCACCTCTCCTGCTGCCACCTGCTAGGCTATGGTGGCACATGACCCGAGGGCAATGCACAATTGACACACACACATAAACACACACACACACACAAGTGAGAAAGATGGTCCTGCCAGGCAGGGATGCAGACATGCATGTTTGTGCCCTGAGTGGGAAGCTGGTGGCAGTTGCTCAGATTCCTACCCCAGGCCATGCCTCTAAACAGAAAGGACCAACAAGACCCTCCAGATCATTGGTCGAGCCAGTTGCACCTTCCAATTTAAATCCTTATGGCCAACTAGCTAGAAAAGAGCCGTTAAACCTAGATTACAGGCATGGTGGGCATAATTTAGCTTACACACTTTGAGAGTGCACAACTAGGATGGCACAGCCCATCCAAACTTAGAATTTATGTGCTTCTTTGTCTAAAATTTATTTAAATGCTTACTTTTCCCTAATAACAAAACAACTAAAAGAATGTTCATGCTTTTAACCCAAAATTGTTTACAGATTGCAAACAATGACAATCCTGACATTTCTAAAATTTATCTCTTTTTGTATAAACTTAAAAATCCCTTTAAGCTTCAGAGAATCATTGAGGAGCTACCTCCCCCAGGTCAAACTGACTACATTGACAACTGCTATTTAATCTTCAGTTAAGAAAGTAAGACCATCTACTTAAGCCAGTTTATTTTTCACAGACAAGCTGTTACTGTCCATTCCAGATATATAATTAACATGGTGTTTTCTTTTTCCACCACCTTAAATACATGAGATTATTGATCTGCAATCCTTATCTTTGGTTATCTTTCTGCAACATAGGTGAGTTTTAAAGGATGCCAGACTAAGATTGAGATTCCTCTAACACCCACACTTTTGCCTCTCTCCTAGGTCTATACCAACGGACCGCCAATGTGCTGCCAATCAAACTGTTAGAGGCTTAATATGTCTATTATTCTCTCGCTTTTTCTAGTGTAAAGAAAAAGAAATAAATATCCCTCTGTTCAGACATCCTTCCTCCAGGGTTCTGCACCCCTGTAGTGATTATTCTACAGGGTTATCTCTAAGAGGTAAGGAAGGTGGTGGTGCTGCTGCAGGCCAGACAGAGTGAGGTGAGACCTTAGATGTTCCTTCCTGTCCTTGGAAGGAATAGAGCCAGCAATCTTCCTTGGGTCTGCTGGGTTTATGACAGCTTCCTTGCCCAGACACACAATCTGGCCAGTGACTTCCAGAACAAGTTTGACCAGATAACAGCTTCCTTCAATGACAGATAAACTCCCTGGTGAGGTTGCTTTCCAAGAGAAGAGAGTTCTAGCCTTAATGAGTGCTGAACAAGAAGAGATTTGCATTATGTTCTGGGAGGAATGCTCTTTCTTTGTTAACAAATTAAGGCTTGTGGAAAAAGACATAAATCAACGGATCTCAAAGATCTCTGCCTGCCTCTCTTCTCCAAGAACACTGTGTACCCAACACACCAACTCCATGATTCTCAAACTACCTTGTAGCTTAGCTTCTTCCCTTCCTGGGCTCTATACTGACCATCATAAGCTCTGATCCTCCTGGCATCCTGCCTTGTACAATTTTTAAAAGAACACATAAGTAGCATTAGAAAATTTACTGCCGATCAGGTTCTGGTTCAATACTAAACCATTTCCAACATAGAGGCTGGGGACTCTTATGAGGACACCTCTCCATTAAAAAGTAAAGCAGGTGGAGATATTTGAATGAGGTAGCATATTTCTAACTAGAGATCTAAGCTCTACAGTTCTTGTAAATGCTTTTCAATATATCATTGACTAGTTCTTCACGGATTCATAGAACTTCTACAAGCTTCTAAACTTTCTTTTGCCTCTCAAATCATTCTTATATTTTGCTCTTTGGAAATCAGCTTGACCTGGAAACCTGTCTAAATTCATACAATTTAGGCTTCATAAGTTTACATTATGAATGGCATTTTTCTATTCCTTTAATTTCCTTTCCAGAGGTTCATATTTGATTTCATCTCCCAGACAATTAAACTTTCCCTAAATGCTTTTTGCTAAAGGTTTCACATGGATGGTTGGATCTGCCTCACTTCCGCTCATTACAAATTTGATCCTGACAAGCATATTTTTATTAACTTACTTGTCCCAGTTACCTTTGGGACCTAATGTGGGAAGGCTCTGTGGCTCAGCCCTTCATTTTGGGATTGCCCTTTGCAATATTTCTTGCACAATGTTCTTCTTCTTCCCTTCTTTGAAAGTTCTAGTGTCCATTCTCTCAAAAACAGCTGTTTGGATCTGACATCAGTTGTGTTTAAATTTCATTTTATTATTAGTGTGTTAAGCAAATTAATTAGACTCAAAGAGTATTTAACAATTCATAGTTATTACTAATTGACTAATAATTACAACAATTTATTTTAATTTGTAAATAATGACAAAGGTGAGAAATCAGGGAGACAATGATATAAAAAACTTAACGAAACTCATTACTTCAAGCATGCAAGTAAACTTTTTAAATAACAGTTATTTGTAATGTTAATACCATTCATTTCCATCCTGCCTACCTCATCTTAATCATTTGTAGAAGTTTTCCTTCATATTATGATAATTTGTGAATTCTGAATGTGAAATATATGATTGATACCCATGGGATTCTAAGAGGCCCTTATTTCTCAATTTTTGTTTTTTTCTTATATTTATGTTATCAATGCTCACTGGGCTCATTTAGTTTGTATGATATAATTTCTTTTATATTTGTTATTTATAGCTATGTTAGATATATTTATATTATATTTTTGAATCTAAAATTGACTTTCAATAGTAAGCCAGGATTATACTCTAAAGAAATATGTCTAATAAGATGATTTTAATCTGTTTTCACACTTTCCTAAAGAACTAAATAAAAATATCACATTTAATTCAAAAGCCTGATTTTTCATCTTCAGTAGGAAAATCAAAATCCACAATGAATCTTTTGTTTTATTAAATGGTTGCTATTATTTTCATTTACTACAGTGGCAGACACTCTTACCTGGAGATTCAAGGGTGAAAAGGTTTTTCACCATCTGGTAAGGTGAATTAAACATGTAATTATTCATGCTTGTAATAGCAGAACTGTTCTATGAGACATCTTAGGAACAACATCTGTCTCAGAGTTATGAGGTCAGGCAAGGGTGAGACTGAACATGATGTCTAAGTTGACATCTCAGTCATCTGTAAGAATTCACCAGGTTAATTTCAGGAGGAGCAGAGGTCATATCGGAAGTAAGGGCAGACCCAAAGGAGGGGGATATGAGCATGAATACAAAAAGACAGAAGTTTGTGTTGATATGTGGGAACGCTGAATGGAGATGAAGTGGGTTAAAAAGCTTAAAATCACTAGAAGAATTTAAACCTTAATTCCATAAAATTAAAATAAAGTATTTGAATAGTTATTTGGTAAGGGACTATTCATGTAAACTGAAATATGAGGGCTAAGTTGAAGAACATATTAATAACAATAAGAAATAGGAGAGAATATATGTATCAAAGGTAACATCATTGGCAGTTGCTAATAGACTGGAAGCATTTTGGATAGAACTACTCAGAATATCTCCATTTTCACAAGACATAATCAGAAAATGGAGTGATAAAGACAATACTTTTTACTGTTTACTGTTTGCATTTATCTTCAAGCTAAAAATTTAACAATCTCTATCTATTGTATTTTGCTGGCAGCTAACAATGAATAATTTCACATGGTTAATGAAATTTTTAGAGATCCATAGCAGAAATGATTAATTCTTTTGATTTCGTTATTGGCAGAACAACTATAAACGTGGTGGTGATGTGACATCAGATGTTCACTCGTGGTCAGAGTTTTGCACATATGCTTTTGAAGAGGATGTTTCATTGAATACAGGAGTCAATGACATCTGCAGTAGTGAGATATAGTGCATAGGCTGTGAAATGAAAAGTTAGCAACATTTAATGTATTCAGTGTATCCTTACCTCACTACATCACAGAATATAGCATTCAAATGCCATTTTATTAATTTACATTCACTTCAGTAATTATACTTGACAAAATTTACAAAGTGAATATGTACTTATGAGCAAAAAAGCAGAAAAAAATGCTGTGTCAAGAGCATAGATTAATTAATAGACAAAATAGTATTTAAGATAGAGTAAATACATTCAGTTAAAAATGCCATTGTGGTAAAATGAAGCCATTCCCAAACACTGACTTTGAGTAGATCTAAGAAGGTGAGCATCCATTTGCTCAAGAATTTCATAAATTCATTGTTTTTAATAGCTGAGTAGTACTCCATTGTGTAAATGTACCACATTTTCTGTATCCATTCCTCTGTTTAGGGACATCTGGGTTCTTTCCAGCTTCTGGCTATTATAATTAGGGCTGCTATGAACATAGTGGAGCATGTGTCCTTATTACCATTGGAACATCTTCTGGGTATATGCCCAGGAGAGGTATTGCTGGATCCACCAGTAGTACTATGTCCAGTTTTCTGAAGAACTGACAGACTGATTTCCAGAGTTGTTGTACAAGCTTGCAACCCCACTAGCAATGGAGGAGTGTTCCTCTTTCTCCACATCCTCGACAGAATCTGCTGTCACCTGAATTTTTGATCCTACCCATTTGGAAGCTGTCTCCTGTGAGGCTTTGCCAGTGCCTGGCAAATGCAGAAGTGGATGCTCACAGTCATCTATAGGATGGAACACAGGGACCCCAATGTAGGAGCTAGAGAATGTACCCAGGAGCTGAAGGGGTCTGCAACCCCATAGGTGGAACAACAGTATGAACTAATCAGTACCACCAGAGCTCGTGCCTCTAGCTGCACATGTAGCAGAAGATGACCTAGTCGGCAGTCATTGAGAAGAGAGGCCCCTTGGTCTATCAAACTTCATATGCCCCAGTACAGGGGAACACTACAGCCAAGAAGTGGAAGTGAGTGATTAGGGGAGCAGGGCAGGATGAGGGTATAGGGGACTTTTGGGATATCATTTGAAATGTAAATGAAGGAAATATCTAATAAAAAAATTTTAAAAAGGTGAGCATCATTTTCTTCTATCATTGGGTAGAATAAAGAATTTATTGTTTAATAACTTCTATACATTCAAAATATACATAATTCTGAGAGAATGTGTGCCACTTTGTATATCATTCATTGTTACTGGACAAAACTGAGCTGGATATTAGGGTGGCATCTTACAATGATGTAGTTGACAAATTCTGAATTCCCAATACCAACCCAGATACCAAATAGTCAGTAGCCACAATGTGACTCGGGATCAGGTCTACTTGCCTCTATCACTATTTCTTTAATGTTTACTGTCTTTTGATGCTCCTAGATTTTAACATATTAACTGAGCCAAATAAAGTTTGTAAAGATTTGATATTTTATTAACTTCCATCAAGTTCTATGTTTCATTGTTTGCATATTCATTATCCATTTATACAATATGTAATAAAAAGTAATATTAGCTATATTAAAATCATTTTATTTATAATCCATATATTATATAGAATATAAAAATGGAATTCATTATTCCAGCATAAGGAAACTTTGAGTCTGGTTTAAAGCTAATTAACAATGTGAAAGAAGAATGAAGTGTTAACATATGACAGTATATTTTAATGGCACTGTTTATGTAGACATGCTTTCAGAGTCAAAGAAAGAATAAGTTGGGTTTTTTGTTGTTGTTGTTTTTTGTTTTTTGTTTTAACCAGCTACTCTAAGATAACATTTTGCAGTATCAATTTTACAGTAATAAACATCACCCAATTTCTTTCTCAAAGAATCTATTAAGTTTGGTTATGATTCTGAATTTATTTAATCTTTACCTTATCAATCTTTACATTCTCATTTATACTGCCTGTTGTAAAACTTCATATTGTTATTGTAAAATTTCTCTTCTAGCATCTTCTGATGACTTCATTGATGTTATGGTGTGTTTCCAGACAGGAGCCTAGAATGACTGCCTTCTGAGAGGTCCAACAAGCAGCCTGAAAGTGTCAAATGCAGACACTTACAGCCAGCAATGGACAGAAGCTGGGGTCCCCTATGGTAGAATTAGGGAAAGGCTGGAAGAAACTGAGGAGGAGAGAGACCCCAAAGGAAGACCAGCAGTCTTAACTAACCTTGACCCCCCAATATCTCTCAGACACTGACCAGGCAGTATACACCAGCTGATATGAAGCCCCCAACAAATATACAGCAGAGGACTGTCTGGTCTGGCCATAGTAACAGAAGAAGCACCTGGGTAGAAAGACTTGAGACCACAGGGAGTTGGGAGGTCTGGTGGGGTGAGGGAGTGGAGTGAGGACATCCTCTCGGAGATGGGGAGGAGGTACAGCCAGAGGGCAGCCTAAGAGGGTGATAACTACTGGATGTAAAAAAAGACTGAAAGAAAGAAAGAAAGAAAGAAAGAAAGAAAGAAAGAAAGAAAGAAAGAAAGAAAGAAAGAGAGAGAGAAAGAGAGAAGAAGAAGAAGAAGAAGAAGGAGAAGGAGAAGGAGAAGGAGAAGGAGAAGGAGAAGGAGAAGGAGAAGGAGAAGGAGAAGGAGAAGGAGAAGGAGAAGGAGAAGAAGAAGAAGAAGAAGAAGAAGAAGAAGAAGAAGAAAGAAGAAGAAGAAGAAAGAGGAGGAGGAGGAAGAGGAGGAGGAGGGAAGGAAGGAAGGAAGAAAGAAAGAAAGAAAGAAAGAAAGAAAGAAAGAAAGAAAGAAAGAAAGAAAGAAAGAAAGAAAGAAAGAAAGAGAAAGGCTGAAAGTTTCAAGAAAACATGTCATTCACCTCCACAAAATAGTTCTCTCATTAGAAGTATATTGCCAAACAAGTCCCACCATCCTAATGGGCTTAAACCAGGTATATCAGGATATACTTCACTGGCTATCAAGAGCAACACACAGCTCTCTACACAGTCTTTTATTAAAGAAAAATCATATCAGTTTTATGTTCACATTTTCCAGTGATAGATGTGTGTATTTTCTTCTAAATTTCATGATATTGTTTGTGGTAGACATTCTCTTTTGGTATTCCCTAAATCATTAATAAACTTAATTAAAAATTGAATTTTGTATATCTTATTTTCCTACAAAAATAAAATAATAGTTGAGCCTCTAAGGTCTTTATATACTAAGCATAAATACAATAACAACAAAGAGGATCCTGGAGAGGTGGCTAAATAGTAAATTCATTTGCTACACTTCTATAAGACTTTGGTTTACTTTCTAGCATCCATATTATATGATTCACAATAACTTGTAACCCTAGATCTAGGAGCTTTTCTGGCCTCCAAAGGCACTGTATGCAAGTGCTAAGACACATAAAAACAAGCATACACACAATTTTAAAAAATTAAATCTCAAAAGAAATTATAGTAGACAAGTAACTGAGATGACTCTGGATAGATACTTTATCTCTGTATAATACATTTACATTTAACAGACTTTCTGCCTAAGATTCCTTATTGCCCACATAATAACTTCATTGATTCTTTGGGAATTTTACATAATGAACCTTAATCATACTCAATTCCCAGTTCTCTTACGTCTTCCCCCACCACCTTTGTGACATTCCATTCCCTCCCTGAAAGAAGAAGAACAAGAAAAAAAGAAAATTTCCAATATGTGTTGCTGATGTACTCACTGAAGTGTGGTCAGTCTCCTAGTTGTCAGCCCCTTGAAGAAAACCAAGTCCTTCCCACGTCCCTACCAGAAGCTATGAATAGTAAAGAGCTACACTTCAACATACTTATCACAATCTTTGAGTTGTTTTGGGTGGATTTCTGCCTGGGCTGTTACTATTTGGGGGTGGGGGGTCGTTGAGCATGATGGTGGAGTGAGATGTCACAGAAGCCTTCTATATGCCTCTTTCTCACCTCTGAGTCTGCAGTCATCAATACCATGGCAAAAGTAGCTTCCTTGCCCTTACTCTCAGCAGAAACACTTTCCTGGAGAAAGGATGGTCCATCCACATAGTCTCCTATGTCAGCACTTGCCACTGATCCCAGCATGGTGTTCAATGGCAGTTCAGACCATGACCATCATATGTCTCTCAGTTGCTGCCCAGGCCAAGGACATAAACATGGCCTCAGGGGCAACACAGACCATGGACAACAATATGGTCCTTAGAAGCAGCCCAGAAAATGGACATCAGCATGACCTCAAGCGACAGTGCAGACTATCCACATCAACATAGTCCATGGATATCAACATGGCTTCAGGCAGAAGCACAAACCAGATTTCTTCAAGCCTTTGGTGGTAACTCTGGTCATGGTCATCAGTAGGTTGGAGGCTGCTATAGGAGCTAAGATACTCACATAAACTTAAGGCTTCAAGAAGGGCTGCATACTGCAGATATCAAAAATGGTTTCCAACAGTAGGATGGAACATAAATGTCTTTCAAGGAGGTCCAATCCAGAAAATTAACTGTTCTTCAACTCAGATATATTGTTAATGCTCAAAAGCCAGGTGATTATGCACCTGGGCTGTGTGTTCCAGGGCTTAGTCCAGGCTGCTACATACGACTCTGTTGGTCTTATTTCAGCAAGGACTTGCCCAACCCCATTCACTCTAGCCTTCTCTCACACCCGACACTGCTATTGAATACTTACAACTGTGTTCCTCTATATTTCCAGTCTCTCCATTGAGTATTCTTTCATGGGTAATGGCACTTGAAACTTCAGTGTGCCACAGAGTATACTTTTCCTCAAACAGCTTTGTATGTGAATATTCACTGAAACAAGTCATTGGTTTAGTTCAAGGGTTTTTGATTTCGTAAGCACCATTAATAGTGAACCATTGCTGAAACTCATCTTAAACATTCTGCTGATGTTCACTGTCAGGGTGATGAGAAGGCTATGTAGAATGTCTGGGGACAAGTTCTGTGAGTGCTCTTAGCTGGCACAGACCTCTCTCACCCTTGATGTCTATCAGCCTCATTCTTGCCAAGCTTGATCTTTGTGCTTATAGTCTGTGCTTAGTTCTGCTGCCCTTTGCTCTCTGTGTCCCAGCAGCACAAGTAGCCCAGACTGCAGCTGGTAGCTCCATGCTGGTATTAGCCACCACTCCCGGAGCTATCCATATTCAGTAATAACTTATTTCTGAGAGAACTCCAGTTCAGTGCATCTCCAGGTCCTCAGTGCCAGAAGCCCCACAGCTCATCTGGCAGGACCCTTGTGCTTGCAGCCTGCTGGCTAAGAAGACTGCAGCAGAGAGTATAAATCTCTCATTATCTAAAACATACAGTTCCATTCTAACATCTTTTTTTTTTTTCCAGTTTCATGAGTCCACTTTTTAAAAGCACCTTCCATAAGACATGCCTGTTGTATGAGGAAGGATGTGTTTGTAGGGCTTCTGCATATGGAAGCATTAATTTATTTTGTCTTTGGCCTGCAGTGTCTCCTTTAAGGCTCATGTGCCTTGATGAAGTTTGATACACAGTAGAGATTTGCTATACTGTTGATATCAGTGTGCCTACAGTTCTACTTAACAATTACACAATTATAGTTCATATCTAACTTTTAAGTATGCACACAGCCTGTTTTTTTTCTCTCTTTTTATTTTAGTTTAAAACAGGATCTCACAATAATGCTCAGTCTGACCTATGACATTTTATGATCATGCTGCCTCTGCATCAAGACTGCTATGCACATAAGTCTCTAAAGCTCCCAAATTATTGAGCAATTCATCACCTCTTATAAAACATCTTAGGTGACAGAAAACACCTTGGAAGGAAGAATACAACATCCTAGATTAACTAGGAAACACGGGACAAAATTAACATTTGATCCAAGTTATATTTTTTCATAAACCAGGTACTTTTCATAATCTGCTGAGATATTTAATAATATTTAATAATATTCAATAAACTGTTGGAAGAGGAATTCTTCCCAAACCACACACACCTCCGCTAACAAATCAATATGGAGCATATTTTATTAATAGATAATATTGTCTGTTTTGATCTCATTAATGGCATTGGTATGTATTTGTTTTTTTTTTATTTTTAATTTTATGTTGGTGCATGTGAGTGCAGTTGTATGGAGGGTAGAAGATGATGTGAGGCACCCTGGTGCTGGGGCTGAACTGTTGCCCACATGAGGGGAGTGCTGGGAACTGAACTATGGCTCCCTGCAAGAAGCAGGATGTGATCTTAGTTTTTGAACCTTCTTTTAATCCTCAGTTAAATTTTCAATTGATATCCTTGGGTATTTCAAGTAGAAAATACATGCTAATACTTATTTTCATACCTGGTATAAATACCCGGTAATAACTTGGTTGGAGTAGCACAATACTGAGAATTTGTTTTAGTACATTCAGATTTTAAATTATATGTTTGGGATATTTTAGAGGAGGTGATGACTTTTATAAATAAAGGTCTTATGTATTCTTTGCAAATTATATTTCATGGGTTAATGGTTTCAAATTGCAACAAACTCAAGTTATTTTTTGTCTGACCTAAAATGAGTGACTTCCTACTGTTACTTTTTCAATTTATTTATATTTAACTCTGCTTTTCTGAACATATGCTGGCATTTTGGCACCAGCATGGCTACCTGCAGTATGAATATTTTTGTTTCTTTGAACTTGAATTGACGCCAGAATTTGAGTTGAAGTTGCCTCTTATATTTTAAACATTTATCTCTTAATCTACTCAGAACTCTTTCAGACAACACAGAAATTAGTTATGCTTCCATGTAGAGTGCCAATTATCTTCAGTTAATAAATACTATTAACTTGTTGAACTGAACACAAATTGTGTCAGAGGGCATCTGGATTAGTCAAGATTCATGTACTATATTTAACAGTTACTGACCAGGCATTTAGCAAATGTTAAAATAATTCCAGGTCTGGCAATCATTAAGACACAGTATTTCCAACGTGTTCAAGAACTTAGAACTTTTGGGGATCATGCTCCACTACTTCACATAGATAACACACAATTTAATTTTTCATTATTCTCTTTTTCACTAGAAATGCAATGCTTATGTGAATGTGTGTGCAGTAGTAGACATGATTGTGATGGGCATATGCCGAGGAAAAGATTGAAAATTCTCTATAATTCCACTACACTAATATATATATATATATATATATATATATATATATATATATATATATATATATATATACATACATAATTTGGTGGTACAAAATATAGAGAGATTATACTGTCCTTTCATTGATTATGAGATACTTAGGCCTGGTTCTTTAAAATGCTATATAATAATGTATGAATTATGATAACTTAAGAATTCTAATATTTATGAAGGTTTTCTTTTAGCTAAATTCACAAATATATATATATATATATATATATATATATATATATATTCCTGTGCTTAGAAAAAGTAAATATTAAATGTATTTTATTTTGTTTCTCATAAAATTGGAACTTGTCAAAATGATAAAAACTGTTACATAATTTGAATTTTTACCAAAAGGGTTATCAGTAATTATGGTATTAAGGCATTCCAGAAAGTGGGATGTTTCACAGATTATCTCAAAATTGAGACAATATTTGTGTTGTTATTGAATTAGTTTTATATAGGAGAAGAGAGGCTAGCAGACTATCGTCTCCAACATCATATATATAGATTTTAGTAGCAATATATGCATTTATGTTTTGTGTTTTTCTTAGAATTGAACCAAGAATTTCAAGTGTACTATCCATTGAAACATCTAGATTATGTGTATGTGACTGTAGTTATATATTCCTAAAATAACCAGTCTTAACCAAAGGCTATTATCATATACATATTGAATAAAAATTAGTGTAAATATTATTATATTCTTATTATTTTATAAAGCTAGTTTCTGCTCTAAATGAACATTAGTTATTTTAAAGTCAAAGACATCAATCAATAGTAATATCAAAGGTATGTTTGTAGATAACCAGGGGAAGTTTTAAAATTTATTATAAGAAACCTGATATTTACACATTTACTGAGCAGATAGCATTATGAATCTGTTATTATTTCTTATGCTGAATTGCCCTGAATTGAAGAAACAATATATTTTAAAGAATTACAGAGATCTTTCAATAATATTAATTTTTATTTTCAAATGCTGTCAGTGGATATGAATAGTGCTTTATTATTCTATCCGGTATAATGCAAATTAATTTTAACCAAAACTTTTAAAAGAGGCTTTAAAATTGTGATATTTGTCTCTTTATTGTAACATAGCTTGCTAAGTAACTAAGAAAAAAATTAGTCACAATGGAGTTTTTACTCTAACATGGAATTTTAGTAATATGATGATGGACCTCAGACCACAAACAAGACACAGACATACAAATGATTGCAGATTTCCACGAGGTCTGTGATTACTCCTCAATTAAATGTCCTTTCTTTGTGTTATTATCTTAAATCTTCAGTTAAATGCAACAGAAAGCTGAATGTACCTTGAGATTGAGAGTAAATTATCTAGACTTCTTACATTTTAGGATTGATTCAGACTGTCAATATTTTTGTTTTTAAAAAATGATCGATGCAGAGTGTATTTCTAAGATGGTTCTTAAAAATGAATTGAGACATATACACAAAAAAAATGACAAAATGATACATACTATATAAATACTGGACACATGAAGACTGGAAATGTCCTTGATAGGAAACTGAAGATTAAATATTCAAGTAATTTTAAACTTCTGGAACTTTTGTATTCCCCAAATACATAATAAACACACTTTATTTATGATAAAATACTTGAATACAAAATGACAAAGAAACTTTACTAAATTTGTATGGAGATAATAATACAAATAGGTAGACACCAGAATCATGATTTAGGGTATTACCACATATGTTGATGACTTAAATATGTTTGTAAAACGTAGAATTTCTGAGGGCTTTTAAAGTAGTTTGAAATGTAGAACAGTGAACTATCTATAAAAAGGTTTTGAGAGAAAATAACCAAATACAAAGGATGCAACTGTAGTAAACTAGCTTTGGTAAGAAGACATAAGTCCCTGTTCATATAGGCAACACTTAGTGGACTCAGTATGTTTCAAACCTCACATTGATTTGGGAAAGAATATTGGTGAGGCTGGTGTGGTAGGAGAGGGCAGGAGAAAAAGAAATAGTGAGTGGAAGTGGTGGTGTGTGTGTGTATCACTGCGTCCACCAGGGCTAACAGAGTAATGATTCTCATGAGGCAAGAAGGAAATCCAATTCAATACAACTATGTAGCATATGCTGGATCAAATTTCTAGAGTGTGACTTCAGGCAGTTTATTGAAGGCATGCTTTAGTGAATTTAAAATTTGGGAAAGAATTTCCAGGTTAAACACAATCTCCTATGCACATGGAGGTATAAATACATAGAAACCATTCTCAAAGTACCTGTCACTTCATTCATGGAGATCAGTGCTAAACATGCTACATATTATCTTGAGGACCTAGATTAGAAAAAAATAAGTTAGAGAGCTGGAAGACACAATTTTGTGTGCTGGACATTCGTGGTTTCCCTCATGCTTTATGAGAGCAAGGACCATTGTGTTCCCAGCAAGTATATTTGACTAAAGTTCATTATATGCATATATGAAATTCTCAAACAACAATAGTAATAGAGACACAACCAGAAAGTGTGTAAATGTAAAAAGAACAGAAAATCATGAATGAGTTGCTTGGACATTGACTTAGTGTTCCATTGCTGTGAAGAGACACAACGACCGTGTCAATTCTTAAAAAGGAAACATTTAATTGGGGCTGGTTTGCAACTCCAGAAACATAGTCCATTATCATTATGGCAGGTGAAGCTTGGTGGCACGCAGGGAGACCTGGTAACTGGAAAGGTCGCTGAGAGATTTACCTTCTGATCATCAGGCAGTTGGCAGGAAAGGTCACTGGTCCTACAGTAGGTTTTTGAAATCTCAGACACACCTGCAATGGCACACATCCTCATCCTTTCATACTTTTCCCATACAAATATATGAGCATATGGGATACAGCCTAATAATCTCCTTGAAACTACCACAGGCATAGTAGTATGGTAATGTACCTCTGTGTGTGTGTGTGTGTGTGTGTGTGTGTGTGTGTGTACACATGTATGTGTACAAGAAAGGGAGGGGAAAACCAAACTTCCTAAGTTATTGTTTCCAAAGGCTCTCCACCTTTGTTCATATTCCTCACATAAGACAAATCACATTTCCATGACAAGAATGCTAAGTGCTCCAGATACCTCACATAAAATATCCTAAATTAAAATGTCAGAAAAGGAGCTTACTTCCTGTTTTCCCATAACTACACCAAGTCTCTTCTCTATTCCACACTGACGCTTCACATTTTAGTTTTAATACGTACAAAACCTTGCTTTCCTCTAACGTCCCTGAAGAGCTGTTAAAGAGAAGCAGGGATAAAATTACACGCAAGTTGTAGGATCTCAGTCCCAACGTGTTGGAAGAAAGGATGGTAAAAAAGGAGAGGGCTAGTGGAAAGACAGGGATGCAGAAAAATCACTAGACATTGTTAACGATGTGGTTCTCAGTCTTTGTTAAATGAGTGCACTTATTATCAAATAAAGAAAAATAAGAGGAGGGATCATTTGCCATAAAGTCATTTGAAGGAAGAATTTATGCAGAAGCTCATATTTCTCAGTTTCAAAATGCTTCATAGATTTTTCCTGGCATTTTCTAAAAAAAAAAAAAAAACAAAAAAAAAACCCAAAAAAACAAAAACAAAAAAACCGGTGCATTTAAACATGCCAGGTTATCAGAGTACAAATGGAATGGTGTATTACCAGGTAGTGCTAGCAAAAACAGAGAAAGTATCCACAAAGTACAAAAATAATCTTATGAGTCCTTGCTTTTACAAGGGTAGTCATTCACAATACCCACAGAAATATGCTGTTCTTGTATTTTTAAACTGTAATAAATTATTTTAAATTAAAATCCATGCATTCTTAATTCTGTATACTGTCTAATTTATAAAGAGTAAACTCTATTTTTCTTTGTCAGGGGGAACCACTTACAGGGGCAGAATGCACTTCCATGTTATTGGTTATATAAATATTCATATTTTAGTTATAAATATTGAAGAAAAAATCTTGAAATTTACACTATATGCCTTATAACTGGAGGAATAATTGAGTGTCAGATGTATGACTCTGAGTGAAAAACATTTGGATATATTTAACCGTATATGATGTTAAAGATGTGGTTTTCTGTTGGTCTTTAGAGGATCATGTTTCAGAGTCTTTAGATATTGTCTAGAAGTATGTGGGTTAAATGTAACACAGCAAAAGAGTCATGAATTTGTGTTTTATATAAGAAATCTGACTATCATATGAAGAAAATACCATACTACTATAACAAGGTCACTGGACCAAGACTCTTATCTGATAGGCTATCTGAAGTTTACAGTCAACATTTTGCTAAACTCTATATACTGTTTGTATTTATGCATGAGGTTTTATTTAAAATTCTCAATTTTCTTTTAAGTGGAAGCACTGATATTCATCTTGAAGATTAAAGACATGAAATCTTACAAAACATCTAGAAAAAATGCTGAAAGTAAGTTAGCTAAGAATATATTGAAGTAAACTAGACATGAATAAATGAAGGTAATGTACTTCATTGATTTTTTTTTATTGCTGAAGTAGATAATGTCACAATGGTGGTTTAAAATTCCAAATATTTAAATGTTAATCTTTTACCTTTGTCTTTGTAGAGTGTATTTGCATCATTTATGTCCTCTCCTTTAATCCTATCTTCTTTTCACACCTTTAAGTCACTTTCTCTATTACTTTATTGGTACTATTGCTACGCATGCACATACATACACACACACACACACACACACACACACTCACATATATACATACATACATATATATATACATACATACATACATACATACATACATACAAATAAATATATAACCACACACTACATTTTTAAATGTTGTATTTCTGGAGTTTTCCTTCTAGGCACAGCATATCTGGAGCACCCTTTAAGGATTAGCTGACTGAAATAGATTTGGAAGTTGTACAAGGAAGGTGTTCCGGAGTTCATTCTAGTTGTTGATAGAATTCATTTCCTTGCAGCTGTTCTAGGAGAGTGGTTTTTCTCTGATAACAGAGAGACTAGTTGTGATTCTCTGGCACATGGAATTCTTCAGCTACAACAAAGCAGCTAACTTTCATGATATGAGTAGGGTCTCTGACTCCAGGTGTTAAATGGACATCTTTTTTTACAGGATTAGATATGTAACATCCTGTCCTCTTTGTCAAACAGACATTAGTAAAAAGTCACAAATTCTCTCCACTCAAAGGAAGAAGATTACCAAAGGAGATGTAAATCCTCCTCTGTTGGGCTGAGCTCTCTTTCACATTCTTTTAAAGGCACAGAACAAGGTAAAGGAAAAACTTGAAAGAAGCACAGTTCTCTTAGCAAGACACAGCATTCTCTCCAATTTCCCATTTATCACCAAACTTCCAGTTGTTCATTTGGCTCCCTAGAAATTACAATAGATAGTAACTGAAAATTCTCTTCAAATATTATTTAGAATAGAAAATAAACAAAAAGTAAAATAACAAATATACATACATACATACATACATATTCATAGGATCATTACAAAATATGCTATTTTTTTACTGAAAAGCATATTCTGAAAAAAATACATAAACCCTGCATTAATACAAGAGTTTGACAGAATAGTAAGGTAGAAAAAAATTAAAACAAAATTAGAGTTATGCTTTGCAGTTCAAGTCAACACACATTTTATTTGGGGGAGTTAAAAGTGATTGAGCTTCAGAAGCGATATGAAAGGTGAATTTAGTTACTAGCATCAGTGATCTGAGGCTGTGTTTGTTGGGAAGACTCCAGGAAGACACAAGAAACTGGCTTCAAAGCTCAAGGCTCTCACACAGCAGCTAAAACAAAATGAAGGTAAGAGCCAACAGCCAAAGCTGGCCTCTGACTTTCCCATGAGCACTACAGCAGGTGCAGGTATGTGCGTATGTGCATACAAGTAATGCATAATTAGAGGTAGCGACCATGGAAAGCCCATTCTGTGATGAATTCTGGACACTGGGGCAATTGATATTCTTCCATAAGCTGGGTGGCTCTTTTTTTTCACGTATTTATTCTTCCATCTTATATTACACCCCACTGTAATTTCCTTTCCCTAGCCTCCCCACGTCCCTCAATCCTATAGTCCCTTTCCCTTAGGACATACCCATTTCTGTCTCACCTCCGAAAAGAGCATGTCTCCACAGAACATCAACTAAATACAGCATTACACGCCACAATAAGACCAGATACATGTTCTCACACCAAGGCCGGCCAAGAGATGTAGGACTAAAACAGTCCCAAAAGCAGGCAAAAGAGACAAGCACACCGTCAGTACCACTGTTAGGGGTCACAGGAGAACAGCACGCTATACAATCATAACACTTATTCAGAGAATCTAGCTCAAACCCATCCAGACTCTCTGATCTCTGTGAACCCACTTGACTTCCCAGGAAGTTGATGCTGTGGGCCATGTTCTTCTGGTGTCCCTGACCCTGACCCTACTGGCTCCTCCAAGCCTTCTTTCTCTCCTCCGGGATTTGATTGGCAAACATTTTACTTTCTGAGCTATCTCCCAGCCACTGTCACTCTGATTTCAAAGATGAGCTTGCTGTGACGCCTGTGAGGTCCAGTTACATTTTAAGTATAAATTACGGTGCTTAAGATATCTAAGAAACAAACATGCCTCTAATTTTTAAGCCCCACTTGCCTGAAAACTGATGATTTCCTGAAATTGTCAGGACTGTTGTTCATATACTATAACAATAACATTTGTTTTTTTTTAATTTCAGTAAACAAGGTTGGTTGCTCCAACAGAACAGGATCTACCTAATCACATAATAGGGAGGAGTTATGTAGGCAGGAAGTACATCAGAAAGAATGCAGACATTCTCTGGAAATTCTGAATTTGAACCACACCAGTATCCATCATCCCGGCTAGTATTCAATAAGCTTACTTCAGACTTGGCCAAAAAAAAATTTGTTGAGCTGTAAGTGTTTTAGAAACCCATTCAGTTTTATCTTATGTTGCCGTAGTATTGAAAATGTAATGCCCTATCATTACGCTTGGTTTTAAAACATGCTGGCATTTATCATAGTGAAGAACTTACAGTAATCCCTTTAATTGTTTTCATACTCATTTTTGTCAATAAAATAAATAATCATATGCTCCACAATGTTTAACTTAAGATTAAATAAGTTACTATAATATTTATTTTCCCTACTAAGCATATATTTTTTATTTGAATGTAATTGAACATAAAATATCATTAGTGCTAACTATCTTTCAATTTAAATTTTCCATAGTTGTATAGGAATAAATATTTATATAAAGTCTATATCCTGGATTAACAAAAGTCTATTGAAAACAGCATCCCAATTGAACTTAATATATGTGTTCACAGAACCTGGATAGAGTCAGGAAAATAATGTCTAATTACGACAAATGTTTAATAACCCTAGTTAATCTCGTATACAGAGTTAGTAATATTCAGAGATAGTAAACAATGTATTTCCATGCTTTGAATTTTTGTGTACATGAGCATAAAAATTTTATTATGTTGTATGATTAGAAGAATAATATCATTTATAGATTGTCATCTTTTGTGTTCAATGCTATATTAATTGATTCTACCATATGGGAGATTTTTGTATTCATATTTGAAGTGCTCACAATATTGTCTATACTTGTTATAAAGCAAGCAAATTAGCATATTTTCACTATTTGTATTTCTTTATATGTCTGACTTTTCTATCTGCTAATTTTTTAAATTATTTGAACGTTTGTAGGTATTAATATCAATCTCAAAGTTTTGGCTAACTCAACTTCCCTCCAGCTTAATCTTTTATAGCCCCTGTCTTTTTCTCATAGTTTTTTTCTGATAATCTTTCTGCCATTAAGCATTTGGAAGAGTTCCTGAAAATAAAATCTTAAGAGCTATGGTTTCAAGTCATGGAAATTTTCTTTGAGTATGATACCTCATCCCTACTAAATCCCTTAAAACCCGTTTGCTGTTTTCTGTCAACTGTGTTTTGCCTGAAAGGAAGAAAGTAATTACTATGAACAGGATTAGATTAGTTTTGGAAATGTTTTCATGGAACCCCTGTAAGCATTTTAGTTGACTTTGAAACTAAAGCTAAAATAAATGCGCTTTATTTCCCTTCCTGAGTTTGTCGGTCTCTTGCTCCCAGATAGTTTTGACACAGCGACTGTTGTTGCTTACACGGATATTGGATTTCACTGGGCACCAGATTATAACATTTTTTTTCTGAACCATGTTACTTTCATAGATGATTTGAACTACTGTAAAATCATTAAGGGTATTCATTAAACATGCCACTCTTTTGCAGAGGATCAATATTTCTAAAATAAAAGGCATAGTTGTTTACATTTAATTTCAGTCATGTTTTCTTTTAGGCTTTTTGTATTTGGTTTTTAATATGCTAGAGTAGCTTGTTGTATAATGAGATAGCACTGTGTGTAATGAGTTACTGTTTACAGTTTTTCCTGCCAATGAACCATATAAAGACAAGGCCTGTTAATACAAGTACATACAGGAGATGTTTCTTCACCTCCAGGCAGGGCCTATTTGAGCAGAAGAATGAAATATTTTGCCTTCTGTTTCGTCTCCAATCAGATTATTGTGGTCCCTTTCTCATTTTCTAGAAGGCTAGATCTGCTATGCGTGCTGATTCTTCTTCTGAAAGTTCACTCTTTTTTTTTTTTGTACATCCAACAACTTAGAGCCACAAGGCAGAAAATATTTAGTTTTTATGTTAAGTCCAAAAAAAATGTGGAAACAGTCTTAAAACAGATTAATCCAATCCACCATGAACTGAGTTTACTCTGCTAGAGCAGCCTAGGGTTTTCAGCTACACAGTATATTCTAGTACTTAACCAATTCATAGCTTTCACTTTGCCCTTTCCAAGCAGTATAGTTTGTCTTTGACTTGAGAACTGTGGGGAATGAATACTTTAAAACAGTCTATTAGAAATCGTGTCATATGAACAGATCTCAAAAAGTATGAATACACTCATTAATACACCCAATAATACTATGTACTGATTACCCTATCTGAATTAAATGTAGTTTTGTTTAATTTAAATCTATAATACAGTAGGCAAAAGAAAAGTTATAGAGAAACAAGCTACCATGTATTTAGACTTAACAAAAAACTTGAATAAGTAACATAGGAATCAGTTCAATTTAAAATAACAAAATCCTCAGAAAAACCTAGAAACCTGACATTTAATCAAATATAAAATACTATTGTATTTAATTAGGTTCAGATAAATTAGCAACAAAACAGGTTGGTGCTTGTTATTTTGGGAAAGGTAAAAATATGAATGTGGGAAAATAGCACCATTTAGTTTCAAATATTTTGATATATGTAAATGCTGTACCATATTAAGTATAGACACAAATTGGGAAATAGAAAATAGAACTGGAGGATAGCTCTGATGTTAAAATGTTTACTGCACAAACTTAAAGGCCCAATTTCAAAATCCTAGAACCTATCTGAACATCCAAATCTTCCAATTCAACCACTGGAATTCCAATGCTAAGGAGAAAGGAAAAAGAAGAACCGTAGTGCTTGCTGGCTAGCCAGCCTAGTGTAATCTAGCTCCAGGGTCAGTGACAGACCTTGTCTCAAACAGTAAAATGGATCAATCTCAAGAGGATAACTAATATTAACCTATGGACTCCACATTAACATCTGCGCATGCCAACACACACAAGGACTGGGGAGAGGGAGTCAGACCTGGGTGTATTCAGCCTGTACAAATAGAATTATTTAGAAAATTGTATTAACTAGAGACTAGTATTTTCTTAGATCATTATAGGTGTCAATTTACATTACTATAATACCATTATTAGCATAAATATATTCGCAAACACAAATATCTAAGTTGCATTCTCAATCTAATTCCACCAGAGGTACATTTTACATCGTTGAGTGATTTCATTGTTTAAAACTCCCAGTGAAACACTTTGAAATGAGTAGAAGTTTAGTTAACTTAATTCTAAAACAAATATGGGCAACAGATGTAACTCTTCATGCCTTTTCCCTCTAGACTTTTATACACTGAGGGAAGAACAGAGGCAATGGAAGACTAGGTAGATGCCTTATTGTTTCCTTTGTATTTATGCAGTTTAATGAGGCAGCTCTCAATTGAATAAATAACTTTGAAATTTTGTACGTCTGAT